>NC_092749.1:34826786-35451786 GCF_047496795.1 Chiloscyllium punctatum | reverse complement strand
TGGACAATAAAAGCTGACCCAGCCCACCTCTCATGTGAACCAAAAGATTGTATGAGATAATAACAAATGCATGCAACTGTGCAGAGAACAGGTACCTTGAGAATTTTGTTTTCTTATGCCAATGATTTGGCAAGTAGGAAAAAGGTTGTACAAAAGGCTGGAGTCAGAGAAATGGACATTGACCAAACGTGCACAACATGGACAGTAAGATGGGGCAAGGATGAGAGGTGAAAGATGGGAACTGACTAATGTAGGTCAACAAGATGGGTAAGTAGTATCTGTGCACCAGACGTCTGGTCAGTTAGGAATTATAGAGTGTGAAGAGTGAAAGACTACCAAGAAAAGCATCAGAGGCAGACATTGTTGCAGAAATAGAAGTACAGTAAATGGTCTCTGGTGAAATGGATATGAGTTTAGGAACTACCCTAAAGACTGAGGGAGATGCCAAGGTTTTAAACAGCTGAGTGAAACAGTGGTGGGAGCTGGGAATGGATGTGGAGAAAAGGTTTTTCAAGAACTTAAAGTCATGTAAGTCTTTCCAATATTATATTGAAATACCTTTTTTGTTACACAGGTTTGACACCTGATTAAAAGTTCTGAAGAAGGTGGACCTGAAATGTTAACTCTAATTTCTCTCCACAGATGATGCCAGACCTGCTGAGTTTTTCTAGTAGTTCATATTATTTCATACTTTTGTACATTCCCTCCAATGATGGGACACTATTGTGACATCAACACATGACTTTTAATTTTTTGAAGTTTTGAGACATATTTTTGTAAAAAAAACTGAAGTTTCAATTAGTTCTGTAGTGTGGGTTCTGGTCATTAAGGGGATTGAATGTTTCCTCTTCTTCATTACCAATAAAAGTGAAACCACCCTTCTTAGCATAGAACATATTTTATTAATGGTTATTACGCTGATAGTGCAGATTTTGCTTTGAGAATAATGATGAGATTATCAGAGCTCGCCATTATTATGGAGTAAAACAGTAATGCAAGTTCAGAAGCTCACATATATGTAGTTAATTCTAAAAATCCCAAACTTGTTGTTACCTTGTTTCTCCACAAGCTATACTAGTCCAATGTCTCATCAATTGACATAATGTTGATATCCATATAAGGGCATGTCATTATCTATTAAATAAGGCAAAAACAGAAAAAGAGAAGGCTAGTGCACAAGGTGTAAGCAAATTTTTAATGATGTGGTAAGCAGTAACCTCTCTGGGTGCTAAAAGTTTAATTTTGTAGTTGAGGATTCCCATTCTTTTTAGAATTTAATTACTGTTGGAGATTTAAAAATAAATCTTTTTTGTTCTTGTGTGTCTTCTACTATTTCCTTATAAAGACCATGTGTTTTTATTTTCTTATATTTTTCATTGTGGATTGCAATTAGAAAAGAACTATTTTAAAGATTGTTGCACTTTAAAAAAAATAGCAAATACCCTGGCATTCATTGTAGTGCTGTTTGTACTGTGTTTTCAAGCACTGGGATAAGGTTACTTCAGATGAGCTGATACCAGTGGGTGCACACAAATGGAGTTCCAGCTGACAACAAGTATCTGTTTGGTCCATGGACAAGTGACCAGTTATTGTTGACAAAGGCGTTTTGCCAACCAACAACTGTGTTTGTCTCCCAGATAGGTGAACTGCCTTGGACTGTGAGCAAGATAGGGAGAAGCTATCATGTCTTCACAAGGTCAGGAAGTATCTCTTCTCTCTGCAGTAGAAACCATCTTGAGCCTGAAGAAAGCCAGTTTCAATTTCCTTCAGCAGTTGCCGTGGTTCTTATAAGCTAGAGGCATTGCCAGTGTGGAACAGAAGCAGGTTCACAAAGCAATGCATTCTGGCAACCCAAAAGAACCATCTCAGTGAACCCTTTGAACAAGAACTGTTCCACTGTCTTTCCCTTCTCCCATAACACCCAAGTTTTTCCCCCATCTGTGTATGAAAGGTGGAGTTTATTACGGGGTTAGAATTTAACTAGTAGAATTATATATTGATGATCATAATTGCTTATCTATAGATAAAATCCATTTATTTTTTAAAAAAAGTTCTTATTAAGTACAGAAATCTGGTTTGTGCTTTTTGTAAGTCTGAGACTAAAAATAAACAAACAGAGGCATTTTGCATGTATCAATAAAATCCAGGAATAGCATGCTACCCCAGTGACGTGTAACACTATTCATTTTCCAAATTTTTTTCTGGCTTGACAAGATTTTATAACACATTTAATTTATACTTCACAGTTCAGACTTCCTAGCTTAAACTCTGCAAGTCTCAGAGAAAATGTTTTAGTCAGATAAGTTGAAGGTCTTAAATGTCCCACAGACCCATTTTGAGGACATTCTGCTGGATTAGTTTGCTTCTTATAATCAGAAGCTTGTGAAAGCCCTGTGGGCAGCTTAATGAAAACTGAGTGCTATTCTTTCACCACTGATTGCAAAATCTGGGCCATAAAATGAGCACATGCTCACCCAGTTAACTGATGGATACCTTAATTTGCTGTATGCAATGAGTTTCCATATGCAAATGCAGGTAATACAGAATTAACGTAAAATTAACCAAACATTGGCAGCAGGTGAGCAATTTTATTTTGAGTGATACATAGGAAATGGAAAAATCTCTCAGCTCAGTGGTTAAAACTATTGCCTGACAGTGCCAGGGACCGGGATTCAATTTCACCTCAGGCAACTGTCTGTGTGGAGTTTGCACAATCTCCCTGTGTCTGCGTGGGTTTCCTCCCACCATCCAAAGATATGTAGGTTAGATGGATTTAGCCATGGCAAATGCAGGGTTACAAGGATAGGCTAGGGAGGTGAGTCTGGGTGGGCGTGTTGAGCTGAATGGCCTATTTCCACACTGTAGGAATTCTATGAAGGAAAGGGCTTAGCTTTGCAACTAAATATTCATGTTTGGCTTGGAATACTCTCCCTGGTTACTAACATTGTGAACTGTCCCAATCTCTGGTTCTAAATTCCTCATGTGGGTGAACACAAAATTCACAAAACAATTGAAATAAACAACCAGTCACATCACAATACAGAGATCAGGAAGGATGAATACTGCAATATTTAGCCCCTAACCTAATTTGTATCATCTGGTATTGTGGGAAATATATATTTGAAAATAATGTAAATATAGAAATTGGAAAATTCTAACAACTTCTTTATGCTTCTGATTACTCAATGTTTCATTTTTAATATTGTAGTGAGAAAGTTGGGCCTTGGTGGGATGTTCAGGCATACCATACAAAGTGGACCAGACATATCTTGAAGGATGTCTCATTTTACGTGGAAAGTGGACAACTTATGGGAATTTTAGGAAACTCTGGTAAGTAGTGCATAGATGCTGAAAGTTTTGTTCATGGTGCATGCTACAAACCCTCTGCTGTTGTAACAAAATGGTAATTATTTATGTAGTATCTTAGGCCATGATGTTGGCTAACCATTCAGTTATCGCAGCCAGCTCAGAGCCTTTTAACCCAACTCTCTAGACTGTGGATTTTAAAGGAGTTGGGTGCTGGGAAGCTAGGATGGGGTAATGGACGCAGGAACACCTGTTAAAGATGCTGACTTGCAGTTTACGCTAGGCTTACTTTGTTTTAAGTGAAGTTTGCCCAAAATTGATCAAACTAATGCAAAATCTTGAGAAATGAGAAACAGAAATTACATTCAGTGCAACTTGAGTTTACACAATCTTTTGTGCTAGTTAAAAACCATTTTTGTGGAAGTAAATCCAATAAATTAGTGTGCACCAGATAGAGTTAATCGTTGTTGTGATTTTCTGCTAATCCCATGTGTAGGTCTTAGAAAAGACTGTTGAAATTAACATTTTATTTGGATGCAAAAGCACTAAGGCACATTTGAAAGTATTTTAAGTTTTAAAGAAAATACCTAATTTACCAAGAAATTGATCACTGACAACAATTAAACTAGTAAATGGTTCTGTATAATTTTTCAAAGGTGATTTTCATTACTTATGGATCATATTCTCTGAGAGAAAAAAATTATTATTTGTGATAAACTTATTTTCAGCTGAATTAATAACTGTCCCAGATTGCAACTCTTAAACATATCAGGGAATATTTTCCAATACCATTCTTTAAAATACTTAATGTTTAATTTGTGCTGGTTCATGCAAGAGTTTACATTGGAAGATATGCAAATTAGTTTGAGCATGTGAATAAAATAACTAACTAAAATTAAAATAAATAACTAAAATTAAAACAAATGACTAAAATTAGTTTGAGCATTTGAATGAAAAAAATCACTTCTGAAAACTTTCACAAATTTTAAATGCAGTTTAGCCCTGGATCTCTGATTATGTTTAAAGTGGAAAGACAACCCTCATGGAAAAGATTTAGACCATAACAGCATAAGACATAGGAGTGGAAGTGAGGCATTCGGTCCATCAAGTCCACTCCACCATTCAGTCATGGCTGATGGGCATTTCAATGCCACTTACCTGTACTCTCCCCATATCCCTTAATTCCATGTGAGATTTTTTGATTATACTTTCACAGCCATCTTCTGCAGTGCCTAAGTGCTGTTACCAACTAATATAGTCCATTGCCAAATTGGCTCTGATCAACTAACTCAGTATCAACTACAGTTTGGAGCTGAACATCTTTGTCTAATAGTCAGGAATGGCATCAGGCACTACTACATTCAGGGATATCATTGCTTGGATGTGTGTTGTGCATATGGACTTTAAGTATTTATTGTACTGTATAAAACGAAAACATTCTGCAAATGTGCTGTGATTATGCTGTTATGTCTTAGGATCTGGAAAGACCACTTTGTTGGATGCAATTGCCGGAAGATTAAGTAAGCAAGCAAACCTACTTGGTGATGTATATGTGAATGGCTGCAAACTTAGAAAGGAAGAATTCCATGACTGTTTTTCATATGTATTACAGGTAATAATACTGCAGTAAATAACTTTAATTGTAACCATGTAACAAATATATTCTATTGTAACATTTTGATTTATGTATGCAAACCTTTCTACATGCATATGTTTTCATGTATAGAACTGATTTGTTTTTAATATCCATTGAATAAAACCTTTCGTAATTAAAAAAAAAATCTGTTAGATCATCCTGTAGCCTCTTTTTCTCACGACAAAAGAGATCCGTCTTGTGTGACATTTTTAACTTCAGGCCTTTGGGCCCGAAAGCTGCCAGCCTGGTTGATTAAGAGTGCAGCTCTTCTGCCCCCGATTGTATTATTATGAGAAAAAAGGAAGAATTGATGGTGATGAGTGAATGTCCATATTTCTGAGATTTAAATTATTCTTCTGGTTTTTGATTGGATCCAGAAAGTCAGCATCCAATGAAGTTCATTTCCTTGTTGTGGTTCTGTTCTCCGAGCTGGGAATTTGTCTTGCAAACGTTTCGTCCCCTGTCCAGGTGACATCCTCAGTGCTTGGGAGCCTCCTGTGAAGCGCTTCTGTGCTGTTTCCTCCAGCATTTATAGTGGCCTGTCTCTGCCGCTTCCGGTTGTCAGTTCCAGCTGTCCGCTGCAGTGGCCGGTATATTGGGTCCAGGTCGATGTGTTTGTTGATAGAGTCTGTGGATGAGTGCCATTTCCATAGGCATTAAAGGATGAAGTTGGCTGAAGTTGTATAATTTCTTTTGATGTTTCTGAAAGCAGTCAGATGGATACAAAGTTTCATCTGTAACTTTTGAAGGAGTTTTAGTCTTTCATAAATCTGGAGCTTGGCTGTGAGTTAGCTTTATTGTCACATGTACTCACATGACTACAGTGAAAAGTTTACAAGTTGCAACTTAGTGCCATCAATATTAACACAAGATACTTCTTAACAAACTGACGTAAAGCAGTTCAGAAATTACAATTAAATATTTTTTCAACGTAAAGACCATATCTTTTCATGTTACCACATTTCTGATTGAGAAGTCCTTTTCCCAGTTCAGTTTACAAAAATCTAGCATTTTAGAAGTGATAGCTGCACTTTTCAAAAGCAAGCTACAAGCGCTTGTGTAAGTGCTGTTTGCACTTTTGTTCATTCAGCCAGTGGGGTAAATTTAGTTGCAGGTAAGTTAGATCGAGGGAGTACATACAAAATGAGAAAAAAAACAAAGAGCTGCAAATCAGAAACCAAAGCAGAAACAGAAATTGCTGGGAAGACTCCAGCAGACCTGGCAGCATCTGTCAAGAGAAAGCAGAGATAACGTT
Source organism: Chiloscyllium punctatum (assembly GCF_047496795.1). Lineage (NCBI taxonomy): Eukaryota > Metazoa > Chordata > Chondrichthyes > Orectolobiformes > Hemiscylliidae > Chiloscyllium > Chiloscyllium punctatum. The sequence continues at coordinate 35,445,589 of NC_092749.1, read as the reverse complement.
CAGATCAAGGGACCCTTCTTCAGAACAGGGTCATAGGACCAAAATGTTAACTATGCTTTCTTCTTTTTAAAACTAATTTTCTAATCAATCTGATCAAAGATATCACTGCACATCTCTGGAGCAGGTAGGAACCTTGGATCTCTTGGTCCAGAGTAGGGGACACTAGCACTGGGGCACAAATGGGCTCCTTAACTTGGCTTTCTCTTTCATATTCAAAATGAATTTCAACTGACAACAAGTAACCGATTAGTCTGTAAGGTGGTGACCAATTGTCAATGATAAAGGCCTTCTGCCTGCCAGCAACTATGTGATTGGCTCCCAGGTCGTTGAACAGCTTGAGAGTGTGAATGATTGGTAAGAAGCATTTGGACCTGTGCAAAGGAAGGTGCTGTCTTTATGTCTGCTATTAAAGTCTAAGGAAAGCCAATTTATTTACTGTCATTAGTTGCTTTTAACCAATAAATCATAGACTTTATAAGTTGTTAACCAGTCATTCTGTGCCTTCTGGAATAATGATGAGAGAGATGATCAAATAGCAGGCCTGGCAAGTCAAACAATTAATCTTAGTGAACTCTGTACAGAAACCATTGAATGGTCTTCTCAGTCTTTCCATCCATAACACCAGTTTTATATTTGTCAATAATGTGAAGGGAAGGTTTATATGAGGGGGTTAGAATTTTAAGTAGATGAAGTATAGTTCAGCAGTTCATAATTGTTTACCTGTAGCTAGAACCTAATTATTTGTAATAAGTAGTGTCCTTATTAAATACAAAACAGATCTAATAATAGCAGAGCTTAATTTCTTGCTATTCCTGTGTGATACAACACCAAACACCTTGAGATTTGATATCTGGATGAAACCATTTCAAATTAATGAGTTGGTTCCTATGTAACAATCTGTTTCTAGCTCTCCAGCCAAGACTTGTTTGTTTACATGATAAGCCATTAGAGCTACTTCGGGGTGATGACTTTCAATAACTCCCCTTTGTTGAGAACCAGCTGGTCTTTATATAGATAAGCTGCAGAGCTGGGCAGAAAGGTGGCAAATGGAGTTCAATGTGGGTAAGTGTGAGGTGATTCACTTTGGTATGAGTAACAAAAAGATGGGGTACTGGGCTAATGGTCGGATACTTGGTAGTGTGGATGAGCAGAGGGATCTTGGTGTCCATGTACACAGATCTCTGAAAGTTGCCACCCAGGTAAATAGTGCGGTGAAGAAGGCATATGGCGTACTGGTAGAGGAATTGAGTTCCGGAGTCCTGAGGTCATGTTGCAGTTGTGTAAGACTCTGGTGCGGCCGCATCTGGAGTATTGTGTGCAGTCTTGGTCGCCATACTATAGGAAGGATGTGGAGGCACTAGAACGGGTGCAGAGGAGGTTTACCAGGATGTTGCCTGGTATGGTAGGAAGATCATATGAGGAAAGGCTGAGGCACTTGGGGCTGTTTTCATTGGAGAAAAGAAGGTTTAGGGGTGACTTGATAGAGGTGTACAAGATGATTAGGGGTTTAGATAGGGTTGACCATGAGAACCTTTTTCCACGTATGGAGTCAGCTATTACGAGGGGGCATAGCTTTAAATTAAGGGGTGGTAGGTATAGGACAGATGTTAGGGGTAGATTCTTTACTCAGCAAGTCGTGAGTTCATGGAATGCCCTGCCAGTAGCAGTGGTGGACTCTCCCTCTTTATGGGCATTTAAACCGATCATTTAAACGGGCATAGGATAGGCATATGGAGGATAGTGGGCTAGTGTAGATTAGGTGGGCTTGGATCGGTGCAACATCAAGGGCCAAAGGGCCTGTACTGCGCTGTATTTTTCTATGTTCTATGTTCTATGTTCTAGTGATTGTGGACTGCAAGGTCCACATAATACAAGGGTGAGATATTTTGGGAGGATGATGCCCAAGTGCCCTGGTAACTGTAGATTAAAATCCTTCATGAAATTACTGCCAATTTGCATCATGTGATTCATGACAACTAGTGGTCATAGGATTGAAATGTTAACTATCAGTCCATTCTTCATTTGAACATTCCAAAGTTCATTTTGATATATAAAACAAAAGTTGTGTCTTTAGTACAATTTATGATCTTCATGACCTGTACACATGACAAAATAATCAGTGATTAATTGAGCAACACCAGTTCAAGAATGCATTTTGTTGAATTATGAAGCTGAAGTGATATTTGTGATGTCACAATTATGTAAGGATCATTGTATTAGAAAAGAACAAGTCAACTGTGTGAATTTTTCATTTTTGTAGGTGGCTGCCAAAATTTGCACACTGTTCAAAGATATAGAAAATCTCAAGCTGATGTAATTGGGAGTCCAAACACAGTGTTGAGTTGGGAAGATATGGTGAACTTCTGATTTCAGTTATGGGCTGACACTACTCAAATGCCAAATATTTTCCAACCTGCAAGAAATGACTTAATTGATAGATTGGTAATGGGTTTGAGGGTTTGAACTTGGCTGAGAATGTACTTTGATGTTTACAGAGACCAAGGACATTGATGTTTACAGTTGCTTGATTGTTTTCAGATTGTCTGATCTATTTATATCTGTCTGGGTTTAGATGGATCCAATCAGAGGTTGAAAGGCTTAGATATACTTTCAAAATTTGACTGTTAACAAAGAAAATTTAAACATTTACTTTATAAATTCTGATAGAGCTAGCACTAGAACATATGTTCAAGCACTAAGTCCTGTCTTTGAATGGAATGGCTTGCTTCCATCCTTGGATATACTGCAGACATATCATCTGTTTTTTAGGCTATTGCATTTTGAAACTAACTGAATCCTGATCTCTGAATGAACCTAGTTTTCTTTTTTAGGCATATTATATACCTTTCACAGAAATCGTTTAGATTATACAGATGATTACAAGTATAAAATAACGGAAATACTTTACCATTAATGAGTTATCTAACAACAGATCATTTCACAAAAGATTATGATGTTGATGTGGTCTTACATATTCCTGAAAAATTATTGAACTGTTTTAGGTTACATAATACATATATAGAGTTTTTTTTTAAAAAAGCACAAATAAAACTCTTGCTAAATACATATCGCTGGTGCCAGGGTTGTTGTTCTCACTCATAACAAGATATAGAGGGCAACAGCCAGTATTTGTGATCATTTTTAAAAAAGGAGAAAAATCAACAGTTCTTGCAAATGATTGCCCAGTAACTTATAATGGAGAATATATATTTGAGCAGATATTACTGAGGCTTGTTTGTAATGGTATTTTGCATTTGAATAACTTACTGATGTCCACTATTCAAACTAGCACAACATAGCCACACTGAAAGACTCGCTTCTTGAGCAAGATACGAATGGCAGACTGCTGCCACATGTGTACTATACATTCCTCCTCCTGCAGCCAACCTCTCTGACCCTCTACCACTCATTCCCCATTTCACGCACAAACACGTCCATGCCACAAATCACTTCTCAGGGACAGAAGAACATATTCTTTCTTGCCACACTTAATTTTTAAGACTCATTCTTTTTGTTTTGCAGAGTGACAATTTACTCAGCTACCTCACAGTGGAAGAGACCCTGATTTATACAGCTTTACTAGCACTACGTGGCCATTCTAACGCCATCAAAAGAAAGGTACAGTTTGCTTTTTCTGAATCTGGGCTAAACAAGGTACTCTACAGATGTCAGTTGCAAGAAATTTAGATTTTAGTACGCTTAACGTAAAACCTTTTTCATATCATGACTGTTAATGAAGGCCTTTTGATTGCAAAAAAAAATGATTGGGATTCTGTGGGGCTGATAAGGTTCACCTCTTGGTTGGAGAACTAATGGGGGATGCTTTCATTAATTTGTGAAGATCTAAAGGAACCCATTTCCTCCTGGTACTGAAGTTACCCTCCGCTTCCCATGATTGATGCAGGGTGCTGATGGTCTGAAAGACGATAGCAGTTTCATGCTCCATGAGTATGAAAGCTCCTCATCATCATCAATGCCAATAGAGCTGTGACACCTGGTGGCAGTGCACCCAGCAGAAACCTGAGATCATTGTGGCCATTGGGTCAAAGTGAGTGAGGGCAGGATTGGGGGGCTGGGGGGCTAATCACAGGGTGAGGGTCACTTGAGGGTGGAGGGGGGGAGAGCAGGGTACACAGGTGTCTGGAGCAAACACAGTTTTTGGCGGTTCCCCTTTGAATGGTCCCAGGGATGAGAAATTTCAGTTATAATAATTACAATAATAAACTTATAGTGTAAATGACTTTAAATTATTAAAGAATATCTGCCCTTAATGAATCTTCCAGTGATGAGCTGCCATGCTAGCCAACTGGCTGACTGACAGATAACAGTGAGGGTACTTGTAAATGTGCAGTGATGGTACCATGCTGAAAGAAGATAGCAGTTTCATGCTCCATATAACCCCTAGTACACTGCTGAAAGACAGATTGCTGGATTACCTTCTCAGCTGAGCTCTGTAGCAATGGTACCACCAATCTGAGTCTGATTTCTTTACCTCTGTCTAAGTTTCCACTCCAGCACTGGCATATAGGGTTTTTCCTGCTGGTGTTGCTGTGGAAACTGAGACAGTGGGCACCAGATGCTGGATCACTGGCTCAGCAAGAGCTGTTATAGATTGTTCCTTCAATCAGATGCCTAATTATTCTCTGAGCCACCAAAACATTGAAGCTGACTGTATGCCAGCTCTTGCAGATACACATCTATTACATTTGTGTAGCATTGCTTAGGAACAATATGACATGTGAAGGCACCACAGGCAAATAAAATGCCATGGAAATGCACAAGGTGGAATAGCATAGTTTTGGGTATATTTTTAGATGTGCAATTAAATAAACCTATTTGAAAAAGGGTTTTCTGTATATGACTTTTATGTGAGATGTTGGCTGAGAATAAGACATGAAGAGATTGAAAAATAGGGAATTGTGGAACAATGGTGGTGATGGAATGATGTCCTCAGGCAACTTGAGTGCTTTTAGGCATTCACCTAATTAGATCCAGAGAAGGGTTCCTGCATGCCTTCTCCCTGTCCACTCTTCTTCTTCCTTCCTCTAGACTCTGTGTTTACAGGTTTTCTACCCTAATCATAGTGAGGTTTTGGGGGGACATGACAGATAACCGCAAATTTGGATAAAACTTTAGAGATGAGCTCTTCCTGACCACCATCCCAAACTGTGGATCCTGTGGCAAATGACAAACGAGTCATGTGTATCAGACACATCCCTTGTCTCCAAGTTGTCAATCTCTGGTTCTTCATGATAATTCAAAGATGATGGTAATGGCAGACTGCCTAAGGATTGAAGCTGTCAGATAATAGGCATTGACTGACCTGATAGTCCTGGTATGGTTGCATAACAACTACTTATTGCTGAGTGGAACCCTTTGTGATTCCAATACATTTCCCAATTTGAACATAGAGCCCGCAAAGCCACACTGGTGCAGTCAATGCTCCCTCCACCATTGGGAATTCCACTAACCTGGCAAAGCCACGTGCCTATGCATCCTTGTTAGTGGGCAACGATGACATCTCCTGTCCTGATGTCACCTATTAGAAACTTGTAAACTGGGAAATGTTAGCAATATAAGCTGCTTTCACCTGGAAGGATTCAGTTATGTAGGTGTTGAGAACAATTGTGATCTTGATGGTTACTGATAATGTTGTTTTCATCAGTTGAATTATAGGTGCCTCAAACATTGCTTATATTTTATATGGAGTAAAACATTTTCTCTTTGAAGATCCTTGGTGGTCAGGGCCTTCTGTGGAGAGCTCTCCACACCTCCCTCTGAACAGAGATTCCTCTCTTGGTTACACCTCCCTGTCTAATAAGAGACCAGGAGAGACTGCAATTGCAGCTTCTAAAAATGGGGAAGACTTTCAGGATACAAAATATAGGATGCAGTTCATCTGTCCTCCCTGTCAGGATGCATGAATAACAAACTCCACCCAGAACAAACTGCAGTATTTTTCCATAAACTTTGCAAGAGCAAAGGCAGATCAAAAGGACTTCACCTGCAAGTTGGATAGTTGTCATTTTAAATAGTGCTTCTAGGGGATTCCTTGTAATTGGACATGTTCTGTGGACTTGTGCCGTCCAGTTTTGCAGAATGCACATCAGAATAAGTTTGGAGGTTGTTTGATATTACTGACTGTCAGCTCTTAAAACATTAGACACATGCCCTACACTCCCATGCTGTCCATATCAGCATGAGCTGCATGTGTGGGCCGTGGTGGGCATAGCAGGAGGTGTTGTTTCTGACATTTTGAAGACTTTTGGCTTTGTACCCCTAGCTCCAGCAACATTGTGGCCTCAGTGCTTGAAACAAACTGTAGCATCAAGCTTTTTTATACCTTCTCTGACTATCTGTGAGAAATGCTGTGGATTTTAATTCTGCATCAATTTGTTGAATAATTATATTTACTAACATGGTTGAGAGAAAAAATAGGTAGCATTCTTTGTCATAATATCTCTTGGTTTGGGCTACTTTCTTTGGTTCTATGCTATTTGCATTTTGGTGACTTAAAATTCCAATTTGCCTGGTAAATATATTACAAATCTAAGGTTTGACAAAATTCAAATACAATGAAAAATGCATTAATAAACAATATATTCTTGTTATTGCAGGTGCAGTCTGTAATGTTGGAGCTCAGTCTGAGTCATGTGGCCAATCATGTAATTGGAGGTCGCATTTTTCGGGGGATTTCTGGTGGTGAAAGACGTCGGGTCTCTATAGCAGCACAACTTCTCCAAGATCCCAGTAAAACCATGTCTAAATATAATTTTAATCCAACTTTGCTTTAATACCATGCAATTGTAAACTGTGATGTTAACACACACACATTTGTGTAACACTCCTATTAAAATGTGCTATAGGAAGATCTTGCATTTTCTGATCTTGGGGCATTTAATTAATAAGTTCAGATGTTTTACAAAGAAAATAATGAATACCAAGTTTGACTCCAAGCAATCATCTGATAGAATGGTTTATATGATATTTATGCAAAAACTACCTGGATGTGATTACAAAATAGTTTAATCTCAGTTATGAAGGTGGATTAGAAAGAAACTGGGTCTGTTTTGCCTTGATGAGAAGCTGAGAGGAGATCTAATTGAAGTATTCAAAATCATGACAGAGTAGGACAGAATGGATAAAGAGAAAATATCCCCACGTATGAAAGAACTGAAGAAAGGGCACAGATTTAAAATAATTAGTAAAAGCAATGAAAGTGATATGAGGAAAACTTCTTTATAGAGTGAATGTTTTGGGGTCTGGAATTCACTGCCTGAGATTGTGATGGAGGTGGGTTCAAAAGAGATATTCAAATTGCAGTTAGATGATAATTTGCGAAGGAAGAATGTGCAGGGTTACAGGAGAAGGCAGAAGAATGGTTCTGGATGAGCTATTAATTTGGAAATCCAGGGAAGCACCAAGGGTCAAATGGCATTGTAAATATTTTGTGGGATTCCCTGAAATCGAGAGCAGTAAATCCAAGTATAATAAAAGGTTAGTTGGATGTTACTCTGAGCCCACAGTGATTGGTCACAACTTTGAAATTATATTTCATTCTATACTGAGATGGAACTAATGAGTCTTTATAGTACAGTTTTATCTTAATGCTGTGTGTATGTTGACAAGAATAAATCTTTTTTGAATGATTCTTATTAAATTTAAAATTCTTTGTGAGAAATCAAATTTTAATCTTACAGTATTGTATATAATTTGGATATTCTAGGTAATGTATACTTTAATAATTGCCTCTTGTTTTTACTATCAGAAGTGATTTTGCTTGATGAGCCAACTACAGGGCTGGACAGTATGACATCCAACCAGATTATTCAGTTACTTTCTGAACTAGCTCATAAGAATAGAATAGTTATCTTAACAATTCATCAACCGAGATCAGAACTTTTCAAGGTGAGTATGCTGTAAATGCAGTTTATTAAGCTTTGTCATGCAAAGTGTTTTGAGAGTTGAGTGTGATCTTGCTGCAAATTTATATTCTATATGCTGAGGTAGTGCAGTGCATTTGTGCTATGATATGTTGGGGCTAAAGGAGCTGTTTGTAGTAACATCCTTTATTTGCGGTTTAGAAAGAACAATTTTGTTGCAAATAGCATCTAAAGAAAATATTTTCCAGCTGTGTTGAGGGATCTGATAGTGGACTAAATACAATAATGCCAACACCACCATTTCATCAATCAGGAGACAAGCTCCGTCAGGAAAGCTGTTTTAAATATCAGTTACGATTTTGTTCAATCATAAACTAGTATGGATCGAAAGTTGTTTTAAAACTCTCACTAGTGGTTTATTTAATTTCCAACAAATCAAATGAAGCTAAATTCACTCTTGTAGTTTACCAGTTGCTATAAAAGCAGAACTCAAATGTGCTGCTCAAAAGTTCTAATGTTCATGCATTTGTCTCTCTCTTTAATATTCTCCCTGGTTCAATTACAAATTAAGACTGATTAATAATCCCACAAAGAAAGAAATTTCATGCTTGCTAGTTTGACATTGTTGACCATCAGAGAGCAGGTTCTGTTCCATCTGCCAAGGTTAACTTTGCTGAACCTGCCTTCCTTACCCTGTTGGTTGCTTTGTAGCTCAGAATCCTCTACCCACAAAAATCTAATGCTGGGATACAAAAGTACATACTACAATGTAAATAGCGGACATCCTGGTACAGATGTCATCCCCTAGCATGAAAATTGCACAAGCTTCAAATAATAAAGCACTGTTAATTGCAAATTAAGACCTGAATACAGCATCAGGACAAGACTCGGGACAAGTCTGGTCCCATCTCCCAGGATATTGGATCACCAGACAATGGGTCTCTTATATGTAAGTGTCATCAATGACATTCCATCCCCATCAATGTTAACCATTCTCGTCACAAAATCTCATAATAGAAAGCCACATAAATCAAATTAACATTGATCTGATGATGATTTAACATTTAGTCATCTGGGAACTAAAATAATTATTTTTCATCTGTGTAAATTTGAATTCAATAAAATGTTGGAATTAAATAATAGAGTTGGTCCAAAGACAATCATAGTTAGGACTGTTGATTGTTGCAAAAAACTATCTGGTTCACTACTGTCCTTTAGGGAAGGAAATCTGCTATCCTTACCTGCTCTGGCCTACATGTAGCTCCAGATCCCAGCAATATAGTTGACTTTTAATTGTCCTCTGGACAATCAGGAATAGGCAATAAATATTTGCCGAGCCAGTGATGCCCATATTCCATAAACAAATTTTTAAAAAAAGATTGTCTACACAGTGTTCAATAACATAGGCTTTTACTTAATATCTTTGTAATATGTGTTGACATATTAACGATTTATGCAAGATTTGCGTAGGAAAATTTTGAAATCTTGAAATGTCGGTGTAATTGTAATGCTGCAATTGCTTTTCCGATTAATACGTGTTTAACAATAAACACATTTAACAACAAATAGTGTCTTGGTTAGAATCATAGAATTCGTACGGTGCAAAAAGTGGCCAATCTGTCCATTTAGTCTGAATTGACCCTCTAAAATGTGAACTGTTTCTCTCTATCCATTCTGTCCAGACTTCTCAGGATTTTGAAATCTTTTATCAACATTTTTTTCTTGGTATTCTTTCCAGGGAAAAAAATCCCAAACTCTTCAATCTCCCCTCGTAACTGAAGTGTCTCATTCCTGGAACCATTGTTGTAAACTCTTCTGCACTCTCTCTATTGCATTCACATCCTTCCTAGAGTGTGATGCCTAGAATTGTTATAAGTACACCTGCTGAGGTCAAAACAGTGTCCTATAAGTTCATCATAACTTCCCTGCTCTTCAGTTCTATGCCCCCATTAATGAAGCGTAGAATCCAAATGCTTTCCAGATAGCTCTCTCCACCTTGTCCTGCTGCCATAATGACCGAAGTACATATATACCAAGGTCTCTCTATTCTTGAATATCATTTGGAAAGATGAACTGTGGGAAGATACAAGGTGGCTTTTAAGACAGATGGGTTAATTGATTAGGCAATATGATGGTAGGTGGATTGCAATGTAGGGAGGTGTGAGGTTCTTTATGAACAGAAGATCAGGATATTTTTTAAAAGTTGTGAAGCTTCTAAATCCTGATGTTTAAAGAGACTTGGGTTTGCTCTTGTAAGTTACACAGAAATTTAGCATGTAGTTAAGCAAGCAATTAGGAAGCGGCAGTTTTGGTGTACAGGAATGAAGATGTCTCATTACATAATGGACAGGATTTTGGTGAAATCACATCTACAATACTGTGTAGTTTTGATCTCCATATTTAAGAAAATGTTTGTACATTTGCATTGAAAAGAGTATAGTGAATTAATAATAAAATTAGTTCCTAAATTAGTAATAAAACTGGAAATGCTGGAGAAACTCTGCAGCTCCGGCAGCATCTGTGGAGGTTCAAAGAATTAACATCTTGAGTCCACTGTGTTATGAAGAAAAGTCATGGTGGATTTCATGTATTCAGTTTCCCGCTCCACAGATGCTCCTGGACCTGCTGAGTTTCTTTAGCACATCTATTTAATAACTTCCTAGCACCTGCAGTATTTTATTACTTTTCATTAAATTAGCCCCCGAGATGAGGGGGGTTGTCTCATTATTACTTACTGAACAAATTAGATCAGAGAATGAGAAACGATCTTATTGAAATGTGTAAGATTCTGTGGAGGTTTGATCCGGTAGATGCTGAGTGATTGTTTCCACTGAATGGGAATCTAAAACACGGAGACATGGTCTCAGGATAAGGAGCAAATCATTTAAGGCTGGGATAAAGAGAAATTTATTCACTCAATAGGTTATACATCTTTGGATTCTTTGCTCCAGAGGGTTTTGAAGTCTCTCCCACTGAATACATTTAAAGCAAGGGCTTTGGTCTTTGAGGAAATCAAGAGACATAGGCAGTGGGCAGGAAAGTGGAGTTGAAGATCAGTCATGATTGTGTTGTGTAGCAGAACAGGCTTGACAAGCCATATTATCTGCTCCTGCTCCTATTTGTTGTTTTATTGTGCTTATAACACCAGGGCTTTTACAAATTGTTTTCAATCTCCTAATTAACTTACCAATGTCCTGTGGTTTTGGAGTGCTTAAAGTCATCTTAGGTGAGCAAAACTATATATAATTTCAGGAGAAATGAAAAGAAGAAAACAAATGGTCTGAGTCTGAAATTAAAAGTGAAAAAATGTTCACAATGTAGTTGCTCAGTTGAGACCTGAAAGAAAGAGACGTTAATAACTTGGATGCAAAGCTCTCAAGCTGCATTTTTTCATATCCAGTATTTATCTCTACTTAAGGGAGTTTATCTTTAACAGTCCATGTACAATCCTGTATAATTAGTTTCCTAATGCCCATTTCTCAAGTTGTTTGACAGAATTGGCATAATGACCTGCGGAGAATTGGTGTTTTGTGGTGGAAGTGAAGAAATGGTCGAATTTTTCAGCAGCTGTGGCTATCAGTGTCCTGAATACTGCAATCCATTTGATTTATACGGTAGGTGACCTTTCTTCAATCCAATCCTCAGAAAAATCATGAATGCTGTAAATCAGAAATCAAACTCTAAATGCACTGGAAGTTTATAACAGGTTTAGTGGTTCACAATGAAAATGATAGGCTGATATTTTGGATCTCGTACAAATAATACTTTTTTTCTCTCTTAATAATTTTCTCTTCTGATTTGTCCACTCTTCGATTATTCAAAAAGTTTTAAAAGTCAATTCAACACTTGCTAACAGCAGCTTTGTTTCATGTATCACATGTTGAACATCAGAAACTGTTCCAAGGTGTTTAAGATGTAATCAGACAAAAAAATGGACATTGAAATGAAGAGAGATACGGTAACCGATTAAAAAGAAAGTAAATTTTAAAGATGGTCTTTAAAATGGTGCAGAGGTGGAGAGACAGCAGGATTTAAGGGGAGAATTTCAGTGTGATAGCTGAAGGCACATCTGTCAATGGTAGGGCGATGGGAAGAGCAAGGGAAGCAAAAAATGGACATGGTCAGAGGAATAGTGATTGGTAAGGAGGGGTGTTGCAGAGCCTGGGGTGAATATACAGATAGAAAAGGATGAGAATTTGAAAGATTTAAACATGAAGATAATAGTCAGTTGGAAGTAGGTGCAGACCCAGTGGAGGACAGGAAGAAGAATATGTTGGGTGAAAGAAACTGTAGTGTGCAGCAGATCTTTAGATGATCTGATGAATACAGGGTGCAAATTGTACACCAGCCAAGATAACAATGGAATTGTCAAATCCAGAGGTGACCTGGGCATGGATTAGGATTAGTGACTGAGCAGCTGATGGGTAGAATCAGGGATGGAAACGGATGATGCAGTTCAACAGGGGCTTTATAATGAAGAGTATTTGAGGCTGTAAGCTAAACTTGTGATTGAATAGGATACTTGGATTACAAACTGTCTTGTTCAACCTAAGACTTATTGAGAGTACTAAGTGCAAGCATATATTCAGTCTTTTCTTGACCTGGACTTCTATCTGATGTACACTTTTGAGAGGTGTTTTTGTGTGTCTAATGCTTTAAAAGAACTATTTAAGTGTTCCACCCACCATGTAGTATTCTTCACTTTGCTATTTAGGCATACAGTACCATACAGTTCTTAATCAAGAGAATCATTGGCCTCCTGCCAATTCTGTTTTTTGTGATTTTTTTCATGGACTTTTCTTGTGCTGTCCTCTTGAGTTGTTCAATTGGGAGACAAAGAAAACAGCTCAGCTCATGAAAGCTAAACTTTTTGTATTTGCAGCCTAGTTCAATGGTATCTGCTTTTGATTTTATGTTTTCATTTGATTAAAATCAGGAGCAGATCCCCAATACTGTGCTGACTCAGTGTAGAAGAATGCAAGTTCCTTCATTACTACTGTCTGTCCAGTGCCATTGTGAAGGTGCAAGTCTCTTTTTTTTTGAAAATAGACAGCAAAGTTCCTTAATTGTATCTAGTGAATAATGAACAGTGTGTAAATAGAGAAAGGAAAGCAATCAATGAAACTTGCAATTGAACAGTACATTGATAAGGAATCCCCTTACCACATGTCAGAGTGCCAGTTAAATGGGCCACATTAGTGTATTGCATGTATTGACTATCACTGGTCTTCCAGTTAACAGCATAACATTTTAGTGTACATGTATAATAGTACCTTAAGAAATTCAGTACCATGAGCAGAATGGGCATTTGAAGTGATCAAGTTAATGAAGTTGTGACTCATGCTATTCCCACTGATTCTTGCATTTGCAATTGCAGAAATTTTCAAGCTATAGCTCTGTCTCTTGTTTAAAATTAAGATTTACATGGAAGAAGATATGTTAGGTGTACCGTCAGTATGTTTGAAATGAACTGAACACACTCAAACAAAATCATTTGTCTTAATTTGTTCCTTTTGTTAACCTGCAGTGGATCTAACATCTGTTGACACTAGAAGCAAAGAAAGAGAAATTGAAACATACAGTAGAGTCCAAGAGATTTCATTCTCCTATCAAAAATCAAAAATATTTAATAATGTGTTGGAGAATATTGAAGCAGCAAAGCGACAAAAAGAATCATCATCTATTCCTTTCAAGAGCAGAGCATCTCCAAATACGACTGCTAAACTCTGGATACTGATCAGGTATACCTACATTTATATATTATTCATTACAATGTATATTAGCTCTATCAAAGTATCAAAGTTTTTTACGTATCAAAATTATTCAGATTTAAATTGTAGGAGATGAAGGGCTATATTTCCCATTTTTGCTTCAGAACCCTGCCATCAACACTCAATATTTTGACACCATCAAGGACAAAGCAGCCTCCTTGATTGGCACCCCACTTCACAAGCATCCACTCCCTCCACCACTAACAGCAGTGTGTATGATCTACAAGGTGCATTGCAGAAATTCACCAAAGATCCTTAGACAGCACCTTCCAAAACCATGACCACTTACATCTAGAAGGACAAGGGCAGCAGGTATGTAGAAACATCACCACCTGCACGTTCCCCACCATGCCATTCACCATTCTGACTTGTAAATATATTGCTGTTCCTTCACTTTCACAAGGTGAAAGTTCTGGAATTCCCTCTTAGAGAGCATTGTGGGTCAACCTATGGCACGTGGACTGTAGTGGTTCAAGAAGGCATCTCATCACCACCTCCTCAAAGGCAATAAATGCTGGCCAGCCAGCAATGCCCACATCCCATGAATGAATTTTAAAAAAAGGGGGTTAAAAGCATGCTCTCTGTGGGCAATGGTTGTTCACCTATTTTTCCCAAAATTGACTAATTGATGGCTAACAAGTGAGTTCCCTTTCTATTTAAGGATGGTGGCCATGTTCTCAAAGCTGAATGGCCAGCAACAAGCAGCAGCATTGCGCCACGGCAGGTTAGTGTGGAAGAAGGATAGTGATAAAACATTTTGTAAACATGAAGGGTTTCTTTATTTATTCTTGGGATGTGAGTATTGCTGGTAATGTCAGCAATGACTGCCTATCCCTAATTGTCCTTCATATGGTATAGGTACACCAACTGTTTTATTTCTGTTGTGGTTTGATACTATTGAGTAACATTCTTGCACCATTTAAGAAGATAATGTGGAGTTAATTGTATTGGTGTGAATCTTGAGTAGTGGTCCAGGTCTCTGGATTGTAAGTTCAATAACGCTATCACAAGGCTAGCATTCCCCTTTTTTAAAATTAATAGTACAGATCCAGTAACACAATCAGAGCACTACTGTAATATACTGTAAGATCATTCTCTGCACCCAGCTGTTCCTGTAGAAAATTACAGAATTTGACTTAATAAAATCAAAACCATGAATCATCCTGAGAAAAAAAGATTGTTTTGTTACTTCGAGGTGAATGGCAAAGAGTGACTTGGTAATTAATTGCTGATATGTTGAATTAAGGAAATACACAAGATCAAAAGAAAGACAAAAGTTATCGGTGAAATTAATCCATGCCACTCTTGCCAAGCTCTAATAGGTAAATTATAGTTCTGCCTCTTTTACTGTACCGCAATCTTCCCATGGTTAGTACTGGAGGGCAACTGGAGGGGTGCTGGGCTGCTTCTCGATTGCTGTGAATTGCTGTCAAATGCCATCCAGTTCTATTTCCCTCCCTATGAGAAAATTATATACTTTTTCCTAACTTTGACCCTTCCCCAAGCTGAATGACACAAACTAAGAATTCATCAAGAAGGCAATTATTAATGCAAACCTTCCACATGTCAGTGTCATCAACCAGTTAGGAAAATGCAATTTAAAATATGGGAAACGGAGAATTAATATATTTAAAATATGAGTTTCAAGTTTATTATATAAGTATATATAAATTATACATTTTGTATTACTTTGTAAAAATATTTTCCATCTCTTAATATATTTGTGCACTTTTGAATACAATCACTGATTTCTTCTCCCTTTTCATTGTAGACGAATTGTAAGGAACTTATCTAGAAACAAGACTGGGATTATCATGCGTCTATCCCAAAATCTGCTCTATGGTCTGTTTGTGGTGTTTTTTTTGATGAAACTGAATAGTGATCCAGAGAAGGGTGCAGTGCAAGACCGAATTGGGATAATCTACCAAAGCATAGGTGCCTCACCTTATACTGGGATGCTGAATGCTGTCGCTTTATGTACGTCAGTAAACCTGTTTTGGTTTATAGGTTTATGTGTGATCAATTTAATTTCAATGAATTGTTGATTATAAAAGTAAATTGTACTTTCACAATACTCAGTACAAAACATTCTAGGGGAGAAACTTAAGTGGATTAAGCCAACTAATATTGCATATAATGTCTTCAAATGGAAGGTGTACGTTGACTCATGGTTTACTGAAATATGTCTTACTTACATGGAGGGGTAGATTTCAAGGTTCTGGCAGTTGTACAGAATTTCTCATGCAGGTTATTTTTTTAAAAATAAATATTTTGTAGCATTTTCATCACTAAAAATATATTTATGATTTGGCGTGTACAAGTTTGAACTGTTTATTTTTTATAACATTGGTACTTTAATAATATTTGCTTCTTTATAAAATCTTCAGATCCTTCATTACGGGCTGTTGGTGACCAAGAAAGTTCAGATGGTCTTTATCCAAAATGGCTGATGTTGGTGGCTTATATTATTCACATCATTCCCTTCAGCGTCGTCAGTGTGGCTTTTTACAGCTTCTTTGTCTACTGGTAAGAATTATTTTTGCTAATCACAGTAACATTTTATGGATATGTTCCAATAAAGAAATGGGACTAAACCAAAAATTTGTGGTTTTGCATTAACAAGACTCGTTTATTTGGAAACTGATATTCTTACTTTTGCATTCTTTAAATATATAGAGTGCTATTCTTTCCCAGATTATTTTGTGCAACATGTAAATTATGAATTTAGTAAAGGAAGTTGTAACACAAAATATCATCATAATCATGGGACCAGATCAATCCTGAATTTATTGAAGAACTTTAAATGTAACATTTTTTAGCTCAGGTAAAAAAAGAATTGAGAGATTAGTTTTGACTGGTAACAAGTTTGACTAAAGGATACTCTGCCAAACTCCAAACTTGGAATATCTTTTTAAACTGTCAGGCTATCATATAATTAGGGTCAAATAATTTTACCATCAACCTGGAAGCATGTCATATAACTGCCTGAGAACAGTATGAGGTGCAAGATTGTACAAAGAATAGGAGACAAATTAAAATTAACTTAAAACATCTGTAAATAAATTAATTATAGGTAACAGCGAATTATGGAAGAAGATTTCCTATTGTGTGTTCATGACATCACAGAATTTCTCTGATTGCTTTGTAATTTTGATAGTATTTGCATTCAGGAAGTATAAGTTTATACTTGTTCACTATTGATCAGAGGAAATGTTTGTTTTGGGATCATTTACTTATGGAGATAATTTGGACTTTTGGTGACAATATAAAGTGGCTGATATTTTGAAAGGCAGTTGATTTGATACGGAAATGGGAATCAGAAGGTATTCATAATGAACAGCTGATTCCACAGCAACCATTTTACACTATGACCCAAACTAGAAACAGCCCAAATAACTTGACCAAGTTCTCTCCTTAATTAACATGTAAAAATAATTAGAATATCATCTCCAGGCAAGGTCAAAATTTAGCTCTCTTAGAATACTAAGAGTACAATGTTTCACTTTGGGCAGAATTGGTGATTCGGACACAAGTTTTTACCAAACCTGCACAGGCTTTGACATGTCTTTTATTTCTAGTATTTCCACTTGGCCACATTTATTATCAGCAAATACAAAATCTGTCACAAAATAATTTCTGATATATTTAACAATGCTACATTTGGATTAACATAGCTGAAGACATATTTAATACAAAAATTAATTGTGTTAATCCTGTGCATAATCTGATTTTAAATTATTGAAGATTGTTTAAAAAAACTTACAGCCCATTTGGTTCTTTTGGGGTTTGACAGTCAGTTTCTTAGTAAGTTCAAATAAAATTAATTTTAAAAGGTTTTGAAACATTCCTTTTGGCAGCTTAATCAAGGTCCTATAAACAAGCACAATTAACAAAAGCTCTGAATAGTGATTAATTCATTCTGGGGTTGTAGCCAATTTTGTGACTGAGCCTTGCTTTTATTACAACACTTTTCTAAATCAGCACCAGGGATCACAGAGACTCAATTTGTAAGGAACATAATTTTCATTAGAAATTCCTCAATCCTGGATTCACTGATTTTGGAAATATTGTAGAAACGAAAATATCACAATTGCACTGTAATTTCCAGCCATGTATAGGCCAATTTACAAAGATAAATGGCATTTCAAAGGATTCAGAAGTCTGAACACAAATGCAAAAGTTGGTTAAACTGGGATTTTGTCAAAATATTTGAAATAATCGGTAAGGCAATTGTAACCTTTTACTTCAAAGTATACAAGAACAGAAGGAGTCAATGGGAACAGTGAAAAGTGTTTTTTAGAATAGATATCAGAACAATACATTTGACTTATTAGGTTTGGTCTTGAGTTGCAGAATGACCTATTATCTCTATCTTTTCTCAATGCTTTGATTTCCTACGCATATTGGTTTTATCCTCTACAACATAATGCCTACAGTATGGAAACAGGCCCTTTGGCGCAACAAGTCCACACTAACCCTTCGAGTATCCCACCCAAACCCATTACTCTATATTTACCCCTGACTTATGCATCTATCCATGCTGAATTGCCCGTAGTGTTAGGTAGAGGGGTAAATGTATGGGAATGGGTGGGTTATGCTTCGGCGGGTTGGTGTGGACTTGTTGGGCCGAAGGGCCTGTTTCCACACTGTAAGTAATCTAATCTATCCTATACATCCCCGAACACTATGGACAATTTAGCACGGCCAATACACATAACCTGCACATCACTGGATTGTAGAAGGAAACCAGAGCACCTGGAGGAAACCCACGCAGATATGGGGAGAGTGTGCAAACTCCACACAGACAGTCCCCGAGGCTGGAATCAAACCCAGGTGCCTCACGTTGTGAGGCAGCCGTGCTAGCCACTGAGCCACCATGCCGCCCTATAATCTTAGAGATTATAACGATTTTTGCTTCTATAATTTTTATCATATGGAGAAGAAAGTTATTTTAACTAATTGTACTTGCCTGTCTTGTGTTTCAGGACTTTGGGAATGTTTCCAATGTGGGAACGGTTTGGATGTTTCTTTGCTGTACTCATAGTGCCACATCTAGTTGGTGAACTACTGACACTGATCTTGCTTGGTGTTGTTCAGAATCCAAATATTGTAAACAGTGCTGTGGCTTTAATTAATGTAGCAGGAATTCTACTTGGATCAGGTTTTTTAAGGTAAGAGATTTTGGAATGCAATATGACCCATATAGCATTGTTGAACATATTGTTATGCAAGGATGGACTTCTATATTTATAGAACTGTCAATATTGGATTATGCTACATTTGGATCTATGTATGACCTGTCCTTTGTTATTACAAATGTTTTCAAAATTAGCAGTTAATTACTTGGGGATATGTGTAAGCCAAACCAAATAGCCGTGGCCTAGTAGAAATGGGATAGAATTGAGCTGCAATGAAATGCATTGAGTTATCACTCAGTACGGACACTTAAGAGGAAAGAGCATGCATCGGCCTCTTTCAGGCCTATTTTCAAAGAACAATACAGCACAGGAGCAGGCCTTTCAGCCCTTCGAGCCTGCACCAACACCTTTTGCCCTTCCATTACTAAAGCTATCTCAACTTACAGGATCTGTATCCCTCTATTCCCTTCCAATTCGTATATTCAGCCAGGATTCCCCTCCTCTTCATGTATTCATCCTTTCAACATTTGGCAAGCCTTCTGCAGAGTTTGATGCAGTTTTGAGATCTACTAGACATTGAGAAGATGAGCTAATACACTTGATGGGACAGACATTTTGCTAAAAAGTATTTTCATTCAAGTTTCTGACATTTCCTTGTTAGTTCTACCTTCAATGTACATAATAGAAACTAAAGAAAATTAATAAAGGTATTATTTACTGGTGATGAGTGAAAGCAAACCTGAGTAAAATATTATCACAAATAATTCTGATTCTCTCAGACCCCTCCAGAATTTCATAATTTTATGATAAAAGATTGCAAGGCTAGTCCAACTGTTCCAGATAGTTACAACAATTATCTAATTTACAAAGTGGAAAATTGCCCAGCAAGTCTATCCACAGAATATTGAAAAGTCAATGTCTAGTAGTTGACTCTTAAAGACTGGAAGCTTGCAACAAACGCTGCAAATAATAATCCTATATGCAATTTGAAAATATCTTTAACAAATGTGAGGTGCTGAATTTTGGAAAGACAAATCAGGGCAGGACTTATACACTTAACGGTAAGGACCTAGAGAGTTGCTAACGAAGAGACCTTGGAGTGTAATTCATCGTTAAAACTGGAGTTGCAGGTAGATAGGATAGTGGAGAAGGCGTTTGGTATGCTTGCCTTCATTGGTCAGTGCATTGAGTGTAGGAGTTGTGAAGTAATGGTTAGGCCACTTTTGGAATGTTGCGTGCAATTCTGGTCTCCCTGCTATAGGAAGGATGTTGTGAAACTTGGAAGGGTTCAGAAAATATTTACAAGGATGTTGCCAGGGTTGGAGGGTTTGAGCGATAAGGATAGGCTGGACTGTTTTCCCTGGAGCATCGGAGGCTAAGGGGTGACCTTATAGAGGTTTATAAAATCCTGAGGGGCAATGCATAGAGTAAATAGACAAGGCCTTTCTCCCAGGGTGGGAGAGTCCAAAACTAGAAGGCGTAAGATTAAGGTGAGAGGGGAAAGATTTAGTAAGGACCGAAGGGGCAACTTTTTCTCGCAGAGGGTGGTGCATGTATGGAATGAGCTGCCAGAAGATGAGGTGGAGGCTGGTACAATTAAAAGGTATTTGGATGGGCATAAGAATAGGAAGGCTTTGGAGGGATATGGGCTGGATGCTGGCAGGTGGGACTAGATTGGGTTGGGATATCTGGTCGGCATGGATGGGTTGGACCGAAGGATCTGTTTCTGTCCTGTATATCCCTATGACTCTAAGTCCAATCCAATTAGTTGCCTCTCCATCTGTCCACCATCTAACATTAGTAAATGGAATGTGTAATTGGCAGTGGTTTCAAACAACTCTAGCACAGCATTCACCTGATCACCTTTGCTCAGTTGGGGTTCCAATAGATCCATTTGGCATCTTACCTCTGGGAGAATCTCATAACAGTAGGAAAGTCTTCCTGCAAACAGTCAAGGTACTGATGAGACCGTGTCTGGTGTACAGTAAACAGTTTTGGTCCCCATATTTAAGGAAGATATTAATTTATTGGAGGTAGGTCAGAGAAGGTTCACTTAGAGGGATTGTTTTATGAGCAAAGAATAAAAAATTACAACATTATTCATTGAAGTTTTGAAGAGTAAGTGGTGATCGTTTTGAAATATACAGGATTCTTAAGGAGTTTGACAGGGCTAAATGCTGAATGGATGCTTCCCTTCATGGGAGATAGGCAGGAGACTGGAAGAACACAGCAAGCCAGACAGCATCAGGATGTGGAGAAGTCAATGTTTTTGGTGGAACCTTCTTCAGAATCTTCAAAGGAGAGCTTAAGACCACAGAGCATAACCTCAGAATAATGGGTCATCAATTTAGGACTAAGATAAGGAATTTCTTCTCTGAGATTTGATAGTCTTTGGAACTCCTTGACAGAGTTCTGGGAGCAGAGTCCTTGAGTGGATTTAAGACTGAGATAGATATATTCTTGATCAGGAGGGGTTCTGGGGAAAACATAGGGAAGTGGATGTGAGGAGTGTCAGGTCAGCCAGGATATTAATGAATTGGACAGCAGGTTTGAGGGGCTAAATGGCCTACACCTGTTCCCATTTCTGATGGTCGTTTGGTCTTCGAAGTTAAACAAAGCCTTTCTCAACACTGGGAGCAACAAGACACATTATCTAAGTGTTCCAGATAAGATTCTCACGAGGGAGCAGTGAGATGCCTATTAATGGGGATGTTTACTTGTTACTACCCTCATTAATACTGAAACTTACCTCATTAATATGCAAGCTGCTACTCTACCATATGCCGGATAGAAAATAGATGCCGAGAATTCCCATCTCAAAAGTCTGAGCGGGTGTCTGATAACTCCAGCTTACCACTCACTCCATCTTGGACACTTGACACCTACATTTCAGAGCATGCTGTATGAGCAGCAGCCACACATTCCCATGTTCACAGATGCTGTTTTACAACATGTGCCAGCCTCCCCACATCATTGTGGTTCATCTCCAATCCATATAAAGTATATCTTTACACTGTAATGCTGCACTTTCAAGTGCACCTGCAGTTATTACCAAAAGGTTGCTGCGAGGACAATTTGCAGACAGGGACAGGCACCCAGCTAATGGGTTGGACCAAACCACATCTCCAGGCTGCTGGGTTGCTCTCTTAGTGCTCACTCACTTAATGCCTACCTGGATGTCGACCTGAATGCCTTACTTTACCCTGTGTCCTTGTGCTTGGCACAGCTGAAAGGCTTGCCTTGCCTTGCTGTTCAGTGCAGAAACCAAGCTAGGCAGTGTATCAGCAGTCATCAGACAGGGGTTGGATGTGTTGCTGGATGGCTGTGTTACATCAATGTCATACGTACAGCATGTGCCAGTTATCTGCTCAACAAACACTGTTTTTCAACTAAATGCCATGTCTCCAAGTTGAAGGGGTAGCCCTCCAAGTTAAGTGAGGGAAGAGTCAATCAGGGATCCAGTCAGTCGGGGCAGTGTCCATTCACAGTCCAGGTGCCTAGGCACGATCAGTTGCCCTCTTGGAGCAATCACTTTCAATGGCTCCATCTTAGTATAGTCTGGGGAATGGGACAATGTAGACATTGGGGTAGAAGGATCAGATGGAGATTTTAGGCAGCAGAATGGGATACAGCACTGAAAAAGGGTGGTAATAGGGATAATTCAATGTGTGTGTGTGTGTGTGTGTGTGTGTTGGGGAGGGGGGGTGGGGTTACTGGTAATGGGAGAACATAGGATGCTACACAAGGGGAGAGGCAGGCAATAGGCAGTCGTCACCACTACAGTTGTCGCATTGTGGGGACTGTGCAGCACAATGGCATTGCCAAACCCTTGTGGCAGAGCTCAGCAGGTAAGGAAGACTGGCAGACTCAGTTCAAGGTGGATCAGGACATACTAGACTTTGATCAAAAGCTGTCCAGTGAGTGCTAGGTGGAAAGACATTGGGGGGAGGAGGATGGGCTACCTGATGACCAGGCAAAGCTTAGTACTTGTCGTATTTACCACGAACTGCATTGCTTTCCATGATCTGCAACTTGCTAAAAGTGAATATGGATATTAGCACACCTCAGTGGATGAAGCCAGTCCGGTTTGATGACCAAAGACGTGGGCTCCATTTCTGCGCAATTCTCATGCACCCACAGATTGCAGCTTAACATAATTTGCAATCACATCATCGTGCATGTGAAAAGCATGAATTGTACATGTATGTGGAATGTAAATGCTGGTCACAGGCAATGCCAACCATATCATTAGCTGCATAATTTGTAGATAGACATCTGTGAGAAACTAAAGTGACTTTAAAAGCAGGCTGTATAGGCCAGAACATGCACAGGGAATAGGGTGGAGAGGGTGTTAGTCCAAAGGTTAGCAATGACTCAGTTCATAAAAGACCTGCCAGAGTGGAATTGATTTGCTGTCCACTTGAACTGGAAGTATAATGCAAGACTGTCTTATGTGCAGTGATGGCTTCCATGGCTGATTTGGTGTTTGGAGAGAAGGGTTCATTGCTCATTCAGCACTTAGATTCTGCTACTTTCTCTTTGCTATATGAGTGGTGGAGCACTCATTAAACTAAGATCCTGTGTCAAAGTACCAAGATGAATTCTTTCATTGCCCTCCTTGTTAGAATGTAACATGCTCCTCCATAGAGTGAGACATGTTAAGCTTTAATTTGGAGTTGATGTAACTTGACTGTTCTATTCCTTATGTGCCTCACAGCTATTAATTGTCAGCATGTCTGCTGGACCCAGCCAAGCAGGTGTGGTCATCTCTGTTGCTACCTTGCAGTGAAAATGTGGAGAGATAGAGGACAAATAGATACAACCATAATTTCTGGTGGAATCCAAACAATTTCCACCATGTGAAGAGATCACAACTGAAGGTTCCCTCAGAATGTGACAGATTCAAAGGAAGACCAGAGTGTTTCATCCTCGATGCCTGAAGGTGTGGGTGGTGTTTCCCTCCTGGTGACCATCAAAGTGATGGCTTTATTAAACATGTGTGTGACTGGGTCGTTGCAGGGAGCCATGTGGGATCTCTCAATCATCCATCCACAAATGTATCAAGACTGTGATCGATGCTATTTATGCCAAATCACATCAGTTCATTTCATTTCCATTTGACGAGGTCAGTGCTGTAGCCTTGATAATAAAATAGCAATGAGAAGGCCATATCTTCATGCAGAGTCAATATTAGTGTGGTGCTGGAGAAGCACAGCAGGTCAGGCAGCAAATGAGGAGCTGGAAAAAAATCAACGTTTCAGGCAAAAGCCCTTCTTGACCTGCTGCGCTTCTCAGCACCACACTAATCTTGACTCTGATCTCCAGCATCTGCAGTATCCACTTCTGCCCATATCTTCATGTAGCTAGGTTCATCGATACAAAATGATTCTATTCTATCAATGCTCAACTGATCTGTGACCATCAGTACCACTTCTTAGAAGTTTGTCCCCAGTACCCTGGGAGTTGCCATTATTCTTGAGAATTCTTGTTTTCCTGCTCTGTTTGAGGGCACTGATGCCTTACGGCATGGTTACTGGGGACAAGGGCTACCCTCTACAACTGTGGCTGATGACTTCACTATGCAACCCTGTGCCTGAAATGCAGCATAGATGCAATGCAACCATTCTTTGACCAGGGCTATGGTATAGCAGGCATCGAGCCTCTTGACAATGAAGTTTCACTGCTTGGATTAGTCTGGATAAAGTGTGCTGCATAATTCTAGCACACTAAGCTCTCCACATCTGAAGCTGGCAACAAAGATAGAGCCAGAAAAGTCTTCCTAGGAAGAGGATGAGCATCACCTCAGAGTGCAACCTTGTCAAAAATTACAAACCATAGTAGACCCAATTGTAAACCCAGTTTCAATAGATGTGCATTGGATATAGTGATCATTCATTGACTGTAAAGTACCGTTTGTCTTCAGGGGGAGAAATGCAGCTTTTGTTTGTTTAATTTCTGTTTACTCTTGGTTTCTGTAAATATAAGTTAACTTTTTTGCATCATCTGAAGGCTTTCCTGTATATGATGGCCTCACAGTAGTAATAAGATGTTGGGTTACAGTGGACTTTGGGAACGGTAGCAGTGACTTAGCGGTTCGTGAGGTGAGATTTGCCTATGGACTGATAAAGTGTGTGGCCTGGTACATAAATGGCAATATGGGTAGGAATGTGTAGTTGGTATTGCAAGGTAGTGTTAGCTGTGCCATCTCTGTGCTGTAGCACAGGTTTGTGGTTACTGGGTCACTACGTTGTTGGTGAAAGACTCTTAGAACTGTAGAAGTATATTTAGTGTCTAAAGGAAATGATGAGTGAAAGGAAGGGGATAAATGTATGAATATATTGTATTTCAGAAAACTGGTAAGTAAGCTGCTGTGAAGCAATATGATTTAATATTGACTTCCTTTAATTTTATAACCAAAGAAGTGCAGAAGACATGCCCGAACCATTCCGGTGGCTGAGTTACCTCACATTTCAGAAATATGGAGTGGAAGTCCTGATGGTTAACGAATTTTATGGTTTAAATTTCACATGTGTCAATGGTGAGTGTTTAATTTGAGGGCTTGTAATGAAATAAAATGGGATGAACTTTGCACTTCATTTATAAAATTAGCTTTGTTGCTGTAACGTTCAAGGTTGCTGACTTAGATTCAAGGTTACTCACTCACCTTTAAGGTCATTATTAAAGTAAGTAGAGCCATATGTTTTACAATTATTGCAAATCAGCAAGGGCATGTTTCACAAAACTTTGAATAATCAATTAAAAAATAAAATTAAACATGAGTTTTGCTAATGGTGTCACAACTGGCTTGCAGAGTTTGCTTAAAAGATTTCATAGTTAAATACTAAGAGTTAGCATGTTAAATAGCTCATTTAGAAATTGGATTCATAAATTGCCAGGTTTTTTTATGGATTTGACAGTTTTGAAATGTAGTTTTTAAAATGACTTTTAAAATTGAAAGCTACATTTTTAATAGATGCATAAAAAAGGTTTGTATATAAGGAGATATAAATATTGATTCCATGGAAATTAAGTACAAAAGTTCTGACTTTCCTCATAAAGGCTGCTGGTGATGTGGAGTGAGTGTCAGAGTCCAGGGGAGCTTTTGGGTGGAGTGCTGGTCAGGGTGCCTGCATGATGGCATGGACCTGTTCTATCCGTCATGTCTGCATTTTCTGATTTAATTCCTGACTTAATCTGCACTTTTATCAAGATTTTCAATTTTCTCCCAAGTTCTTACCTCATCCTCGTGTCTTAGAAAAATTTCACATTTTATACGTTCTTTATTTCATCACCTGATACAAAGATTATATCAGCCTTCCAAAAAAAAAACTCCCATTTTTCCCTGTAATTTGATTGAACTTCAGGTGACAGACCTTTTTGTTTATGATTCCAATGAAGTATTTATTTTTTTTTCACTCCTGAAGAAGCATCCAGTCCGGAACAATAATTTGCCTGTTCTGTTTGTAAATGATATTCTTTAAGGATATGGATTTATTGAAAAGTGATAAACATAATCTATTCTATGAACTAAGGAGTGCTTTGCTTTCAAAGATTTTGGTACCTCGCACAAAGATTAATTGCCTTATTGACAGAATATAGTCATGAATATAGAATCATCTTAAATTTAGAATATTAAAGTTAAGCAAAGCAACGTGATTCTGTGTTGAAAAGTGTGGTGAAATTTCACAGGGTTCTTCTTGTTCCTGATGTTTGGTGCAACCTGTGAAACATGTCCAGTACTGATAAGTTATACAAGTGTACTTCATACAAGTACAGCTTTTGAACTTTCTCCCAGCTTGTTCGTTATCTCGTTAGTTGCAGTCTTAGATTGGTATAGTTTTGAAAGAATGCTAATTGATGCGGCTAAAATAACTTTTTGTAATATTTATTTTTATCACATTGAAAATCATAATTTATTTGCACTAAGTAGGACCATCATTGACAATTGTTTCAACATTAACTAAGATAGATGATAACAAAAGGCCTTTTGAAAAACATTTATGGCTTTTGTCAGAAGTAATTGTGCCAACTCGTATCGTGTAGTGACAAACTAATTGTACAGTTTCATGGATTGGTATTATAGACAAAAGGTCGTACAAATTTTATCTATAATATGCAATATGAGATTCCAAATCACTAGTAACCGGTTGTTTTGATATTTCTACCCACAGGTGAACAGTCATCTCCTAACAACACAAACATTCCTTGCTGGTTTACACGAGGGATTCAGTACCTTGATTCGACATATCCTGGGGCACCTTCTAGATTTGTGTTTGATTTTCTAATGCTGTATGCTTTCTTGCCTGCTTTGGTTATCCTCGGCATTATTAGTTTCAAGGTTAGAGATTTAATCATCCAGAGGCACTGAGGACAAAAGGGCTGCATCTTGAGATGCTTACAACACTCCTGAAAGAATGTGAGGAACTTAATTATGTATCTTCCTTTTGATTGTTTGTTTTTCTCTTTTCCTTAAACTGCATCTGCTGAGGTATAGGTGCAGGGTTTGGTTGCCCAACCATACTTTGGACACTGCTAATATTGTCAGACTGGTCAACATAGCACAGTCAGTTTAATCCTGTTCTCAAATATACATCACTAAGGGGGATGTTAAAGAAAGAAGAGCAGCCCTGACTGACATTTTACCGCCTTTTATTCCACCCTGACACCTTGCTTGCCACTTCAGATAAGATTGGACTAGTACAGATTTGGAATCAATCTTAGGATGTCCTTGATCTGTATGGATTAGCTTTATAACGAACATACTCAATAAGTCATGAGGCGATGGAAGAGATCCTTTACATTTAAATAGATTTGGAATTGGAACCTTCATATTTAAATGAAAAGTGATCTAGAGTGGACTTAGGTAATTTTTAAAAAAGTGGTGTGGCCCATAATATAGGATGCGGCATCAGGTCTGATAACTGGCCATTTAACACTGGTCTCAATGATTTTGGAAAATTATCCCCCCAGAAACCCAATTCTAACCATTCCGTGGCACAATGATATCAAATAAAGACTATTTTAACAAAAGATGTTATGTAAGTTCTTGTCTTTTAAATATAACAGATTTAATGTAGCTATATGACCATGATTTATTTTCATTTCATCTGGCAGGTTTTAAGTTGTAGAAATTTATTATTTAATGTGATATCCACCAAATATTTTTAGCATAATTGTTTTGAAAATGTTTTTGAAGAGAGCACATTACTACATGATCAAGAAATGGTTTACATTTTCAAATTATATTGTGATTTGTAAAACAAATTGTGAGAATGTGTACATATCATAGGAAATAAAGCTCATTTATCCCAAGGGTATATTTTGAGATACATTTTGCTTTATGTTCAGTTTAAGTTTTACTAGTCAGTCAGTATTTTTATGGATACAATTCTCCAAAGATTTGGTTAAATAGTTAATAGAAAGCTGTTCTGGTAAGCTGCAATTAACTTCTTCTATGAGGTTTTCCAGGCTCTAATTGAGGTGGTCTTTTGACATTTACAGTCAACAATTGATTGGCTGTAAAATTTTGAGAAATGTAAAGTGCTATAGAAAAGAAAAACTCTATTTCCTTTCTGTGTAAACAATTTGACAGACAGCCTAATGTAGTTATCTGCCCAAAGATGGGTTCTCTGCTCATATTACTCCACCTCAAGGTCCTGCACTTTTCCTCTTTGATGTTGTATATGTGAGACTTTTATCAGTAGCCAATAAGCTGTATGACAAAGGAAAAGAATACAAGATGGTTTCACTTGCTTTCAGTTGTTCCTTTAAAGTGTGACGATATTACAGCTTTAAGAGGTGTAGTTTGTCCTGCTTTTTCTTCCAAAGAGTTTGAGGCTGAGATGACAAGCAGTCTATTCCAAGCCAATAAAACAGCTTATAAGGCCTTAGTTTTTTTTAACCTAAGGAACAATAAAGCATGAATGTGTGGATTTAGGCTCCTATAGAACCAAGTTTTAGTTTGGCTTTCTCAGTTAACTTAGCCACATTAAGGAGATTTAAACAGTCCTTGGATGAACACATGGATGATTATGGGATAGTGTAGGGGGACAAGCCAAGAATAGTTCACGGATCGTTGCAACATCGAGGGCTGAAGGGCTTGTTCTACACTGTATTGTTCTATGTTCTTTCAGTAGTTGCTGGAGTCTTGAAGCTGGATATGGAAGCTGTTGTTTCTCTCTGTTACAGCTAAACGCTGAAGTTCTTTCTGCTGCCAGAACTGCATGTGAGACGATCTATTTTATTGAATTTGCCTTTGTGCGCTTACGGCATGTTACTTATATTGGAGTAACTATTGTTTAGTAGTTAAATAATCTGTTATTTTATTAAGTTTTCCAATAGAGTTAAGTTATTCCAGTTCTTTCTTTTGTTTGTATTTTAACTATAAGGTAAGAATAAAGTGTGTTTTGCTTAAAGCCGGGTAATATAACCAAACAAATTATCTCTGGAACACAGCAGCTTATACATGTCTTTAAGTAAAAGTTAGGGTCTATACTATCCCCTTGTTATATATCTGAAGGGAGTTTGGTCTGGTTCATAACAAACTAGGGGCTCACCTAGTGTCATGAAAGCTGAAATTTCCTTCGCTTTCTCAGATAAAGGTATCTTTTTCAATAAGTCCAGCTTCGAAATACAAGTTGCTTGTCCCACCTTCTCAAGTCTTCCAGCTGTGGAATAGGACACAAAGGACCTCCGACACATTGAGACTGTCCCTTCGGATATGGATGACTATTTATCCCTCTGGTGTTATGGGTCCTGAGGAGACTAAAGAGCCAAATACTGGATCTGCAAGTCCTGTTAGAGGTGCTGTCTGCTGAAGTGGGCGGTGGACATATGGAAGCAAAATTCTCTGCTTGTAAGCAACTATTTTCACTTAATGTTCTAGCTCTTTTGCTGTCATCAGCCAAAAAATAACTGGTTCCACTGTTCACCAAAGTTTGTAAGTCTGAGCATAAGACCTTTACCTGGGCTTGGTTATGAACTGAAAAAGGACATGAATGATCATCTTGACATCTCAAATGACAGCACTACTGTGAGTATGCTAATTCTGCATCTGTTACTTGTGTATGAAATGAAGTTAGACCACAAAAATCAGCTAATCAGAACCAGTTGTCTTCCTTGCTTTTCTCTAACTTCTTCCTTTTTCATTAGTACCACTTTAGAGAATGAGTATCAACAATAGAAAGATCCTCAAATAGCCTTACCAGTCAGTTACACAAAGATGGATTATCTTGTTTTAATACAATAGTTCAACTTGCCTCTCATTGATCAGTTCTCCATCTCAACCTTTTTTTCATTTCCTGAATTTGCGCCTGTCCCTCAACAGGTATGAATTCATGTCATACTGTGTTGAATTACATTGGAGCCTCTTGCTCTTCACACCCTATTGTGTTTTGGATAGCATTTTACAAGTTAGATGTACTTGACTGGGACATGTGGATTGAGTCAATTTAGAATAGAAGGAGCTGAAAGGGCCTCACTGAACACAGCAACAGCCAAACTTCACTCTAGATTTCCACACTAGGTTTCTGTTTGAGGCTTAAATTGACGTAAACCTGTGTACAATTCCATTTCCTGATTTCAGTTTAGCTTTTCATCATTGTACCTTCTGAAAAAGCATGTAGTCTTTAATGTAATACATTTGCTGCAGAGAATACAGGAAAGTGCTTGTTCAAAGTAATTGGGGACACCTGTTCTTAGAGTCAAAGTATCAGTGTAAATAAGGTGATAACATTTGCTCACTTGTGGAATATGTGGCAGTACTTCCTTCTCATGTCAGAGGCACATATTTCACAATAGGATGTAGAAAAGCTAAACTGCTGAATTATATCAAAAACTCTGAACAAAACTCATACTCAGTAGGAAAAAAAACTTGTAATTTAATAAGCTGGGTGGAATATGCACATAATAGAACAATCCTGATGCATTTCCATGTATACAACACTGAGCAGATTTGTATTTATGAAGCTCGATTCCCTCATTATGACTGAGCTGGAATGCGAATGCCTCATTACCCTTAAAAAGCTAGGAAAAAACTGACATAGTAAGGAAGTTGGAAGATGTTTAGGTGTGAGAGAGAGAGAGAGAAAACATTTTTCTGTATATTACATTCACTGATTGAAGGGTTCAGGAGATGCAGAGAGAGATGTGATGGATTTTATGTGTGCATCTGTGCAGGAGAGAGAGAAAAAAATGCCTCTTTCCGTGCTGTATATCTGTATGTCTATTTGATAACAGATGCTTTATTTCTGTTGATTTAAATATTGTTGGAAATCATAGCTGGGTACAAACAGTTAGATGTAAGGGAGAGAAAATTCCTCAAGTAGAGCACTATAAGAAACCTGGGAGAACCCTCTTTCTGGTTTACTTTCTCATGAATAAACATTAAGCACGAGCACCTTTTCTTTATCCAGTTTTGTTTCATTTTTCTTGTTTATTCCCTGCAGAAATTGCTGTTTTTGTAATTTTAATACCAAATTCTGTATAAAGACAGCTTGTTTGCAGCAATAAGGGGAGTGGCCTGAGAGAGCTGTTAGGGGTAAGAGCTGGCACCACTACTCTGCTAATGGTTTTAGAACCTTAGCTCAAATCTGGCTTGTAGGTGTCTATGTTATAGTATAACATTACCTTTATTTACCAATGGCAGTAATTATTTAAACTTAACTGTCTCTAAGAGTTTTATATTCCAGACTGCCTGGGTCTCGAGACCAACAGTTTAGTAATTATACCACTCAGCCATCACCTCCTTTGAAGAGCAGAATTTGAAGCAGCAGAAATTGTGGTGAATTATGGGGAGGTCTTGCTTCAATTGATTCATTTTGAATCATATTCACTTTATTTTAAAATTTTACAGGCACCAACACTTTGAAACAAGCCAAAAGTGTTACATGTTGACTCAGTCCTGTGTTTCTTGCTCTTGTAGTTATAAACATGAAGTCTCATCACTTTGATGAATTCTTGATGTTGAAAACAGGTAGTAAAGAAATTAAACATTTGTCATACTGAATATGAATTATTGAACTTGAAAAAGATAAAAGTCACCAAAAAGTGAAGTAGATCTGAAATGTTAATATATATTTAAAAAGTAGTGATAGTATTTAAACATTTATAGAAAATTACTCGCTATAAATATATAAATTACCCATTGTCAGAACAAAAATGCAAAAAATGCTCCATGCAAATCCTTGAGGTGAAATTATCTTCGTATGTCAAACTGCATCTCTTTCCAAGATTTGGAAGCATTTCTTTTATACTGCTCAAGTTCCTGAAAAGATAAAATTTGAGGAACCATGTTTGTTGGCTCTGAAACAACGAGTACTACAAAAGTTGAATAATTCAGTAATAGAATTAAACAAGACAAATGATAACTATAATTCACAGGACAGTGTGTATGACTTTTTCTAAATTTAATCACAGAGAAGTAAATGGCTAAATAATAAACTCAGTTAGATTTCTACTGCACAGTAAAAATACTTCAGCCCATGGTGTCCATGCTGGTCAAAAACAACTGCCTAATTATTTTAATCCCATTTTCTAACTCTTTGTCCATAGTCTATTATGCCTTAGCATTGCAA
The DNA here is from genome assembly GCF_047496795.1 of Chiloscyllium punctatum. Classification (NCBI taxonomy): domain Eukaryota; kingdom Metazoa; phylum Chordata; class Chondrichthyes; order Orectolobiformes; family Hemiscylliidae; genus Chiloscyllium; species Chiloscyllium punctatum. Next base: position 35,413,223 of record NC_092749.1, on the reverse strand, counting down.
GTAGACATCTTGACAGCACTTGACATTCCAGTAATGATTGGTACAGAATAAAGGTTCCTGGTGGCTCCTTGGGCTCAGGAATGTTTACTAAGACATTGAGCAGAGAAATGTAACAGTCCAGATCTCCTGGAAGTAAGGCTTGCCAATAGAATTAACTGGTGAAGCTAACTCCAAGAAAATATATTGAATTCTAAATTCCAAGGATGAGAATGAGGAACAGATTTTTTCACTAGTAATTATATAATAATAACATGTACTAGTATGAGTTATAATTATTGATGCCATCAAACCCTGTTAATTGGGTGAAAATCTGCTCCTCATTCTCATCCTTGGAATTTGCATTTTTAGAGTACTGTACTAACTCAGGAAGCCTGATTGAAAAAAAAATTGTTGTTGAATATCAAAATAGATATTATTCATGGCTTACCTGGGCTAGTCCAAGCCAAGGACAAATGGATCTGCAGACCCATCTCTTACTGTACAGGGAGAGCAGGATGGTGCTGAATCAAAATGGAATCAGGAGGGGAAATAAAGCACTCCACACCCTGTGGTGTCTACCTCTCTCTAAAGGCATATAAAATATTGCTGGACCACATGTTTCCTCTCCAAGGGCAGCTGGGCAGAATACAGCCGTGGAATCGGGGCAGACAGCCAGTTGAAACAACCCCCATCACTGCATCTGCTTTTTTTTGTATCCAGAAGTGCTCTTAAACACAACTGCCCGGTTCTTTTCCCTCCATTACCAAGTCACTGTGATATTTTGTTTTTAACTACTGACCACCACCTGTACATCATCTATGTAGCCAGTTGGATCATTAAAGGCAGAGCCCCGTTAAGGGCAATGCAAACAATCAAAAATGAGGGAGGGAGGTAGGAAGAGGGGAAAAGCACTCAATCAAAATGGAGTCGGATGAGAAGATAAAGCACTGTGGTGTTCATCTTTCTCTATAGGCATCGAAAGCATTGGTGGACACTGTATGCTTCCTCTACAAGGACACTCGGGCACAATCATAGCCGAAGAGGGCAGTCAGTTATCATGCACAACTGAGTGATCTTCCCACCACCAAGCTCAGTCTGTGTTTTGTTTTCTAATCAGTCTGTCCAGAAATATCATCACACACCACTGATGCAAGTGGGACTTGAACCCAGGCCTATTCGTCCATAAGCAGGGACACCACCATTGTGCCATGACAACCCTTGGGTATGCTTATAAAGGGCTCAGGTGAGGAGGTCCAGCCAAGCAGGCTATTGCCTGTTACAAAGGGGAACTCATACTGAATAAACTCCACAACAATGGCCCTTGTAGGGGTTTTCACATGTATTAGTAGGTTGTCTGAATTGGATACCTAGCATGGTCCCAGTCTAGGTTGACAACTTAAGTAGCTGTGAAGAAACAATAATTAGGGGATGAAATCCTAAAGTAAAATTAATTAAATCAACAGACAGACCATAAGTTTTGTTTTCTTTGTTTCCCGTGGTAGCCACTGAACCTGTTCACAACAAACTGCCAAAGTACTTTAACGGCATGGTGGCTCAATGGTTAGCACTGCTGCCGGGTTCGATTCCAGCCTTGGGTGACTGTCTGTGTGGAGTTTGCACATTTTCCCTGTGTCTGTGTGGGTTTCCTCCGGGTGCTCTGGTTTCTTCCCACAGTCCAAAGATGTGCAGGTTAGGTGAATTGGTTATGCTAAATTGCCTGTAGAGTTAGGTGCATTAGGTAGGGGGAATGGATCTGGGTGGGTTATTCTTCGGAGGGTTGGGACTAGTCGGTCTGAAGGGCCTGTTTCCACACTGTAGGGAATGGAATCTAAACAAAATAACACAAACTTACTAGAGAAGATTCAACCCTTTATTCCCCCATAACAGTTTACAGATAGTCAAACATCAATAGAATGTCAGGTCTCTCTCTACTCTAAAGCTCCTTGTTCAGCTGGCACTGCTTTAAATCAGTTTAATTTTAGTTTACATTCCTGAAACCATTAAACAAGCTGCTAAGTGAGTTCATATATTACCAGAGATGGCTCCTTAAACCCATATCTTCAACAGTTGTAAGATGCCGTTTTTGACAGCCTCTTGCTTGTGGAGTTTTCTTCTAAGCAACTCAGGACTTTTTTCTCCCCCTCAGTCCTGACTGAATCAACAGCTAATAACAACGCTACTGGTGTTAAGGGCCTCTTCTCTGACTGAATCTGCACAGTGCCTGCCTTCATCTGGACTGTTATGACCTTTTATGTGACTGGATTCCTGTCTTGAGGCACCTTGGTACCACATACAGAACAAATCTAAAGTGAAACTAAAAGTCACATTTTGCCATCTTAATGGTCAAAATTCAAGTTAAACATTGTTTTTCTACCTTAGTCCTCAAACAATAAGAATGCATTATAAACCTGCATCATGCAAATACAAGCTGAAAACAGTACTGAAGTTAAGCACACAAAGTCACAACAGTATGGGAATAACCAACAAAATTCAAGGGTTATAGGACAAAGACAGGGAAATACAGTTCAGAGTCATCATTGAACAGTGGAGAAGGATCAATGGCCTTAATGCCTGCTTCTACATCTTATCACCTCATTGTACCTTTAGAAAGAGGGATCATACTGCAAGCAAATTTTCATGAAGTTGGATCCTGGATTTAACCAACATACCTTAATCTAGCCAAAAATAAATGTTTTTAGTGCGGTTTCCAAGCAAGTCTCATTTATATTCTCCTAATTTCTATCAAAACTGAAGTTTACATTTCTATCTCAATACTTAGAAAACTAACACTGACAAGATACATATCCATCAAAGCTATGAATTTTATTTTACAATCTAGTTGTTTGCTGCATTTTTACTGTAAACTAACATACACTGTCAAGGTTTAAACACGCAATTCATTTAATGGATTACAAAAGAGATAATGCAACAGGTTACTAAAGGACACAAGGAAGATGTTTTGGTATCTTGCACAGCATTATTGCATCTAATCAAAGCCAAGTCATTTTACTTATCTTACTGAAATTTGACACTGTTCAGGACAGACACACACCAAAGAGTATTACAGAGCAACAGTGGATAGTAGTTCATAAGATATAGGAACAGAGTTAGGCCATTTAACACGTAGAGTCTGGTCTACCATTCGATCATAGCTGATATGCTCCTCACCTCAAATTTTCCTGCCTTCCTCCCATAAACCTACAAACCATTACCAATTGAAAATCTGTCTAACTCCTCCTTAAATTTACTCACTGTCCCAGCATTCACTGCACTTTGAGATAGCAAATTCAACAGATTCACAACCCTATGGGAGTAGTTTTTCCTCTACTCTTTTAAATTTGCTACCCCTTATCCTAAGACTATCACATTTTGTCTTAGAGTGCCCCACAAGAGGAAGCATCGACTCCATGTCTATTTTATCCATACCTTTTATCATCTTAAATACCTCAATTTGATCTCCCCTCAGTCTTCTAAATTCCAAAGAGTACAGGCCTAAATTGTTCAATTTCTTTTCATATGACAAACATCTCCAGGATCAATCCAGTGACCGTCCTCTGAATTGCCTCCAATACCACTGCACATGCCTGGACACTATGGGCAATTTACCATGGCCAATCCACCTCATCTGTACATCTTCGGATTGTGAAAGGAAATCAAAGCAAAACCACGCAGACACAGGAGAACTTGAAACCTCCACACAGACAGTTGCGCAAGGTGGAAGCAAACCTGGGTCCCTGATTGTGAGGTAATAGTACTATTCACTGAGTCACCATGCCACCCCATAGACCAGGAAGAGGAGAATGTGGCTACCAAATTCAGTTGGGGCAGACAGGTCATATTTGGGCAGATCCTGGGTGTTGGCAGCAGCCTGCACAGTTTCTCAGGATGTGATCGGGGCAGGTGGCAGCTCTGGTGGACAGCTGGTCAATCAAGGGTCCCTACTGTAGATCTTGGACAGTGGCCTGGAGAGAGGCCAAAAGTTGGGAGGCTGCAAGCAAATCAGAGAGAAGGAGGTTATGCCAAAATGGCACTAACTAGGTCAAGTAAGGTTCTACAGAAAGCTAATCTCACAATGCTCAATGGATTTCTGGTCCTAATGACTTATTGACATTAAAATGTAAGAAATGCTAAATGGGACAACTTTAAATGCAAATATCCTGTATAAACAGTCAAAATTATTCATTTTAAATATGCATTAGACCATCAATAAAATATTCAGAAAGAAAGAAGCATGATATTTCAGATAAATTGAAGTAATCAAAAATAATTACAGACGATAAACTTGAAGGGGTTATTAAACTTTTGTTCAAGGCTACACTCACATGAAATGGTTTATCCAATTTGAGTTCATAGTACAACGGGATCACTAAATCTTGATCATTCAAGCATAATTATACAGCTATTTACCTTTGGACGGAGTATTGATTGACTTTATGGAAGGTAACTAGGGAACAATGCACCACATGAACTGCTGTAGAAAAACTCCAAGTGACCTCTTTAATTAACTGACAAGCTTTCAAAGAAAGAGTCAAAAACAACTCTTGATAGAGTGATTCTGGTCAATTAATTTACATGTCCTGAGAAGTAAACCTATAGTACAAGCACAAAGGTATGAATCATCATTTCAACTTTCACCCAGGTATTTTGCAATAATGCTTGATAAATTTCAATTACGTTGGCCAAATGTTTGGATGTTAAACTTTTGGATGTTAAATAAACTGACCACAGAGCACAAGTTGATTTATTAGGTACACCTGAAGATGAATAAAGTTGTATTCAAGTGACATGGCATGGTACAAATCATAACATACTTCTAAAAAGATAGTTATCACAAATCGATACAAAAAAAGCAATAAGATGCAAAAGAAAGTGGTGTCAAAACTAATGGCAGAAGTTTTTTTTACTATGTACACAAAGAGAAAACACAATTAAAAGTAAATGTGGTCTATTAAACACAGATTCAAGTAAAAAAAATTTAAAAATAAGGAAATAGCAGACTTGCTAAATGAACAGTTTGGATTTAGGAGCAAATATTTTATTTGGATTCCCTCTTTTAAATTACTTTCTGATCTCATGACAGTGAAAAGGAGGAGTTTTCTTAAAAAAAAAGCTATATTGTGTCCCATCACACCAGAAATTAAGAACCATCCAGAAGGCCACATAGTGTGTGAAGGCTTCTTTCAGAAAGAATCAGATGTTTTGGGGATAAAAGGTCTTTAATAGTGGTAGTGCAGGTTGGCAGTTTGCAAAATAGGGCCTAATAGTGACTTAATGACAGTAAGATGAAAGCTACAGAAATACAAGGGTATGGAAGAGGAGTTAAGAAATGAGTGAGCTGTATTAGCAGTTTAAGGGTCTCAGAAAGTGACGTTAACGATAGAAATAGCATTGAGTGAAATATGTTGAAAAGAAACCAATTAGAGCTGTGCAATCGAACAAGGAACTTTAAAGTAGATACGGCTGTTCCTTCACTGAAGTTTGAATATCCGTAAGGTCATTGTTGAGGGTAAAAGGGTTCAATCTGCTACAATGTGTGTTTTGTGAATGCAAATTTGCTATAACGCAATTGACGAATTGGGGATGCTGTTTCTAAAGCATGAACTTTTAAAGCATGTATTGGCTATAACATGATTCCGGCTCTATTAGTTTAAATGGTGCTGCTATTACATGATTTTCTTATAACACAGGATTGCATGAGAATGGAACCACCGCATTATAACAGAACTGACTGTACTTGAGATAACACCATTTCAAACACACCAATCAGGTTCTTGTGCCTGCGTTGCCATTCAATAAGGTAAAAACAATGACTGCAGATGCTGGAAACCAGATTCTGGATTAGTGGTGCTGGAAGAGCACAGCAGTTCAGGCAGCATCCAAGTAGCTTCGAAATCGACGTTTCGGGCAAAAGCCCTTCATCAGGAATAAAGGCAGTGAGCCTGGAGCATGGAGAGATAAGCTAGAGGAGGGTGGGGGTGGGGAGAAAGTAGCATAGAGTACAATGGGTGAGTGGGGGAGGGGATGAAGGTGATAGGTCAAGGAGGAGAGGGTGGAGTGGATAGGTGGAAAAGAAGATAAGGTCATGGCTGATCTGCACACTCCACATTCCTGCTTATCCCCAATAACCTTTCACCCCCTTTCTTATCAAGCACCCTGGAGTTCCTTTGCTATTAGTACATGGCAGTCTCTTGTGAACATATTCAGCGACTGACCACCAACTAGCAAATTTGAAACTTATGGTTTATCAGGCAAGGTTTCACTTTGGAACACTGGAGAAATCCGATTGCAATCAATCTGAATCATAAAGGTTACCTGATCCTTCTGTGCCCTCATTGCATCCACTTCAGGTTCAGCATATTGTGGGTTTTTAGCAGGATCTTCTACATATTTCAATTCGCTGGTATTCTATATGTACAAAGCAATTTGCTAAAGTTAAAATTAAATAGCTATAACTGCAATACAAGAATTAAGGTTTTGGAATTTCTATGTTAAATTAATACTCAACAGTTGCGCTGAATATGTGTACTAACATTAAACCATTCAGTACTCTGCACAGGAAGGTGGCAGTAAAACTGAAAAACTGTTTGAGGAAATAACAGAAATGACTAAAGATGTTGCCAATAAATAAGCATCAAAGAGCTTTTGATGACATGGAGAAAGGTAGCACCTTGGAAGGGTTTAGGAACAGAAACCTAAATGTCTAATCTAAATCCATCTTCATAATACAAAGAGACCCTGATTATGAACACTCAACTTTAAAACTACACCAATTTCTGAATTCGTGTTTGTAAGACCTGGCAAACTAACTTTTCCTGTACTTACCAATGACTCCTTTATATTGTCCTGTATTTTATTCTGACTTGTGTACGAATCAACTTGGGTACAGACTCAAAAACAGAACCTGTTCACAATCTGGGGACTGACTGTACAATGTTCATATTGTCTTCAGCATGTGCACTTTGAAATAGCGAAGGAGTAAATATTTTATATGGATACCCTTCAGCAAAATTATCATTTTCTGCTCTAGTGACATCAAAGAGAACATCCAATCTTTCAAAATCTGTACTTAGATAGCACTCATCGTATTAAAAGTCTTCAACCTAGGTCCCCCTCTAATGACATTGTAGGTTTACCTACAGCAAATATACTGCAGAAATTAAGGCAGGCAGCTCACCAGTAACTTGTCATGGGCAACTAGGGATGGGGATATCAATGAACAAATGAAGAAAAGCATACAATGAACTACATTTGAAGTCCTATAATTGTTGTGACACAGGCAAATGCAAGAATTTTTCATCAGCAGTAATCCATAAACAGGCACAAAACAAATAATTTTTTTAAAAACTTAGCTAATTGGGAAATAGGTAGAACATTGACTTGTCCATCCTCAGCCTCCTCCATTGCTGCAGTGAATCAGATCGCATAATGGAGGAACAACACCTCATCTTCCACCTAGGCAGCCAATAGCGTGGAGGACTTAACATTGAGTTCTCCAATTTCAAATAATCTTTTCACCTATCCCCTGGCTCTCTTTCCAACCCAGCCTTCTCACTTCTGTTCCATTCTCCGCCTCACTATCTCCCCAACCCCTTACTCTCCTCCCCACCTCCTTGACCTGACCCTACCCCTCCATCTTCCTTCCCAGCTATTTGCTCCACCGTTCCCACTGACCTATCACAATAACACTCACCCTGCATTCAACTATCGCTACCATACCTACCCACCCCCTTCCTCTATTTATTTGAGCTCCATTCCTCTTCCCCAATTCTGATGAAGGGTCTCGACTTCTCCACCTCCTGATGTTTGCTATGTTCTTCCAGGCTCCTGTTTGTCTATTTTAGATTCCAGTATCTGCAGTCTTTTTGTCTCGAATATTGGCTTGAGCATCTTATTGTTTTAGTGTGATGCGAAAATTTGCATATCCACTTAAGCTGATACAATAAATGGACAGGATCTTGTCTGAACATCATTCCATCCAAAAGTTACTTTGAGGTTGTCATGAAGCCCCTTACAGGACATTCATTAAAATGACTGCACCTATTTGAAACATTCTTCCCTCACTACAAGTGGAGAGAAGAGAAAATAATTGGAAAAATTGGCCCTGGAGAAATATTGGCCTTCGGGCCACCTCAGCAATTCATCAAGTTGAGACCCTCTCAATTCTTAAGGTCCTTAAAGTGGTCAGTAAGTGGCTAAAAAGGCCATTAGAGCTTCAATCCACTATGAGTCCAATTTCCTGTCTTCTCAACAAGTAGGATAAATGGCCGGTTTCTTGGCTAGAAAATCAGGGTGACTTGCTGGTTAGGTTGGGCTGTTAGTGAAGGTCTCTAATTATCCCAAGCTGGGACCAATCAGGGCATGGATGGGTGGGACAAAGAGATGGCCACAGAAAGCCATTCTGTTCCTGGCTCCGACCTCTCCCCTCAGCTCTCCTCTCCACGAGACCTGACCTACCAACTCACTATCAGTCCCTTTGAAAATTGGCCTCCGAAGGCAATCTGTAGGATCCCTGATTGGCTGGCAAAGGTCTGGAAGACAGGATGTCAATGTTAAGACCTATGATTCACTAAAAACCTCGACAGTCAGTTTTTAAACCAGCTGATTTGAGCTCAATCTGGTGAGCTTTCTCATAAGATTTAGGGATAAAATAGGCCATTTAGCCCTTTGCGTCAGCTTCACCATTCAATGAGATCAAGGCTGATTTGATAATCCCCAAACTTTTCTCCATTACTCTTAATTCCCTTAGTGATTAAAAATCTGTCCATCTTAGCCTCAGCAGCTTTCTGAGGAAAAAAATAATACACAGATTCCCAATCCTGAGTGAACAAATTCCTCCTAGTGTCTTGTATAGTTTTATCAAAACCTCCCTACTTTTATGATCCCTTTGAAAGAAAGGCTAACATCCCATTTGCCTTCCCCATTACCTGCTGAAATTGGATGCTAGATTTTTGTGATTCTGGGATGAGGACTTGCAAATCCTTTTGTTCCATGGCTTTCTGCAGTCTTTCTCAATTTAAATAATATGCAACTCTTCTATCATTTCTATCAAAGTGTATAACCTCACATTTCACCACAATTTATTCCATTTGTTAAGTTTTTACCCAGTTTTTACCTCGTTAGTCAGATGGTCAGATAGTCAGATGCTAGTGAACATGTCTAAACGCATACCAAACATGTCCATACAGATTACAGAATTAGATTTCAGCCTGTATCAGTGACAAGTATTTTCTCATGAGATACACACAATCAAGTACACAATAATGCTCCTCTAAATTGGTCTCAATTATAGTTCAGCCTTTATTGCAGCTGACAATAATATTTCCAGTTATGAAATAAATTTTGTACTTGGAAATAATATAGTTAACAGAGCAGCTTAAAGAAATCTGCAGGCAGGAAAATAATGCTTTGGACCATTAGTTTACAGGTTACCTCAGATGGAAACAGCTTTTCATATACTTTCTTCCACAGATCAACAGGATTCCGTGCATTTATCTTCCCTAAGTCAATTTCAGTAGCTGGTGGAGACCCTGTGCATATATTAAAAAAACATATGATATATGTTAGAAAATACCCATGATTCTACCATAATACTTGATGGCAGATTTAATAACATAATTCTTGCTCATCAAATTAAATCTACCCCCTGATGCTAATGCATTTTTGGATTTTTAAGTCAGAGTATAATGTTGAATATACAAGTATAGCAACGAAAAAGCCAACTTTTAAGCATGAAACATCTGTAAGTACACAGCAGGTATTTGTTTAGGGTGATACTGAACTCCACAGACCAGGAGAGCCCCAGGTTTGATTTTTCACTCTGCTGATTTTGCCTAGGCCCTCTTCTCCTTTAAGATGATCACTAAATCCTCTGTGAACAATATTTTTGTCACCTGTTCTAAGACTTCAATGTCGTTGGGATGTTTCACTATATTGGATATACTATGTAAATGTTGTTCTTCTGAAGTTCTGTAAATGCTTCATTATCAATGCACAGTTTGCTGGACTTCATGGTAACATTGGTCTGTTTTGAATATTTAAAACAAGCTTAAATGTATAGAGTAAATAGAAATTGTTCCTAAAATATAATAATTATGGGATAAATACAATAAAAACACATACTACTAAAATAAGTAACAACAAAAAAAAACATTCGAGGAGTTGAACCTTGAGCTTCCTTTTCATCTATTCAAAAATAGGCAAACATGTAATTCCACAATAAAAGAATTGTGGCCAAAAACCATTTAAATTGTTATAAATAATTTCTGGGGCTCTATAAAGGCTGTGATGCAAAATATTATTTTAACTCAAAAATACAACTGGCTGGTAGATTATAAACAAAGGAAACTTTAGGGCTATTTGTCCAGTTTTCGGATTTGTGCAGGTACTGTTATTATTAGAGGAGCTTGTCCTTTTGTGACAAGAGATCAGTGACCTCACTGAATGATAAAAAGGCTTTTTTTTCCCCTAGGAACCTGTTTTTTTCCAAGGCACACCACTAAAACTAGGCAAGACAAATTATGCCCAGTCACAGGAAAATCAGGAAGTGAATCCTAAGGAACAACTTTCTATTTTTGATCTCCTTTCTTATAGAAATAGAGGTTATGGCAGCTAGAACCCAATTACACTATTATAATTAATTCAGCCCTTACTATTATAAATTACCATGTGCTAAAATAGTTTTCAGTTGCTTACTTACCAATCAGACTCAGTGAATCCAGACCAGCCGGAACAAACAGTGGCTTATTGTACTCAACAGATACTGCTTTGCTGCAAAACACAAAAGAACATTAGCGATCTTGAAGAATGGCATGGTTATCTTTAGTTAAGTGTTTGGGCTTTGTAAAATCATGGAAAGGGGGCAAAGAAAAACTGCTGGATGTGCAGGAGGCTCCCTTCCTATTTCATTCAACTGTGCTTTTTGGGGGTGAAATTATCAGATGGAAATCCATGAATGTTACAAGAATGACAAATTTTGTGTAGCAGTCCATTTTCAAGAATGGTACCATATCTCTTATTTCCACTATTAATTTAAGTAGTTATCACACAAGCACTGACATAAAATACATGCTGCTCACCTTCTGTCAGTACCGAATGCCAAATGATTCAGGATAGTCCGCATTTTAGATATTGTGCTTTCCATTTTATTGCTGAAAAACTGAATATATGATACATGATTTAACATGAATGTTCCTCCTCTAATTTCCAACTAAATCATAAGGCCACAAGAAAGATTAAAAATAAAAATGAAAATATTTTTGAGTATTGAGTATATTTTTCTTTATTTTCCTCTAAAGATTTGGTGGCAGGGCTTCCAGGATATTGTTTCCAAATAGCATCAAGTCCTAAATGATGGAATGAAGGTTAAGAATATTTCATGAAATAGATTTATCAATATTTCTCAAACTAATTCTTATTGATTGCGAGCTCAGAGCATTAAAGTATGATTTTTTTTAAAAAGGGCAAAACTAGCAATCTGACTCAGATATCCCAAACAGATTTTGGATTAGTGGTGCTGGAAGACCACCGCTGAAGCCAAAAGCCAACTTGAGGACACCTCTTCCTACTGCCCCCTCGACCATGACCCCACCCCCCATCACCAAACCATCATCTCCCAGACCATACAGAACCTCATCACCTCAGGAGATCTCCCACCCACAGCTTCCAACCTCATAGTCTGGGAACCCCGCACTGCCCGGTTTTACCTCTTTCCCAAGATCCACAAGCCTGACCACCCTGGCCGACCCATTGTCTCAGCATGTTCCTGCCCCACTGAACTCATTTCTACCTACCTCGACACTGTCCTATCCCCTCTTGTCCAGGAACTCCCCACATATGTTCGAGACACCACCCACGCCCTCCACCTCCTCCAAGCCTTCCATTTCCCCGGCCCCCAACGCCTCATCTTCACCATGGATATCCAATCCCTCTACACCTCCATCCGCCATGACCTGGGCCTGCAAGCCCTCCGTTGTTTCCTCCCCCGACATCCCCAACAGTACCTTTCCACCAACACTCCCATTCGTTTGGCCGAACTGGTCCTCACCCTTAACAATTTCTCCTTCGAATCCTCCCACTTCCTCCAGACCAAAGGGGTAGCCATGGGCACACATATGGGCCCCAGCTATGCCTGGCTCTTTGCTGGCTACGTAGAACAGTCGATCTTCCGTAATTACACAAGCACCACTCCCCACCTCTTCCTCCGCTACATTGATGACGGCATTGGCACCAACTCGTGCTCCCGCGAAGAGGTTGAGCAATTCATCAACTTCACCAACACATTCCACCCTGACCTTAAATTTACCTGGACCATCTCTGACACCTCCCTCCCCTTCCTAGACCTCTCCATCTCCATTAATGACGACCGACTTGACACTGACATTTTTTACAAACTCACTGACTCCCAAGCTATCTGGATTACACTTCTTCCCACCCTACCTCTTGCAAAAATGCCATCCCGTATTCCCAATTCCTCTGTCTCTGCTGTATCTGCTCCCAGGAGGACCAGTTCCACCACACAACACACCAGATGGCGTCCTTCTTTAGAGACCGCAATTTCCCTTCCCACATGGTCAAAGATGCCCTCCGACGCATCTCGTCCACATCCCACACCTCTGCCCTCAGACCCCACCCCTCCAACTGTAACAAGAACAGAACGCCCCTGGTGCTCACCTTCCACCCTACTAACCTTTGCATAAACCAAATCATGTGTCGACATTTCCGCCACCTCCAAAAAGACCCCACCACCAGGGATATATTTCCCTCCCCACCCCTTTCCGCCTTCTGCAAAGACTGTTCCCTCCGTGACTACCTGGTCAGGACCATGCCCCCCCTACAACCCACCCTCCCATCCTGGCACCTTCCCCTGCCACCGCAGGAATTTCAAAACCTGCGCCCACACCTCCATCCAAGGCCCTAAAGGAGCCTTCCACATCCATCAAAGTTTTACCTGCACATCCACCAATATCATTTATTGTATCCGTTGTTCCCGATGCGGTCTCCTCTACATTGGGGAGACTGGATGCCTCCTAGCAGAGTGCTATAGGGAACATCTCCGGGACACCCGCACCAATCAACCACACCGCCTTGTGGCCCAACATTTCAACTCCCCCTCCCACTCTGCCGAGGACATGGAGGTCCTGGGGCCTCCTTCACCGCCGCTCCCTCACCACCAGACGCCTGGAGGAAGAATGCCTCATCTTCCGCCTCAGAACACTTCAACCCCAGGGCAACAATGTGGACTTCAACAGTTTATTCATTTCCCCTTCCCCCACCTCACCCTAGTTCCAAACTTCCAGCTCAGCACTGTCCCCATGATTTGTCCTACCTGCCTATCTTCTTTTCCACCTATCCACTCCATCCTCCTCCCTGACCTATCACCTTCATTCCCTCCCCCACTCACCTATTGTACTCTATGCTACTTTCTCCCCACCCCCATCCTCCTCTAGCTTATCTCTCCACTGCCTCAAAGGCTCACTGCCTTTATTCCTGATGAAGGGCTTTTGCCAGAAACGTCGATTTTACTGCTCCTTGGATGCTGCCTGAACTGCTGTGCTCTTCCAGCACCACTAATCCAGAATCTGGTTTCCAGCATCTGCAGTCATTGTTTTTACCTAGTTGATTTCTATCCCAAACAGATGACAAGTGTGGAAAATGGAAATGCAGCTTTTTTCAAAAATCCAGGCTGACAAACATTATTGGAACAGTGCAGACAAATTTTGTTTCTCATCTAGTCTATTCTGAACCTTATCTACTAAAATATAAATAATTTAAAATTGATATTAATAGCAGAAGTGACAATAATCTCTAACTTTAGCAAAAGATGACTTGGTGCTGGATTGGATCAACATGTATTCAGTATGTAAATTGAGGGAGACAAGTTGCTTTCATTACTATAAGAAAAGTTTATAAATGGCATCCTGTCTCTGTGATTCTCTTGTTCGCTGACAATGCATTTATCATAGCTATAAACGAATGGGGACCATAATAACATGCCAAAGTAGAAATGTTTTCCAAATACCATTATGTAAGTAATCCAAACATACCAACAATGAAGCTCCATAATAATGAGCCACAAAGCGGAGTGTTTTGCAGATTACTTTCCTCTTTTCAGATTCAAAATCCTGTAGAAAGAACCAATATGTTCATAAAAGTAATTAACTTGTGAAATTACATCAATTAAAAATGTCACCGAGTATGATTTGCACTGTACCTGAAATATATCATATTTGCTCCCAATTATAACAAGAGGAATGGGAAATGGATCAATTAGTTCCCAATCCTGTGGGAATTTGAAAAGAAAAAGAAAAAATGTAGTTTAATGCTTAAAGTTTACGTACATTTTGGTAGATCTTGACAACATAGCAAGAGAAATCCACATAATTCAAAATATCTGTCTCAAATGCAACCAAAACACACTGAAGGTTGAAGTTAAACAGTGCCGAGAAAATCATATGACAGATCTAGCAAAGAGCCTCCATAGAAATACCAAAGAAAGACCAAATTTCACAACACAGCACTATAAACCATTACAAATAAATTACAGTTTATTTATCCCAAAAATGATTAAAAGAAGAGATAACTGCATGTTATCTGACACCAAGGTATCGGAGATGAAGGGTACATGCACCAAGTGTTGTGCTACAATCAAATTTTAAAACTCTTTTGATATTCCCTCTTAATATGGAAAACCTCTGAGTAGAGAGGTTTTTGAAGCCAACAGTACGCTCTGTAAACTGTTTCATAGAGTGTAGCAAGCTGATAAATTAATTAGTAATAATACCGTTTGTTTGTGTGACAAGGTTTTATTACATTACTAAATTACTACAAAGGTTTTCATATTAGGGTTGATACAAAAGCAAAATACTGCAGATGCTTGAAATTCAAAATAATAACATAAAAACCAAGTAAAAAATTAGGTTACTTGGATCTCCACAGATCTAAATAAATTTTAAAAACATTAACCTATTAGTGTTATTCTATTTTCTGTGATATTACAATTAGAATTTGCCTCTGTAAATACACTCTTGCATTTCTTAACTTCTCAACTTGTAGTACATGGAAATCCTATTTTTCTGCCCATCAAACTACCAAAGGTTTGTTATTTAACTCTAAATTATATAAAACTATGTGAAAGATGATTTCTTTAAAATAAGAACTGATCTGTTCCAATGATCCTTTACATTCTAATCATGCTTAATCTGAAAACTACATCTGGTCTGGACTGGACATGGACTAGACAAAATAAGTTCAGTTACAGGTACCATTCTTTTAGTAAGTTTTGATGTTCGATTAATGATGCTATTATGCAAAGTTAAAGGAAATTCTCCAAAGTTAGACTCACCGGGTGATTCCGCTGCAATGTTTTCCAGGTCTTTTGCTTGAAATCATTTACATTTATGGAATCCTTCTTGCCCAGTTCATTTATGGTTGAATTGATATGGTTCTTTGTCACATTCAGCAATTTCTCCATGCTTAGCCATAGGTCATTGGGCTTGGAAAGGTCCAAAACCAAAACAATAGAAATGGTCCTAGTTCAATTGGAACATTGCAAATGCTTTCAATGCACTTAAAATTGATAAAAAGCAGAACCCCCTCCTAAGGAGATGTCACACATTACCGAATCTTATGGCATTTATCGCAGCTGGTTACAAACCTCCAAGTGACAAGTTGTAAATTGTGCTGTATTATCCAACAAATTATATAATTATGGTTCTTGACCTACACAGCACAGATTTTCATATTCCTATGTGTAATGATTGTGAGGGAGACCAAACTTCCATATATTAATTGAAGTAATTTATGGCACAACATTTAATGATTTAAACAAAATAAAATACAGCACAAATAAACAAAACAAGTACTACTAACTGAACACTATATTTTGCAAGCCCTTATTATTTAAACCAGAAAAGTTTTGATCATTTCCCAATCCATGTCTAGTTCCACCTAAGAGGTTCTCCAATACTTTTTAGGATCTTGAAAACTATGTCACTCCTCCTGGAACCAACCTCAGGTGTGCTGAAGTTCTTAAAAGTTAATTTTAATTCACCTCAATTTCCCAACCTGGTAGTTAGAATTCCAAAGTTCTCCCAGTCTGTGAGGATTCCACTACTGATCTCTTCCAATGCCGTTGCAAGGCAGATCTGACAGTTTTAATTCCTCATGCACTCCTACTTTTCATTCTGAATTTGGGCTCCACTGACAAAGCCTGCTTACTGAATCTAGATCAAAATATCTCTGATTTTGAACAACCTCTTAGTTCATTGGTCTGGCTGCTGGCAGATCCATAATTGCTTTCTGACAGCTTCCAAACTGACTCTGATATCAGATTTCTGACTGCCTTCCAAGTAGACTCTGCTAATTTCTGGGACAAAACATACAGATAAACTATACGTAATAGGGCAGTTCCTGCAACCTAGCCCATGGTATGGCAAGTCCGAGATTGAGATTTAAACTTGTGCCTTCAAACCAATCCTTAGATTCTGGGACTCAGGGAATAATTTATTTTCCTAGTTGAAATAATGGCCCTCTCACTAGAATTACATGTTGCATCAAGAAACTTAGTGTTGACAAGTTGATTTCATCTTCTTTAAAATGGAAATCTATACAGATAATTTAAACCTCCCCCCTTCTAACATTCTAACGTCAAAGCATTTTTCGAAATGTCCTCATACATCCAAAGTAATCATTATAATCCCAGGTGTGAATACCTCTTACTATCATTCTCGCAACACAATCAAACTTTCCCTTTGAACTGCAATTATCCCATTTTTGTTTGAATTGCATTCCTTTTAAGGTTGTTTACCAGTTTCTCCATCAGAGGTTTTCCCACTTATTAATATTTTTAACAGTTTTTAATGTACACAGAATGAATTTCTTGTGCAATGAATAGCTTGTATAAGTAAATATTATATATTATACAATATATGTTTAAACACAACTGTAAACATTGTGGGTGGATAAGTATATAGGAACACCAGAGTAACAAGACAAAGACAATACAATTTCTTCATGCATACAATTTCAATGTTGGTTTCCATATTTCAAATTAGATATTAAGCAGTTGCCAGGTATTTCCCTATTATACAAATTAAAAAGCAAAGCAACAATAAAAAGAATAGCTCAGTCATACAGAACTTGAGCATTACTGAAAAAAAAGAAATGCAGCTGAAGTTTATCACCTTGCATATATTAGGACAGAATTGTGAAGATACCAAATCTCAAATGGAACAACTATTAATATTTCATGAAAGAAGGATGTTGATTAGTTAGCAAGTAGACTCTTGATTGATTGACGCACCAGGGAATAGTTAACTGTTAAGCTTTTGTTTAGATTCAAGTTGACTCCTAGGCATTGCCACAAGGCATGCACAAGAAAATGGTTGCCCCCAAACTTTATTTTAGCTGAAAAAGGTACAATTTTTGTTTTTGTTTGCAAGAAGTGTATGTGAATGTATCCCTGGTACTTTCTCCACGGCAATGCCTTGACCAATTATACTCGACTTGCCAGGTTTGAATTTAAACAAAAGCTTGGCAATTAATGTTCTATGTTGCATTCTCCACGGCAAAACCTCCACTAGAGTTAATCTATCACTACAGTCCACTTGCTAATCAATAAACACCGCATGGATTGTTGGCTCCTTTGAGATTTGGTATTCTTGTGATTCTATTATAATGAATGCAAGATGAAAAACTTCAAAAGCATATTTTTGTTTTCTCAGCAGTACTCATGAATAAATGATTACAACAAGGAAATTTTGGTAAAAGCAGAATTTTGCTTTGGTTTCTAATATTTTAAAGTAGTATTTAATCTCAGAACCATACAAATACAAACCTTATGCTGTCGATGGTGATTGGAATCTGAGCAAGATCAGATAATGATGTTCCACCACCTAGTTCCCAAAAGTGAGCAATGTCCTTTGGCTGCAAAATAGTTTTCAATATAAAGAAAGATAACAAATTTGCAGTTTCACACCACCCTACAAAATCCTATATTAATGCACCAGGGAATAATATACTCATGACTTCAAGTATATTAACATTTCTTTTCATTAAAAAAATGAGGAATCTACAGGAGCTACAGGGTGTGGTGGATGATAGTTTCAGGAAGGCGGATCAACTGCAGATACAGTCGGTTAGATGGGTTACCCGTAGGAAAGGCAGGAGGGGTAGATAAGTAGTGCAGGAATCTCCTGTGGCCATCCACAGCTCAAACAAGTATGCTGTTTTGGAAAATGTAGGGGGTAACAGACTCTCAGGGGATTGTGGCACTGATAGCCAAGTTTCCGGTAGTGAAACTGGGTCTAATGTAACAAGGGGTACGTCAGGTTCCAAGCGATCAATTGTGATAGGAGACTCTTTAGTCGAAGGCACAGACAGACGTTTCTATGGCCGGCAAATAATGATCAGAATAGTGTGTTGCCTCCTGGGTGCCAGGGTCAAGGATATCTTGGAGAGGGTGCAAAATATTTTCAAGGGGGAAAGAGATGCGCATGTCACTGTACACATTGGAAACAATGTGATATCGGAAGAGAAAAGGATGATGTTCTGAGGAGGGAATATAGGAAATTAGGCGGGAGGTTAAAAAGTAGGTCAAGGGTAATAATATCTGAATTACTCTCGGTGCCACGAGCTAGTGCGAGTAGGAATAGGAAGATTGAGCAGATAACTGCGTGGCTGAGGAGCTGGTGCTGAGGAGAAAGATATACATTTTTCAATCATTAGAATGTATTCTGTGTAGAACAGACCTGTATAAAAGGCCATGATGAAGAGGTGCCGGTGTTGGACTGGGGTGCCGGGGGTGGCACAGCACACAGCACCAGGTTATAGTCCAACAGATTTATTTGGAAGTACTAGCTTTCAGAGCGCTGCTCCTTCGTCAGGTAGCTAGTGAGGTAGGATCATAAGGTACAGAAGTTATAGCACAGGATCATAGTGTCATGTAACTGATTTGATATAGCGAACAAACCTAGATTGCTGTTAAATCTTTCATCCTTTAGAATGGGTTGCAGGTTTTGATTCATAAAAACGTAAATCCCAGTACCTCTTTCAAGTCACATTCCTGAGAAAACTTAAGGTTCTGGTGTTGTATGATTTTTAACTGTATAAGAGGAACAGGTTGCACTCGAATTGGAAGGGCACCAACACTCTGGTGGGGAGATTTGCTGGAGCCACCTGGGAGGATTTAAACTTGTAAGAAAAAAGGGATCAGTCTGAGGCTGGTGCAGTTGGGAAAAGGAGAAAGTTAAATACTCAACACAAGCAGGAACAAAGCAGAGAACAAGGTAGGATTGATCAATTAAAATACATTTATTTCAATACAAGAGGCCTGACAGATAAGGTAGATGAACTCAGGGCATAATTAGAAACATGAGACTGGGATATCATAGTTATCACAGAGACATGGTTCAGAGATGGACAGAACTGGCATCTTAATGTTATAGGGTATAACTGCTATAGGAAGGAGAGAAAGAGGTGCAAAAGAGTACAGGGAATGGTGTTTTTGATTAGGGATAACATTATGGCTGTACTTAGGGAGGATATTTCAGGGGAGTATATCCAGTGAAATTATTTGAGTGGAAACTAAGAAATAACAAAGGGATGATCAGCAGGAAATTGAGAAGCAGATTTGTAAGATCTCAGTTATCTATAAGAATAATAGGGTGGTTATGATAGGGGATTTTAACTTTCTAAACATAGCCTGGAAACAGCCATAGTGTTAAGGGATCGGATGGAAAGTAATTTGTTAAGTGCGTACAAGAAAATTTTCTAATTCAGTATGTGGATGTACCTACTGGAGAAGGAACAAAACTGGACCAACTCTTGAGAAATAAGGCAGGGTAAGTGACTGAGGTGTCAGTGGGGAAACACTTTAGGGCAAGTGATCATAATTCTATTAGTTTTAAAATAGTTATGGAAAAGGACAGGCCTGATGTAAAAGTTAGAGTTGTAAATTGGGGGAAGGGAAAATTTGACAGTATGAAGCAAGAACTTTTAAAAGTTAATTAGAAGCAGATATGCATCGATAAAGGGACGGCTAGGCTAGAGAGTGGGAAGCCTTCAAAAATGAGAGAACAAGAGTCCAGAGATAGTATGCCCCTGTTAGGGTGAAGGGCAAGGCTGGTACATGTACAGAATGCTGGATGATGAGAAATTGAGGCTTTCGTCAAGAAAAATAAGGAAGCATATGCCAGGTATAGACAGCAGGGATTGAGTGATTCCCGAGAGGAGTATAAAGGTAGCAGGAGTAAACTTAAGAGGGAAACCAGGAGTGCAA
Source organism: Chiloscyllium punctatum (assembly GCF_047496795.1). Lineage (NCBI taxonomy): Eukaryota > Metazoa > Chordata > Chondrichthyes > Orectolobiformes > Hemiscylliidae > Chiloscyllium > Chiloscyllium punctatum. The sequence goes on along the minus strand of NC_092749.1, from coordinate 35,392,969 downwards.
CTAGGGGATATGAGATAACTTTGGCAGATAGGGTTAATGAGAATTTAAAGAGAATCTCCAAATACATAAAGGACAAAAGAGGAACTCAGTAGAGAATAGGGCTCCTCAAAGATCAGCAAGGATCTTTGTGTGTGGAATTGCACAAGCTGGGTGATATACTAAATGAGTATGTTGCATTTATATTTACCATGAAGAAGGTCATAGAAGCTACAGAATTTGGGGAAATCTTTAAAATAATTCATATTACAGAGATGGTGGTGCTGTAGGTCCTAAAAAGCATAAAGGTGAATGATCTTCAGGATGGGATCAAGTGTACCCTAGACCTTTGTGGGCAGCTAGAAAAGTGATTGTTGAGCCTCTTGCTGAGATATTTGTATCATCAGTAGCCACAGGTGAGATGCTGGAAGACTGGAGGTTGGTTAACGTAGTGCCACTATTTAAGAAAGGTGATAAGGAAAAGCCATGGAACTATAGACCAGTGAGCTTGATGTCAGTGGTGGGCAAGTTATTGGATAGGATTCTGAGGGACAGAATTTGCATGTATTCGGAAAGGCAAGGACTGATTAGGGATGGTCAACATGGCTTTGTGTATGGGAAAACTTGTCTCATGAACTTGATTGAGTTTTTTTGAAGAAGTGATGAAGAGGATTGATGAAGGCAGAGCGGTGGATGTTGTCTATATGGCCTTCAGTAACGTTTGTGTCGAAAAGGATGCTGCTGGAAAAGCACAGCAGGTCAGGCTGCATCCGGGGAAGAGAGTCGACATTTCAGGCCTAAGCCCTTCAATCAGAAATGTCTGACAAGGTTCTGCGTAGTAGACTGGTTAACAAGGTTAGATCACATGGAGTACGGGAGAACTAGCCATTTGAATACAAAATTGGTTTGAGGGTAGGAGACAGATGATGGTGGTGAAGCATTGCTTTTGAGATTGAAGGCCGGTGACCAGCGTTGTGCCACAGGGATTGGAGCTGGGTCCACTGCTTTCTTTCACTCATATAAGTGAACATAGGAGATGTTGTTAGTAAATTTGCAGATAACACCAAATTTGGTGGTGTAGTCTGACAGCAAAGAAAGTTGTCTTAGACTACAACGGGACCTTAATCAGATGGACTGATTGGTCAAGAAGTGGCAGATGGAGTTTAATCTAGATAAATGTGAGGTGCTACATTTTGGTACAGCAAATCAGAGTAGAACTTATACACTTTACAGTAAGTTCCTGGGTAGTGTTGCTGAACAAAGAGACCTTGTGGTACAGGTTCATAGTTCCTTGAAAGTGGAGTCACAGGTAGATAGAGTAGTGAAGACGACATTTGGCAGGTCATGCTGTGGCTCTATAGGATATTGGTTAGGCTACTTTTGGAATACTACCTTCAATTCTGCTCTCCTCGCTATAAGAAAGATATTGCTAATCATGAAAGGGTTCAGAAAATATTTACAAGGATGGTGCCAGGGTTGGAGGGCTTGAGCTATAGCGAGAGGCTGAATAAGCTGGGGCTATTTTCCCTGCAGCATCAGAGGCTAGGGGTGACCTTATGGAGGTTTATCAAATCATGAGGTGCATGGAAAGAGTGAATAGTCAAGGTATTTTCGCCAGGAGAAGGGAATCCAAAACTAGAGGGCATAGGTTTAAGGTGAGAGGGGAAAGATTTAAAAGGGACCTAAGGGACAACCTTTTCACACAGGGGGTGGTGCGTGTCACAGGAAGTGGTAGAAGCTGGTACAATTACAACATTTAAAAGGCATCTGAATGGGTAGATGAATAGGAAGGGTTAGAGGGATGTGGGCCAAATGCTGGCAAATGGGACTAGATTAATTTATAATATATGGTTGGCATGGACAAGTTGGATCGAAGGCTCTGTCTCTGTGCTGTACATATCTATGATCTGGCACCAACTCAATAATTATTTTTAAATTAGACAAATGGTTACCTATAACACTTGCATAGTTTATCATATACTACCACTGGGAGGCATCAGTGTACGACACTCTGCAGTAAAATAAAATGCTGGGTTATGCACCACATTCCCATGCTTTCGCGTTTTGTGTGCAGCGCCTTATCAGAACTCAGTTCTTCAAACTCCCATATCAATCTACACTCAAAATGTTCACCCATAATCATTTCAGATTTCCAGCAGGCCTTTATGTCGACTGCTTAATTGCTTATTATGCCAATGCCCTCCAGTGGAAGAAAATTGGTAGTACTGATCGAGCAACTATCACCAGACACAAAGTTACATTTTACTTTTAAGACTGAACCAAAGAAAAAATAAGTTACAATGTGTTGAAATTAATAAAATCCACGACCGTATAGATGAATAGTGTGAACTTGCAATAAAATTACAAAAATTGAACAGAAGCAACTACCTTTTCAAAAATTTGAAACACACCTATTACTTGGATGACAAGTATAAAAAAATTCTCAATTTCTGTACATATAATTTCTGCCTGAATATATACTTATAATTTATATGGGGCAGTTTATGAAGTTCTACTTTATGTTGGCAAGCAAGCTTCATTCAGATCATCATCCATGCACATCTGGATGTGGAATATGAAGCAAAATGGTCGCTCTCAGATACCTCCATTCATACATGATGAATCAATTTATCCTTTATACATGTATCCATACTTCAGTGTAACAGATTTTCAATACCCATAATTAGTTAAATATCATAACATTACTATTGAAAGCGGAAATGTTTAGAAGTAATAATATCAACTACATTTAATGAGTGCAGGACTTTATATAATCTATTATTTCTTTGAGACATGTCAGGTTATAATGAGATTTGTAATTTTTGTAAAGGATCATATGTGAATGTCACTTGCATAGTACAACTCTTGAATAGAATGTAGGGGCTTTCAAGTTAAAAACACTATCCAAATTAAGTGAGATCTAATCAAAGGTTTTTAATGCATTTAGCAAAAATAAATTCTTGATCTGGCAACACATGAAAGAACAGATATAACAATAATAATATGTTGCTTTTTGTTCAGAGTTGTGAAAGTTTAAAAAAAAAGTATATCAACATCAAGACCCTCGGTCCTGGTTTCTTTTGGAATACTATATGCCATGACATTGACAATTATAGAAGGTATATTTAACTATTCTCCCTATGGTTACACTAGAAAATGCCATATTGAACGAGGCTGCATTATTAAGAGTACCTTCCCAGACATTTAGGTATGCCATTTAATCAGCATTCTGCTTCACAATAAGAGAGTTATGTCCTATTACATTTACTCAGATTACTTTCTCTTCTGATTGCCCTCTTTTGATTCCTCATTATCTGACAAGTCACTAGGGTAGACAAATGTCAGTCTTAGCTTCTTTGAGAGAAGAACTTGGCATTAAAGGTTGACTCTAGGCAACAATACCTGTCACTTTCCCGCATCAATTTGCATTTAACACAGCAATGCCAGTACATACAGTATTATGCCCTTTTGCTCTTCTTCCAAAAGTATATTCCAAAGCTAATGTAGGCTTCGGGATTTCATCCCTGTAAAGGCAAGTTCATTGCAAGCGTTAGAATGGTTTATTTAATATTGTCACACTAATATTGTCAAGCTTATATTATTTCTCTGGACCTATATCTAACAGTATAAAAATAAACCCAAGTCAAACAGAGAGCTTAAGCAGGGTTTTGACTCCATTATGGGAGTGAGAACAGGGCCAGATAGGCATAACACTTTCAAAATCCAGCCACTGTGCCAGTTCCCTGCGATTATCCTGATTCCTGGTCATTTTCCCAAGAGACAATTTTCCCACACTGAGAATCAGCTGCCCACTGCAATTAAAGCCACTGTTCAGAGGGTTCAGACACAAAAGGGAAATTCACCAAGCTTTCAATGGTTAAATAGGAGTAGGTTTAAATTCACATTCTAGGACTCGACAATGTGCTCAGTTGCTTTGTGACTTAGTCCTCTAGATTTCAGAAATTAATACATACCTGTCAAGAAATCGGAGTATAATTGTAGTTTTTCCCTGTAAATTAATGCAAAATGATGAGCATTCTACTTTTTACATGTACTTTTTTTTAAAGTAATAAGCCAAGTTAACAATGCTCAGAATCAACTTGCTCTGAAAATAACTTAGAAAGCAGACTTTGCTGAAAATCAGTATACAAAATAAACGTGTAAATTTTATCTAAAATAAAAAAACAAAAGACTGCAGATACTGTAAATCAGAAACAGAAGTAGAAATTGCTGAAAAAGTGAGTTTTGAGAAGATCTGTCATTCTGGTTGAGGTTCTGGATGTAGGTTTGCTTGCTGAGCTTAAACATTCATGTTCACACGTTTCGTCACTGTACTAGGTAACATCTTCAGTGAGCCTCCAGATGAAGCATTGCTGATGATTCCTGCATTTTATTTATATGTTTGGGTTTCCTTGGGTTTGGGTTGGTGATGTCATTTCCTATGGTGATGTAATTTCGTGTTTTTTTTCTCAGGGTGGTAAATTAGGTCCAAGTCAACGTGTTAACAAACACATTGACTTGGACAAGATTTACCACCTCCTGAGAAAAAGAACAGGAAATGACATCACCAACCCAAAGAAACCCAAACATATAAATAGAAAACAGGAATCATCAGCAAGCTTCATCCAGACTCACTGAAGATGTTACCTAGTACGGTGACGAAATGTCTGAACATGAATCTTCCAGTTCAGCGACCAAACCTACATCCATTGCTGAAAAAGCCCAGCAGATCTGGCAGCATCTGTGGAAAGAAACCAGAGTTACCATTTTGGGTCAAGGGACCCACTTCAGAATCGATAGTTGCTAGGAAAATGTCAGTTGAGATGTAGAGGATGGGGGGTAGGGGATGAGGAGTGAATGATAGGTGGGGATAGAACCCAAAGAGAGGGAGAACAGTTGGACAGACAAAGGAGTGGAAAACTTGTGGCTAGGAAGCTGATTAGCTATTAATGGAGGCTGTAAGTGGCTAACAATGGTTGTGTGTAATAACAGACTATGTAATTGCAAGGGAAAGTGAGGACTGCAGATGCTGGAGATCAGAGCTGAAAATGTGTTGCTGGAAAAGCACAGCAAGTCAGGCAGGATCCAAGGAACAGGAGAATTGACGTTTCGGGCATAAGCCCTTCTTCAGGAATCTGATTCCTGAAGAAGGGCTTATGCCCGAAACGTCGATTCTCCTGTTCCTTGGATGCTGCCTGACCTGCTGCACTTTTCCAGCAACACATTTTCAGCTCTGTAATTGCAAGGCCTGGTGTGTGAGGTTGGAGTGAGGACATGGGAGAGCTCAAGTCCTAACGTTATGAACTTAATATTGCGTCCAGAAGGCTGCAGGATCTACAAGCAAAAGATGGTGTGCTGTTTTTCCAGCTTGTGCTGAGTTTTGCTGTGGCACGACATTCCCTTCATACCAGACCTTGAAAAGCAGAAAGGCTGATACTTTCCATCGACAAACCAAATGGCAAGGTAAATAAAATATATATCACAAGGCTGATCTTTTATTTCTTGGTGATGAAGGAAACAGTAAAGATTGCTAACAGTCTCTCCAACAGAGGACAAAACACCATGTTAACAGAACAATTAGCATAAAATGAATTCCGATTTATATATAATGAGGTACTGCATTTTGGAAAGGCAAATCAGGGCAGGACTTATACACTTAATGGTAAGGTACTGGGGAGTCTTGCTGAATAAAGAGACCTTGGAGTGCAGGATGACAGTTCCTTGAAAGTAGAGTTGCAGGTAGATAGGATAGTGAAGAAGGCGTTTGGTATGTTTTTTCTTAATTGGTCAGAGCACTGAGTATAGGAGTTGAGAGGTCATGGTGCAGCTATACAGGACATTACTTAGGCCACTTTGGAATATTGTGTGCAATTCAGGTCTCTTTCCTATCGGAAGGATGTTGTAAAACTTAAAAGGGTTCAAAAAGGTTTACAAGGACGTTGCCAGGGTTGGAATGTTTAAGCGACAGAGAGAGGCTGAATAGGCTGGAGCTCTTTTCCCTGGAGTATTGGAGTCTGAGGGGTGACCTTATAGAGGTTTACATGATCATGAAGGGCATGCATAGTGTATATAGACATGGTCTTTTCCCTGGGGTGGGAGAGTCCAGAACAAGAGTGCGTATGTTTAGGTTGAGAGGGGAAAGATTTACCAGGGACCTAAGGGGCAACTTTTTCACGCAGAGGGTGGTGCGTGTAAGGAATGAGCTGCCAGAGGAAGTGATGGAGACTGGTACAATTACAGCATTTAAAAGGCATCTGCATGGGTATCTGAACAGGAAAGGTTTAGAGGGATATGGGCCAAATGCTGACATATGGGTCTAGATTGGGTTAGGATATGTGGTTGGCACGGACACGTGGAATCAAAGGGTCTATTTCTGTGCTGTACATCTCTATGACTTTTAAGACCACTTTGAATAATGTTTCATGGAAAATTAAGGAGTATCCCTTAATGAGATTTGGATCTATGCTATCTCTGTCTCTCCGGTGAGTAAGTGATCCCTTTATTTTCCCTTTCCAATTTGTGAAAAAATAATTTGCATTTAGCAGCTACTCTAACTGTTCATTACGTAAGGTGGAGGAAGCAAGGATCTAACACAGCTTTAGAGGATTACAGGCTTGCTAGAAAGGAGCTCAGAAATGGACAGAGGAGATCCAGGAGGCTTGGCAAGAAGGACTAGGGTGAACCCAAATGCATTTTACTCATATGTGAGGAATAACAGAATGATCAGGGAGAAGGTAGGGCCAATCAGGGATAGCGGAGGGAACTTGTGCGTGGAGTCTGAGCAGTTAGAGGAAGCCCTAAATGAGGTTTTTGCTTCGGTTTTCACCAAGGAAAGGGAACTTGTTGTGAATGAAAACTTCGAGGAGGTGGGACACAGACTTGACGAGATCAAGATTGATGAGGTTGATGTGCTGGAAATTTTGGAAAACATTAAGATTGATAAGTCCCCAGGGCCAGACCAGATTTATCCTAGGCTGCTCTGGGAAGCAAGAAAGGAGGTTGCTAAGCTGCTGGTGAGGATATTTGCCTCCTCACTCTCCATGGGAGTCGTACTGGAGGATTGGAAGGAGGCGAATGTTCTTCCTCTTTTCAAGAAGGGTAATAGGGAAATCCCTGGCAATTACAGACCAGTCAGTCTTACGTCTGTGGTCAGCAAAGTTTTAGAAAGAATTCTGAGGGATAGGATTTATGACTATTTGGCAAAGCATAGTGTGATTAAAGGCAGTCAGCATAGCTTTGTGAGGGGCAGGTCATGCCTCACAAGTCTTTGAAGAGGTGTCAAGACAGGTCGATGAAGGTTGAGCAGTGGATGTGGTGTATATGGACTTCAGCAAGGCATTTGATAAGGTTCCCCATGGTAGGCTCATTCATAAAGTCAGGAAGTATGAGATAAAGGGAGATTTGACTATCTGGATTCAGAATTTGCTAGCTGACAGAAGGCAGAGAGTGGTTGTAGATGGAAAGTATTCTGCCTGGATGTCAGTGTTGAGTGGAGTCCCGCAGGGCTCTGTCCTTGGGCCTCTGCTCTTTGTAGTTTTATAAATGACTTGGATGAGGAGGTTGGGGGGTGGGTTAGTAAATTTGCAGATGACACAAAGGTTGGAGGTGTCGTCAATAGTATAGAGGGCTACTGCAGGCTGCAGCGAAACATAGACAGGATGCAGAGTTGGGCTGAGAAATGGCAGATGGAGTTCAACCTGGATGAATGCGAAGTGATGCATTTTGGAAGGTCGAACTCGAATGCTGAATATAGGATTGAAGACAAGATTCTTGACAGTGTGGAGGAAAAGAGGGATCTGGGTGGGCAAGTACATAAATCCCTCAAAGTTGCCACCCAAGTGGATAGGGTTGTTAAAAAAGCATATGGTGTTTTGGCTTTCATTAACAGGGGATCGAGTTTAAGAGCCGCGAGGTTTTGCTACAGCTCTACAAGTCCCTGGTGAAACCACACTTGGAATATTGTGTCCAGATCTGGTCGCTCTACTATAGGAAAGATACAGAGGCTTTGGAGAGGGTGCAAAGAAGGTTTACCAGGATGCTGCCTGGATTGGGGGGCTTGCCTTATGAGGAAAGGTTGAATAAGCTCAGATTTTTCTCTCTGGAAAGAAGGAGGAAGAGAGGAGACTTGATTGAGGTATACAAGATAATGAGTGGAATGGATAGAGTCAATAGCCAGAGACTTTTACCCAGGGCAGGATTGACAGGTATGAGGAGTCATAGTTTGAAGATATTAGGAGGAAGGTATAAAGGAGACATCAGAGGTAGGTTCTTTACGCAAAGAGTTGTGAATGCATGGAATGCGTTACCAGCTGTGGTGGTGGAAGCAGGGTCATTGGGGACATTTAGATTTGATTAGATTAGATTAGATTACTTACAGTGTGGAAACAGGCCCTTCGGCCCAATAAGTCCACACCGACCCACCGAAGCGCAACCCACCCCCCTACATTCCACCCCTTCACCTAACACTACGGGCAATTTAGCATAGCCAATTCATCTAACCTGCACATTTTTGGACTGTGGGAGGAAACCGGAGCACCCGGAGGAAACCCACGCAGACACAAGGAGAATGTGCAAACTCCATACAGTCAGTCACCTGAGGCGGGAATTGAACCCGGGTCTCTGCCGCTGTGAGGCAGCAGTGCTAACCACAGTGCCACCGTGCCGCCCAAGCGACTGCTGGACATGCACATGGATAGCAGTGTGTTGAGGGATGTGTAGGTTAAGTTATTATATTTTACATTAGGATTAAACCTCGGCACAACATCGTGGGCCAAAGGGCCTGTTCTGTGCTGTACTTTTCTATGTTCTATGTTCATTAGAACCGCAGAGTGATATTTACATTTTATGCAATGCTACAAACTACTGCTGTTAGAATTCATTCCTGCAATTCCACAACAGTTTTTTTTTGAGGGGTGAGGGGTTTGGAATACATTACAAATTCCGTTTTTTGGAAGTAATCCTAGCCACTTACACCAGTTTTATTTCCCAAAAAGAATACAGATCTCTCCTTGACTTCTAGATCTCCTTCATTTTCCTTTTCCTCGTTTTTCTTTGAAACTTGAGCCACAGCTATATCCCAGAGAGTGTCACTGTAGATTAAAAAAACAAAGAATAAAAACAAGAAAAGTTTACATACCGAGCAATTTATCTCCTGGCAATATTGAAGCAAATTATTTCAAATTACATACACCAATCATGGGAAAAAAATATACGAACAAAAGATTAACTTAAAAGAACTCTTGAAAATGAATTTCTTATCCAAGATACTATGGTTTTGTTTAGTAGTTTCAAATGGTGACAAACTTAATTGTACTACCAATATTTTCTGTTGTTCAAATGTTTCAATGTTTTGGAGGCTGTTTTTCTTTATAAATCTATTTTGTAAAATGCTCTGGCCCTGATTTAGAAAATGGCTAAGATTTGACTCTACACAGAATGCTTCAAATTTAAGAAATACTGATTCAAAAGATAAAAATCACACAACACCAGGTTATAGTCCAACAGGTTTTTTTGGAGCACTGCTCCTTCATCAGGTGACTATAATCTGGTTCTGTGTAATTTTTAACTTTGTACACCCCAGTCCAACACCGGTGTCTCCAAATCATCATTCAAAAGACAAAAGATAATCCCATTAAAATAATTTTAGAACTGTTCACATTTCAGCAGAAAGGTTAAGGAAGGACCTGTCAATGTGACTGTCAGAATCGATGGAAAAATGCCACTAAAAGAGCATTTTTATTTATTGACCATCATTTTGGTAGACAACCAAAATTCATCATCTATTTATGTCACTGTTTTACTAACTGTATTTCCAAATAATTCAGTGGTTGGAAGTCCACTGGTTTGATTTACATCCCAAGAAAACACAAAAAGGCAGTAAACAATTGTACCTCCTCCTATTACGCATGAGTGTTCAGGTTTTAAAAAGGATGAACAGTAGGAAGAATCGCGGTGAAAGGGATAATAAGAATTATTTGGCCAAGAAGAGGGAAGGTCATTGGATTAGCCAGAATATTTTCCAGTTGTTGCATGATCAAAAGCGCGGCCCCAGGTCGCTACCGAGCCCAGGGAGTCAGCGCTGAAAAAATGTGTTGCTGGAAAAGCGCAGCAGGTCAGGCAGCATCCAAGGAGCAGGAGAATCGACGTTTCGGGCATGAGCCCTTCTTCAGGAATCAGCGTTTGGGAGCGAGGTGTTAGGGATTGGGTTGAAGTAAGTGTACAGCTCCCAGATAAACAACGTGCTGAGCTGCCTCCACAGGCGCCACGACGGCTGCACAACTATTAAGCAACAATAACCAATGATCCTCACCTAGCCCGGGGCATCTTTCATCGGCGAAAGAACCGCCCGTTCACGGTATCCCGTTGAGCCCGACTCCCTGAGAAACCCCGCAGGCTGCCCAGGCCCCGTTGCCGGGGAAACGATGCTCGAGGAGCAGCGTCTCAACGCGTCACCGTGAGTCGTGGGTGACGTCACGCGCAGCTGCCGCACCGGGGATTCTGGGGGTTGTAGTTCACCAAATTCATCGACATCGTTGGAACTGAACGAAAGTAAAAACAATGACTGCAGATGCTGAAAATCAAATACTGGATTAGTGGTGCTGGAAGAGCACAGCAGTTCAGGCAGCATCCAACGAGCAGCGAAATCAACGTTTCGGGCAAAAGCCCTTCGTCAGGAATAAAGGCAGTGAGCCTGAAGCGTGGAGAGATAAGCTCGAGGAGGGTGGGGGTGGGGAGAGAGTAGCATAGAGTACAATTGGTGAGTGGGGGAGGAGATGAAGGTGATAGGTCAAGGAGGAGAGGGTGGAGTGGATAGGTGGAAAAGAAGATAGGCAGGTAGGACAAGTCAAGGAGACAGTAACTGAGCTGGAAGTTTGAAACTAGGATGAGGTGGGGGAAGGGGAAATGAGGAAGCTGTTGAAGTCCACATTGATGTCCTGGGGTTGAAGTGTTCCGAGGCGGAAGATGAGGCGTTCTTCCTCCAGGCGTCGGGTGGTGAGGGAGCGGCGGTGAAGGAGGCCCAGGACCTCCATGTCCTCGGCAGAGTGGGAGGGGGAGTTGAAATGTTGGGCCACGGGGCGGTTTGGTTGATTGGTGCGGGTGTCTCGGAGATGTTCCCTAAAGCGCTCTGCTAGGAGGCGCCCAGTCTCCCCAATGTAGAGGAGACCACATCGGGAGCAACGGATACAATAAATGATATTGGTGGATGTGCAGGTGAAACTTTGATGGATGTGGAAGGCTCCTTTAGGGCCTTGGATAGAGGTGAGGGAGGAGGTGTGGGCACAGGTTTTACAGTTCCTGCGGTGGCAGGGGAAAGTGCCAGAATGGGAGGGTGGGTCGTAGGGGGGTGTGGACCTGACCAGGTAGTCACGGAGGGAACGGTCTTTGCGGAAGGCGGAAAGGGGTGGGGAGGGAAATATATCCCTGGTGGTGGGGTCTTTTTGGAGGTGGCGGAAATGTCGGTGGATGATTTGGTTGATGCGAAGGTTTGTAGGGTGGAAGGTGAGCACCAGGGGCGTTCTGTCCTTGTTACAGTTGGAGGGGTGGGGTCTGAGGGCGTAGGTGTGGGATGTGGACGAGATGCGTTGGAGGGCATCTTTAACCACGTGGGAAGGGAAATTGCGGTCTCTAAAGAAGGAGGCCATCTGGTGTGTCCTATGGTGGAACTTGTCCTCCTGGGAGCAGATACGGCGGAGGCGGAGAAATTGGGAATACCGGATGGCATTTTTGCAAGAGATAGGGTGGGAAGAGGTGCAATCCAGGTAGCTATGAGAGTCAGTGGGTTTGTAAAAAATGTCAGTGTCAAGTCGGTCGTCACTAATGGAGATGGAGAGGTCCAGGAAGGGGAGCGAGGTGTCAGAGATAGTCCAGATAAATTTAAGGTCAGGGTGGAATGTGTTGGTGAAGTTGATGAATTGCTCAACCTCCTCACTGGAGCACGAGGTGGCGCCAATGCAGTCATCAATGTAGCGGAGGAAGAGGTGGGGAGTGGTGCCGGTGTAATTACGGAAGATCAACTGTTCTACATAGCCAACAAAGAGACAGGCATAGCTGGGGCCCATACGTGTGCCCATGGCTACACCTTTGGTCTGGAGGAAGTGGGAGGATTCAAAGGAGAAATTGTTAAGGGTGAGGACCAGTTCGGCCAAACGAATGAGAGTGTCAGTGGAAGGGTACTGTTGGGGATGTCTGGAGAGGAAACAACGGAGGGCTTGGAGGCCCTGGTCATGGCGAATGGAGGTGTAGAGGGATTGGATATCCATGGTGAAGATAAGGCGTTGGGGGCCAGGGAAACGGAAGTCTTGGAGGAGGTGAAGGGCGTGGGTGGTGTCTCGAACGTATGTGGGGAGTTCCTGGACTAGGGGGGATAGGACAGTGTCACGGTAGGTAGAGATGAGTTCAGTGGGGCAGGAGCATGCTGAGACAATGGGTCGGCCAGGGCGGTCAGGCTTGTGGATCTTGGGAAGGAGGTAGAACCGGGCAGTGCGGGGTTCCCGGACTATGAGGTTGGAAGCTGTGGGTGGGAGATCTCCTGAGGTGATGAGGTTCTGTATGGTCTGGAAGATGATGGTTTGGTGATGGGGGGTGGGGTCATGGTCGAGGGGGCAGTAGGAAGAGGTGTCCTCAAGTTGGCGTTTGGCTTCAGCGGTGTAGAGGTCAGTGCGCCAGACTACCACTGCGCCCCCTTTATCCGCTGGCTTGATGGTGAGGTTGGGATTGGAGCAGAGGGATTGGAGGGCTGCGCGTTGTGAGGGTGAGAGGTTGGAGTGGGGGAGGGGGGACGACAGGTTGAGGCGGTTAATGTCCCGGCGGCAGTTGGAAATGAAGAGGTCGAGGGCAGGTAATAGGCCAGCGCGGGGTGTCCAGGTGGATGCAGTGTGTTGGAGGTGGGCGAAGGGGTCCTCGGAAGGTGGGCGGGAGTCCTGATTGTGAAAGTAAGCTCGGAGGCGGAGGCGACGGAAGAATTGTTCGATGTCACGTCGTGTATTAAATTCATTGATGCGTGGACGGAGGGGGATGAAGGTGAGTCCTTTGCTGAGGACTGATCGTTTGTCCTCAGTGAGTGGGAGATCTGGAGGGATGGTGAAAACTCGGCAGGGCCGGGAGCTGGGATCTGGTGTGGGTGTGGAGCTGGGAGTGGGGTCGGAGCCAGTACCTGGAGTGGGTGTGATGGTGGGGGCAATGGGGGTGGAGGCATGCTGGGGTAATATTGCCCTCGGGGTTCTGGGGTGTGGGTATAGTGACAGTGGGGTCTGTGGGGGCCGTGTCAGCAGAATGCAGGTGGGGTGGAAGTGGTGGTGATCATGGCAGTAGGGGTGGCGGGAGTCACTAAGCATGTGGCATCAGCGATGATGTGAGGGCCGGAAGTGGCTGTGGGAGTGGCCATGAGGTGGGCGGAAGTGACATCATCACTCAGCGTGGGGGTGGTAGCTGCGTCAGCCGCATGGCTAATGGCGTTTCCGAGGCCAGGGGAATCTTCTGGAATGTTTGAGGAGCGCTGGTTATGGAGGTGGGTGGATAAAAGTTTGAGATGGAATTGAAATACTGTTTGTTAAGAGTATGAATTCTCCTGAGGATGTAGTACAGAGTGGGTCCTTTGCAATTCTGAGAGAGTGTGGCCCTCAGCTGGGGCAGGGATGACTGTAGAGAGGTTAGGTACCGGCGCATTGCTGCAAGCATGGAGCGGAGGATCCTGAAGGAGAACTGTTGCTGGTGTTTTTGAATCTGTAGTCTGTACTGTTTGTCCTGTTCGGGTCCGAACTCTGCTGGTTTAAAGGTGGTCTGGAGTCCATGTGGGATGAGTTGGTTACGGAGGCATGCACTGAGGAAGCAAATGTGGCTGTGGTACCGAGTTTGTTTCACAACATGGTTGAAGAGCTTCAGAGCAGAGGAAATGACCTGGGAGTTGCAGTGGGAGAGGGACTCCCTGAGATTCTTGTAGAGAGAGGAGGAAAACTTCTTCAAGGCAGGCATCCTTGCAAAAGGATTCGCAGTAGGGTTAAAATCAACAAGGTAAAAACAAGGACTGCAGATGCTGAAAATCAAATACTGGATTAGTGGTGCTGGAAGAGCACAGCAGTTCAGGCAGCATCCAACGAGCAGCGAAATCAATGTTTCGGGCAAAAGCCCTTCATCAGGAATAAAGGCAGTGAGCCTGAAGCATGGAGAGATAAGCTAGAGGAGGGTGGGGGTGGGGAGAGAGTAGCATAGAGTACAATGGGTGAGTGGGGGAGGAGATGAAGGTGATAGGTCAAGGAGGAGAGGGTGGAGTGGATAGGTGGAAAAGAAGATAGGCAGGTCGGACAAGTCAAGGAGACAGTAACTGAGCTGGAAGTTTGAAACTAGGATGAGGTGGGGGAAGGGGAAATGAGGAAGCTGTTGAAGTCCACATTGATGCCCTGGGGTTGAAGTGTTCCGAGGCGGAAGATGAGGCGTTCTTCCTCCAGGCGTCGGGTGGTGAGGGAGCGGCGGTGAAGGAGGCCCAGGACCTCCATGTCCTCGGCAGAGTGGGAGGGGGAGTTGAAATGTTGGGCCACGGGGCGGTTTGGTTGATTGGTGCGGCTGTCTCGGAGATGTTCCCTAAAGCGCTCTGCTAGGAGGCGCCCAGTCTCCCCAATGTAGAGGAGACCACATCGGGAGCAACGGATACAATAAATGATATTAGTGGATGTGCAGGTGAAACTTTGATGGATGTGGAAGGCTCCTTTAGGGCCTTGGATAGAGGTGAGGGAGGAGCTCAGCAGGTCAGGCAGCATCCGAGGAGCAGGAGAGTTGATGTTTCGGACAAACGCTCTTCACCAGGATAATTGGAACTGAGTAAAAACAGAAAGAAAACAAAAAGCATGCTGCAGGCCACAGGGGTCAGGCAGTATCCATTTAGAGAAAGCAAGCTAACCTTTGGAGTGGAGATGACACTTCATCAGAGCTGGTGAAGTGTGGACGGGGCAGCATTAATGCAATAGTCGGAGGGAGGGGATTGGAATGCTGGGGTGGGTGGAGAAAGGATGTTGATAGTTAAGATAAGTGATCTTAATATGAGGATGGCAGAACAATAGTGTGTCTAACTGACAGACTGGAAAGTTCAGGTAGTCCCATTGGGGTGGGGGGAGGGGATAGAGGATGACAGAGAATGTAACAAATAAAGCTAAAAGAAAGGGAGTAATGGGTTCACAATTTGAAGGTGTTGAACTCGATATTGAGCCCAGAAGGTTGTAAAATGTCTAGTTTGAAGATGGGATGTTGCTCCTCCAGTTTGCGCTGTGATTTGCTAGAACATTGCAGCATGTCAGAGACAGACAAGTGGGCATGTGAGCACGATAAGATTAGATTAGATTCCCTACAGTTATGATGTAGGCGAAGGAACTGGGAGAAGGGATGGAGTCTTTGCTGGACCTTGGATCGAAAGAGCTATCGTAAAGGTACCAATAGGAGTCAGTGGATGGCAGCGGACAGTTTATTCCACTAAATACAGGTTTCTGGTTATGAATGTATGCCATTTCTAGCATGCATGTTTGATCCACTTTATGGATATGAGATCAGAAGTGAGCCATTTTCCTCATCAATTCTGGTCTGCCCTTCAATTAGGTCATGGCTCTGATGGTCTTAGCATCTTGTGTTTGGTGACATATGTGGAATATGAAATTCTTCAGCAACTGCAGGTTTTATTATTATGGAAGAAACAACCAGATTCATAAGAAGATTTCAAAATCAGCCGCATATGTTGCTAAAACATGAATGCCTTCGTTCTTCATTTCGACCCTCTCTGTTGGTATTTATATATGCAGTAGCCTTAAATGAATTAATGCACATTGCAAATTTCATTGCACAACATCCTTCTCTTTCATGCTATCTCTTGCAGAGTCAGGCCCAGTGTCTCAGGAATTTCGAGCCCTCCATCCTGCACCGTTTCTTCAATCATGCTTTTGTGTGTTATCCTGCTATTTCTGTACTCACTCATGTGTGGTACTAGCCATGGTCCAGAGATTGCTACTTTTAAGCTTCTATTTGCTAATTTTCTTCTTAGCTGTCTAAATTCAGATCGCAGGACCACATGACCCTTCCTGCTTATAGCATTGGTACCAGTGTGGATCAACACCTCTCGCTTATCATATTTGCCCAGCCGAATGTCTAACAGTTGCTCTGTGACCTTGGCATCAGGTTTCCATAACTTCCTGGACTCCACCTCCTCCCACCCAGTATCCTGGAAGAACTCCATCCAATTCTCCCAATTCCTCAGCCTCCACTGCATCTGCTCGGATGAGGAAACATTCCACTCCCAAGCGTCCCAGATGTCCACCTATTTCGAACATCGTCCTTTTCCTCCCTATGTCATCGAGACAGCCCTGCATTACACCACCTCCATTCCTGTTCCACTGCTCCAAAATCCCCCCCTTGTCCTCACCTACCATCCCACCAGTCTCTGCATCCAACGCATCATCCTTAAACACTTCCACCAATTTTAAGTAGACCCCACCACTAAGAACACCTTCCCCTCCCTACCAATCTCTGCCTTCCGCAAAGACCAATAACTTCGACAGTCCTTGGTTTGTGCCACTGTCCACACCAACACTCCCTAAACCCCCCAGGTACCTTCCCCTGCAAGCAGAAAAGATGTAAAACCTACCACCTCCCTCACTCTATCCAGGCCCCAAACAGTCCTTTGAGGTGAGACATAAGTTCACCTGCCGCTCTTCCAACCTAGTTTACTGCATCAGGTGCTCCCGATGTGGTCTTCTCTATATCGGGGAGACCAAATGTAAACTTAGGGAATGGTTCGCCAAACATCTCAGTCGGACCCGCAGGGGCCAACCGTACCTCCCAGCCACTGTCCATTTTAACTCCCCTTTCTGACATGACCATCCTTGGTCTCCTCCATTACCACAATGAACCAAACCACAAATTGGAGGAATAATACCTCATAGAGTCATAGAGATGTACAGCATGGGAACAGACCCTTAGGTCCAACCCGTCCATGCTGACCAGATATCCCAACCCAGTCTAGTCCCACCAGCCAGCACCTGGCCCATATCCCTCCAAACCTTTCCTATTCATATACCCATCCAAATGCTTCTTAAATGCTGCAGTTGTACCAGCTTCCACCACTTTCTCTGGCAGCTCATTCCATACACGTACCACCCTCTGTGTCAAAATGTTGCCCCTTAGGTCTCTTTTATACCTTTCCCCTCTCACCCTAAATCTATGCCCTCTAGTTCTGGTCTCCCCGACCCCAGGGAAAAAGGCTTTGTCTATTTACCCTATCCATACCCTTCATAATCTTGTAAACCTCTATAAGCCTCCGATGGTCCAGGCAAAACAGCCCCAGCCTGTTCAGCCTCTCCCTATAGCTCAAATCCTCCAACCCTGGCAACATCCTTGTAAATCCTTTCTGAACCCTTTCAAGTTTCACAACATCTTTTTGATAGGAAGGAGACCAGAATTGCATGTAATATTCCAACAGTGGCCTAACCAATGTCCTGTACAGCCGCAACATGACCTCCCAACTCCTGTGCTCAATATCTGACCAATAAAAGAAAGCATACCAAATGCCTTCTTCACTATCCTATCTACCTGCGACTCCACTTTCAAGGAGCTATGAACCTGCACTCCAAGGTCTCTTTGTTCAGCAACACTCCCTAGGACCTTACCATTAAGTGTATAAGTCCTGCTAAGATTTGCTTTCCCTATAGCTCAGAGGACTTAACATTAATTTCTCCAATTTCAAATAACCTCCCTCCCCAACCCTTGAATCCCTTCCCAGCCCCTCTCCCTCTCCCTCCCTTCCACTCATCTCTGTCACCTACCAGATTCATTTCTCCCATTGACCAACCAGGTCATACCCTCTACCTGTCTTCACCTATCCCCACTTCACCACCCTGTTTCCCCCCCCCCCCCCATCCCTCTTTATCTTCAGCTCCCCCTACACCCATCCCCAGTCCTGAAAATGGGTTACACCCGAAACATCGACTTGTCTACCTCCTGGCTTGCTGTGTTCTTCCAGCCTCCTGCATATCTACCTTCGCATCAGAGAGGCAACATACTATCTTGGAGTCACACCCATAACTGTAAAAATCCCTGCCTCCTCTCCAACTAGTGAATCCCCATCACTATTGCTCCTTGACTAGTCTTCCTTCTCCTGTGTACATCTGGCTCACTAGTGCTTCAAAGAGCTCGGTACTTGCTGGAATTCTCTGAGGAACCATTACCTTCACCAGCATGCACAATGGGAAACTGATTCTTAAACAGTATCTCAGGGGATTTTTGTATTACATGCCTAATTCCTTTCATCTTTCTGCAGTTATCCATTACCTATCTGCCTGCATACCTCTAAACTGTTGACCACCTCTCTGAACAGGGAGACAGTGAGGTCTGCAGATGCTGGAGATCAGAGTTGAGAGTGTGTTGCTGGGAAAGCACAGCAGGTCAGGCAGCATCCAAGGAGCAGAAAAATCAATATTTTGGGCTGGAGCCCTTCGTCAGGAACCTTTGGATTTGTAGTGTGTACTGGGTATCCTGTTCAGGTCCAAACTGGGTTGGTGCGAATGTGGTCTGGCGTCCATGTAGAATCAGACGGTTCCATAAGGAGGTACTGAGGAAGGAGATGTGGCTGTAGTAGCGAGTCTGCTTGAGGACGTGGCTGAAGAGCTTCAGGGTAGAGGAGAAGACTTGGGGAGTACAGTGAGAGAGGGACTCACTGACATCTTTGTAGACAGAGGAGGAGAACCTCAAGGTAGGCATCCTTGGAAGAGGTTTTGCAGTAAGGTTGAAATCAACTAGGAGACAGTGAGGTCTGCAGATGCTGGAGAGTTGAGAGTGTGTTGCTGGGAAAGCACAGCAGGTCAGGCAGTATCCGAGGAGCAGGAAAACGGATGTTTCGGGTTGGAGTCGTTCATCTGGAATCCTGACCTGCTGTGCTTTTCCAGCAACACACTCTCAACACCTCGCTGAACACACTATCCCTGTAATTTTCAGTCTTGTAGCTACACTATTGTCACTGCAGTTGTCCCTCTACTTCACAAACCCACAGATGGAAGCAACATTTTATAGATAAATAGAGAGACATGTGATCCCATAATCAGTTAAAAGTCCAGTATTCCTGCCCCAATTCATGATGCAAGTAATATGAGGAAAAGGCCCCTTGAGCAATTTAAGCATCATCTTTAGTGTTGTGGAGTGCAGCAAATCAGTGAAAAAGTCAAGGCTGCAGTGTTTGATGGTCTGGATGAGGATGGTTGCCGGTGAATGATCCAACATGACCTTTGAGAGTTCAAACATCACAGAAGATAGACTTCAATGAAATTAATTCACCCACTGCTGAGAATTCTGGATATGGAAAAGGCAATGGATTCTGACAACATTCTGGCTGTAGAGCTGCTGACTTGCTCCAGTGCATCTCGCCCAGCTAGCAATGTGACAGCACTGGCATTTACCTGATGATGTGGAAGGTTGCTCAGGTGTACAAAATAAGAGAAATCCAATTTAGTCAATGAATAGCCCATCTGCATTTGCTTTCCTCCAATCACTTTAAAATTATGCCCCCTTGAGATAGCCATTTCCGCCTTCGGAGAAGGTCTGTGATTATTCACTGTATCTATGCCTCGCATCATCTTGTATACCTCTATCAAGTCACCTCTCACCCTTCTTTGCTCCAGTGAGAAGAATCCTAGCTCCCTTAACCTTTCTTCATAAGACATGCCCTTCAGTCCAGGCAGCATCCTGGTAAATCTCCTCTGCACCCTATCTAGAGCTTCTGCATCCTTCCTATAATAAAGTGACCTGAATTGAACACAGTATTCCAAGTGTGGTCTAACCAGGGCTCTATAGAGCTGCAGCATAACCTCACGGCTCTTAAGCTCAATGCCCCTGCTAGTGAAAGCCAACACACCATACACGCCTTCTTGACAACCCTATTAACTTGTGTGGCAACTTTGACGGATCTAAGGACATGAACCCCAAGATCCCTCTGTTCCTCCACACTGGCAAGAATCTTGCCTTTAACCCTGTATTCTGCACTCAAATTTGACCTTGCAAAATGAATCACCTTACACTTTCCCAGGTTGAACTCCATCTGCCATTTATCAGCCCAGTTCTGCATCCTGTCAATGTCCCATTGCAACCTACAACAGCCCTCCACACTATCCACAGCTCCAGCAACTTTTGTGTCATCGGCAAACTTACTAACCCAGCCTTCCACTTCTTCATCCAAGTCATTTATAAATATCACAAAGAGCAGAGGTCCCAGAACAGATCCCTGCAGAACACCACTGATCACCGAGCTCCAGGAGAATATTGTCCATCTACTATCACCCTCCATCTTCTATGCGCCAGCCAATTCTGTATCCAGACAGCCAGATTTTCCTGTATCCCATGCCTTCTTTCTTTCTGAATGAGCCAACCCTGGGAAACCTTATCAAATGCTTTAACACCAGGCATATCCACACCATATCCACTGCTCTATTTTCACCAATGTGTTTTGTCACATCCTTGAAGAATTCAATAAGGCTTGTCAGGCATTGACTCTATCCATGCCCCTCCTGATTTTATAAACCTCTATAAGGTCAATCCTTAGCCTGCGACACTCCAGGCAAAACTGCCCTATTCAACCTCTCCTTATCCCTCAAACCTCCAACCCTGGCAACATCCTTGTAAATATTTTCTGAACCCTTTCAAGTTTCACAACATCCTTCCGATAGGAGGGAGAGCAGAATTGCACACAATATTGCAAAAGTGGCCTAACCAATGTTCTGTGAGTGGTGTGAGCATCATAAAGTGTTTCTGTTCAGATGTGCCATTGTCTACGTGGTATATAATTCCTGGTTGAAAATGAAGCACCAACAGAACAATTACCATCTTGATTGTCTTCAGTTTATCTGTAGACTATATGCCCTGATGATGTAAAAATGTTTTCTTACTCTACAGGTCACAATAACCATTGTGTGCTACACTGCTTGTTAAATAGCTGAGCATGTTAGCAACTCATTTTCCTGTGCTGCATTATCCTAACTCCTGCATGTTAGGTACTTCACATGTAACAAATAGACACACAGTCCATCACAACGGTATGCTCAGATCAGTATCCCACTATCATACCACACATCTTTTTGATGCAAACTTTCTCACCTTTTAGATAATCTTCTGAAAACACGTAACACTAAAGCATTTTAAATTATTGTTTGTTCTGCCTGCTTTTTGCAATTTTTGAACTTGAATAACTAAATTTATATGTTTATTCAGTTTCTAATTTTTTTAGCATTTAGAAATTACTCAAATCTATTCTGCTTAATTAAAATGGATGACGTTTCAATATTAAAATCTATTTGCCCATTCACTTCAGCTATCAATGTTCCTCTGCAAATTTTTGCTGTCATTGACAGTAAATTAATGTTGTCAGAAAACCTGTGTAAATGCATTCTGTTCCTCCAAACCCATTATTTATGTATACAATAAAGTGTTGGCACTACAATAGACATCACTGGAGTACCACTAATCACAACCTTTCAATTTGTATACAGACTCACTCATCCCTAGTGTATACCTTCTCCCCTCCATACAATTCCCTGTCTAAATCAGAGGTTTGCTTGTTTGCTTCCATACTCATGTTCTTTTTAAATTATTTTCTTCACTCAATGTCACCATAATACTGATTGTTTACTCATCTCCATAACCTCCGCTCAGTCATCTATTCTTTTTCCAATCCCACTGTGTTTGAATCTTTCACCACTGAATACTTCTGTTTGGTGTCTTCTTCTTTCCGGTCTAATCTCCATTGCACACCTCATTATGTGCCCTCTTTCTTTCCACAACAAATAATCATGCCATACTTTAGTTTTGTCCCCTTCAGGGATGTATCATGGTGGGCCCCATACAGGCTGCTGCTGCACACTGTCCACCTCTTTTCCCTAATCCACCGCCCGGACATGCCTTGGCATGCCCACTTGCCACCGGGAGGGTGGGGATCTCCAGTTTACAGCTCCCTACATGGGAGTCCTCCCGCTTTCTCTTGGGGTTTTGGGGTGGAGTGTGCTGCACGCAGCAGTGCACTAAACTGCCGATTGCAGTGGTTCATGGACTCCCAATGCAGTTGCTTGTTCTCTGGTGCTGTGGAGACCATGGTCCACATACATATAGGGTGCGGGTGTTTGCACTGTCTTTTTAGTTTTCTGGAGAACCTTCTCGTCTGCTTTTGGCTGCACTTCAGTTCCACACTCCTGATCTTTGGGCACCCGGTGTGGAGGGGGAAGGGTAGGTCTAAGGATAAACAGATCCAGGCAGTAGGCCATGGAGAGGGTTATTATGGCCGATTGCCTTCCCCTTTTCCATGGCTACGTCTGAGCCCTGGTGTCTCTGGAGAAGGAGGACCGGTGTCTACCAACTCCTTCCAGCTGTTCAGGGAGAGGTGGGCACTACAGGAAGTGGAGTGTTTTATTTCCCCCTCCAACTCTATTTTAATTTAATCCTTGCTATTTTGATCCTTCACTATTTTGATCACGCAGCATTGTCCTTTGGTGAGGAGGACATTGCTTGTCACTGACTACTTGTCACTGGATGTTTCCTTTCATCCTGGTGGTGGAAACTGATTAAAATTTGTACACCTGCTGTCTTCCACTGTGTCGCACAACTGCACACAGACATCATGGGTGCTGGGGAAAATTTTTAAAAACCCAAGAGATTTAGAATCTCCTCAATTTAGGGGACTGACTCTGTAAAAAAAAAAGAAAAAAATCATGCCATTTCAACTTCTCCTTAGCTACCTCTGTCAATGCTTCCACAATCTTCACTGACACTGTGAGGTACTAGTACTTGATCTTGTCCTTCCTCATCACTCCACACGTTCATCTTGTGATCCAGATCTGATAAACATATTTGTTATGTTTCTTTTATTGTTGTCCAAGTTTGTGCACAAAATAAATTATCGAGGCACATGCTTCCTCAGCTCATCAAAAACAACATGAAACAAGAGTTGAGCTTTCTTAAATAAAATCATTAAGTGATCATCACTCCACCTACAGCACATGGAGTATTATGGTTCAAGAAAGCAGCTCACCACCATTTTCTCAAAGGCAACTTTGGATGAGCAATACATATCAGCCCAGCCAGCAATATCCACGTCTCCCGAGCTGAATAAAAAAACAAATACTTATGAAAAGTAATACCATCTATCCAATAGTTGCAAGTTTAATAAAACTGATTTTGCTTTGATGAGGCACAATTTCAGTCTTTAAATACCATGTAGTATAAAAATATATTTTTGATAATGAATTTTCACAATATTATATTCACAACATACATCACAACCAAGCAGTTTAATATTTAACTCGCATTTGTACAGAATTTGGAAAACAAAATAATTTTAACTTGATAGCAGGTAAATTATGAATCATAGGAGATATAAACATTTGCAAAAAAGGGTTATGGAAAAATGATCTGTTTTATCTGTTTTAAGGATGTTTTGTCGGTACTTTCCTTCTTTCTTAAGATAAAAGTTTCAAGCTTTGTTATTTGTGTTTTACTTTAAAATGGATGGAAAACTACAACTCCCAGCGTGCTCAATGTTAACACGCAGACGCAGTGGCAATTTTTCTAGTATTTTGGCAGCAGTTCCTTTTTTTATATAAAAGTGTTGCAGACTTTAATGGCTTCCAGGATATCATTTTCACAGTACAAATTAGAGGCAGAAATAGAAAAATGCAGAGGAGAATGTCAATGGGACAAAGTTCAAAACCTCGTGAAGCAACTGCCTCCCAAAACATCGGAAAACGGTAGGTATTATAAATCCAGAAGTGTTCGGAGCAGTTTTGACCTTTGATGTCTGTTTAAGTTTTTTTATTTACATCTGTAAAAGTTGATTGAAGAATGAAGACAAGAGTTGAATCAAGCATCATTTTGCACGATCCGTGAGAATACTGATCTGGAGATCTGAAACAAGCGCTGTGAAAATTATACATTGATTTGCAGAAATTCTGAAGCTGTTATTCCAAGAATAAAAACGCTGAACTTTCTCACCTTCCGCTTTAACTGTACCATGTTTGAAGATTCAAACCACCGTGACGTATTGCACTTCTCTTTTGCCTTGGTATTGTCGACATAAATACTTATACAGAAAGTTTTCACCTTTTTAATTTTTGTTTAAAACATGCTGGAATGAATAAGCTTACAGCTCTTTTCGACCTGTCAGTAAGGGCTCTTGTGAATATCTATCATCTGCGTAAACTGTTTTCATTTTACGTGGATGAAACATATCGCGTATGTTGGAAATCTGAAATAAAATCTGAAGCTCTGAGCAATAATAGGAATTGCTGGAAAAGCTCAGCAGGTCTGGCGGCATCTGTGGAGAGAAATCAGCGTTCTGAGGAAGGGTTACTCGACCCGAAATGTTAACTCTCGATTTCTCTCCACATATGCTGTCAGACCCGCTGAGTTTTTCCACCAATTTCTGTTTTGTTTCTGATTTACAGCATCCATAATTCTTTCGATTTTTATTTAGCCGGGAACATACTTCAGATCAGACAGCAGGGTGAAAGGGACCAGATTTTCGCGGAGTGGGCAAGACTCTCTGGATCTTTAAAAAGCTGCAGAGCAGAAACCCTGCGGTTATTTCTGACGGATCCCGTTTTTGCAGGCAGGGGTATATGGGTGAGAAGGCGAGGAGAGTTGGTCAATCGCACAAGCGGGAATCCTGTATTCAGTAGAGCCATTTGAATTTAATAGGATACAGTGAGGTCTGCAGATCAGAGTTGAGAGTGTGTTGCTGGAAAAGCACAACAGGTCAGGCAGCATTCGAGGAGCGGGAAAATCGATGTCACCTGGGTTCTCAAACTCCTCCGATGCTGCCTGACCTACTGTGCTTTTCCAGCACCACACTCGCGACGCTGATCTCCAGCATCTGCAGTCCTCACTTTCTCCAATTTGAATTTAATGTTGAGTTCAAATAGACCCCATTTTGACTGTGCTGAAGACCTTAACTAGCAGTGTGACAATCATGTATTGGCAGAAATAGGTAAATGCTTTTAAATGACGAATAAAGTCTGCATATGATTTTAAAAAAACACAATACTCTTTAAATATGAATTTGCTGTCAATGAGAGTAAAAAGAAAGTCATCCTTGGACTGCTTTGATTTACAAGTCTCCTGTTTTAGGTTGGAAATAATACTGCCTCCAGTGGTGCAGTTTTAGGAGAGTTCTTTATTGACATTTCCCAAGAGCTATTATTATGTCGTTGAATGTTTATTTGGCTTATTTTCAAAAGCTGCTGTTATCTCTGGGAAGTTCTGAGTTCACAGTTTGCTTGAAAGTTCAAAGTTAAGAACATAAGAACTAGGCAATTCAACCCTTTGAATCTGCTCTGCCATTTAATACCATCATGGCTGATCTCATCTCAGCTTCAGGTTGATTTCCAATAAACTATACACAAGAGGAACTCGTAGTTGATGTCCCCTGGAATCACAGTGTGGTTTTAGGGCTACGTGTGGGACAGTCAATATGGCGCAGACAACGACAAAGTACACGGAGCAATATCAGGACCTATAAACACTGGTTATATACCTAACTTAAGATTTTGTCAATGCGCCACCTGCTGTTTGGTATTTATTCTCCAAGCTAGATGATCAAACCAGTATGTCAAAATCCTACATACATTGTACAATGTCATGGTTGGGCTGTTTGTCCCTATGGTGAGATGTCTGATGCCTTTGCAGTAACCAGTGACGTGAAGCAACGCTATCATGGCTACCTAACTCTTCAATCTTTTATTTGATGCATTGAACCAGATTTTTTCTGATAATCTCATGGGAATTTTAACTCTATCCCTTTCTTTTATGAAGGAAAAGAGCTATGCATTTTTGACAGCAGAGACTGATCAGGACTCCTTCAAACATGGAGTCGTTCTTCCATTTTCACAGTTCTTGCGCAATGCTAAATAGTTAGGGAAAGGCATCAGATTCATCATCCTTTACAATCCTTGACTCTCTCTGATCAACTGGAAACTTTCAATGAGTTCAGTTTCTCATTCCTTAATTATAAATTCTAGTAGTTTCCCATACAAATATCAGGCCAATTTGTCTGTAACTTCCTAGTTTTCCCCTCTATTCTTTCTTAAACAGTGGAACAATGAGTGCAATTTTCCAATTGAAAGGAATGGATCCTAAACCAAGAGAACTTCAGAAGATCATTGTTACAACATTTTCCATATTATGACTTGTTCCTTCAAAATCCTGGGGTACAAACTATCTGGTCCTGGAGATTTGTGACTTTTTAGTGCCAATAATTTCTTCATTACTGTTATTTTGCTTTCTTAAATTTGGAGACTTCAAACCTAATTAATTAATTGAATCCTTGGAATGTCTGGCATGCTGACCCCTTCCTTTAATGTAAAATTGACATATTTATTCAATGTGTATGCCATTTCCTAATTTTCATAGATATTATATGTTGTCATGTTTTAAGAAGCTCACGCTGCTCCTGAGCACACTCTTTGATAAGATAATTGTACAAGTGTTTACTTGCATTTTTTTCATTTGTTTTTTGTAGCTTTTACCAATTGTTTTGCTATTCTTTGCTGATCTTTAAATCTCTCTAATTGCATTTTTGTATATGTTTTACATTTTTATGTTTCCTCTTTTCCTACTTGTCTAGTACCTTTCAAGTTGTCTGCCTAAAAGGTAGAGGCCTTGCTTATTGGAGCTATAAACTTGTTCTGTATCAATTTTGTTTGAACACCTTTGTGAGAAACAAAGCCCACTCACTTCAATAATTTCAGTCCGAGACAAGATCTGAATCAATAGTGTCATTTATTTTACACTTGCAAGTGGGTGTGATGTCCCTTTCTCAAGGCAAGGGACATACACACACTAAATTCAATTCATACATAACATTTATATGATTTGATGTCTATTGTTTTACACTGCTCCCTCCCCTGCTTACATCGTCCACTTCCCTAAGACCGGCCCCCATTACCCCTGTTTGCCTCTTGCCTTATCCGGCCTTGTCTGTGATAAAATGCTTATTTCTGGTCTCACAAGGCTGTTTGACCTTACCCTGTTATAGGTCATTGTTAGGCATATCCCTTCTTCATCATTATCTACCCCCTTCATCTGTGCCTTTCCCGAGGCCGTTCTGATCCCTATGACCCTTTTAATTGGGGTTTGTTCCTGTGTTTTTGTAAAAGTGAGAAGCACATGTTTATACCTACTGTTTGTACAGGCGTATCTAGCTTAACTTCATCCCCTCACAACATCTTATCTACTTGCCCATAATGTCTACCTTCTGACATACAGTTTTAGCTAATACAAAAACAATTATATATTTCCTCCACATTGTTTCCATTCTTGTTGACTCAGCACTTGGCTAAAACAATTACCCACTGGTGTGAGTTCACCTCCTTTGTAAAATGGAATTGCAGAAGTAACACTAATCCTACTGATATCCCACAATTCCCCCTCTTTCTTTTAATTACCATTTGTTATCTTCTGCAAATATTTTATTTTTAAGCATCGCTCCCGAAATTCGCAAGCATCATCCCGGAGATTTCATCCATCTTGGTCTCACTCATCTCCTCATTATTTAGTCGATAAAGTCCTTCAGCCTGATTCCCTTTTAGGGGCATCTGTTTCATTAAGGCTGTTTCAATCAACCTTTGGGTGAGCCCTCGTATACAGGGTATGATCATTTTTATTAATTGTTACCCACCAAAAGAGAGCTGGCACAAAGCCTGCTGCAATCTGGTTACGAGCCTTAAATTCATCCGGTACTCCCCTAGGGACTCCTACCGAATCAAGATAAATCCTGTCATCGAAAGAAGTGTCTAACAGTAATCTCTTACCCCTTCCCTTTTTCCCTCCTTTGTTTTCCTTCTCAAATGCCAGGGTAAATGGAATTGCCAATTGTACAATTGCACATATCCCTCTCCAATCTGGAGATAGCGTGGGTCTCAATATTTTGCCTCCACAGTCCCACCACAGATCCGCTCGGGGAACCTTTAATGCTGAGTAGTGCCCTCCCTTCTCCGTTTCGGTGACATTCTTAATCTCTGTACATAGTTTCAGCTCCCCCAAATCTTTCGACCGACTTGTACCTCGTCTACGCACACACGAGGTGTGATTTCCAACTGCGGCAGAAAACAGGGGGGGAACTTTTGCATCTTTCTTCTCCAAGGGAGGGAACATCAGTGATAGGGAGGTACAATTCCTATCATTCCACGCAGTCTCATCCTGATACAGGGCTATCATACATTTCATGCCCTTCCTGTCTCGCTTCCACCCGAGCGGAAAGGGAACCACCTGGGCCACTGGTCGACCGGAGGCACATGCATAGCAATTGCTTTTGTTCAGACTTTTTACAGTATACTTTACCCATTCAACCCAGGCATTTGCATCCCCGTACCCAGTTTCTATTTCAATGGTCTGTTTCAAGTCCTTTACCTCTATAAATTTTACTACTTTAGGATCATCGGGAGGGGTGAAAGATTGTATCTTATTACCCAGTAGTTCTACCCGTTTTCCCTGTCCTACACTAATTCGGAAACAACAGCCCAAGAAATCCTTCCCATTTGCTTTCATTTCTATCCCAAATGTTTCATTTAATTGTATCTCATAGGTGGCCCCACCCAGGATTGTTTCGTGCCATGTGGTTTTCCTTATTGTTAGGTATATTGGGTTACACTTTTTATCAGGGCAATCGCGAGCTGGTCGGAAGGGGGCCCGGTGTACTGTGACAAGACTGTTATACCAAGTACTGTCCCCAAGGCCATCCCCATAGGACTTAAGATGTATCTCAGAGCTGCGATACTGTCTCTGATTATCTACGTCCCCACAATTTACTAAGCTGCACACATCAGCGTCTATTACTTGTGGGTTATCAGATTCAGGAACCGTTAATAATACATATGAAAATGATATTTGATGAAATGCCAATACTAAGAGAGCTAGCATCATAACTCTAAGCATTCCCAGTATTCTAAACATCATGCTGAAGCACAAAAAGACTTAATATACAATCTTACAGAAATAATCCCGCGCTCGCGTCGCCACTGTATAATTAGTTACTCAAAGTCTCTTTAGTCCGAGTTTCAGCGGATCTTGCGTTGATTCGGCTGTCCAGACTTCTTTCTCCACGGGAGGGTCCACTGGCCCTTTGATCCGAGTGTAGTGAGTCCAGCCTTTCTCCGCTGTCCTTATTGCCGTTTCGGTAGTCAAAAGAGCCTGGTACGGCCCTTCCCAGTCCGGCTGTAATTTAGTCTCTGTCCATGATTTTACTAAGATTCAATCTCCCGGCCGGATGGAATGAACGGTGAATTCAAGGGGTGGAGTCTGTGCCAATAAACCCTGTTTCCTTAGGAAAGACAAAGAGGAGGACAAACCCAGTATGTACTTCTTTAAAAACAAATCTTTAGTTTCGGGAATTGGCAATTCTCCATTCGTTCCCAAGTAAGGTAATCCAAATAAGATTTCATAGGGGGATAGTCCCAAATCTTTCCTTGGGGCTGTTCGTACTCGCAAGAGAGCTATAGGTAAACATTTGGTCCAAGGGAGTCTAGTTTCTATTATCAATTTAGAGAGCTGTCGTTTGAGTGTTTGGTTCATTCTCTCAACCTTTCCTGATGATGGCGGGTGCCACGGAGTATGGAACTCCCAGGAAATTCCCAACCCTTTCATTACCCCCTGTAACACTTTAGAAGTAAAGTGTGTTCCTTGATCGGAATCAATATGGTTCACGAGCCCATATCGGGGAATTATGTGCTCCAAAATTGTTTTAGACACTCCACTTGCAGTGGCGGTAGCTAGGGGGTATGCCTCAACCCAACCAGATAAATGATCTACTATGACCAACATATATTTTAGTCTGCCTACCCTGGGGAGTTCAGTATAATCTACTTGTATACTCTGGAAAGGTCTCAGTCCTGGGTCTCTTCCTCCCGGGGTCTGTTTTCTCAAGACTTTCTTATTTACCTTTTTGCATATGATACATCCCTCACATATTTGTTTAGCAATTGTATATATTCCTTTACATCCATATTCCCTAAGAACTAAATCACACATTGCTTGTACTCCCCAATGGCTGCCTTGGTGTAGGACGGCCATAATCTCTCGCATCATCATTTTGTTTAACATTTCCCTTCCATCAGGTAACATCCAATGCCCGTCTGCTGTTTTTACAGCCCCTAAATCTCTCAATTCTTTTTCTCCACTTTCAGTAAATATAGGAGCTTCCCGAGGACCTGGGACAGTAGGTATTAGGGAATGAATCGCCACTTCTTGTGGATTCAGGGCTGCTTCCTTAGCCACCTCATCGGCTAATCTATTTCCCCTAACCTTTGGTTCATTTACTTTCTGATGACCATTTACATGCACTACTGCTATTTCTCGGGGAAGTAATAGGGACTCCAAGACCCGTTTAATCAATTCTTCATGTACTAATCCCTTCCCCCACCTCTGGGTTAATACTCCCAAAACCACTCCCTTATCCACGGTAGCAAAGAGGTGGAAAGGTTTATCTAGGGAAGGTAGGGCTAACACAGGGGCATGGATCAAATCTCTTTTGAGTTTCTCAACTAGTTCTTTTTCCTCATCATCCCAACTTAGACATTTGGGTTCCCCCCTCTAATAGTTTGAGATATAATTTCTTAGTCTCCAGTGCATAGGAATCAATCCACAATCTGCAATAACCCGTTAGACCTAAAAATTTGCGTAACTCCCTTTTAGTGCTGGGCAGTGGCATTCCCACTATTCCCTCTATCCGTTCCGGGCTTATCTTTCGCTTTCCCTCACTAACTAAATGTCCCAAGTATTTAACTTCTTGCTCCACATATTGTGGTTTGTTTTTAGATACCCGCAGTCCCTGCTGACCCAGGAAATTCAATAATTTGTTAGTGGCTTCTACTACTCTTTCTCTTCTTTTTCCTGTTACTAAGAGGTCGTCTACATACTGCAACAGGGTAGTCCCCTTGGGGCTGCTAAATTTCTCCAATACTTGTTCTAACATCTGTCCAAATAAATTCGGGGATTCCGTAAACCCCTGGGGAAGCACAGTCCATCGGTATTGCTGTTTTCACCCTGTCTTAGGGTCTTCCCACTCAAAGGCAAACAAATTCCTACTTTCCTCTGCCAAGGGACAGGCCCAAAAGGCATCCTTTAAATCTATCACACTAAACCATTTGTGGTCATGAGGGATCTTACTTAATAAGGTATAGGGGTTTGGCACCACTGGGTGCCTGATCAGTACTATTTGATATAATGTTCTCAAATCCTGCACCAATCGGTAAGTTCCATCGGATTTCCGCACTGGTAGTATTGGGGTATTATAAGGAGACATACATGGCTCCAACAATCCATCTCTAATCAATCCTTCAATTACTGGCTGCAGTCCTCGTTTACCTTCTATGGAAATGGGATATTGTCGCTCACAGACAATGTCCCCTTTCCTTTTTAAATTTATTTCAAGGGGGGGGATCTGTAATTTTCCACGATTCCCTTCTCTAGCCCATACAATAGGGTCTATCTCTCTCTCCATATCCTCTGTCAACATTGCCATTTGGACAACTAATTCTTTTTCCTGAATTCCAATCTCCAGTCCTAAGAGGATAATTAAATCTCTCCCTAGTAAGTTACTTCCTATATCAGGGATATACAACAATTCCCCTTTGACCCTATCCTTAGGACCTTCTATCATCATAGGTTCAAATACTGGAACAGTAAATCCCTCCCCTTTAACCCCTGAAACAGTAATTGACCGTGTCGACATTTCTACTTTCTTTGGTTTAAAATTCAGTGATGACCGTGCTGCCCCCGTATCTACTAGGAAGACTACCTCTTCCTTATAGGGTCCCACCTTCAGGTTTATCAAGGGTTCCTGGTGGGCCCCCGAGGGCAGGAACCCCTGACACCCCTATTCTTCATCAAAATTCATAAGCGGAATTGCCCTCTCTTCCCTTTTCAGAGCCGGACATTCCCGCTTAAAATGCCCTATCTTTCCACAATAATAACATCCTGCCTGTGGAGTCTTCCAGCTCTGCCCCTGTCGCTCGAACCCTCTATCAAATATTCCCCCTTGTCCTCTCCCTCTCTGTCCTACATGCTGCCACCCACCGCTCCGGTTGCTCAATATTGGTTCCATTCTTTTCTTAACTACCTCATCAACCGTAGCTACCATCATTTTCACCTTCTGTTTCTGTCTCTCATCCTCTCTCTTTACAAACACTTTCTGTGCCTCTCTTAACAATTCATCTAATGGCTTTTCACTCCACCCTTCTATCTTCTGTATCTTTCTCTGTATATCTGGCCATGCCTTTGTCACAAAATGTACTTTCAAAAGACCCTGTGCCACTGGGTCCTCAGGGTTCATTCCAGAATATTTCCGCATTGAGTCTCTTAATCTTTGCAAGAAAGCTGAGGGAGTCTCATCTTTCTCCTGTCTAACTTCAAAGGCTTTAGTCAAATTCTGTGACTTCGGAACTGCCTCTTTTATTCCTTTTAGAATCAGGTCTTTCAATTCCCTCATTTCTTCTCTATGCTCCGGATTTTGATTTTCCCACTGGGGGTCTCTGATGGGAAACTTCACCTCTCCCTGTCCAGCATCTCCATCTCCAATCGGATGTTCCCTGTCCCATATTTTAATGGCTGCTCCCCATATAAGTCCCCTTTCTTCCCCAGTAAATAGTATATTCAAAATAGACATTAACTCAACCCAGGTATACAGACTGCGCCCCAAAAATTGATCAGTTTGTTCAGACAACCCTACCAGAACCTCAACCAGGACCTTCATTTCTTTTTTAAATATTCTGACCTCCCCACTGCTGAGGGGGACACTTACAAACCCAATCTTTGTCCCCTATTGGTACCTCCCGAAGGGGATAAGTCATTACGTTCTTCCCCTTTTTCTTTTTTTTTAAAGAAATATTGCAATATTTCTAGCTCCCCATAACTTCAAACACCAATTCATCAATTCATGCTTGACTAACTTTAAAGCCTGTTCCAAACTTGTAAATATATTTATATATTTACGTTCATTTATTCAGTATTTAATATTCAAAATGTCAAATGCATACAGTTCTCAATTTTGAAATCCACTGTAATCACCCAGTTTTAGTCCCTTAATTTAAATCCAAAATTAGTTTTCTTAAGTAGTCCTGACCAATCATTGCTCAATTACAATACTATAGGTCTTGAAATAATCAGAGCTGCCTTAAAATTATTTGTCTATTCAAGTTTAAAGAAAAAAACTTCTAATGCATGAACAATGGCCGAATCCAAGGTCACAGATATTAACCATAGGATCTTGTTTTTACTACAATCTAATGTTGAACTGAAACTTCAACTGTCCTCCATAAATCGCTTTCATGTAAAGATAGAAGAGATTAGTTAGAAACTGATAGTAAGGCAGTCATGACCTGTAAGAAGAACAGGAGTTATCATTCTTTTTTTTCATAATTTCTATAGAATCCTTAACCTTAAAAGAAATCATGTTAAGTTTCCATAATAAGAATCAGATTCAAAACTGTCCCGGAACTCAAGCTCCAGGCAATAAAACGCAAACATTCAATCACCAACAAACAAATGTGCATTCAAACCAAATCACAAAGGGTTAAACTTTCTACCAGCTGTACAGCTCTCTTCATTCTCTCTCTCTCTCTCTCTCTCTCTCTCTCTCTCTCTCTCTCTCTCACTCATTGACAAATAAATTCAGATATTTACAAACCCAGTCTTTGTCCGACCTGAATTTTGGCCAAAAGAGGCGGGACGAAGAATGGATTCCTTAGTCCATATGAAGCAACAATATTTAATCATCTTTTTCCCCTGTACAAGTATTATTTTGCCAATTCCACAACATCCTCCCCAAAGAACTTTCTGGAGGTATGTTGTAAGGGACCCCGCCTCCAATTCCATTGCTTTTTCCTTCTTTTGTTTTCCCAGAGGCTTTTTCCTTACCTACGACACAACCCATATTGAGTTCCTTCGTTAGTCCCTTATTAACTACTAAAACTCAATCCCGGCCACCAAGGCAATACTTAAAAGTCAGGTTTCTTACCTTGGTCTGTGCACAGAGTTGCCTGGCCCCTTTGTGCCGTATTGTCTATCGAGCTCCTATCACTGTCTGATTCAGATGTCTCTCTTGTGGGATTCGTACCAGTCACCCAAGGGAGCAGACCAAACCAGGACACGAGACCGCTCCTCAATGGGGAACGGGACGCGTCTTCCCAGTGTCCAAGGCCAGCTACTCCCCCCGGTGATGGAAGAAAATCCCGGACGAGCCCCCAATTGTGAGAAACAAAGCCCACTCACTTCAATAATTTCAGTCCGAGACAAGATCTGAATCAATAGTGTCATTTATTTTACACTTGCAAGTGGGTGTGATGTCCCTTTCTCAAGGCAAGGGACATACCACACACTAAATTCAATTCATACATAACATTTATATGATTTGATGTCTATTGTTTTACACTGCTCCCTCCCCTGCTTACATCGTCCACTTCCCTAAGACCGGCCCCCATTACCCCTGTTTGCCTCTTGCCTTATCCGGCCTTGTCTGTGATAAAATGCTTATTTCTGGTCTCACAAGGCTGTTTGACCTTACCCTGTTATAGGTCATTGTTAGGCATATCCCTTCTTCATCATTATCTACCCCCTTCATCTGTGCCTTTCCCGAGGCCGTTCTGATCCCTATGACCCTTTTAATTGGGGTTTGTTCCTGTGTTTTTGTAAAAGTGAGAAGCACATGTTTATACCTACTGTTTGTACAGGCGTATCTAGCTTAACTTCATCCCCTCACAACATCTTATCTACTTGCCCATAATGTCTACCTTCTGACATACAGTTTTAGCTAATACAAAAACAATTATATATTTCCTCCACATTGTTTCCATTCTTGTTGACTCAGCACTTGGCTAAAACAATTACCCACTGGTGTGAGTTCACCTCCTTTGTAAAATGGAATTGCAGAAGTAACACTAATCCTACTGATATCCCACACCTTCCACTGATTTTTCCACTCAGTAAAAACAAGGACTGCAGATGCTGGAAACCAGATTCTAGATTAGAGTGGTGCTGGAAAAGCACAACAATTCAGGCAGCATCTGAGGACCTTGAAAATCGACGTTTTGGGCAAAAGCCCTTCATCAGGAATAGAGGCAGAGTGCCTGCAGGGTGGAGAGATAAATGAGAGGAGGGTGGGGGTGGGGAGAAAGTAGCATAGAGTACAATAGGTGAATGGGGGTTGGGATGAAGGTGATAGGTCAGGGAGGAGGGTTATGTACTCATCCAGATACTTCTAAATGTTGTAATTGTCCCAGCCTCCTCCACTGTGATAGATATAGGACAGATGTCGGAGGTAGTTTCTTTACTCAGAGAGTAGTACGGGTATGGAATGTACTGCCTGCAGCAGTAGTAGACTCGCCAACTTTAAGGCTATTTAAATGGTCATTGGATAGGTATATGGACAAGAATGGAATAGTGTGGGTTAGATGGGCATCAGATTGGTTTCACAGGTTGATGCAACATCGAGGGACGAAGGGTTTGAACTGAGCTGTAATCTTCTATGTTCTATGTTCTTCCTCTGGCAACTCATTCCATACATGCACAACTCTTTGTGTGAAAAAGTTCTCCCTTAGATCCTTTTTATATCTTTCCCCTCTCACCTTAAATCTATGCCCTCCAGTTCTGGACTGCCCTACCCCAGGGAAAAGACCTATTTAGCCTATCCATGCCCTTTATGATTTTATAAACCTCTGTAAAGTCCCCCCTCAGTCTCCGTTGCTCCAGGGAAAACAACCCCAGCTTATTCAGCCTCTGCTTATAGTTCAAACCCTCTAACTCTAGCAACATCTTTGTAAATCTTTTCTGAACCCTTTCAAGTTTCGCAACATCATTCTGATAGGAGGGAGACCAGAATTGTACACAATATTTCAAAAGTGGCCTAACCAATATCCTGTACAGCTGCAATATGACCTCCCAAATCCTATACTCAATGCTCTGACCAATAAATGCAAGCATACCAAATGCCTTCTTCAATATCCACTGTCATGCATTACGTAACTACAGACAAGTTTCTGCACAAATCTAATAACAAATACATGGGCTTTTTTTGTGATGGCCTCTGTGATTGAGTTCCAGTTGTTAAGACTAGCTTCTGAAAATGCCCACATTATAAGCTGCTAGAAGATGATTGGTGTCTATGGATTCTTTTCTTAGTCCAAATTGATACTGTTTTAAGATAAGTAAGAAAGCAGTGGAGTAGAAAAAGGTAACTTGACCACATGCTTTGGGAAAACGTGGTTTTCATTATTCGAAAAGCTATGTGAATTTTTATAGTTTCATGTTTCCATCGAAGCAGATAATGACAGTATGCTACCAGCTACTACGATTGGTATGCTTGTTACCATAGCAGTGAAAAACAAACAGTGATATCTTTAGTCATGAGCTGCAGAAACAGTGATGGTAAACCTGGGAACATTTGGGTTGGTCTCACTTGGGATTAAGCCAGGGACAATATTTAAGTCTTGGGATATTAATATATAATGCCCAGGACCACGCAGATTAATCATAGCGAAAGGAGATGATTTGTATTTCTATAACATCTTATCTTACATCTCAGAAATGCCACCAGTTGTTACACAACAGTCTGGAAACTTCAGGGTGAACTGTCATCGTAAGAACTCTTCTCACACACACACACACACACACATCAAATTAATCTGTCTACAATTTGATCATTGATTTAAATGATGTATTTTTAAATAGGAGTAACTGAACATGAATGCATTTAGTATTCTGACAACAGTATTGCATAAGCTGCTTTCCACGTTGTTCACTTTTTTTCTGAGTTTGCTTAAAATAAAATGTAAATTATGTACCTCTCTTAATTTGAAGCTTAAATTATTTGTTGATTTAATTTTGAATTAAATTCCCACTTTGTGCTGCTACTTACTGCATTATGCAATAATTTGAATTATTTTTAGTTCAAAGACAAATTTGAACTATCAGAAATAGACAAAACAACTGCTATAGATGTAACAATGTCAACATAATGTAACGGAATGCTTCATGGGAGCATTATAAAGCAAAATAGGATACCTTAGGTCAGGTATCAAAGCTTGGTCAAAGAGGTAAGCTTAATAAGGTGTTCTGAAGGAGGAAAGCAAGGTGATGAGATGTAGCAAGGAAATTCAAGGATTTAAGACTGAGGCAACTGAAAGTGAGGCCATCAGTTATAGAGCAGTTATGATGAGGAATGCACAAGAGGCAGAGTTAAAAGAGCACCAGTATCCCTGAAGTATGTGGGACTGGATAAGACTAGAGATGGAGAGGAGCAAGGTCAGGGATTGATTTAAAATCAAGGTAAGAATTTTAAAATTATTCAGTATAAAACAGCAGCCAGTAAATAATAAATAACCAACAGCAAAATAATAGTCACTACAGTTTCCTCTTTATGCTCTCTTACGACAGCAAATGCCACTAATGATGAGGCTTAGGACCCAGTTTAGGTCATATACTGAGCTAGTTTGTCTCTGACGTTTGGCTGTAGTAGAAAAATAAAGTTGATTTACAGTAATCTGTTAAAGAGAGCAGGTCAATGTATGAATGAGTTTTAAATCAGCCTTGTAATAAATAGGGTATACCTGTGCATGTTTGGAGATATTTGTACTCATTCAAAACTATAACTTGAAATATCATAAGATTTTCACACTTATGAAAGAACTCCTTGAAAGCGTTAATACTGATGTATTATCTCAAGCTTGTTTCCCAAATTGCTTTCCACTTTATGTTAATTAGCTATAAACAGCAGTGATTCAAATCCATTAAACTAGATGCTGCAAAGAGAAACTTCTCTTAATTCTATAATACCAATGTTTTCAAAGCACATATTAAGGAAGGTTCAATTTTCAAAATCTCCTTCACTCTTTTGGAAACTCATTATTCATTTTTTACCTTTTATTTCTGATCTTTCTCAATACAATACTACCTCACTGCAGCACTAGCAATTATAAAATCAATCTTCTGGTCGCATTAAGCGAGACAATCTTAGTGAATGTATACTTTAATAACTAAGTTTTGTACAGATAAAATACTTGTTACAATGTATTAGTGGAGTTTTTAGAAAAGGCGAGGAGGACCCGAGATGAAACAAAAACTTCAGGACCTCCTGCCATAAATTGTATATAGTAGATGATAGAAACAATGAATATTGAAACTGGAAGTAGTGCTACTGTGACTGCATCCCATCATGCTCCTGACTTAAACCATTCAGATATTGGAAGAGATAGGAGGTTGATCACATGCAGACTCTATTCTGCTGTTGAAACTATGCTGTAGATATGGCTGTCAAATGATGTCACCCAACATGTTAGTCATTGCACAGTTATTGATGGTAGTGCCATTGAAAGTCATGGGAAGGTGGATTGTTTGAGATAATCATTATAGAGCTCTTAGAACTTGCTACTGATCAGCCCAAGCCTTTTGAAGGCTTTATGGTAAAGATATATTGGTAACAATATCACCAATACCCGAAAGTTAGGCACCAACTCCATTAAGTTACTCTGCAAGACTATTTATTGATCATCATTTTCCTTCCTCGCATGTACATGGAACGCCTATAATGAAAATCTCTGTATAAATCTCTTTATGGCTTTGCTACTCCCTTTCTAATCTCAATCCAGACCTACATTCCCATCTGAATGCCAACCTCTGACAGTTTTTTTTTTGCAATTCTCTTGCTCCTGCAGTATGCAATTGCTGGTTTTGTCTTCAACTGTTTGGGCCTGTGTGTTTAGATTTTCTGCTTAGCATCTGTCCAAACACTCCCTTCAATTAATGCCCTCCTAGTAGCTCCTTCTTTGGTGTAGTGTCCATTTTTTGTTTGATTGTACTTCTGTGAAGCATCTTGGACTATTTTCATATGTTAGTAAGTTATAAATAATAAGCAATGTAAATATCAGTGATTAAATATGGATTGAGAATAAAGGCTGGCACTAAAATAAATTTTAACTTGTGTTCTGTGACAATGCTAATTGGTTAATTTTTCTTTGATTCCGAATGAAAGATGATTTTGGGAATCTGCTGCTTGCTGAAGTCCTCGTGGAACAGTGCCTCAAGGAAAATACAGCCAAACTGAAAGATTGCACTCCAATAATGGAAAAGAATGAACCCAAAATAAGAGAAGCCAAGAAGTACTTGAGCAGTATATTAAACAGAGGCAAACTGCAAGTGAGTACAAGAGCATGAATCTATTGAGGCAAAATCTCCCGAAGATTATAAAATTAAACTTGGCCAAAATATTTGAATGTTGGTTGACTGTAATTCTTTTCAAGATATCTTTTCTAATATGGGCCAAGAACATTTTATTTCTGAGTTCATCAGTCAGTTACATTCTTTTCCTACATGCAAAATGTATTTTTGCTGAACTGTTGCAGATTTCACTGTTAACTAAAACTGTATTTTTTTTAATAAATAGAACATCTTCAATCAGATTAATAGTTTGCATCTGTACTTTGTTGCTTTCATTAGAAAAATGCTGAAATGTTAGAGTTCTATGATACATTATCAGTGAGTATTGGATTGTCTGATTAATTCTCCCGCTCTTGCTCACATAGTTCTTGATTTCGGACACATTGTGTTGAATGGTACTCAAATAATTTTCTGAGGGATGTGGGAGGGAGTAAATGTCTGATGGAACTTGTTATTTTGTTTATATCCGGTGCCTGTAACGGCAACACTACAGCTTGAAGCTGTGTTTCACAACCTGAGGTTCTGTGGCCTGGGAAGAGCCTGGCAAAAAAAAAGGGAAAAGAGAGTAGTATGCCCTAAATAAATAAACAGGAGTGAGTGAGTGCATAAAGGCCCAGGCAAAATTAATTTCCCTTGACAAGCTAACGTAGGATATTTGCTTTAAGGCATTTTTTGGCACAATGCATTCTCACATGGTTACCTCAAAAGGAAGCACTTTAGACTTCTTTACTTCCAACATTTGCACTCTCTGTACCTGCAAATTATGGTCAAGCTGTAGGAACCCAAGTCATACCAACCTAACCTGATTCCTCATACCTGTCCTCAAGATACTTCCTCCCTTGCCCCAAGCTTTTCTCAACAGTCATCCACTGATCTGACAACCAAGCCATCATTCAGGCCAGTTGCGCCCCATACCATCTGCCATTCTACCCTCATCCAGCTACCATGTTATTCCCCAGCCGTCTGCCACCTAAATCCCTCTGTCACCCTGTTCCACTTACATTACACACTTACCTTCTTCCAGCAACTGATAAAGTGGCTTCAGTACCTATAAATTCTGAATGTGGCAACTCATGTAAATGAAAGGAATGGGTTTTTGATGTGAATCTATTCTGCTGCTGGCTTTGTAAATACATGTCCTGGTTTAGACTGGTTTTAACTGAGAATGCTCAAGGCCAGAAATTTTGTACAGAAGATTCCCCAAAGGTGAGTGCTTTTCCTGTTCTGACAGTCTTGGAAATAAAGTTCTTCACTTTACAAAAAGTACCTTCTGAACTGTTTAACTTTATTTGTAAGCCCTTTTGATCTAGATGCTTGAAGGAATGCAAACCTGATCTGCGCAACCTGTCTTCATTATTTAACCCATTTAGCTTTATTATCTTTATACAAATCTGCACAGCAACTCCACCAAATTCAATATATAGAACATAGAACATTACAGCGCAGTACAGGCCCGTTGGCCCTTGATGTTATGCCAACCTGTGGAACCAATCTGAAGCTCATCTATTCTACACTATTCCATTTTCATCCATATGTTTGTCCAATAACCATTTAAATGCCCTTAAAATTGACGAGTCTACTACTGAAGCACGCAGGGTGCTCCGCGCCCCCTACTACTCTCTGAGTAAAGAAACTACATCTGTCCTATATCTATCACCCTTCAATTTAAAGCT
Source organism: Chiloscyllium punctatum (assembly GCF_047496795.1). Taxonomy (NCBI): domain Eukaryota; kingdom Metazoa; phylum Chordata; class Chondrichthyes; order Orectolobiformes; family Hemiscylliidae; genus Chiloscyllium; species Chiloscyllium punctatum. The sequence goes on along the minus strand of NC_092749.1, from coordinate 35,352,116 downwards.
ATGTCCCTCATGTTAGCATCACCATCCAAGGAAAAAGGTTCTTACTGTCCACTCTATCTAATCCTCTGGTTATCATATATGTCTCAAGTAAGTCACCTCTCAACCTTCTCTCGAATGAAAACAACCTCAAGTCCTTTAGCCTTTCCGCATGAGACTTTCCCTCCATACTAGGCAACATCCTAATAAATCTCCTCTGAACCCTTTACAAAGCTTCCACATCCTTCCTATAATGAGGTGACCAGAACTGTATGCAATACTCCCAAGTGTGGCCGCACCAGTATTTTGTACCTCTTGGCTCTGAAACTCAATCCCTCTACCAATAAAATCTAACACACCAAATGCCTTCTTAACAACCCTATCAACTTGGGTGGCAACTTTTGGGGATCTATGTGCTTAGATGCCAAGACCTCTCTGTTCATCTACGCTGCCAAGAATCTTGCTATTAACCCAGTACTCTTTATTCTTGTTGCTCCTTCCAAACTGAATCACCTCACACTTTTCCACATTAAACTCCATTTGCCACCTTTCAGCCCAGCACTACAGATTATCTATGTCCCTTTGTATCCTGCAACATTCTTCAGCACAATCCACAACTCCACCGACCTTAGTGTCATCTGCAAAATAACTAACCCATCCTTCCTCCCTCATCCAAGTCATTTATAAAAATGACAAACAGCAGTGGATCCAAAACAGATCCTTGTGGTGTACCACTAGTAATTGAATTCCAGAACTCAAGGTTTGTGAGGCACGACCTACCCTTCACAAAGCCATGTTGCCTATCCGTAATCAACTTATTCTTTTCTAGATAATTATAAATCCTATTTCTTATAATCCTTTCCAACACTACCCACAACCGAAGTAAGGCTCACTGGTCTATAATTACCAGGACGATCTCACTCCCCTTCTTGAACAAGGGTACAACATTGGCTATCGTTCAGTCTTCAGGCACTATTCCTGTAGATAATACTGATATAAAGATCAAAGCCAAAGGCTCTGTACTCTCCTCCCTGGCTTCCCAGAGATTTCTTGGGTAAATCCCATCCAGGCCAGGGGATTTAACTATTTTCACGTTTTCCAGAATTGCTAACGCCTCCTTCCTGTGAACCTCAATCCCTTCTAGTCCAGTAGCCTGTATCTCAGTATTCTTCTCAACAACATTGTCTTTTTCCAGTGTGAATACCACTGAAAAATATTCATTCAGCACTTCTCCTACCTCCTTGGGCCCCATGCACAACTTCCCACTCCTGTCCTTGATTGGCCCTAATATTACTCTTTCCATTCTTTTATTCCTGATACACTGATAGAAAGGATCAAGGAAAACCCTGACACTATCTGCCAATGACTTTTCATGTCTCCTTCTGGCTCTTCTTAGCTCTCTCTTTAGGTCCTTCCTGGCTAACTTGTCACTCTCAAGCGTCCTGACTGAGGCTTCATGTCTCATCCTAACATAAACCTTCTTCTTCCTCTTGACAAGAGATTCAACTTCTTTAGTAAACCACGGCTCCTTCGCGGGATCACTTCCCCCTGCCTGACAGATACGTACTTATTTATCAAAGACACATAGTAGCTGTTCCTTGAATAAGCTCCACATTTCAATTGTGCCCTACCTTTGAAGTTTCCTTCCCCATCCTATGCATCCTAAATATTGCATAATTGCATCATAATTGCCTTTTTCCCCCAGCTATAACTCTTGCCCTGCAGTATATACCAACCCTTTCCATCGCTAAAGTAAACTTAACCGAATTGTGGTCACTATCACCAAAGTGCTCGCCTACCTCCAAATCTAACACCTTGCCGGGTTCATTACCCTGTACCAAATCCAATGTGGCCTCGCCCCTTGTTGGCCTATCTACGTACTCTCCTGCACACACTGGACAAAAACTGACCCATCTAAAGTACATGAACTATAGTATTTCCAATCAATGTTTGGAAAGTTAAAGTTCCACATAACAACTACTCTGTTACTCTCACATCAATCCAGATTTATTTTTGCTGTCCTTTCCTCTACACCTCTGGAACTGTTCGGAGCGTATAGAAAACTCCCAACAGGGTGACCTCTCCTTTCCTGTTTGTAACCTCAGCCCATAGTACCTCAGTAGATGAGCCTTCAGCCATCCTTTCTGCTACCGAAATATTGTCCTTGACTAACAATGCCACACCTCCCCCTCTTTTGCCATCTTCTGTGTTCTTACGAAACATCTAAATCCCGGAACCTGCAATAACCATTCCTGTCCCTGCAGTATCTATGTCTCTGAAATGGCCACAACTTCAAAGTCCCAGGTACCAATCCATGCTGCAAGTTCACCCACTTTATTTCGGATGCTCTTGGTGTTGGAGTAGACACAATTCAAACCACCTTCCTGCTTGCTGGTCCATTCTTGTGACCTTGAGACTTATTTCTGACCTCACTACTCTCAACCTTCTGGACACTGGAACTTCAATTTAGGTTTCCACCCCCTGCTGAATTAGTTTAAACCCTCCTGAAGAGCATTAACAAATTTCCCCCTCCAGGATATTGGTTACCCTCTGGTTCAGGTATAGACCTGTAGAGGTCCCACCTACCCCAGAATGAGCCCCAATTATCCAGGCTACTGCACCATCCCTGTAGCCATGTATTCAACTCTTGTCTCTCCATATTCCTCACCTCGCTAGCACGTGGCTCAGGTAACAAACCAGAGATAACAACTCTGTTTGTTCTAGTTCTAAGCTTTCACCCTAGCTCCCTGAATTTCTGCCTTAATTCCCCATCCCTTTTTCCTACCTATTGTGTTGGTGCCTATGTGCAACACGACTTCGGGCTGCTCCCCCTCCCCCTCAAGGATCCCGAAAACTCGATCCGAGACATCATGATCCCTGGCACCTGCGAGGCAACACACCAATCATGAGCCCCTCTCGTTCCAACAGAAACTCTTATCTGCCCCTAACTCTGGAGTCCCCAGTGACTAATGCTCCTCTCTCTGTACTGCATGGCTTACCCCTGGCAAGTCGTTCACCCCCACCCTCCCACAGTATCCAAAATGGTATACCGTTACCACAGGAGATCCCAGCACTGTCTGCTGGTTCCCTTTCCATCCCGACTATAACCCTATCTGCCTTTTTTTTTGTACATTAGATTAGATTAGATTACTTACAGTGTGGAAACAGGCCCTTCGGCCCAACAAGTCCACACCGCCCCGCCGAAGCGCAACCCACCCATACCCCTACATCTATATCTACATCTACCCCTTACCTAATGCTATGGACAATTTAGCATGGCCAATTCACCTGCCCTGCACATCTTTGGACTGTGGGAGGAAACCGGAGCACCCGGAGGAAACCCACGCAGACACGGGGAGAATGTGCAAACTCCACACAGTCAGTCGCCTGAGGCGGGAATTGAACCCGGGTCTCTGGCGCTGTGAGGCAGCAGTGCTAACCACTGTGCCACCGTGCCGCCCACAAACTTTTCTTGTACCTGAGGTGTGACTACCTCCCTCTAACTCCTCTCAATTACACCCTCCACCTCCTGAATGATCCAAAGTTCCTCCAGCTCCAGTTATCATTCCTGAGGTGCCTAGGAATAAAAACAATGTTTCAGATGTATTTCACCAGAGCTTAATACTATTGTAGCATAATGTGCATGCCTGTGAGATTAAGATTAATGTTCGACCAATCTTTTTAATTATACTTTTTACTGTATACTAGCTTTTAGTGATTTCAAACATGGACTCCAAAATCTCTTCCAAGTTCTGAAAATTTTTAAACCATTTTGAAACTATTGTGCTCCATCTTTCTTACATCCAAGGTTACCCTTTCACTTCATTACATTGAACTCTATCTCTGAGAGTTTTGGCCACTCACTTAAACTATCATTATAACAACTTTCTATTCCTGTCTAAACTATTTACTGCAGTGTAGTAATTACTTGTTACTAAAATATGTTGAATATTAGATAGGTGAACTGATGTGATACTCTGTACTAATGATTGAAAACATCATGTTGTCAAATAACAAATCTAATATGTTTTTAAAACGCACATTTTAAATTTGGCACTTTTGTTCACCTGAGAGTAGCAGACAAACTGTTCTGGTTATAGAGAGAAGGCAACGGAAATAATTCCAAGGAAGAAATGTTATGAATGAAGGAAAACTCAACACTATTCAAACATTTATACTATGATAACAAAGCAAATATGGTGGTTGGAAGTCTGAGTAAAAATAGAAGTAACTGGAAACACTCAGCAGGTCATGCAACATCAGTGTAAAGAAAAGCAATATTAAAGGGAAGAATCTTGAGCACCCGCCAGGCCCATAAAGGGAAATAAGCAGGAGCTAAAAAATTGTCCAACTGGCCAGTCACCCTGTAATATCTCACCTAAGGGCCATCTTTGGGGTAAAATGGAGGTCTGTGTCCATTGGTGGGGAGAAAAGGTTTGAATGCAGTATAGAGGAATGAGGTTGCCTGCCCTGGGGTTGATGGGTTTTAAAGTGGGTCAGTATCACCAGGACTGGAACAGGGGAAATGTGTTGTGACCTGGGGGTGAAGGGGGTGGTCATCTGCAGAGGGGTGAAGGGGGATTGGCTCCTGAGATATAAAGATGTGGCGTTGGTTGCACAGCAAGTGGATGGGTTCGGTCTGACGGTTGGGGAAATGGCAACCCGTCCTGGGGTGTCAGGTAATGGTCTGGTATGTGTAAGAAATCTGACTGGCAGAGGTGTACAGTACATGGGGCATGTGAAATAAAGGTGGAGTCTATGGAAACGTTAGACTATGTGTTTAATATTCTAATCTTTCCTGAATCTCTATTACATAATTTTATTTGGAGCCCTCTGATACAAATGGAGACTATTGGGGAGTGGGTTCCAGACATAGAAGAATGGCGTAATGGAATCTTGAATTTCCCAGTGATTCCTTCTAAGCCTGCTGAGTCTCCCCCTGTGCAACTCTTATCTCCTTTAGAATAATGACAAAAAACTGGGCCAAGTCTTAGAAGGCTATTTGTTATTGGCAACCACCATGGCTAAATCATCTCCTGTGCTAGCTTCTTTTTCTATTTCACTTCTATAACCTTTGACACTTGGAAACCTGTTTGGCTAACCTCTTCCAGACCTTTCTATTTTCTTTATAATCATTTCTTAAAAAAATATTATTTATTGTGAGCATCACTAACTAGGCCCATCCCTAACTCCTCAGAGGGTAGTTAAAGGTCAATCACATTACTGCGAGCCTGGAGTCACATGTAGTCAGACCAGGTGAGGATGGAGGTTACACCTTCCCTGATTGGTGTTTTCTGGATTCACAGTCATTATTAGATTCAGATCTTTTTTTCTGTTGAATTCAAATTCCACCATCTGCCATGGCAGGATTCAAAGCCAGGTCCTCAGAACATTGTCTGGGTCTCTGGATTAACAGTCAAGTGATAGTGCCACTAGGCCACTATCCCACCCCTTTCCACCCCCCTCCTTATTTGCCGAAAACAATATTATCGTTGATCTTGGCATCTTTACCATCTCAATGTATTTATGAAATATTAATTTGTCTAGTCTATTTTAAGTGTTGTTTCAACTGGTGAAACTTGATAACTTTTTCACCCTCTTCCCCTTGTTTCATGTGGTTCTCCTTTCTTGCTATCCAAAATGTTTAATAGAAAATTACATTAAAACACTGAACTGCAGGTTTTCTGCATTGACTGTTTCCATTTGTTGATGTGCCTGATATCTGAGAAATGTGAAGAATGTTCCCTTGATCCATCCAGTATTTCTGAGGATTTTCAAATTTCTTCAACTCAGTTAGAGGCCAACTTCAGGAATGCATGTTTTATGAAATTTAGCTGTTGACCTCTGTACCTCTATGTGGAGGCTAATTCAGTGATGTGGGGGAAGAAGATATTAATCTCTTGTACACAAACTCTGCTAGTGCCATTCCTTTTTTCCTTTCATTCCCTAAAAGCAAGCTTTGATTTTCTTCCAATTGAACAGCAGAATGCAAAATATTCCACTGTAACCACTTAACATCAACCAGTCTTAAGTTTCTTAAGTTAAGTAGAGTGACCGGAATAGAAGTAGGCCACTCAGCCCATTGAGTCTGCTCTGTCATTCACTGAAATCATGGCTGACCTAATGATCCTCAACTCCACTTTCTTGTATTTTCCTCATAACCCTTGATTCTCTTACTGATTAAAAATCTGTGTATCTCAGCATTGAATATATTTAATGACCCATCCCCTACAGCCCTCTGTGGCAAAGAGTTCTGCAGACTCCCAAACCTCTGAGAGAAGAAATACCTCCTCATCTGCCTCAAATGTACAACCCCTTTTTATGAGAATATGACCTCTGGGCCTTGACTCTCACAAGGAGAAAAACCTTTCCACATAGAATCATAGAGATGTACAGCATAGAAATAGACCCTTCAGTCCAACCCGTCCATGCCGACCAGATATTCCAACCCAATCTAGTGCCACCTGCCAGCATCTGGCCCATATCCCTCCAAACCCTTCCTATTCATTTACCCATCCAAATGCCTTTTAAATGTTGCAATTGTACCAGCCTCCACCACTTCCTCTAGCAGCTCATTCCATACATTGGCACAGTGGTTAGCACTGCTGCCTCACACCGCCAGAGACCCGGGTTCAATTCCCGCCTCAGGCGACTGACTGTGTAGAGTTTGCACGTTCTCCCCGTGTCTGCGTGGGTTTCCTCCGGGTGCTCCGGTTTCCTCCCACAGTCCAAAGACCTGCAGGTCAGGTGAATTGGCCATGCTAAATTGCCCATAGTGTTAGGTAAGGGGTAAATGTAGGGGTATGGGTGGGTTGCGCTTCGGTGGGGCGGTGTGGACTTGTTGGGCCGAAGGGCCTGTTTCCACACTGTAAGTAATCTAATCTAATCTAAAAAAAAACACGTACCACCCTCTGCGTGATAAAGTTGCTCTTTAGGTCCCTTTTATATCTTTCCCCCTCACCCTAAACGTACGCCCTCTAGTTCTGGACTCCCCCACCCCAGGGAAAAAATTTTGTCTATTTATCCTATCCAAGCCCCTCATAATTTTGTAAACCTCGAAGGTCACCCCTCAGCCTCTGACGCTCCAGAGAAAACAGCCCCAGCCTGTTCAGCCTCTCCCCATTGCTCAAATCCTCCAACCCTATCTATCCTATTAAATGCCCTCATAATTTTATGTGTTTCATTGAGTATAGGTCAGATCTATTCAACTTTGCTCATAAGATAGTCCCTCCATATTTAATATAAGAAGGTGAACCTTCTCTGGACTGCCTCTGATGCCAGTACATCTTTCCATAAAAGGGCCCAAAACTGTTCTTCTGTATTTTTAGTAACACCTCCCTACTTTTATATTCCGTTTCAAACTTAGGCCAACATTCCATTTGCTTTCCCTATTACCTGCTGAACTTGGTTGCTAGCCTTTTGTGATTCATGCACAAGGATTCCCAGATGTGTCTGGTCCATAGCAGTCTTTCTCCAGGTAAATAATATTCAGTTCCCTTTATTCTTGCTGCCAAAGTACATAACCTCATATTTCCCTACATGTTCCATCTGCTATGTTCTTGCCCACTTGCTTAACCTGCATGTATCCCTCTGCAGATTCTTTGTGTCACCCTCACCTCTTGCCTTTCCACTGACTTAGTGTCATCCACAAATTTGGTGATAGTATATTCTCTTTCCTCATCCACATATATTAATATATATTGTGAATGATGTGGCATACCACATGTTGCCATCTTGAAAATGCTCCCCTTATCCCAACTATCTCTGTTCTATTAGAATGAATCTACTTCTACATTGCACTAGTCCCATGAAAGTATTCTTTATTTTACTTTTATTATTTCATTTAATTTTCAAGGCCAAACATGTCTGTTGGGCTCTAAATGAGGCAATGGATTGAGGCCTTGTAAATTCATTTTATGTAAGATTTGTGGGGAGGAGAAGTTTTTCCATCAGATTAGCCCCATGTTTTAGATATGAGAATTCAAGAAACTCACGAGCCATATTGTTCAACTTTAGTTTATTTCTATTCATTCAAGATATATGCATGTCTGGCAAATCCAGGCCTGTGAAAAGATGTGTGTGTGTGTGTGTGTGTGTGTGTTCGTTCGTTCGCGCCTTGAGGAAATCCTGGAGATGTGACACATTATGGACCAGGGAGACCAGAGTTAGGTAAGAGTTTAAGGTTAAGGGGTAAACCTTTTAGGTCAAGATGCAGAGAAGTTCTTCACAGACAGTGGTGACCCTGTGAAATTCACCAGCATAGACAATGGTTAAGGCCAAAACATTGTGTTTTCAAGAAGGAGGGGGATAATAACTGTTGTGGCTAAAGGGATCAAGGGCTATGAGGGAAGGACAGGATTAGAGTATTGAGCTCTCTGATCAGTCATGATCGTATTGAACACTAGAACAGGCTCAAGTGATCACATGGCCTACTCTTGTTTCTATATATCCCCTAGTCTGCTTCTCATTGTGCTTCTAGGTGATGGAAGTCATGGGTTTGGTAGTCCCTGTCAAAGGAGGTGAGGCAAGTGGTTGCAAAAATTGTCTCGATGGTACATCCTGTTCTATTGTGTTAATAGAGGAGATGAATGTTTAAGGTGTTGGATGGGGTGCCAATCATGGGAGCTGCCTTGTCTTAGATCATGTCAAGCATCTTGAGTGTACATAGAACATAGAACAGTACAGCACAGGAACAGGCCCTACAGCCCATTTCTATGCTGACAATAGTGTAAATCCAAACTAATCTCATCAACCTGCACATAGTCAAGATTTCTATCCCTCTATTCCCTACTTGTTCATGTGTCCATCCAAATGCTGCTTCTATGTTGCTATCATATCTGCTTCCACCACCTCCCTCAGCAGCACGCTCATAGTACCTACCATCTCTGTGTTTAAAAAAAACGTTTCCTTGCACACCTTTAAGCCTTTCCCCTCTCACTGAAAGCTATGCCCCCTAGGGGTGAACAACAGCAGCAGAAGCAAACCTTATAATTGCCTAATAAAAGCTCGTTGGAATAGCGGGAGCAGAGTAGGGTGAACCTGGGGGTGAGCAGTACCAGCTGGAGAGGAGCTGGGTGAACTTGGGGTGGGTGGCATCAGCTGGAGAGGAGCTGGGTGAACCTGGGGGTGAACGGTACCAACTGGAGAGGAGCTGGGTGAACTTGGGGTGGGTGGCATCAGCTGGGGAGGAGCTGGGTGAACCTGGGGGTGAACAGTACCAACTGGAGAGGAGCTGGGTGAACCTGGGGGTGAGCAGTACCAGCTAGAGAGGAGCTGGGTGAACCTGGGGGTGAGCAGTACCAGCTAGAGAGGAGCTGGGTAAATGGGTACAAGCTAGAGAGGAGCTGGGTGAACCTGGGAGTGAGCAGTAACAGCTGGAGGGGAGCTGTGTGAACCTGGGGGTGAGCAGTAACAGCTGGAGGGGAGCTGTGTGAACCTGGGGGTGAGCAGTAACAGCCAGAGAGGAGCTGTGTGAACCTGGAGGTGAGCAGTAACAGCTGGAGAGGAGCTGGGTGAACCTGGGGGTGAGCAGTAACAGCCAGAGAGGTTCACCCAGCTCCTCTCCAGCTGATGCTGTTCAACTCCCCACTCTCCCCCAGGTTCACCCAGCTCCTGTCCAGCTGTGCTGTTCACCCCCCCCCCCCCCCCACCCCCCAGGTTAACCCAGCTCCTCTCCCGCTGATGCTGTTCACCCCCCCATCCCCCAGGTTAACCCAACTCCTCTCCCGCTGATGCTGTTCACCCCCACCCCCACGTTCACCCTTCCCCTCTCCAGCTTGTACCATTCACTCCCAGGTTCACCTAGCTTCTTTCCAGCTGGTAGTCGTTCACCCAGCTCCTCTCCAGCTGGTACCCATTCACCCAGCTCCTCTCCAGTTGTACCTGTTCACCCAGCTCCTCTCCAGCTGATGCTATTCACCCCCAAGTTCACCCAGTTCCTCTCTGGCTGGTAGTGCACACCCCCAGGCCCACCCTATTATGCTCCCACTACTCCAACTGAGCTTTCATCAGCTAATTATAAGGTTTGCTTTTGCTGCTGCTGTTCATCCCAGGTTTACTCTGCTGTGCCTGAACTGAGCAGCTGAACAACTGAGTATAATTGGAACTGCAGTGGAGGTTACTCCATCACACCCTAATTGGTGCCTTGTGAGAGTCTGGAGGTGAGTTACCTGCCAAACAATTCCCAATCTCTAATCTGCTTTTGTCACTAATGATTATATGGATGATCCAGTTCAGTTTGAGGTCAGTACTAACTCGGAGATTCAGTGATTGTAATTTCTTTGCAAGTTAATGGAGGACAATTAGATTTTCTCTTGCTGGAGATGGCATCATTGCCTGGCATGTGTGGCGCAAACGGTATTTGCTACTTATCAACCTAAACCTGAATGTTGTCCTGGCTCTACTGGATGTGGTCATAGACTGCTTTCGAACCTGAGGGCTTATGGTATGATATTGAAAACTCTGGAATCACCAGTGAATATTGATGGGAAGGTCATTGAAGCAGCTGAAGGATAACTGGGCCTAGGACACTACTTTGAAGGTTCTTGTGGTGCAGTGATAGTGTGCTTACCTCTGAACCAAGAGATCTGGGCTCAAGTGCCACCTGCTGCAGTGTGTGCAACAACATCTTTGAGCAGAGGGAAAAAAGCAACTCTGAGGCACCCATTGGGTCTCTTATGGTGTGGTGGTAGGAAAGCCTGGATCAAATCCTACCTGTTCTAGCAGTGTGTAATAACATTTCCGTGCAGGTGGATTAGGAAAATCTACTCTGAGGAAGTGCTGCAACCATGCCTCCGCTCTCCGCCCAACCCCAAACTCCTCCTGAGTTCAGTGTTGCTAAGGGGCTCCTTGATACCACACTCAGTAAAATGCTGGCTTGATGTCACAGCAGTTACTGCAATGGAACTTGATGAACGCCATTAACAATGCCACATTTCTTCTTATATTATAGTAGATTCTGCGTTGCAGAATGTGAGAAAATATGACTTGCTAGCAATCTTATAAATAGTGAATGGCTTATTATTATGTCGATGAGACCAAACCTGAGACTATAGATTTTATCTTCTTGCAATTTACTCAAAATGAGGTACCAAGTTTTGTTTTCAAGTAAGAATAAGTTACAATAGGTACAAACAGCTATATTTTTTTCTCTTTCAGCACAATCTGATGACTGAAGCCATTCTTATCTTAGCAAAACTGCATTTTGTGGAGGGGTCATATCGCGATGCACTCAGCATGTATGCCCGAGTGGGAATCGATGACCTTTGTGTTGAAGATGAACCAGTTTATAAGAAAAGACTCTTAGCGGAAGCTTTTGTTATTAAAGGTAACTACGTTAATTTTATTTTACTGTGTAGCATCTTTAATGGCAAGTTTAGAACATCTGTTGAAAGATGAAAAACTAAGGTGAAACTACAGAGAACTACAGCTAGGTGGTTTTAAGATGCTAAGCAGACTTCAAAAACCTTTGGAAACATTTTTTGCATGGTATTCTTTTGCAATATCGTAAGTTGCTGATGGACATTCTTGTGGCTGTACATCTATAAAAATAAATCTGTCTTGATTCCCAAACCTGTTGCTTACAGCAATCCCAATGTTAAATGATATTTAAAATATTATTAAAACTGTGCCTGTGGTTGTCTCCCACTGTCCCCTTCATATTGAGGTGCAATTCCAAAGATACAAGCTACCTTACCCAAACAACAACCTGTATAATGACAATCAGCACAATTTTGGAGAGTGTGATGATAAAGTATAATCCAGTAGCAGTCAATAAGTATTAGAAGTATGATGTTGGGTGAATCTTTCTCATCCTTAGAGTCTTACAGTTGTACAACATGGAAACAGACCCTTGAGTCCAAATGGTCCATGCTGACCAGATATCCTAAATTAATCTAGTCCCATTTGCCAGTATTTGACCCATATCACTCTAAATCCTTTCTATTCATATACCCATCCAGATGCATCTGTGTGAAAAAGTTAAGTCCCTTTTATATCTTTCCCTTCTCACCTTAAAACTATGCCTTCTGGTTTTGGACTTCCCTACCTTGGGAAAAAGACCTTGGCTATTCACCCTATCCATGCCCTTTGTGATTTTAAAAACCTCTGTAAGGTCACCCCTCAGTCACCTTTGCTCCAGGGAAAACAGCCCCAGCCTATTCAGCCTCTCCCTATAGCTCAAACCCTCCAACCCTGGCAACATCTTTGTAAACCTTATGTGCACTTTTCAAGTTTCACGCATCCTTCCTGTAGCAGGGAAACCAGAACTGAAGACAGTATTCCAAAAGTGGCCTAATCAATATTCTGACCAGCTGTAACATGACCTCCAACTTCTCTACTCAATGCACACTGACCAGTAAAGGCAAGCATGCCAAATGCCTTCTTCACAAAATGTCTACATGTGACTTCACCTTCAAGGAGCTATGAACCTGCATCCCAAGGTCTCTTTGTTTGGCAACACTCCCCAGGACTTACTTCAGCTTAGAAAAATTGTGGCTTACTTTAGTAATGATCCTATCAGAAAGATATTGTGAAACTTGAAAGGGTTCAGAAAAGATTTACAAACATGTTGCCAGGGTTGGAGGATTTGAGCTATAGGGAGAGGTTGAATAAGCTGGGGCTGTTTTCCCTGGAGTGTCAGAGGCTAAGGGGTGACCTTATAGAGGTTTATAAAATCATGAGGGGCATGGATAGGATAAATAGACAAAGTATTTTCCCTGCGGTGGGGGAGTCCAGAACTAGATGGCATAGGTTTAGGGTGAGAAGGGAAAGGTAGAAAAGGAGAGCTAAGGGCAACGTTTTTACTCAGAGGGTGGTATGTTTATGGAATAAGCTGCCAGAGGAAGTGGTGGAGGCTGGGACAATTGCAACATTTAAAAGGCATCTGGATGGGTATATAAACGGGAAGGGTTTGGAGGGATATGGGCTGGATGCTGGCAGGTGGGACTAGATTGGGTTGGGATATCTGGTTGGCATGGATGAGTTGGACCGAAGGGTCTGTTTCCGTGTACATCTTTGTGACTCTATAACTATGTTGCTGCATTGGCTGAGTTCAACAAACTGCAGAGTGAACATTGAATTTGTATTAGGTTTGCTGGCCTATGTAGCTCAGTTGAATTCTGCTCAATGAGACTGTTCTTTTAGGAATTCTGAGATTAAGTTGGTGGGATGGTGGTGGTGTTATGCAATAGTACTAATGGCATCACTGATTTTTTTTCATATAGTCTGCTGCAGCAGTGTACTGTTGGATATACTATATTATATCCAAACCCCTAGTTGAGGTTTCCCCAATTTGTTATAGTTCCAGACAGGATGCCCCAAACTATTAACATTAACCACCCCACCACCCGGAGGTTCTGTTTTAAAAGGAATTAATTTAACAAAGTTTTCTCGAATTAATAGAGAGTGAATTTGCTAATTATAAAATACAAGAAAAGTTAGAAATCCTGTACACTCAGATTAGAAATAAGAGGTGAGATCAGAAAGGTAAAAGTTTTAAAAATGATATTCAGATTAGTGGTTGAATTATTCACAAAGAGCAGATGGTTGAATGTTACAACCACAAAAGTGAAAGTTACCGATAGTGTTGACATCGGTAATTGAACATTTGGTTTCACAATTCTTACTTCTGCAGTTTGTTTGAGGTCCTGTTGTTCTGATTCCTTTCTGGGTGATAATTGAATGACTTTGACCTTCATAACAATCAATTGTTTGAACTCAGGCTTGAACACATACGAACATTCGGTGTCAATAGCCCCTTTCCTAGTATGTTAGAAATTGGATTTTTAATCATGTCTTTTTGTATTTTTCCTTTAGAAGAATACACAATGCATCTGTAAGTTGGGACATACTCAGCAGGGTTTGACTTGCTCTTCAGTCTCTTGTTATCATGGTAGTCACGAGATCACAAACTAGTCCATTTTGACTTCCCTTTTCTCCTGCTTGAAATTCCTTTCATATCATAGGTGTAATTTCCCATGGGTTCCTCCAGAACTTTTGTCTGTATCAGCTTTCTTTTTTTTTACATAACACATTCTATAATTATAAGTTAAAAATGTCCACAATACTTCAGGGTTCTGACCCATGGTCATGTTAACTGTTTAAAAACTTGGAATATTTTGAACTCATAAGATTGGACCACACTCCTTATTAGAAGTACAAGTATCATTTGAATTTCAATCCCATGTTCAGTATCTCATTCAAATGGGAGTAGTTTCATTGCAGTGTAATACTATATACTCTCAGTGCAGTTTATTGCTTGATATGAATAGTTATCACAAACCAAACTTAAGATCATTAATTATGATATTTAGAGTCATAGAGATGTACAGCACAGGAACAGATCCTTCGGTCCAACTTGTCCATGCTGACCAGATATCCCAACCCAATGCAGTCCCACCTGCCAGCACCCGGCCCATATCCCTCTAAACTCTTCCTATTTGTATTCCCACCCAGATGCCTTTTAAATGTTGCAATTGTACCAGCCTCCACCACTTCCTCTGGCAGCTCATTCCACACACGCACCACCCTCTGCGTGAAAAAGTTGCCCCTTAGGTTTCTTCTGTATCTTTTCCCTTTCACCCTAAACCTATGTCCTCACGTTCAGGACTCCCCCACCGCAGGGAAAGGACCTTGCCTATTTATCCTATCCATATCCCTCATGATTTTATAAACCTTTATAAGGTCAACCCTCAGCCTCCGCTCCAGGAGAAACAGCCCCAGCCTATTCAACACCTCTCTTTAGCTCAAATCCTTCAACCCTGGCAACATCCTTGTAAGGCTTTTCTGAACTCTTTTAAGCTTCACAACATCCTTCCGATAGGAAGGAGGCAAGAATTGCATGCAATGTTCCAAAAGTGGCCTAACCACATGTGGCAGCAACATGACCTCCCATTCCTGTACTCAATACTCTGACCAATAAAAGAAAGCATACCAAATGACTTCTTCACTATCCTATCTACCTGTAACTCTACTTTCAAGGAGCTGTGAACCTGCACTCCAAGGTCTCTTTGTTCAGCAACACCCCCCAGGACCTTACTATTAATTGTACAAGGGCTGCTAAGATTTGCTTTCCCAAAATGCAGCACCTCGCATTTATCTGAATTAAACTCCATCTGCCACTTCTCAGCCCATTGTTCCACCTGATCAAGATCCCATTGTAATCCGAGGTAACCTTCTTCGTTGTCCACTCCACCTCCAATTTTGGTGTCATCTGCAAGCTTACTAGCTATACCTCTTAAGCTCATATGCAAATCATTTATATAAATGATGAAAAGTAGTGGGCCCAGCACCGATTCTTGTGGCACTACACTGGTCACAGGCCTCCAGTCTGAAATACAACCTTCCACCACCATTCTCTGTCTTCTACCTTTGAGCCAGTTCTGTATCCAAATGGTTAGTTCTCCCTGTATTCCTTGAGATCTAACCATGCTAACTAGACTCCCATGGGGAACCTTGTCAAACGCCTTGCTGAAGTCCATATAGATCCCATCAACTGCTCATCAGTCCTCTTTGTTATTTCAAAACGACTCAATCAAGTTTATGAGACATGATTTCCCATGCACAAAGCCATGTTGACTAACCGATATCACTCCTTGCTTTCCAAATATATAGAGTCATAGCGTCATAGAGATGTACAGCATGGAAACAGACCCTTCGGTCCAACCCGTCCATGCCGACCAGATATCCCAACTCAATCTAGTCTCACCTGTCAGCACCCGGCCCATATCCCTCCAAGCCCTTCCTATTCATAAATCCATCCAAATGCCTCTTAAATGTTGCAATTGTACCAGCCTCCATCACATCCTCTGGCAGCTCATTCCATATACGTACCACCCTCTGTGTGAAAATATTGCCCTTTAGGTCTCTTTTATATCTTTCCCCTGTCACCCTAAACCCATGCCCTCTAGTTCTGGACTCCCCAACCCCAGGGAAAAGACTTTGTCTATTTATCCTATCCATGCCCCTCATAATTTTGTAAACCTCTATAAGGTCCCTCAGCCTCCGATGCTCCAGGGAAAACATGCCCCAGCCTGTTCAGCCTCTCCCTATAGCTCAGATCCTCCAAATCTGGCAACGTTCTTGTAAATCTTTTCTGAACCCTTTCAAGTTTCACAACATCCTTCAGGAAGGAGACCAGAATTGCACGCAATATTCCAACAGTAGCCTAACCAATGTCCTGTACAGCCGCAACATGACCTCCCAACTCCTGTACTCAATACTCTGACCAGTAAAGGAAAGCATACCTTCTTCACTATCCTATCTACCTGTGACTCCGCTTTCAAGGAGCTATGAACCTGCACACTAAGGTCTCTTTGTTCAGCAACACTCCCTAGGACCTTACCTTAAGTGTATAAGTCCTGCTAAGATTTGCTTTCCCAAAATGCAGCACCTCGCATTTATCTGAATTAAACTCCATCTGCCAATTCTCACCCCATTGGCCCATCTGGTCAAGATCCTGTTGTAATTTGAGGTAACCCTCTTCGCTGTCCACTACGCCTCCAATTTTGGTGTCATCTGCAAACTTACTAACTGTACCTCTTATGCTCACATCCAAATCATTTATGTAAATGACAAAAGGTCAATGCTGATCCTTGTGGCACTCCACTTGTCACAGGCCTCCAGTTTGAAAAACAACCCTCCACCAGCACCCTCTGTCTTCTACCTTTGAGCCAGTTCTGTATCGAAATGGCTAGTTCTCCCTGTATTCCATGAGATCTAACCTTGCTAATCAGTCTCCCATGGGGAACCTTGTCGAACGCCTTACTGAAGTCCATATAGATCACGTCTACTGCTCCACCCTCATCAATCTTCTTTGTTACTTCTTCAAAAAACTCAATCAAGTTTGTGAGACATGATTTCTCACGCACAAAGCCATGTTGACTATCCCGAATCAGTCCTTGCCTTTCCAAATACATGTACATCCTGTCCCTCCAACAACTTGCCCACCACCGAGGTCAGGCTCACTGGTCTATAGTTCCCTGGCTTGTCTTTACCGCCCTTCTTAAACAGTGACACCACGTTTGCCATCCTCCAGTCTTCCAGCACATCACCTGTGATTATTGATGATACAAATATCTCAGCAAGAGGCCCAGCAATCAGTTCTCTATCTTCCCACAGAGTTCTCGGGTACACCTGATCAGGTCCTGGGGATTTATCCACCTTTAACCGTTTCACGACATCCAGCACGTCCTCCCCTGTAATCTGGACATTTTGCAAGATGTCACCATCTATTTCCCTACAGTCTATATCTTCCATCTCCTTTTCCACAGTAAATACTGATGCAAAATATTCATTTAGTATCTCCCCCATTTTCTGCGGCTCCACACAAAGGCTGCCTTGTTGATCTTTGAGGGGCCCTATTCTCTCCCTAGTTACCCTTTTGTCCTTAATATATTTGTAAAAACTCTTTGGATTCTCCTTAATTCTATTTGCCAAAGCTATCTCATGTCCCCATTTTGCCCTCCTGATTTCCCTCTTAAGTATACTCCTACTTCTTTTATACTCTTCTAAGGATTCACGTGATCTATCCTGTCTATACCTGACATATGCTTCCTTCTTTTTCTTAACCAAACCCTCAATTTCTTTAGTCATCCAGCATTCCCTATACCTACCAGCCTTTCCTTTCACCCTAACAGGAATATACTTTCTCTGGATTCTCGTTATCTCATTTCTGAAGGCTTTCCATTTTCCAGCCGTCCCTTTACCTGCGAACATCTGCCTCCAATCAGCTTTCGAAAGTTCTGCATCCTGTCCCTCAGGTTTCCCTCCAACAACTTGCCCACCACCAATGTCAGGCTCACTGGTCTATAGTTCTCTGGCTTGTCCTTACCACCTTTCTTAAATAGTGGCACCATGTGAGCTGACCTCCAGTCTTCCTGCACCTCACCTGTGAGTATTGATGATACAACTATCTCAGCATGGGGTCCAACAATCACTTCCCTAGCTTCCCACAGAGTTCTCGGGTATACGTGACAAGCGTTATGAATTATATAAAAATAATAATCTCAAACATCTGTTTGAAAAACTTCATGGAACAGCATAGTTTAATATAAATGTAATGGCTTTCTTTATAATATAGTTCTGTCTTCTGAAGAAAATGTTTAAGATTATTTCCTCACTTGAAAAGAGGAGGGCAGGCTTTTATTCAGTATTTGCAGTAATATGTTTATACTATCTGAAATATAATGAGACAGCTATTTAAACTTGTATTTTTAATTAAATCGATTCAATTTAGTTCATTTTATTTGGCTGTTACCATTGATTGTTGGCAAAGCAATGTTAAAATTCATACTATTGTAGAGAGGTTGTATTTTCTATTACTGTAAAGTGGGTCAAATGGAATGGGAAACCGAAGTCAAATCAATCACAGTTCAAGATCTATTCTTTAAAGGAAAAAGTCTTCAGTTTGTTTCAGTGTCTAATCTATTTTTCTCTCTTTTCTTAAAAATAATTTATGTATAAAATTTAGAGTGGTGTATAATAAATTAATTACAGTAAACAGATCTTCAAATGTAATTAATTAATAAATTAAATAAAATGTGATAGTGATAGCAAGATGGATCATGTGGGTGCAGCATGCGGGATCTGGTGGCTTCTATAAGGTGATCCCAAGCAAACATATCATTTGTAGGAAGTGTTCGCAGCTTGAGCAACTTTGGACTTGAGTTAGAGTCCAAGCTCCAGACGTTGCACCACATCAGGGAGGGAAAGTGACCTGGATATTTTGCTCCAAGAGATAGTCAGACCCCTCAAATAAAGTAATTCAAATTTAGTTTCTGCTGAAAGAATTTGAAGAGTTAAGTTATAAGTTACAAAGAAAAGCCTCCAAGGTAAGAATCTCTGGTTAGCACCTGAACCACAGGGAAACTGGCATAGGGTAAATAAAGTGAAGGAGGTAAACATGTGACACAAAGAATGCGTGGAAGGAATGGGTTTCAATTCATAGGACACAGGCACTAATGTTACATAGAAAAGAGCTCTTCCGGTCGGATGGGCTTCATCTGAACTCTGTTTGGACTAATGTTCTAGTGAATCAAATAATTAGGGATGGAGAATATTAGTATTTATATCCAAATTGTAATGATCCTATTGAAGCACTTAAAGCATTCTGTTAAAAATGTACATTTTCTAGGTCCAATATGAATGTAACTGTGTTGATAAGTTATACAGACAGTCAAAATTATGTTTTTACTAATGTTCGAAAAGTGAGGGCCAATATAGTACATGTAATGTTCTGCAGTATAATGTGTTTTTTGCAAGTTTGCCTGGAATGAGAAATATTGTAAAATGGTAGCTTCCAATGAAACAACATAGAAATGACAATTTCCACCTTAACTATTGTCATGCCACACTGGGTTGGTGTGTTGGAAATCAAGCCTCACTACTCCTGGGGTTGTCACAAAAGTTAAAAACTTTATCAAAGTACGTGAAATTCCCAATTTACCTGCTAGATCCATGCAGGCTAACAGCAAACGGTGCCTAGGTTTCTGTATTTGACAAGAATGACAATTTATTGCAAATAAGTAGATTCTAACTACAGGTAAATAACTATGAACTGTCAACATCTTACTAGGTAAAGCTCTAACTCCTTTCAAAATGCCGCTAGATACATATAGACAGACAGACAAAAACACATGGGTGTAATGGATAGAAGGAATAAAACTGAAATGCTCCTTTTGGTTTGCAAGAATATTCTGTTCTTCTGTCTCTTTTCTCCTGGTTCTTCACATTTCTTTACAGGAGGCATTAATTACAGAGCTTCTTAGTTACTGGTCAATGACCACAGCTTTCAGCATCTGGTGAGGGAAAATAAACTAACTTTATTTCGGTTTCAGGTATTCTATTGCAGAGAATGACATAGTATCTGTCCTTGCAGGAGTCCACAGGCTTCACACCCAAAAGCTGTTCAGCTCCCCATGTGCTAATAAGTTAGTGTCAGCCTGATGGCCTTTGGCATCCACAACTGGTCAGACATTCCACAAATCAATCAGCAACCTGCTGTCAGCTGAATCTCACTTTATACAAAATACTTTCCACTGCTTAAACAAAGGAGCATCGAAAGCAAGACTTAGTGAGTTTCAGTAACTTTAAAAATTACAGCAATTCCTTCCATAACCCCTGGTTTTAAAACAGTCCTTTTCCCATTTTAGTCCAAACTTAAAATTCAGAAAGATAAAAAGGTATAGCCTTATACAAGCATGAATCTACTTCTCTGAGGGAGAAGGTATGCTTAAATTATGTTACATTAGAAGCTTTTGAACTTGAGCTTTTATTGTGTGCCAGAGTGCATATTGTGGAATGTTTCCAACATCTTGTACTATGGAGTGAAAATAGGCCGCGCCTGTGATTTCTGTATACGGTCAAAATTATGTTTTTGCTATTGTTCTAAAAGTGAGGCCCAATATAGTACATGTAGTGTGCTGCAGTATAACGTGTTTTTTGCAAGTTTGCCTGGGATGAGAAATCTCTTCCAAATATGTCACTGTGGACAGTTGGAGTTTTCACAATAGAAGCAGGTTTTACTTTTGTAGTACGTCTCACTTTAAAAGGGGAAGATTTTAAGATCCAGTGTTAGCAACAGACGAAAGCGCTGTCTTTCAGTGTGTAAACAGTCTACTGCTTTGCACACCACAAACGGAAATCTATCAAGCTGCAGATCTGTTGAAGGCTACTGGTGGTAAGCAGAAAGTAGGTCACCCCTGGCAGTACTTATAGATACCTCTGCCATAAATGGATAACTTATTAGTAAGAATGCTTAGCTTGAGCACTCTCATTTCCTTTTACACAATTTGACTTTGTCCAGCCGAATAGATTGGATTCTGACCACAGACATCTGGTTGTTAGTGAGACGAGTGCAATGTTTTACTCGAAATGTGTTTATGCCATTACACCTGTTTATTGTAAGGCTATGCACTGCTTTTCATATTTTAAACCTCCCAGGCCTTATTTCGATTTAAATTCCTCTAGTTGCTGCATAAGAGGAATGGATTTGACCAGTCTTGTGTTTGTTTTTTTGCACGTTCCAAAAACACATTCAAAAGTAAAACTTAGTAGGAGCAGAAATTTAAATAATTAGGCAAAAACATATTTTGTAAAATCAATTAAATGTCTTGAGATAGACATTGATAGGGACATGGTGTCAGTTAGCTCCGTACGTTTGACTATGGCATGATTGTGAATAACAGAGAAAGGTTCTCTCACTGTTCTGGCTGACATGGACTTCTGACCTGCGTCTTTTCTTTGCTTTGTATGAAAATCACAGATGCCCAAAGATGCTGACTGGAGAAGTGCAAATAAAAACATGTATTAAAGATAAATTAATTTATATAAATGGTAAACCAGCAGTCATTCTGTTCTTACTTTTCCTCACTTGGAAGTAGGGTTGGAAGAAGGAAGGGGAATTAGTACACAGATCTCAGAAAGATAAGGTTTGGCACAACACGACATTCATTAAAAAAAACATAAAGTGAGAATTTAAATGAGTAATTAGAAAAAAAGACTATTAAAAAGTACCAAACAGCCCTTTTTATTGCCCTTTTGATTAGAATAGGCTGGGGGTATTTTCCCTGGAGCGTCGGAGGCTGAGGGGTGACCTTATCGAAGTTGACAAAGTCATGAGGGGCATGGATAGGGTGAATAGCCAAGGTTTTTTCCCCAGGGTAGAGGAGTCCAAAATGAGAGGACATAGGTTTAAGGTCAGAGGGGAAAGATTTAAAAAGGACCTAAGGGGCTAACATTTTCATGCAGAGTGTGGTGTGTGTATGGAATGAGCTGCCAGAGGAGGTGGGTGGAGGATGGTGCAATTACAACATTTAAAAGGCATCTGGATGGTACATGAATACAAAGGATTTCGAGGAGTATGGGCCAAATGCTGGCAAATGGGACTAGCTTAATTTAGGATTTCTGGTCATCATGGTCTAGTTGGACCAAAGGGTCTGTTTTCATGCTGTAAAACTCTATGACTCTATGATGTGGAGGTGCCAGTGTTGAAATCAGACCACACCAGGTTCTTGTTCAACACGTTTATTAGGAAGTACAAGCTGACGAAGGAGCATCGTTCTGAAAGCTTGTACTTTAATATAAACCTGTTGGACTGTAACCTGGTGTTTGTGTGATTCTTATCAATGATTCTAAGCAGAGCTAAAGAGTGAGTGCTGATCTCCAGGAAAGTGCGTGAGGATTAGGGGAAAGGTAAGGAATTGGATTAACTGACACCAAACTTGAGTTTGCCTTATATCAAATTGATCTCTGTGGAGGTTTGCCTATCATTTTGGGCTTTCCTCACCTGACCTGCTTTGTTGAGGAGGAGTGGAAAGAAGAGTATTTGTCTGGCTCAGTTTCATTCTTACACCACTCAGCAAACTATTCACTTTCTCTCACCCAGATACTCACTCTCAGCCACTCACACCCTTGCACGTATCTGTCCCCCGCACTCACTCGCATCCCTTTCCCACGCTTGCTCACATTGTCTCTTGCACTTGTTGTCAACATTGAATACTCTTATAAACCCTCCAACCTATTCCAAACTGTTACAAACTGAGCCACCAATTCACCCAAACTCTATCATTGATCCATACGCATCCGCACACATGTCCAATTCATCCCCTTCCCAGGTCCATCCATTCACATTCTCTCACATCCAAACCCTAGGTTCCATTTCACTTGTATCCATCCCCTCATGCAGACACCCACACTCGTTTATTTACTCAGGCTTGGGAGGTTTAATGGTTAATATCTCTGTAAACTTAACATTTTACCTCCTTCAAACTGTCCTGTTGCTATAACTATGACTCCTCATTTTTCTCCTCCTGCCCCCAAGGTGATGGTGATGGTTCCCTGACTCTCTTTTTGCCCTTGTGGTGGACAAACTGTTTTCGCCATCTCCCCAGGGCTGGACAAGATGGAACAGTTTTTCCCTTCACAATGTAGAAACCTCAATCAAATCTCCTAATAATCAATCTTCTTTTTTTCCCCAAGGAGAATCTTTTCTAATTTCCCAGCTCTCCAATCTATCCATATAGCTGAAGTTTCTCATCCCTGGAACCATTTGTATGAACCTTTTCTTCACCGTCTTTAATACTTTCTCAACGTTTCTCACGTGTAGTGCCCAGAACTAGAATGCAGCACCTCATTTGAGGCCAGCCAAATGTTTTATAAAGGTTCACCATCATTTCTTTGTTTCAACAAAAAAAAGAGAGAGATCTACTTGACTTGGTTCTAGTGTATGAAGCAGAAAATGCAGGTGGTCTAAAGTTAGGGAGCAAAAATTTCAGTAGACTAACAATAAAAATAACAAATATAAAAGGGAACATAGAATTTTCATCTGAAGTAATTGATTCCACAAAGCAACTTGCAGCAAAATAGATAGGAATCAACTTCAATTTCAATGGAATGAAAAATTAGCAAGGGTATAAATAACACACACATGTGTATAATATATAGACAATAGACAATAGATGCAGGAGTAGGCCATTCTGCCCTTCGAGCCTGCACCGCCATTCAATATGATCATGGCTGATCATTTCTAATCAGTATCCTGTGATCCTGAGTATCCTATATACTCCAGTGGTGGAAACCAAACAGTTGTGTCAAAGGCAAAAAATCATCAAAAAATAGAGAGCTTAGCACAAAATTGAATCTTTAAAAAGTACGTAAATGTAAATACTCTGAAGAAAATCAGAATAAGTGTGAAAAATAAAAAATCCTAATAGATCAGTATAGTGAGAGAAACTGAGAAAAAAATATAAAAGCTTAATAATAGACTTCCTTTAAAGGTGCCTTTAGTAGTAAAGACTAGGGTAGAGATTAAAGTGGTAGGAATAGGGATTAGCAGATGTTATAAATAAGCATTTTAAGTGGAAGCTAATGCTCTTCTTGGAGGTGAATTTGGAGGTGGGGCTGTTTTTAATCGATTTGGGAGGGTGCCAGATGGGGTCATTATTGCCATCCTGACTCTGACTCTGTCTCAGACAGAAATGCTCGCAGACTGCCTTTCTAGATTTTTAAAAATATCAATCTGCTCAAACATGTTATTACATATCTGTGGAGTTGGAGAGGGAGGCTTCAACCTGAACCTCCTGGCTCAGAGATAGGGACATGATAAGTGTGCTACCAAACCACAAAAACCTACTGCATCTGGTGTTCCCAGGTAGTCTCCCATCCAGATACTAACGAGGTCTGAGTCTGCTTAGCTTCTGAGATCAGACAAACTAATATGGCCATAGCCTGGACTGTCTTTCTATCTGCTGCTGCAAATGTAGGCCCTTAAATTGGTAAGCAGTGTCCACTTCGGGGCTTTATCCTCTTGCAGCTGTTTGCTTGTGGGCTGCTGGGGTGGTATTGGGATTGTTATTCAAAGGCACAGTCCCTGATCAAGGGAACTGACATTGGGAGATGTTAGCAGATGGGCCTGCTGAGAGTCACTTTGACATCCTGGCCGTCCAGACGTTGCCACCCGGCCTCTCACCCCTCCCCTGCCACCTCTTACCTTACACCTCCTGTCCCATCTTCCCAGCTGTGACCTGAGTCAATGGGCACATTACCTGTAGTTGCTACTGCTCCTACTGCTAGCTGCTGATTGCCAGAGGCAATGGGGTAGGTTGAGGGATTTCCACCCATAGGCCTCTGAATCCTGGGTAAGGCCCATTACTGGTCACAAGTCCTTTTCTGCACTTACTCACTAAAATAGGGAATATGAGACTTCTGCTAACTCTTCAGTTTGTAGGGAGACTCCCATTTCCTTGACCATTTATTGCCCTTTCTCTCAATTTTCAACAACTTATTGATACGACAGTGTATCAAGTTTGGGTGATTTTACAGTTAATGGTGGTTAAAATCCAAATAGAACTGGTATTAAATAAGTTAATCAAACATAGGGTGCACAAATCACTCAACTTTGATATCTTGAACTGTTGAATTCTTTGGGAAAGATCAAGAGAAATTGCAACATCCTAATTATAATTTCCTGTAGGACTAGAAGTCTAGACAGTTATAAGGCTAGTTTGTTTGACTACAGTTGTTGTTAATCTAGTAAACTGCATAATGTGGGAGGAAATGGAGGGCAAGAAGTCTAGTGTGAAGGGAGTGAATGGTGTTCCACTAGTTTGCATTTTGGTCTAATCTTACTTTGTACAAAAGATGACCTATAACAACAACTTATACAATAGCACTTGTCAGGAACAATAAAACGTAAAAGATGACATTTGACATTTCAGGAGATTGTGAGATAGATGATCAAAAACTAGGCCAAAAAGGTAGGTTTTATGGAATGCCTTAAAAAAGAAAGGTAAAGAGGAATTTTGGAGCTTAGGGCCCAGGCAACTAAAGACAGAGTTCCAATTGAGGAGTGTTTAATGTTAATGACACTCAAAAGGCTAGAATTAGATGAAGACAGATATCTGAGGGTTGTGGGGCTGAAAGAGGTTACAGAGATGGGAAGAGATGAGGTTATGGAGGAACTTCAAAACAAGGTTGGAAATTTAAAAATCAAGATGGTGCTTCATCGGGAATTAGTGTAGGTCAGCAGGCATAGGGGTGATTGTTGAATAAGAATAGTTTGAGTTAGGACACAGCTCATGGAATTATAGATGACCTCAAACTTAGAGGTTAGAGAGTGGTGGCCCAGCTAGGAGTGTATTAAAATAGTCATTGGTGGCATGGGTGAGACTTTAAGCAGCAGATTTACTGAGGTAGAGATGGGTTTATGTATGACAAAGATGTAAGTAGTTGATTTTAATGATGCCTTGGATTTCTGCTCATGTATAATATGATTTCAAGACTGTGAGTAGTGATTTAGTCACACTACAGCCAAGAAGAGGGATAGAGTCAGTAGCTAGGGAAGCTAGTTTGAAGTGAGGACCATGGTTTTCATTGCCCCAATACTAACTGAAGTAAACTTATGCTTGTCTGATAATGGCCGTCATATAAGCAGTCTGATACTTTAGCAACAATGGAGGAAATGAGAGAAATGGTAGTGACTTAGAACTGGCTAGCCTACATGTGCTTTTTGCATATGCTGATTTTGAATGGAGGGAATTCAATGTGGTATGTCAGGAACAATGGGCACTGTTTTTGGAGGTGACAATATGTTCAGGGGCTTTGGAGAGGAAAGAAAGGAGGAAGCAAATATGAGTGACTGCCTTCCACAATCTAAAACTATGTACGTCTGTAAGTCTGTACGTTGTTTTGAAATGCTTACCATTTGCATTTTATTTGGAAAAAATGGATACATATTCTTAAAGACACACTAGTAAAGCTATCAGGATGCTATTTCCTCTTTCATTGCTTAAAATTCTATTATTATACTTAAAGTTTAAAACTTTATAATATCTGGTTATGGAATCTATTTTAAAATTGATTCTTCTTATTCTAGAATACCTTTCATCACAGTAGAATAAATTTGCATAGAAGTTATTGCACTGTTCTGTCCAATTGATCTTTGTGTTTATGCTCCACATGAGTCTCCTCCCACCCTACCTTGTCTAACCATAACTATTTTGTACTTACATGCTGCACCTAAAGAACAACAGACTATTTAAGTGTGTATATCACTACAATGTGAGAATTGAATTTTGATATGTTTGTACTGTAAATTCAGATAAAGGAGACCCTTTGATTTATTTGAATTGATGCCTAATACAGCTGTAGGGTTGACTGTTAGTGTTCAGAAAATGACAAAAACTATGTAAGCTTCTTCTGTTCTTGATTTCATCTTGATTTAAGTTCACACGTAACAATTTAAGAACTTAACAATTTAAGATTTTGTGATAATTGTAGGTACTTATGGAAAAAAATCTCAATGTTTTTCTAATGCATTAAATAATGAAAGAACAGTTGAAATATAAAACACATTTGACATTTCTAAGCTTGTAATGATCATGCATGTATAATATAGAGAATGAAAATATTGTATATTAGCTTTTGCACTTGGGTGAGGAACATTAATTGGTAAATTAGTATTTTGAATTGTCCCACTTGTTTAAAATAGTGGTGTAATT
Source organism: Chiloscyllium punctatum (assembly GCF_047496795.1). Classification (NCBI taxonomy): domain Eukaryota; kingdom Metazoa; phylum Chordata; class Chondrichthyes; order Orectolobiformes; family Hemiscylliidae; genus Chiloscyllium; species Chiloscyllium punctatum. The sequence goes on along the minus strand of NC_092749.1, from coordinate 35,325,144 downwards.
GAGTTGCTGTGTTCTTGATGTTGCATTGTGATTAATTAGAATGAATTGCAAAAACAAAACAAGTTTTATTGCATTTCTGACTTGGTTAGATTCTTTTACTTATAATCTGAAGTCTGTACATGAATGAGGAAAAATGAAATACTTTGAACAGCTGTATGCAGTTTTCACTGCTTCACGGTGTTGACTGTTTTAATCTTACTCACCTTCCTGTTTTGTGTGTGTGTGTAAGCACGATCAATTCGATTTGTAGATTTCAAATGAATAAAGAACACGGACACTGGAGGCTTTTTCCTTGCTATTTGTTCTATATGTGATGCCTAGCAAGCACCTCCTGCTCATTATCAGCAGCTATTCTATTTAAGCAATCAGTTTATCCACATGGAAGGAAAATTGCCCATTTCCTTTGCTTATATGTTCCACACTGTTCTTGCAAACAAGAGAATACTTTGGTTTATTTCAGTTGTAAAAGTTGCTTAATCTTGCTATCTGTCCACTACTTCCTGGCCTTTTTCAGCATGTCCAGCTTGTTTCACCAATGAGAGCACAACGCTGAGGCAAAGTCCTGTAACGGTACGTATATATTGCACATCCAAAGCCTCTGCTAAATTGATTGATTTACTAAGACTGTAAAGTAACTTGCATCTTGGGAAATGTAATTGCTTGCTGATCAAGTTTCACAACCTTTAGATGTGTGTGTTGCAAAATTTCAGGTCTACTTCTAATACTCTTGAGCCAACTGCCTCCAGCACCTCAACTTTTAGTCTTCAATCAGAATTGTTGCTGCACTATCAAGTATTCAAAATATGCTCTCCACCAGATGGAGCTATAACTCCTGGTTACAAGCAGTCCACAAAGAGTACGTTTATTAGATCCAATGTATGAACAACCCCATCAGTTGTAAGTCAAAGATGAAACCAATCTGTAGATAGAAGCAGTACCCTTGAAGCTGATACATGTGGATTGGATTGAGTTCAGTTTCTTCACTTTTTTTTTTCTCATTTACTTTATTTAGTTTTAGAAGAGTTGACATCAAATGGAATTTCTAATTTGTAAGACAAAATTCAACCGTGAAAACGAAATATACCTGGTGTATTTCAATGGTTGTTAAACAATTTAGGGGTTAGGTTACCTTCCCAAAGATGAGTCAAACTCTTCTCAAATGATTTTCTTCTCTCTGAGCTCCTCAGTAATTGTGGTTAATATTTTGAGAGGTGGGGCAGAACTGGTGAAGGCATCTTAGACTGTTTTCTATGGGAGAACCATAAATCAAATAGTGAACATCTTATAGTGAAGATATCAAGGTTATATCCACTGTCTTTATAATGCAGGATTTGCCATAACAACCATAACTGTTATAGAAGACTATCTTTTGGGAGGCAGGACAATATGTAAAACCCAAGATAAGTTTTACTTGGGATAATTACTTAATTGACTGGGTTTTAAACAGTTAAGAAAAGTTGTCAGAAATATAAATAAATACCATCAACCAGATTTTTTCTTGCTTTAAAATTCCATGTCTCTGAATTTCAGTTGGCAAGGAGAATTGCTCTTGTGATTATTTTCTCTTATTATCTTTAATTATACATATATATGTGTGTGTGTTTTATATATATGTATGTATTTTTGTTTCAACCATATCCTAAAGAAATAAGGTGCATTTTGTAAATAAACATTGAATTTAATGGAAGTTAGAGTTATACTGTGGGAATTTACAACAGAAGAAATAAAATAGCATAGCAGAAGCAAGTTTCAACAAATTTGTTAAACCTTTGAATGCCATTCAAAGAAGACCTGTCTGTGGTCAGATGGAAGAATAACTTACCCTAGAAAAAGAGATTATTCAGGGAAGTTAAGGAAATATGCTATTTCGCTGCAAGGGTTAAAATTTGCGAAAACTTCCAGATCAAGACTGTTTGGTTAGAAATCTCATTAGTTATTTGAAGCTGAAAGTGTTTACGATTTCAGTTGTGGGACTACAATATTTAAGAAGAAAGTTTCAAGGTTCACAGGACAGGAAACCTATGCATTTGATAGGATAGGGAAACCTTTCTGGATTTTGATTAACTGTAAAATGATGATGTGTAGTAGTTGGGACTTTGTTTTGAAATCTTTCAAACTATGTTTTATTTTCAGAGCCTGGTTTACTTTATTTTTATTTATTTCATGTTATAAACTTCTGCTTAAAGTTTAAACCAAATTTGCATCCTCGTGTGCTTATTTTTTCAATGAAAACAGCCATATTCAATGTATAAAAAGATCTATAAGGTCAGATTTCATTCTGGGGTCTGACTGAGTCATTTGTAACATTAGCTGGGATCATAATATTCTCTAAGGTCTCTATGTGTCTCTATATTATGCTCTAATTCAAACAATGTAGCCTGAAGCTCTGTGTACCCTTTCAATGGCCTTATTCAAACTGCTTATGCACCATTGCTGATTAATCTTCAATTACTACAAACATCTCTCTCAATCTATAAGCCTTACTGAGTACCCAAGGACATACTTAGATCTTCATGAACATAAATGCATGACATTACAATTGCATTGAAATCTACTGCACACTAACCCATTTCATTAAGATGCCAGCGCATGAACAGATCAGTGTTTGCTTCCCTAAAAGATATTAATAAACCACTTGAGTTTTAATGACAATTTGGAAATGTTCATTATTATTTTTCTCGTGCTTGCCTGCAGACTAACAAATTTATTGAAATCAGTATCATAACTGATCCCTGATGAAATTTATTCAGGTATCATACCCACCAGGGAAATGTACCCGCTTATGACTTGAAAATGGGAACTGATTTTATCTTTGCATTCTGGCTCTCTAATTCCCCCAAGCTCTAAACCTGCTTTAGCTGAAGCCTAATTTGTCTTTGATTCCCCTGGTGGAAGATTGCCTCCTAAATCATTTTGAGCACTGTACCTTCCCTTTATGTATGCAATGTTAAGGGAATTAGCAGTAATATACTTTGTAAATGAAAAGCAAAAACAGAGGCAGGAGTTAATTTAGTTTCTGAATTTAATGTTGAGACATGACAAGATATGAGAAATATTTAGTCAGAAACGTTAACTGACATTGAAGATTTCAAAAAAAGCCTTTAAAATGAACATTGCGAGCAGAATGATATATTTCCCACCAGAAACAGGCATTTGGCTGTGTACTATTGGACAGTCTTTGTTCTTTCATCAACTCATGGGTTAGTCTGTGTGCATATTTAAATTATGTCCCCAAGGCTAAAATGTATTAGTTTTAAAATAAGTGGTTTATCTTGAAATTTTCTCAATAGATTTGCATCCATTGCAATATCTACTTTTGTAAGTATGTCCAAAATAGTCATTCATTTTGAAACCGTATTCCATGAAGGCAACAAAAGTCACAAATGCTGAAACTTGAGCTTCAAGAAATACAATATGTTTACTTGGAAGCAAATTTACCAAGGGAGATATAAAAGTCCAAATTTGACTAGATAATAGATTGTATTATTAGGGAGCTATTGTAATACAAAGGTCAGTAAGTCTGGCTGCAAGCTTGACAAGAGATGTTGAGTTGAAGTTTTAAGACAACTATTGCTCTTCTTTAGGGTTCTGAAGACGAGTCCTATTTGACGTAATGTTAACTCTGTTTCTCAGTCACATTGACTGCTAGACCTGCTGAGTACCTGCTGCATTGTGATATAATACAGGAAATGTAAACAATGTTTCTCATGTTGCAGTCAACCAGAAATTTATAAGATAACTTATTATTGTATTAGATGTGTTAATCTAAGGAGATAAAACAAATTTGACCTATTTTTAAACATTGTGTGTTGTTTTATTTAGAATGTTGTGGATTGTCTCAGTTTCTGTGGTGCAATTTGTTATAGCTGTCAAAATGTAAGCAGAGTCTTTAGAGCAGGCTGTTGGATTTGGATTGATGAGCAGCCCATTCAGTGAGACAGGAGCTCTTACTCAAAAACTTTCAGCTTTATAGATGCAGCACATCAACCAGACAGGGAAAAGTCTTCAGGGACAGCAGTGTTATAACACTGAATTATCACAGCCTGTGGAGGTACCAGTTGCCCTCTTCATTTGTTACAGATTGTTTCTGATATGTAGCAAGTTTTTGAGTAAAAGAAAATGAGCAGTTTATAACAACTGACCATGTTTAGGATAGCGGGGAGATGACAGGGAGTTTCAAATTAACAATTCAGTTGAGCAGGTTCTGCATCATAAACTCTAAGACCTTAAGATATGGGAGCAGAATTAGTAGATTCACTCCATTGTATCCGCTTCACCATTTGATCATGGCTGATACGTTTCTCAACCCCATTCTCCTGCCTTCTCCTCATAACCCTTGATTCTCTTATTAATCAAGAGTATATATATCTCTATCTTCAATACTCACAGTGACTTGGCTTCCACAGCCATCTGCGGCAATGTATCACCACCCTCTGGCTGCAGTAATTCCTCCTCATCTCGGTTCTAAAGGGTTATCCCTTCACTCTGAGGCCGTGCTCTCAGGTCCTAGTTTATTCTACATGTGGAAACATCTTCTCCACATCCACACAATCCAGTTCTATCAGTATTTTGTATGTTCTCCCTCATTCTTCTAAACTCCAATGGGTACAGATCCAGAGTCCACAACCGCGTCTCATATGACAAGCCCTTCGTCCCCAGGATCATTCTTCTGAACCACTCCAAAACCTCAGCATACCAATCCTTAATTACTGGACTCAAAACTGCTCACAATATTCCAAATGCTTTCTGACCAGAGCCTTATACAATCATATCAGTATATCTCTGCTGTTCTATTCTAGCAACCTTGAAATAAATGCTAACATTGTATTTGCCTTCCTAATTGCCAATTGAACCTGCATATTGACCTAAAGAGAATCTTGAACTAGGGCTCCTAAGTCCCTTTTGTTTCAGATTTTTGAAACCTTTTCCCATTTAGAAAATTGTATGTGCCCCTATTCTTCCTAGCAAAGTGCATAACCTCACCGTTTCCCACATTGTATTCCTTCTGCCACTTCTTTGCCTACTCTCCCAGCCTGTCCAAGTCCTTTTTGAAGCCTCCCTACTTCCTCAACACAACCTGTCCCTCCACCCATTTTTATGTCAGCTGCAAACTTAGCAACAGTATCCTCAGTTCCTTCATCCAGATTGTTAATGTGTAATGTGAATAGTTGTGGACCCAACACTGACCCTTGTGGAATTCCAGTAGTAACCAGCTTTCATTCTGTAAAGGACCAGTTTATTCTCATTCTCTGTGTTCTGCCAGTCAGCCAATCCTCTATCCATGTCAATGCCTTGCCCCGAATGCCATGAGCTCTTCTCTTATTTAGCAGCTTTTTGTTCAGCACCTTGTCAAAGGCCTTTTAGAAATTCAAATAGATCATGTCCACTGGCTCTCCTTTGTCTAACTTACTCATTAAGCAAGGCTTGAGTCTGGAGAATTTGAAGATTCAATGCACAACACAAAATCAAAAACCTTTATTTTTTAAAATCAGGATATCAAAGAAAGCACATGCAATGTGCCTCAATGATTACTGCGCAGTGGCTCTGACCTCCATAAATGTGAAGTGCTTTGAGAGGCTGGTCATGGCCCACATCAACTCTAGCCTGCCAGTTTGCCTCAATCCCCTGCAATTTGCCTGCTGAAGTAACAGATCCACAGTGGAAGCTCTTTCCCAAGCTCTGCAATAACAAACACACTTGCATCAGATTCCTACTTATCAACTACAACTCCACCGTCAACACCATCCCTCCAGACTGATCTCAAAACTCTGAGACCTAGGTCTCGGCTCCGTCTTCTGCAATTGGATCCTCAGCTTCCTGACCCACAGACTGCAATCAGTGAAGGTAGACAACAGCACCTCTTCCATGATAACACTCAACACTGGACACCCCTACCCACAACCGTACACCCACAACTGTGTAGCTAAATTCCAAACAAATGCCAGTTTGTTGCTGACACTATTGTAGTAGGATTGATAGCAAACAACAATGAGTCAGAATATAGAAACGAGATAGAGGACTTGCTGTTGTGGTGCAATGATAACAGTTTCTCTGTCTGTCACACACACACACACATGAAGAAAGGAAGAGAACATGCCCCCATCTACGTCAATGGAGTGGAGATTGAGGGCGTCACATTCCTAGGAGTGACGATAACTGACAATCTGTCCTGGACTTCCCACATAGATGCGACAGTTAATAAAGCACAACACGCCTCTTCTTTCTCAGGTGGCTGAAGAAATTCAGCATGTCCATAAGAATTCTCAACAATATTTAGAGATGCACCATAGAAAGCATACTATCCGGGTGCATAACAGCCTCTTACAGAAACTGCTGTGCCCAGGACAATAAGAAACTACAGAAGTTTGTGTGTACAGCCCAGACCATCACAGAAGCCAACCTTCCATCCATGGACTCCAATTACACTTCTTGTTGCCACAGACAAACTGTTAACATCAAAGACCCCTCCCATCCCTTTAATGCTCTCCTACAATCTCTTCCATCAGGCAGAAGATATGGAAGCTTGAGTGCAACTTCAGGAACAGTTTCTTCCCTGCTGTAATTAGATTGATGAATGGACTCGCAAAATGCAAATAATATTGATCTTGCTTCATGCACCTCCTGTGCAATGTAACTTGTATGCCTCAATCTGGCTAAGCACCGTACGATCTATATGTCCTTGCTTGCTATGATCTGCCTGTACTATTCACAAACAAAGCATTTTACTGTACTTAGGCAAACATGACTACAATAGGTCAAATCAGCTCAGGAATGATTTAAATGTGGAGCCCATTACTGTAGAACACATCTTGGGGTAACATTTGAGAGAATGGTGATGGAAAAAACCTAAAGGCAACTGACTGGATGTTGCACAATGATGAAGAATGTGAGAAATGTTGGCAATATCTTGGTTGAGAAAAAGAGTTTTGAAAATGATAAAAAAAAGGCCAAGACACAAGGGGGAGGTTCCAGAGAACACCACCTTAGCTATGTCATAATGGTCATCTGAAGGCAAGAGAGGGCCCAAATTTAGAATACTGAAAGTGGAATGAAGGCTAGAAGAAATTACAGAGATAATGTGGCATATTGTTATCGAAAAAGTTGAAGAATTTGAATTTTAATACTCTGGAAAACTGAACTCCTGAAGACTGAGGTAATTGGCATATAGTACAGAATATAAATGGAGAGTGTGGTGCTGGAAAAGCACAGCAGGTCAGGCAGCATCCGAGGAGCAGAAAAATTTACAGTTTGGGCAAAAGCCCTTCATCAGGAATGAGTCATTTCTGATGAAGGACTTTTGCCTGAAAAGTTGATTTTTCCTGCTCCTCCAATGCTGCCTGACCTGCTGTGCTTTTCCAGCACCATATTCTGGACTCTAACCTCCATCACCTGCAGTACTCACTTTCACCCAGAATATGAATGGTTGAGGATGAAAACATTGCATGGAGAAGTGGAGTAAGGAGAACATTAAAGAAATGATAAACCTTCGTTAAGGATTTCATTGGTTGTAGACAGGATACGCAAGTGCTATTTTTTAAGGATAGGAGAGTTACACTACACAATGAAAGATTATTATAATGGAGAAAGACCATTCAAGCTCATCCTAATCAACCAAGGGAGATCCCACCGTTTTCCAGCTATAAAATCCCAAGATTTTCATTGTAATGATTGCAAAGGTTTTGCTTGCATTGTTCTATCTGCAAGTTTGCTCCACGTGTTGCTGAGTTTTCTGTAAAGAGTTTCTCCTTAATGGTCCTGAAATTATACTTCGTTAATTGAACAAAAGAGGGAAAATCAGGAGCAGTTTTGCAAAACAGAGCAGGCATTTGCACTAAGCATGGCTGCTACACTATAAGTTGTGATGGAAACTAGTTTCTTGATGGAATGTTTGTTTCTTAAGGACGTGCTTTTTGTATTCATTGTAGATATTCTCACCCCTCGTTCTCTCTTTAAGAGGCAAAAGGATGAGAAGATCCTCTTTTAGTTGTGATGTCCTTAAAAGCCATTCTCACAAGAACAATCGGCTGGGCTGAGCTGGTCATGCTGATGGATTCATCAAACTGCAGTGAGAAGCATTCACAGTCCTTCATGTCCTACTACAGTTACTGAAAGACATCTTTGGGCAAATAAACCACTCCTCTTTCAACCACGCGACATACTCTAGATTGCGTTATTAATTCTTCTTTGTTCTTAAAGACTGTAAATATAGAGTTAGCAGTCATATCATTCCTGATGAAGGGCTTTTGCCCAAAACGTCGATTTTCCTGCTCCTTGGATACTGCCTGAGCTGCTGTGCTTTTCCAGCACCACTCTAATCTAGTCAGCATTCATAGTCATTGCTATGATTTCTTGTCTTTTGCTAGAAGATCCAAATGCTGGTAACTTAGAAAAATATTACTGTTCAGTTTTAAAAATGGCCTTTAGCACAACAATTTCCTTTGTCCTAAGCATGCTCTCCAAGGGAAAACTAGCCAAGAATTTAGTGCGTTTTGTTGTTTGGTGCGGTTCCAAATGCACTCTTTACTTATCAATATACTTTAGTGACATATGAGGCAAATCATCTTCTTTTTTACAGTTGTGAACAGAAATTCATTTTGTCATTGCTTGTAGAAATTGTACACTTTTTGGTTTCCTTTCAGATAGTCCTGGTTCATCACTCATCATTATTACTTCACTTTGTAGTTGTAATGTTACTCTGCCATTGCTCACGCCTCAGGTAGGCCTCTGGATCCACACCTCTGGAATATCCACAATGTTGTTGGCTGCTTTCAAGTGTGGAGGCTGAAGAGGTCATGTCTGTGGTTACAACTTGTTCCTGGGCTCCTGTTTGGCTTGCGTTGCTTGGATACTGGATGTGGGCAATGGCAGTGTTGCCTGTAAGTTTTCTTCATCCTGCATGGATATATTGGGTAAGCAGCTAAAGAAGAAACCTGGAGCCCTACAGAGCACAGCAGAGGAGCGGACTAGCTGAGCTGCTGTATAATAATTCCACAGAGGCCAGTATCTCAGCATCAATCACCCTTTATTTACATGAGGAGAATCCTTGATACTGATCCAGCTCCCTCAGAGCCAGCTCTCAGAGTGAATAGGATATCTGTCAGCCAAGGCTACCTGATAGAACCAGATTAACAACCCCCATCAAGGACTTCTTCTCCTATTAGGTCCACCTGGCTGACCTCATTACAATCAGAACACTCTTTCAGTGAGTAACAAGAATGTGATGGGCTAAGTATTGACCTGTGTTTCTAGTACTGCCTCCACACATTAACCCCTAGTATATTTCTTATTGGATTGTTTGCATTGCCATTGTAAACTTATTTTACCCTGCAGTGATAGTCCATCTGGACCAAACTGAAACACGATACAACAAGCTGGTAAAGCCTGTTAAGAACGTGCTCTTTTCTCTAACACGTGGCTTTTGGAAGTGGAATTCATGCAATGGCATGGTAATATATGTGTGTGCAGCAAAAGAATGTGGGTGGGCAGTGAGATGACTGTCAGAGACTTTGCGAATGACCAGTTGATTGTTGTCTACATTGGAGACCATGGGGTTAAAGTAATATTCCATATTAGCTGTTGTTCAGACCACTTCAAGTCACAGGCGGCACGGTGGCAACAGTGGTTAGCACTGCTGTCTCATAGCGTCCGAGACCCGCGTTCAATTCCCGCCTCAGGTGACTGACTGTATGGAGTTTGCACATTCTCCCCGTGTCTGCATGGGTTTCCTCCAGGTGCTCCGGTTTTCTCCCACAGTCCAAAAATGTGCAGTTTAGGTGAATTGGCCATGCTAAATTGCCCATAGTGTTAGGTGAAGGGGTAAATGTAGGGGAATGGTTCTGGGTGGGTTGCACTTCGATGGGTCGGTGTGGAAGGGCCTGTTTCCCCACTGTAAGTAATCTAATAATAGACAGCACAGAAACAGACCCTTCTGTCCAAATCGTCCATGCTGATCAGATATCCCAAATAAATCTCGTTCCATTTGCCAGTATTTAGCCCATATCCCTCTAAACCCTCCTTATTCATATACCCATCCCGATGCCTTTTTAAATGTTGTAATGGTACCAGACTCCACCACTTCTTCTGGCAGCTTATTCCGTACATGTACCATTCTCTGCGCAAAACTGTTGCCCCCTAGGTCCCTTTTAAATCTTTCCCTCTCACCTTAAACCCATAACCTTTAGTTTTGGACTCCCCCTCCCTGGGGAAAAGATATTTTCTATTTAACCTGTCCATGCCCCTCATGATTTTATAAACTCTAGAAGGTGACCCCCAGCCTCTGATCCTCAAGGGAAAGTAGCCTTTCAAAAAGTTTCTTTCCAAGATCAAAAACTATCCACTCTTTCTTTAAATTCAGGCTTCTAACACTGAGATCAATCTTGCAGTTCTTCACAGCCTCTGGCTGTTTGTGACCAAAACTGGAGGCCATATTCCAGATTCAGCTTTACCGGAACTAAATGGATCAGCTCTGACAAATGTCTTGGGTGTAGATTAACATAGCTAATGTGGGAGAAGGTTCAATAAAATGCCAGATTACTGTTATGGGTTCCCTTGTTAATGTAATCTTTGAACATGACTCAGATATATAATCTGATATTCCAAAGCTTACTTGCACTTTTTCAAAAATGTTTAGTAATCTTTTATGCCCTTTTGTGTCTAACAGGTACCAGAAATAGTCCAGCATTCCTTCATTGCAAGTGCAATTTGAATGATTGCTAAAACATGAATTGAATGTATACATTCCTGAGTCAGATATCAAAATGCTGCACAATCACCAAATTAGATAGAAGAGGTTCTATTGATCATGTTTCCTCAGCAAAATGCTACAAATATTAGATATGGCATTTTTGAATTAGATGAGAGATTTTAAAAAAAGACGAGTTTAAAGTTTTGATGAAGAACACAGTGTATTTAAAAATCTTTGTAGTGAACGAATATATGCTAGACAAAAATCAGTTTTCCATAAGAAAATATATAAGGATAGGTTAGGTTCTAGACCGCAATTTTTACATTACCTTGGCCTTGAACCTAATTGGCCCAAAATCTTCTAACTTAATTCTTTCTCGTCTCTTTTTCTTACTGATTCCCTCCCCTAACCGTTACATTACTTGCTTCCCTCCCTAAATGTTTTGCTTGTCATTTCACACTGTGTGCCACTCTCTTGCTGTCACTGGCCACCCATTTTGCTCCATCACAACTAAATTAAGATATTTAGAAGGTGCTTTTGTTGTGCAGTGGTTGTGTGCCTAGCTCTGGACCAGGAATCCTACATTCATCCTACCTGAACAGGTTGATTAGAAAATTTCTAAATTGAGATATTTGGCCAGCCTTTGAGAGGATACATGGAAATAACTGCATTTTCACCATTGTAAGATTTTGTGAAGTAATTTAATTTTAATTATAAGACCCAAGTCAATTAATGTTATGGACTAAGTTTTGGGAGGAATTTGATCTAAAAGCTTACTAGCCCTGATAAGCTACAAGGCCTATTCAAGGCACAACCATATTTTCACAAGTTTTAGGGCGGAACAGTGGCACAGTGGTTAGCACTGCTGTCTCACAGCGCCAGAGACCCGGGTTCAATTCCCACCTCAGGCAGCTTTTTGTAGTTTGCACAATCTCCCCGTGTCTGTGTGGGTTTCCTCCAGGTGCTCCGGTTTCCTCCTACAGTCCAAAAATGTGTAGATTAAGTGAATTGGCCATGCTAAATTTCCCGTAGTGTTAGGTGAAGGGGTAGATGTAGAGGAATGGGTCTGGGTTGGTTGCTGTTCGGAGGGTGGGTGTGGACATGTTGGGCCGAAGGGCCTGTTTCCACACTGTAAGTAATCCAAGTCTAAAATCTAAAATCTTTTACAGAACTCATTAAGTTATCAAACTAACCACAAAAAATACTTAAAAAAACGCAATGATTTTCAGTTGATCCACTTTGGGATGTGGATTGTGACACCAGTTGCCTGGGCATTGATCATTGCTCTCTTTTGTTGACTGAGGTTCTTCTCCAGGCTTTGGTCTTCCTTCTAGTGCATTGGATTATTAAAATCCATGCTTTATTTAATCCTCAACAGCCACTATTTGCTGTGCATGTTTGGAGACATGCTGAACTCCACTTGGCTTATTAGTGCATGAACAGTTCATGGTAAATCTTGGATTAGCTGTACAATATGTGCCCAATTTGTGCTAGTTTTTCTTTTAAAGTTATGATCATCTTAGTGACTTCACTTAATACTGTCTCCTAATACATTCTTTGATATGCCAATCACTTTTGTAAGATCATCCTTTATGTAGAAGCTTGTCAGTTCACATTTTTAATAACTCCATACATCTTTACCAAGTTCATGCAGCATCAATAAGGCCATTCATGTGTCTGCCTAGGTATATGCAGTGTCATTTCTAGTGATTAGGCACCATCTCAAATGTCCCTAATGAATATATCTGAGAAGATTGAAATAACTACAAAATTCACTGCAGAACTTTATTCCAGTAGACATACACATAAATGAAATAGCTTAGTTTTGTAACTTTGTTTTTGAGTAAAAGCTTTTCATTTCAAAAGCATTTTCACTTGTGGTAGTCTAAATTTCTCTTACGAGGAAAGGCTGAGGGACTTGAGGCTGTATTCATTAGAGAGAAGAAGGTTGAGAGGTGACTTAATAGAGACATTTAAGATAATCAGAGGGTTAGATAGGGTGGACAGGGAGAGCCTTTTGACAAGTATGGTGACGGCAAGCATGAGGGGGCATAGCTTTAAATTGAGGGATGATAGATATAGGACAGATGTCAGAGGTAGTTTCTTTACTCAGAGAATAGTAAGGGTATAGAATGCTTTGCCTGCAATGGTAGTAGATTCGCCAACTTTAGTACATTTAAGTCGTCATTGGACAGGCATATGGACGTACATGGAATAGTGTAGGTTAGGTGGGCTTCAGATTGGTATGACAGGTTGGCGCAACATTGAGGGCCGAAGGGCCTGTACTGCACTGTAATGTTCTATGTTCTTAGGCTGAGCCATCTGCAAACCAATGACTTGGCTTTGTTTTGGGTCGTATGGCTTTCTTCCTTACACAAACTGTTTAATAACTAACAATAATAAACAAAATAGAATATAAATCTCCATTTTCTTAATAAAGTTAAAGTTATTGATAATTGAAATATAACTCCATCCTATACCATAATAATTTGCAATACAACTGCATTGGACAAATTGAATCCTACATTTTTTGGAATCTATTTTCCTGAATTTAATTTGTACGTATTCTAGTTTCATAACACACAGTACGAGACTTTTATGTAAATTTGTCCCTTATCAATAAAATAAACTTAACTTTGAATTTCTCAGTCATTTTTATTAATGAATTGTACTCAAAAAATGTCAATTGTTTTCATTTTCATTTCTCAGGCTTGTCCCTTGAGCGACAGGCTTCATCTATTACCTCACGAGTTCGTCTGTTTGAACGAGAGGAAGAGATAATGTCATGTTTTGAAAAAGCTAGTGTTATTGCTCTAGTCTTCTTACAAGAAGAAGAACGGGTAAGGAAAACCGTTTCAACTCTTTTGTTTTAAACAAAAATAAAGGAGTGAGTAGAGAGAGAGATCTGAGAAATGTTTTAGTGAATTGGATGTTGGAACTTGACTTTGATTTTATGCGAGTATGATGAGTTGGAGACCCCTTCTTTCTGGACAGTATGCATTGTGAAGTAGTCCCTTTAATGTCCTGGGGTATTGCAAGCTGACTTGTGTTTGAACCCAGTTTTATATCCTGAGATCTGTTAATACAGTAGAACTTTGGAATTGATTTTACTCTAGCACAAAAAAACCTCTGTCAGCCATCTTACTTTTTGAACGTGCAGCAGGCACAGAATATTTTTTTCCTCCCTCTGTTCTCAATTTTTGCCTCCTCTTCCCTTAATGATTACTTTTTTTTATAATCATGCGTAGGATGTAAACGTCACTATCTGTGCCAGCACTAATTTCCCATCCCAAGTTGCATAAGAAGGTGATGGTGAGCCACCTTTTTGAACTGTTGCAGTTTCTTTGATGTAGGTAGACTCACAATGACATTACGGGGGGAATTTGGGATTTTGTCCCAACCGCAGTCTAGGAACAAAGTTATTGTTCTACTCTCGTGATTAGTTTCAAGGATATTAGTCATCCTCTTATATTGGATTCAAGTGGCTAGTCATATGGGAGCCTGGACAGAGAGATTGGAGAGATCCTTTGGAAGAAGAGGAGAGTAAATATAACCCACTAAATCCTACGTGTTAGCAGTTGCTAATTTGCTATCAGAAGCAGAATTAGCTGAATTGTTCTTTTCCACTGGCTTCTTTCACTGTATTTGGTAGAAATGTTACTGTCTCACTTCTCAAGTTCAAGTAATGTAGCACCAGCTGGGAACAAACCTAAGAACCTTCTGGTATTAATAGCTAACTAGATTGCAGTATTTGTCCACCTATCCATCAATGAACTTGAGAGTAAATTTATAAGTTTTAAAAATGTGCCTAGAATAGGGAAAATTATTTAAACATAACACTATATAAAGGTCTCATCCGACAATGCCCAAAAAGCGTTTCTCACAAATTATACTTTAAGTCTATTGTTGTTTGGCAAATGCCACAACTATTTTACATGAGCAATATTAGCTCAACCAGCAATGAGTAGATTAGTAATTAGAATATCTTTTGAATGTGAAACAAGTTTCCTTATTTATTAGGAAAACTCCTTGTTGTTCTTTGGATAGCACCATGAGACTCTTGTGATAAATTAATTTATCTGCCAATGAAGAGAAAGGAAATTGCTGTAGTTATATAGTTAATAGAATAGGCTTGTAAAAGCTGTATAATAGAATTTGTTTTCATTAAGATTAGTCTGAGTAACACAGTGGGAAAGTTAAAGATATGCTGTAATACTTTTTCTGATGAAGAGTATTCAATTTATTATTTATTTTACACTTCGTCTCAATTAATCAATTTGCATCATTCTTTCTCTCTCCCTTCACTTTTGAAATCCTACAAATAACCATTACTTTCTGATTGACAAGATTAATCAGACTGTAAACGTTTGAAACAGAGGAAATTGGCAACATGAGTTAATTTCCCCTGGCATTTCCTCACCTTTGCTTTGTCTGTTGATCCAAGTCTCAGATGAACAAATGTTACATGCTAAAGAGCAAGTGTCAAACAGCAATTTGGTTTTTGCTTTCTAATAATATATATATAAAGTTTACTCACAGTGATGAGGTAAAGATTTAACCAAGTAACAAACTGATTTCTTTTTCCTTCCTGCTAGAAAAAGAAAGTGGTGACATTTTAGTGCAACAGTAGATTAAACCACTGCTCTGTATTGTACTCTCTGGCAGTGAAGTTTCAAACTGAGAATCAGAAAAGAGTGGTGAATTTTCCGTGGACCAGCAGAAAGAATCATACCACAAGATTTAGTGTTTGAAGACTCTGACTGTAAAATGCAGACTAAAATCAACAGACTAAACTTAATATTAATAGGCAACTAATGCATTAAGCTACAGAAAATGAAACCTCATGCCTCCTTATTACATTACACTCTCAGGATGCATTGTCTTGTATTTAAAGTCCCAAGCTTCTCCTTGCTTTAACAGGGTCTTTTATCCTTTATCCACTAGGATGAATCTACCAGTGTCCTTTTTAAAACGGTCCCATCATTTCACCTTCTGAACACATTTGAATGAGCAACCAGTAACATAGCACCTTCTACTATCCAAAGCTTTGAACTGGGTTTCCGTGCTCACTCTGCTTGGTGGTTAACCCAGAAATAGTCCTTTTTTTCTGCTTGGCATATGAATACCTATTGATGAGTTTTTACTAAATCTCTGATTTAGAGTTTGAAAGTCTATAAGCAGCAAGCCTGGCCATGTCCTCCTTTGTGTTAATACTTGTACCTTACTTGCAGTACGTTTTACGTTTCTGTCTCCATAACAGGCAGGCTACACAAATTTGTTTAAGGTCAATTTCTAAAATATTCCATTTTACTTTGAATTAAAGGAGACAGCTTAAAACATAACAGTCTCAAAGAAACAGCATTCATAACAATGCTGGTAGGAAAAGAAAGCATTAGTTTAAATCAGCTAGTCACTGTATTCCTGAGGATGATTGAACCTCAAGCAGGTCATCTTTTTACCATTAGCCCTTATGAGAGGATCTGGGTCAACAGTTGGTGATGAGTAAATCTGGTAGACTTTAATAAGTTGTATGTCTGGGCAATCAAATTGACAAACGTTTGCAGTATGCCAATCATGCTGATAACATATGTCCATCAAATAACTATTGTTATAATTATATCAGTGATATAACTGATGTTAAGAGTTGACAAAACAGCAGTTGGGAAGTATCACACACTGGTTTTAGAATGTAGTTTTATCTAATGGCAGTTTTCAGTATAAAGCAAAAAGTAATTGTTGACAGACCATACTCTTCCTTTTATCTTAACCAGCTTTTTGCTTTTTGTTTCTCATTTGCTTCTTGAAGATTATGATCAGCACTCAATCTAGAGGTACGAAGGGAAATGTGCCTGTTCAGGAGTTGGAGCTCACATATTTTCTTGAAGCTGCATTGCAAAGTGCTTATGTGCATTATTTCAAAAAAGGGTAAGCAATCCAATAAATTTGCATTTAACATGTGGAGTCAACACAAAACCTTATTATCCTTCTCTGTACAGTGTGTTCTGGAAGAATGACTTATGCAATTTTTAAAAAGGAAAGTACGCTTTAAACTGCAGAAAATGTAAAAACCTCACGCAGTTGGGAATGCAGCACTGCCATGGAATGATAACAATTATTTTTGACTAATTGCCCGATTTCTTGTGAATGGAATTTCGTTCCTGGTTTAGGAGGGCTAAATTGGGATATTTCCTAGCTCTGAAAATCCAACTCAGGAGTAAGTGGCCCAGAAGTTGGAATTTTTGTTCTAAGCTGTGTGTTTCCATGAGAGTCAGGCTGATTACTGAATATGTGCAGAGGTTGTTGAGTACTGATGTGGTCTGGGTGGGAGGCCTGACTCAGTACACTGGCACAGATGCTTAAAAAACTCTCAATAAAACTAAGGACATGCTACACAGGCACACACAAAACCAGAGAATAAATAAAAGGGAACCATTAGCTGTGATATATTTGGATTTCTAAAAGGTGTTCAGTGAGATAGTGCACATGAGGCTACTTATTATTATAAGAAACCACGTGTTGAGAATTATATATTAGCAGAGGTAGAGGATTGGTTAAATAATTGAAAAAAAGAAAACATTAGGCTAAAGCTGGCAGTTTCAGGATGGCAAGCTGTAAATAGAGGAGTGCAACAGGGATCTGTATTGGATCCACAATTATTTACAATATATATTGAATGACTTGGATGCCACTAGCAAGTTTGCAGATGATACAGAAATAGGTGTGAAGGCAAGTGGTGAGGATGACACAAAGAATGTGCTGAGGGATATGATCAGGTTTTATTCATTTGTGGGATGTGAACATTGCTGACTGGGCCAGCATTTATTGCCCGTCTCTTATTGCCCTTGAAAGGTGGTGGTGAGCAGCCACTTGAAGCGCCGCAGTGCACCTGCTGTGGGCTGACATCAGGGAGGGAATTCCAGGATTTTGACGTAGCGACGGTAAAGGAATGGTGCTATTTTTCCAAGTCAGCATGGTGAGTCGCTTGGAAGGATACTTGAAAGTGGTGGTGTTCCCAAGTATCTGCTGACCTTGTCCTTCTAGATTGAAGTGGTCGTGGGTTTGGAAGGTGCTGTCTGCAGTGCATCTTGTAGATAATGCATACTGCTGCTACTGAGCGTCGGTGGTAGAGAGAGTGAATGCTGGTGGATGTAGTAGAGATCAGCGTGGTTCTGGAAAAGCACAGCAGGTCAGCTAGCATCCGAGGAGCAAGAAAATTGACGTTTCGGGCAAAAGCCCTTCATCAGGAATGGAGGCCTGGAGGATGTAGTGTCAGTCAAGTGGGCTGCTTTCTCCTGGATGGTGTCAAGCTTCTTGGGGCTACACTTATCCAGGAAAGTGGGGAATATTCCATCTCACTCCTGACTTGTGCCTTGTAGGTGGTGGACAGGTTTTGAAGAGTCTGGAGGTGAGTTACTCTCCAGATTATTCCTAGCTTCTGACCTGCTCTTGTAGCCACTGTGTTTATGTGGTTCGTCCAGTTGAGTTTATGGTCAATGATAACCCCAGGATGTTGATAGAGCGGGATTCAGTGATGGTAACACCATTGACTACTGAGGGATGGTGGTTAGATAGTCTCTTATTCATGATGGTCAAAGCCTGGCATTTATGTGGCACGAATGTTACTTGCCATTGTCAGCTGAAGCCTAGATATTGTCCAGATTTTGTTGCATTTCAACATGGGACTACTTCAGTGTCTGAAGAATCACAAATGATGCTGAACATTGTGCCATCATCAGCAAACATCCCCAATTCTGACCTTATGATGGAGGAATGGTCATTGCTGAAGCAGCTGCAGAAGTTTGGGCCAAAGGCACTACCCTGAGGTACCCCTGCAGAGATGACCTGGAGCTGAGGTAACTGACCTCCAACAACCACAATCATCTTCCTATGTGTCAGGAATGACTCCAACGACTAGAGAGTTTGCCCCCTGATTCCCATTGATTACAGTTTTGCTACATCTCCTTGAGGTCAGGAGCTGAGTGACCCTGGCGGAACCCAAACTGTCATCAGTGTGCAGGTTACAACTGAGCGGGTGCTGCTTGATAGCAACGTTAATTACACCTTCCATCACTTTACTAATGGTCAAGAGTAGACTGATGGGGTGGTAATTGGCCAAGTTGAATTTGTCCTGCTTGTTATGTACAGGACATTTTATGGGCAATTTTACACATTGTCAGATAGATACCAGTTCTCCAACTGTACTGGAGCAATTTGGCTATGGAACAGCAAGTTCTGGAGCACAAGTCTTCAGTACTAATACCTGAATGTTGTTAGGGCCTGTAGCCTTTGCAGTATCCAGTGTATCCAACTGTTTCTTGCTGTCATGTAGAGTGAATTGAATTGGCTGAAGACTGGTATCTGTATTGGTGGGGTCTGTTTGAGGAGGCCAAGATGGATTATCCACTTGGCACTTCTGGCTGAAGATTTCTGTGAAAGCTTCAGCCTTATCTTTTGCACTGATGTGCTGGGCTCTTCCACTATTGAGTATGGGGATATTTGTGGAGCCTCCTCCACCCCTTCCACTTGGTTACAAAGGCCCAAGAACGTCTTTTCCTCAGGTAGCTGACCTTGCCAACCTTTATAGGTGCGCTATCGAGAACATTCTGTCTGGATGTGTCACTACACGGTATGGCAACGGTACCATTCAAGATCGGAGATGGTTACAGAGAGTGGCGAACTCAGCCCGGACAATCACAAAGGCCAACATAGGATCCATTTACCAGCCCCGTTGTCCAGGAAAGACCGCCAGCATTCTCAAACATCCATTCAACACTGGCAATGTTTTTCTACAATCTCTACCATCAGGGAGAAGGTACAGAAGCCTGAATACACACACCAGCTGGTTTCGAAACAGTTTCTACCCTTCTCTTGTTAGAATACTGAATGGAATTACAAACTTTTAACATTCGTCTGTACCTGTGTTTTGGTTTTTGCCGCTGTTTACCTATTATTTACTTATCTATGCTTTTTTTTTAATAGGTATTTTTATTGAAAGAAAAAATGAAATTTCTTAAACATTTTAAACAAAATTACAAAATAATACAAACAAGTATAAACATTAATATACAATTAAACATATATATAGAAAGGAAATAAATAATAACCAAAATACAACAAAAGAGAAAAAAAACTCAGCTAACTACTAATCTATCCTACAAACAACAAAAGCATAAATAAGATATCTTACAATACTAATAAGAAATAATGTAATAATTAAATAATTAAGTATATACTCAAAATGGATTAACATCAAGTCATAATAAAACCCGTATTTATACGGGATTCCTCCCCCACTCCCTCCCCCCCCAACCCCGGCGGCCCCTGGACCAGCCAGAACCACTATCACAGCTAGACAAAAGCCCTTGACAATATGGCCAAAATATCTGTGAGTCTATAGTTCAGAAAGGGCTGCCATATTTTATAGAATAATTCAGATTTTTCTGGTGCACCATATTTGTGAGGAAGTCAAGGGGAATACATTCCATGTGCCAGTTCAAAAGTCTTGGAGGGCCCTCAGCTACCCAATTAACTAAGATATTTTTCCTTGCACAGAAAGAGAGAATGGAGAATAGTTTCCTCCCATGTACATCCAGGGAGGGCAGATTTGAAAAGCCCAGGAGAAGAGGTACTGGATCCAATCCAATCTGCGTTCACAAGATTTCTGTCAGAGCATTCGCTGCTCTGTCCCAGTATTTTCGAATCTTGTGACATGTCCATAAACAATGTGTGAGAATGCCCACTTCTGTTTTACATTTAGGACACATTGGGGATGTTCCTACCCTAAATTTTGCCAGTCGTTCCGGTGCTATATGAGCCCTATGGAGTATCTTGAATTGAATAGCTTGAGTTCTATTACAAATAGAGATCTTTCTGGCATTTTCCCAGATATCCTCCCACTATTCTGAAGGGATTTCTAACCCCAATTCCTGGTTCCATGTTTTAAACAGTTGCTCCATGTCTTTTGATATCTTGTTATGTAATGAGTGATAAAGACTACTGACCGAGGGTGGACGCATTGGCCATAGCACTCTTCTCTCCCTAATCGATTTGTAGGGACTGTCTAATAATGTGGTCTTCGTCTGTATATAATCTCGTATTTGGAGATACCAAAAAAAGTCTCCATTAGGAAGTCCAAACTTCTGGTGCAGCTGCTC
This sequence comes from Chiloscyllium punctatum, assembly GCF_047496795.1. Classification (NCBI taxonomy): domain Eukaryota; kingdom Metazoa; phylum Chordata; class Chondrichthyes; order Orectolobiformes; family Hemiscylliidae; genus Chiloscyllium; species Chiloscyllium punctatum. Next base: position 35,304,306 of record NC_092749.1, on the reverse strand, counting down.
AAAAGATATCATAACCTCTCCATCAAACAGGTCCCCTAAGCAAGAGACACCACTGGACCTCCAGGTTTTAAATGTAGCATCTGTCAGCTCTGGCTGAAAACCCTATGGTCCCACTATAGGAGTATAAGGAGAGGTTTTTTATAAGTTGCCTTCAACTTGCCGCATTATCCTCCAGGCTTTAATTGATTTAATACAACATCTTATCTAAAAATAAAAGATTGATGAGAGGACACTTTGTTTGGGAGGTCTCGATGTCTAACCAAATTGATTGTGGGTCGCAAGAGACCCAATCAGCTACATAGGATAATAAAGAGCTCAACTGATACCTCCTAAAGTCTGGAAAATCCAGTCCTCCCCTGGCTTGTGGAAGCTGCAGCATTTCTCATTTGATAAGGGGCCATCTGCGATTCCAAATAAAGGAACCAAGCCAACTATTTAGTTTACGTAATGTCAGTCTCGGCAACGTCAAAGGGAGCATTCTCATAGGATATAAGAGATGAGGCAGAATATTCATTTTAACTAGAGCTACTCTGCCTAACCAGGACATTGGGAGATCTCGCCAGTGTTCAAGTTCCTGCCTTATTTTCTCTAGTTTGTGCACAAAATTGGCTTTATACAGCTGACCAAATACTGGAGTGATAAAAATACCAAAGCATAGAAAACCCTCCAGTGACCACCGAAAGGGAAAACAAGATCAGTCTGATAAATTGTATATACTAATGAGACCACCCAACGGCATGGCCTCCGATTTAATAAAATTGATTTTATAGCCTGAGAACATACTAAATAGATGAATTACTTGAATTAAGTGGGCTACGGATATCAAAGGATTACTTAAGAAAAGGAGGACATCATCTGCATTGAGAGTGATTTTATGTTTACCCGAACCAACCCTCGGAGCCACGATGTTAGAGTCAGTTTGTGTAGCTTCTGCTAGTGGTTCAAGTATTAGCGTGAGTAATAACGGTGAGAGAGGACATCCCTGACGACAGCCCCTACCCATACTGAAGCTATCCGAACCTAAACCATTGGTAATCCCAGCTGCTTTGGGGTCATTGTATAATATTGAGACCATTTAGAAAATACCTGTCCAACACCAAACATTTCCAGTGTGTAAAAAAGATATGACCATTCAACCGGGTCAAATGCCTTCTCTGCATCCAAGGAGATAACTATCCCCAGTATTCTTTCCTGTTGACAGGCTTGTATCATATTTAAGACCCTTCTAAAGTTATTAGATGATCGACGACCCTTGATAAACCCCGTCTGGTCCTCTTTCATGATGTATGGTAAGACCCTCTCCAATCTTAATGCTAACATTTTAGAAAGGATTTTAAAATCTACATTTTGCAAGGATATTGGTCTATATGATGAGCAATCTTCTGGGGCCTTTCCTTTTTTAAGAACGAGAGAAACATTTGCTTCTCGCAACGAAGGCAGGAGGCAACCTTGACTATGTGAGTAATTTTACATGTCTATAAGTGGACCAGACCCCAGTTCCCCTATGAATTCTTTATAAAATTCAACCTGGTATCTGTCTGGTCCAGGTGCTTTGCCACTCTGAAGCTGTCTAATTGCGTAGAGTACTTCCTGGGTTGCCAGGGGAGCATTCAGGATCGACGTCTGCTCCGTGGTTAAATCCGGAAAGGCCAAGCTTTTAAAGAAGGACTCCATCTTCTTAGTTATATCCTCACAGTCCTGTGATTTATACAGTTCAAAGTAGAACTTATACAGTTCAAAGTAGAACTTTCTAAGGGCTGTATTGATACTTTTACTATCACAAGTCAGAGTTCCAGCACTTTCCCTAATGGACGTGATAGCTTGGGGAGCCTTTTATTCCTAGCAAGATATGCTAGGTATCTGCCAAGCTTGATGCCATATTCATATAGTCTGTGCTTTGCAAATAACATTTCCCTCTTTGCCGTTTGGATAAATGTGGTATTCAAGGCTGTCCTAAGGGCTGTGATCCTTTGTAGCTTAGTAATAGAGGGCCTATCAACATACACTGTCTCAGCTGCCTTCAAGTGAGCCTCGCGTAGGTGCAGTTGATCTCCCTTTGTCTTTTCTGGGTCGCAGAATGTGAGATGATCAAACCTCGTGCATAAGCCTTAATGGTCTCCCACATCGTCGACAGGTTACTGGCCGTACCTGAATTAATTTCCAAAAAGGTTTTGAATTCTTGAGAAAAACATTTTATAAATTTGCTATCCTTCATTTAAGAAGGAATCCATATGCCAATGTTGGGGGCCTGTCCCATCGTCCCTAGTCTGATCTTCCATATATACTGCGAAATGATCAGAGATTGCTATATTACCTATTTTGCAGGACAATCTGGAACTCAAAAGGGTCAAGGGAGCAAAAAACATATCAATTTTGGTCTGACACTTGTGTGGGTTAGAGTAGAAAGTAATGTCTGCCCTGGGAGTGAAGACACCTTCACACATCTAGTAGCCCTAGCTCCTTATTCAGATCCGTCAATTGTCTGGATCTAAGAGATATACCCATAGTACTCTTGGGTATCCTATCTGTTTCTGAGTCCATAATACAATTAAAATCTCCTCATATAATTATATGGCGTGCCCCAAAAGCCATCAACTTGGAAAACGCTTCTGTTACAAATTTGAAGGGGTATGCCGGGGGGCAATAAATTTTCAAAATCACATACTCCTCTCCATTTATTAGGCATTGATCAGTATATACTGTCCAGATTCATCTTTTATCTGGTTTAATATTTTAAAAGGAAGATTCTTCTGAATGAGAATGACTACTCCCCTACTTTTTGAGCTAAAAGATGAGAAAAGGGTGTGGTCAAATCCACCCTGTTGTAATTTTAAGTGTTCTTTGTCAAGTAGGTGTGTCTTCTGTAAAAGAGCTATATCAACCCTCTTTTTTTAAGGTTTGATAATATCTTCTTCCTTTTGATTGGTGAATTACTCCCCTTGGTAAAAACAATGACTGCAGCTGCTGGAAACCAGATTCTGGATTAGTGGTGCTGAAAGAGCACAGCAGTTCAGGCAGCATCCGAGGAGCAGGAAAATCGACGTTTTGCCCTCCTGATGAAGGGCTTTTGCCCGAAACGTCGATTTTACTGCTCCTCAGATGCTGCCTAAACTGCTGTGCTCTTCCAGCACCACTAATCCAGAATTACTCCCCTTGACATTCCAGGTGCACCACCTAAGCGAATAGCTAGCCATGATCGTCCAGACAGGCCCGAGACCCCCCAGGAGGAAGAACCCCCACCCATTACACCCTGAGTAAAGACCATGGAAAATTCACAAAAGCAAAAATTCTTTAAGACATTTACACCAATACAATTAAAAACTATTCCTAAGTAAAAAAAAACAAAACACTTTTGAAAGGAGATTTTCCCCCTTGCTCCGAGGGGGTGTAACTACCTATCAATAACCCCACCATAACCTTGCCTAACCAGTGCCCTGCCCTTGACCCAGGCATTATAAAATGGAGTAGACAAATTCAAGTGTTCTATAAAACCAAAGTTGAAAGTGAGTGACCACCCCCTCACACCAACACCTAGGTGCATTTAGCAAGCATAATACAAAATATAAATATGTAAAACTACAAAATTACAATCCTAGCAATTATTAGAAAACAAAGTAAGATGACAGAAGAAGAGAACTCCGCTCTAAAAAAAAGGACAAAACAAACCCCCCTCCCACACAAATCAAATAAGCTGCACTGCCTGTAAAAAAAGAAATCACATAGTGAATAACAAAAAAGCCCCCCCCCCACCCCCTGGAGAACGTAATGAACAAAAAAGGGATGGAAAAGGAAAGAAAGGGTAAACCCGGTGGGGGGTGTGTGGGTGGGGAGGTCAAAGCAAAATCGTTATCCATACAGTTTGAATCTTACAATCTATTTAAGAGAGTCCAAAAATTCTTTAGCCTTCTCACATGACCCACAGTTGTATATAGATCCTTCATGGCTGAAGCACAGTGTTGCTGAGGATGTCCAGTCTTGAGTTGCTAAATATTGGATATTTAGGTCTCTTAGGTGCTTCTTCGCCTCATCGAGTGCCCTCCTTTTGCAGATCACAGCTGGAGAAAAATCCTGAAATAACATAATCCTGGAACCCTTGTGCATCATGGCTTCCCCAGGACTCTGGAAGCTTCCAGGAGCATCTGCTTCTCTTTATAGCATTGGAGCCGGAACAGAACCGGGCGGGGGCGCTGGTCCGGCCCAGTCCTGCATATAGCAACCCGGTGGGCCCACTCCACCTGCACCTGGCCTGATCCCGACTCCAACTTTAATATTTGAGGGAGCCATTGCTCCAAAGAAACTGCAAGCTGGCCTTCATCTTCCTGTTCAGGAAGGCCCAGCAACCGAATATTTTTTCGATGACCCCAATTATCAAGGTCATCTGTGCTCTTCCAAGGTCCGGACACGCTGCTCGAGAGCCCGAACCCAGCCCATGGCCGATTCGGCAGCAGCTTCCGAGGTTGCGGCCTTTTGCTCCGCCCCTCTGATGCGTTGTTCGAGTTTTTCAATTTCTCGGTCGTGCTTCTGCAGCATGACCGAGAACGACTCCCACCTGCTCCTTGATTCTTCGATGAAGGCGTCGATCCTCTCTCTTGCAGCTTGTTGATCACAGAGACCAGGCTCGCCATGCAGGTAAGTACCCTGAGGTGGCCACAGATGTCTCTGCTGCTGCTGGAGAGGGTGGGGGAGGGGTCCCTGCCTGTTGCGAACTTTGGGAATTTTTGCCCTTAGTCATTCTAGGAACAACACCAAACTGTTCAAGTTTGATGTAAAATGACTAAGTATGCTGATCAAAAGCTATTTTAAATGATTTAAAAGGTGTGGTGAAGGCGGGTGCCCCACTTTGCCCGATTCTTAGGCAAAGCACTACAGACTTGTTGGGTCGCCACCATTTTGAATCTCCTATCTATGCTTTTAACTACATGATCTGCCTGTATTGTTCGCAAGACAAAGCTTTTCCTTGTGCCTCAGTACATGTGACAATAAATTCAATTCAATTCAATTCAGTTCAACCGGTGAGTTGTTTAATTGTCCATCACCATTCACAACTGGTTGTGGCAGGACTGCAGAGCTTGGATCTGATGTGTTGGTTGTGGGATCGCTTAGCTTTGTATATCCATTGCTGATTAGGCTGTTTGACATTAAAGTATTCTCGTTGGGTGGCTTCACCAAGTTGACACCTTATCTTCAGATATGCCTCCTGCATGCTATGTTGAACCAGAGATGATCCCCTGGTTTGATGGTAGTGTTTGAGTAGGAGATATGCCTGGCCATGAGGTTACAGATTGTGCTGGAGTTGAATTCTGCTGCTGTTGATGGTCCAAAGTGCCTTGGGGATGCCAAGTCTTGAATTGCTAGATCAATTGGACTTCTGTCCCATTTAGCATGGTGATAGTGCCACACAATATGATGGAGGTTATTCTCAAATGTGAAGGCAGTACGTTATCTCCACAAGGACTGTTTGGAGGTCACTCTTACTGATACTGTCATGAAGAGATGTATTTGCAGCTGGCAGATTAGTAAGAATGAGGTCATGTATGGTTTTCCCTTTTGTTGGTTCCCTCACCACATGCCATAGACCCAGTCTAGCAGCAATGTCCTTTAGGACTTGACCAACTTGATCACTGCTGCTGCTGAGCCGCTCTTGGTGATGGACATTGAAATGCCCCACCCAGAGTACATTTTCTGCCCTTGTCATTCTCAGTGCTTCCTCTAAGTGTTGTTCAACATAGAGGAGTACAGATTCATCAGCTGAGGGAGGATCATATGTGGTAATCAGCTGGAGGTTTCCTTGCCAATGCTTAACTGGAAGCCATGAGACCTCATGGGGTTCATAGTCGATTTTTGAGGACCCCCTGAGCAACACTTCCCTGACTGTATACCACTGTGCTGGCACCTCTGCTGGGTCAGTCCTACTGGTGAGACAGGATATATCCAGGGATGATGGTGCTGTCTGGGATATGGCGAGGTGTGATTCTGTTGAGTATGACCATGTCAGACTGTTGCTTGACTAGTCTGTGAGACAGTTCTCCCAGTTTTGGAACTAGCTCCCAGATGTTCATGAGGAGGACTTTGCAGGGTCCACAGTGCTTTTCCTGCCATTCTTTTCTGTTGCCTAGGTCGATGCCAAGTGATCCGTCCGGTTTCATTTCTTTGAGACTTTGTAGTAATTGGTACAGCTATATGCTTGTTATGCCATTTCAGAGGGCAGTTGAGAGTCAACTACATTGCTGTAGGTCTGGAGTGACATGTAGGCCAGGCCAGGTGAGGATGACAGATTTCCTTCGCTGAAGGGCATTAGTGAACCAAATGGGTTTTTCTGACAATGATTTTATAGTGATCAGTAGATTCTTAATTCCAGATTTTTTAAATATAAAAAGTTGCATTCAAATTCCACCATTTGCTGTGGCAGAATTCTATCATGGGACATTAGCTGAGTTCCTAGATTAACTGTCAATCAACAATACCTCCAGGCTATCTCCAACCCAGTGAGTGAGCAAACACTTCGCAGAGACAATATAATGTGGGGACATTATGGAATTTGGCAGGAAGATTAGAGAATTGAGCATGATTTAACTGGGGAAAGACAGCAGAAAGTTGCAGCACAAAAGGATTTGAGGGTCCTTGTGCATAAATTACATAATGCTAGCATCCAAGTTTAGCAGGAAATGGGGAAGGAAAATGGACTGGTGACCTTTTATGTCAAAGAAAATGGAGTATAAATAAAGAGGTGTTGCTAAAGCTGTGCAAAGCATTAGTCAGACCACAACTGTTCAAAGTATTATGAACAATTTTGTTCACCTTATCTAAGAAACGATATACAGGTGTTGGAGGAAGAGAAGGTTCACGAGGTTGATACTGGGTACGGAGGGATTTCTATATGAGAAGTCATGGAGTACGTTTGGCCTTTACTCATTAGAGTTTAGCAGAATGATAGACGACTTTATTGAAACAAGTAAAAATTTTTATAGGCCTTGACGGAGTAGATACTGGGAGATTGTTTGCCCTTGTGAGAGAGCCTAATTCCAGAGAGCATGATCTCTGAGGAAGTCACTGCCAATTTAAGACAGAGACAAGGATGGATCTTTCTCTGAAGGTAATCAGTCTATGGAATTCTTTACTGAAGAGGTCTGTAGAGGTTGGGTCATTAAGTATAGATTGTACTTGCAGATACTCAGGAATGTGTGCAGGAGTAGCAAAAAGATTTCTAAGTGATTTAAATAAAGAGTGATTTAAAAACTAAAGAAGTATATAAATGGAAAACCAAAATCAGATGAAAGAGTATCATCTGTGAAAAGGGAACCAGAATATTCTTTCATTTTTAAGAAATTGGCTTTATGGCACAACTGTGCAGTCTGAAAGAACCGAAGGTGAGCTTTTGCAGTTGACATTTGTCATGGGATTCAGCAAACCTGTTGTTAAGTATATTTAAGGTTGACATCGACAGATTTAATCATTATGGAAATCAACAGTTACAGAGTCATAGAGATGTACAGCATGGAAACAGACCCTTCGGTCCAACTCGTCCATGCTGACCAGATATCCCAACCCAATCTAGTCCCACTTGCCAGCACCCAGCCCCTATACCCCCAAACCCTTCCTATTCATATACCCATCCAGATGCCTTTTAAATATTGCAGCCTCCACCACTTCCTCTGGCAGCCCATTCCACACATGCACTACTCTTTGTGTGAAAATGTTGCACCTTAGGTCTCTTTTATTTCTTTCCCCTATCACCCTAAACCTATGCCCTCTAGTTCTGGACTCCCCCACCCCAGGGAAAAGACCTTGTCTGTTTATCCTATCCACGCCCCTCATGATTTTATAAACCTCTATGAGGTCACCCCTCAGCCTTCGATGGTCCAGGGAAAACAGCCCTAGCCTATTCAACCTGTCCCCATAGCTCAAATCCTCCAACCCTGGCAACATCTTTGTAAATCTTTTCTGAACCCTTTCAAGTTTTACAACATCGTTCCGATAGGAAGGAGACCAGAATTGCACGCACCATTTCAATAGTGGCCTAACCAATGTCCTGTACAGCTGCAATATGACATCCCAATTCTTGCATTCAATACTGTGACCGATAAAGGAAAGCACAACAAATGCCGCCTTCACTATCCTATCTACCTGCAACTCTACTTTCAAGGAGCTATAAACCTGCAATCCAAGGTCTCTTTGTTCAGCAACACTTCCATTAAGTATATAAGTCCTGCTAAGATTTGCTTTTCCAAAATGCACCACCTCGTATTTTTCTAAATTAAACTCCCTCTGCCACTCCTCAGCCCATTGGCTCATCTGATCAAGATCCCATTGTAATCTGAGGTAACTTTCTTCACTGTCCACTACATCCCCAATTTTGGTGTCATCGGCAAATATACTAACTATGCTTCTTAAACTCACATCCAAATAATTTATATAAATCACAAAAAGTAGTGGACCCAGCACCAATCTTGTGGCACTCCACTGGTCATAGGCCTCCAATCTGAAAAACAACCCTCTACCATCACCCTCTGTCTTCTACCTTTGAGCCAGTTCTGATCCAAATGGCTAGTTCTCCCTGTATTCCATGAGATCTAACCTCCCATGGGGAACCTTGTTGAATGCCTTACTGAAGTTCATATAGATCACATCTACCGCCATGCCCTCAACAATCCTTTTCATTAATTCTTCAAAAACCTCAATCAAGTTGTGAGACATGATTTCCCACTCACAAAGCCATGTTGACTATCCCTAATCAGTCCTTGCTTTTCCAAATACATGTACATCCTGTCCCTCAGGATTCCCTCCAACAACATAGTGGGCGGCACGGTGGCAACAGTGGTTAGCACTGCTGCCTCACAGCGCCAGAGACCCGGGTTCAATTCCCGCCTCAGGCGACTCTCTGTGTGGAGTTTGCACATTCTCCCCATGTCTGCGTGGGTTTCCTCTGGGTGCTCCGGTTTCCTCCCACAATCCAAAAATGTGCAGGTTAAGTGAATTGGCCATGCTAAATTGCCCGTAGTGTTAGGTGAAGGCGTAAATGTAGGAGAATAGGTCTGGGTGGGTTACGCTTTGGCGGGTCGGTGTGGACATGTTGGGCCGAAGGGCCTGTTTCCACACTGTAAGTAATCTAATCTAAACTTGCCCACCACCGACGTCAGGCTCACTGGTCTATAGTTCCCTGGCTTGTCTTTACCGCCCTTCTTAAACAGCGGCACCACATAAGCCAACCTTCAGTCTTCTGATACCTCACCTGTGACTATCGGTGATACAAATATCTCAGCAAGGGGCCCAGCAATCATTTTTCTAGCTTCCCACAGAGTTCTAGGACACACCTGATCAGGTCCTGGGGATTTATCCACTTTTATGCGTTTCAAGACATCCAGCACTTCCTCCTCTGTAATATGGACATTTTTCAAGATGTCACCATCTATTTCCTTACTGTCTATATCTTCCATGTCCTTTTCCACAGTAAATACTGACGCAAAATACTCATTTAGTATCTCCCCCATCTCCTGTTGCTCCACACAAAGGCTGCCTTGCTGATCTTTGAGGGGTCCTATTCTCTCCCTTGTTACCCTTTTGTCCTTAATGTATTTGTAAAAACCCTTTGGATTCTCCTTAATTCTATTTGCCAAAGCTATCTCATGTCCCCTTTTTGCCCTCCTGATTTCCCTGGTAAGTATACTCCTACTGCCTTAATACTCTTCAAAGCATTCACTCGGTCTATCCTGTCTATGCCTGACATGTACTTTCTTCTTTTTTTTAACCAAACCCTCAAATTTCTTTCATCATCCAGCATTGTCTATACCTACCAACCTTCCCTTTCATCCTAACAGGAATATACAGTCTCTGCACCCTTGTTATCTCATTTCTGAAGGCTTCATATTTTCCAGCCGTCCCTTTACCTGCGAACATCTGCAGCTCATCAGCTTTTGAAAGTTCTTGCCTAATACCGTCAATTTTGGCCTTTCTCCAATTTAGAACTTCAACTTTTAGATCTGGTCTACCTTTTCCCATTACTACTTTAAAACTAATAGAATTATGGTCGCTGGTCCCAAAGTGCTCCCCCACTGACACCTCAGTCACCTGACCTGCCTTATTTCCCAAGAGTAGGTCAGGTTTTACACCTTCTCTACTAGGTACAACCACATATTGAAACAGAAAATTTTCTTGTACATGCTTAACAACTTCCTCTCCAACTGAACACTATGGCAGTCCTGGTCTATGTTTAAAAAGTTAAAGTATCCTACCATAACCACCCTATTATTCTGACAAGTAACTGAGATCTCCTTACAGGTTTGTTTCTCAATTTCCCTCTGACTATTAGGGGGTCTAAAATACCATCCCATTAAGATGATCATCCCTTTCTTATTTCTCAGTTCCACCCAAATACCTTCCCCAGAGGTATTTCATTATCAAAAATACCACTCTTCTTCCTCTCTTGCCTCCCTTTCTATCCTTCTTGTAGTATTTGTATCCTGAAATGTTAAGCTGTCAGTCTTGTCCATTCCTGAACCATGTTTCTGTGATTGCTATATATCCCAGTCCCATGTTTTTAACCATGCCCTGAGTTCATCTGCCTTCCCTGTTAGGCCCCATTGCATTGAAGTAAATGCTGTTTAATTTATCAGTCCTACCTTGTTCTCTGCTTTGTACCTGCCTGCCCTCGCCTTTGTTTTCAATTGTACCAGTCTCAGATTGAGCTCTTTCCTCATTAACTTCCTGGGTCCCACTCCCCCCCCCCCCCCACCTTCCTAGTTTAAATCTTCCCGAGCAGCTCTAGCAAATCTTCCCGCCAGTATATCAGTCCCCTTCCAATTTAGATGCAACCCGTCCTTCTTGCACAGGTCACTTCTACCCAGAAGAGATTCCAATGATTCAAAAGTGTGAATCCTTCTCCCATACACCAGCTCCTCAGCCATGCATTCATCTGCTGTATTCTCCTATTCCTATCCTCACTTGCTTGTAGCACCGGGAGTAATCCAGACATTACTACTCTCGAGAACCTCCTTTGTATATTCCTGCATAACTCTCTGTAATCTCGCTTCATAATCTCAACCTTTTCCCTTCCTATGTCGTGGTTCCAATGTGTATGATGACCTCCTGCTGGTCCCTCTTCCCCTTGAGAACATTCTGCACCCTCTCTGAGTCATCCTTGATCCTGGCACCAGGGAAGCAACACACCATTCTGATTTTTCATTGCTGGCCACAGAAACGTCTGTCTGTACCTTGGACTAGAGAGACCCTAACACAATCGATCTCTTGGAACCCGACGTACCCCTCATTACATTAAAGCCAGACTGATACCAGAAACTTGGTTGTTCATGCTACATTCCCCTGAGAATCCATCAAACCCTACGTTTTCTAAAACAGCATACTTGTTTGAAATGGGGATAGCCACAGAAGACTCCTGCACTACCTGTCTACCGCTTTGACCTTTCAGGAAGTTAACCCATCTATGTGACTGCATCTGCAACTTTTCTCTCCCTTTCTGTAACTGCCATCCGTCACATCCTCTTGCTCTTGTAAATTTCTCATTGCCTCTAACTGTCGCTTCAACAGTTCCATTTGACCTGATAAGATTCAAAATCAATGGCACTTATTGCAGATATAATCCTCTGTAACATGTAAACTCTCCCTCAACTTCCACATCTGACAAGAAGAGTATATCACTCTACTAAAGGCCATTTTTGCTTCATCCAATCTGCAGACCCAGAAAATAGCCCTGTATTATTCCTCTGTAAAATACTGCTTCAGGCTAACTTAATACTTATTGCTTATACTTTCAAGTTTACTCAAGGGACATAGCTCAATAAAACATATAATCAAGAAAGAACCCACTCTATTCACTACTACAGACTTACAGCTAGGCCCCAAGGCCACACTTCAAACTATTGACTTATCTGTTTCTGTGCTTTGAGCTTTCCCAAACAGTTTACTCCATGATCAGTTGTGAATTTCACTGTTTGTTAATCTTCGCAGATGTACTCTGGCGTCCATTGATACATGAATTAAACAGCAAAGGCAGTAACTGCGCAGGTTCACTGCTATGTCAGAGAGCAGTGTGGGTTTCTTTCTCTATATCTCTCTTCTACACTGACCTCACATGCACTGCCTTTGTCTGTTCCTCTCCCTCTTAAAAGTGCTGTTATGTTGATTTTTTTTCCTCTAAAGTTCCAAAATGATGCAACAGCATATACAACAGTAATTGCTGCTCCTGGAATTCGAGGAAATCACCTCCAACACCTCGAAAACCTCAAAAAAGGAGCATCCTTTTCAGCCAGAAATTTTTCCCATCCTCCATCTTGGATTACCCAGAAAACAGGAAATTGGAGTTGAGGATAATCAGGTTAGCCATGATCTCATTGAATAGTAGAGCTGACCTACTTCTGCTCCCTCTTCCTGTGCTCTGATGGACTATCGGAAGGATGTTTTGAAACTTGAAAGGGTTCAGGAAAGATTTATAAGAATGTTGCTAGGGTTGGAGGGTTTGAGCTATAAGGGAGAGGCTGAATAGGCTGGTCTGTTTTCCCTGGAGTGTTGGAGGCTGAGGGGTGACCTTCTAGAGGTTTATAAAATCATGAGCATGGATACGATTAATAGACAAGATCTTTTCCCTGATGTGGGGGAGTCCAGAACTAGAGGGCATAGGTTTAGGGTAAGAGGGGAAAGATTTAAAATGGACCTTAGGGGCAATGTTTTCACGCAGAACGTGGTGCCTGTATGGAATGAGTTGCCAGAGGAAGTGGTGAAGGTTGCAACAATTGCAACATTTAAACAGCATCTGGCTGGGTATATGAATAGGAAGGGTTTAGAGGGATATGTGCTGGTTGGTGTGGACGAATTGACGCTATGACTCAATAACAGTTCAGACTATTGGAATATTTGGAAAATCACAACCAATGTGTTCATTATGTCTCTAGCCATCTCTCTTAGGATATAGGCCATCAGGTCTTGAACACTTGAATTTCTCTGGTATTCATTCACTATTGATATTAAATAGCCTCATTCCTCATGCTAATTTGCCCTTAATTTTTAATGTGCAACTCATTTCTTCTGTGAAGACTGACACAAAATGTTTTTTTCATGTCCTTGCCATTTCCTCATTCTGATGATAATTTCTCCTGTTTCTGTTTCTAAGGAATCTATGTTTAATTTAGTTACTTTCCTTTTACATACTTACAAAGCTGTGATAAAGTGCTTTTTTTGAATTCCTGCCTAGTTTATTTTCATTTTATCTTTTCCTTTATTATTAACTTCTTGGTTTCTTTACTGATTTTTTTAAAGCACTTGCATTCCTCACACTTATTGGTATTCTTTGCAACATTTTAATCTAATGCTATTCTTGACCTCAAGAACAGAAGGTTCAATAACCAGGGGACCTAAGTTTAAATTAATCGTCAAAAAGAACAGAAGTAAGATGAAGATAATTATTTTAATGCAGCAAATTATGTTTACGAATGCATTGCCTAACAGGTTGATGGAAGCAGATGCAAGAGTAACTTTTCAAAGGGAATTAGATATATAATTAAAGGGGGGACTTTACAGGCCTGTCAGGAAAGAAAGAGGCTAACTGGATATCTTTTTCAAAGAGTTCCACCATAGGCCAAATCACTGCCTTCTATAATATTTGTTTTATATTTGTTCATGGGCTATGGCTACTGCTCCCTGCATCTTATCCTTAATTGCCATTGAGTGGCTTGCTAGGCCATTTAGGAGACAGCTGCATTGCTGTGTGTCTGGAGTCACATGTAAGCCAGACTGAGTAAGGGTGACTAGTCTCCTTCCATAAAGGACATTTATGAACAAGGTGGATTTTTATGACAATGAACTGATTCCATAATCACCCTTAGGCTAGTTTTGTTTTAAATTCCTGATTGGTAATGAATTCACCATCTGTCTTTGTGGAATCTTCTGAGCCCTTGTTCCCAGAGCATTATCCTGGGTCTCCGGATTACTCATCGAGTGACATTGCTACAATATCTATGCTTCCTTGAAACTCTGATTCTAATTGTGCTAATGTCCCAAATTAAATGCCCAACTTATGGATTGCTTGTTATATACTAACTTCAAATCTACCTGTCCATGTTATAAACACTCATAATTAAGTTTGTTGAAATTGTTAGTTGATAAATTCAAGGGTGACTGAATAATGGCTATCTAATATTTACACCATTAATGGAATGCCAAATGGCAAGTAGGTAAACTTTTTAGTTTTATACTAGTGTCCTAAATACTTTTGTTTGAGTGAGATAATAACCAAACATGGCATCACTTGGGTAAACAACCTGTCAGTAAATTATCTCTCAAATACTATAAGCACATTGTGTCTGCATTGGTCATCAAACACCCAACTGTTGTAATTCCAAGTTTCTGTACTTAACATGAATTACTGTTTATTGCTGTAAACAACTATGGACTGTTGACATTTAACTCTACTAGTTAAAAGTCTAAACTCCTTATTAAAGAAAAAAAAGCCCGCACACAGAAAAAGTTTACACAAACATGTTGGTGTTAGGGGTGGAGGGAAAAACTAAAAGGCAGTTCAACATGAAATGATCCTTCTGCTTGTCAAGATTTCTTGTTATTTATTGCTGTCCTCAGGGTGCTTCTTATTTGCTGGAGAAACAGAACAACTGGTTCACAAAAGTCTCTTGGTTATTGGTTAAAAGTCACAGCTTCCAGCAACTGGTTAGGAAAAATAAACTGGCTTCCTTCAGGCTTTAGGGGACTTCACTTACTGCAAAGAGAGATGCCATCTATAGGTCCGAAGGCTTCTCATTCACAACCACAAACTGTTCACCTACCTCGGAACCAATCACATGGTTTTTGTCAGGCAGAAGACCTTTGTTATCAACAACTGATTATCACTTCTCAGACCAATGAGTGACTTGCTGGCCAGATTGGCTGACACAAAGGATATTTACAAAATCTGTAATTAACCTTCCCCCACTGCTTTAACAAGTAATACTGCAAATGTCACTCCCAAAGAGTGTAGTAACTTGCTTTTTGAAAGTGCAGTAATCCCTTCGACAAACCTTGGTCTTTTTTTCATCAGTCCTTTTCCCATATCAGTCTGCAGTCAAAAATACAAAAATGAAAAAGGTATGGTCTTTACACATATATTCATGTTCTTGTGTAAATGTTATATAAGGCATTTTCACGATGCAGATCAGTTGGTAACTCAGGATTGAATGCATTTTGAGTCTTTTGGCACCTAAGGAATAATTAGTTTAGAGGAATGTGCATGGCATTTATGAAATGAAGAATGACAACTTATTAAAGTAGTCTTTTACTGACTTACAGTAGTTGAATGATGTGGAAGTAAGAAAAATATTTATATTTAAAATACCTTTCACAAAATGTTGGAATATCCCAAAGTCATTTATGTTTTCTTTAAAAACAGGTAGTTTTTGCTGTGATGTAGGAGAGATTGCTTTAGGATTAACAGAACAACAAATCTATTATGTTTCTTTGTCACAGGAACCTAGCCAAGGGAATAAAACAAATGCGGGAAATATTAAGAGCTATGGAAACAAGACCCACACAGAATTTCAGAATGGTAAGGCTGAAATGAGACATTTTGTAAGTTTTTATTTCTGAACCAGCTGATCATATTGAACACATTTTTTAAATATAAAAAGCAAGAGACAAGTCTATGCATTTCTACATGTAAAGATGTGCCAATTCTCTCCTTAATAACCTGCTAGCATTAGATAATGTGCATCACCCTAAGCTTGCCTCACAGTGTTCCATTTTCTACTATTGACTCAATTCAATAATGTCACAGAACATTGCTGTGAATCAATGCTGCAGCCTGAAGCTCAGTGTCATAATGTTGTATGTCTGGCTTTGTCTGTGAGATAGAACAGTAATTCTTGAATAATGTTTATGAAAGTGTGTATTAGCTACAAATGTTGATTAGACTACCTCAATTGCCAGAAGGTTTTGAGTATCCAAATGACCAGTTATCTGTCAGAGAGCTTCATTTGATATGCAGACTTTTCTCATTAGTTTCAATGACATTTCAAATGCCTTGTTCTCATTTATAGAACTATTAGCTTCATGATTCTTTTATATAGTTGGCCGTTTCTGAGAATCTTGTTTCCAGTAGAATCAGTACAATCATTCAGTATGTAATTAGTGACATGTTAGAGCTTGAGATCTGAGTTAATGCAGCTTTCTTTTGATTGGATGTTACTGATGTAATGGTAAAGTGGGGCTAAATTTATACACTGCCAACGAGACATTGATGTGGCCAGTTTGACTCAGTGTATCTGCGGTTCTCTGAATATTTTAAGTGAATGCTTGATAATGTATCTGTGACTGTGAAACTGAACAACTTTAGAGCTTAATCTTACACTCCTGCCGTTTTATCTTTCAAAGAATATCATAAAATAGTTATGACTTGGAGGTGCCGGGGTTGGATTGGGCTGGACAAAGTTAAAAGTCACACAACACCAGGTTATAGTCCAACAGGTTTATTTGGAAGCACTAGCTTACGTAGAACTGCTCTTTCATCATGTGGTGAGGAGCGGCACTCCAATAGCTAGTGCTTCCAATTAAAACTGTTGGACCATAACCTGGTGTTGTGGGATTTTTAACTATGAAATAGTTAAGAATAGAAATTAAGATTCAGTGCAAAGCAAATGTAAAGGACTCCACTTGTGCAGATGAGTTGCTATTTGAAGTAAATATTCTATCATTGCAATAAGATGTTCCTTAATCTCTTCTGTTATTACTGAAAGCTGTGGATTATGGGTGAATCTGGCATGTCAAATTACCCATTTTCCTGACTAAAAGTCATACTTTTGCATATGATTTGGTACTCTTTTTGCCATGACATGCTATTCTGTCATTAGTAGTCAGCTTCAATTTTCCAGTACCTTCTAACTGTACAGAAAGGATCAAGCAGTTAAAATTGGCTGTGCTGCGAAGGTGCATGTGAGTTTAAGACCCCACTTTTTATATCAGGTATTGATGACATTTCGAAATAGTGATGAGCCACACTCTCCCCTCCAGTTTACTTTTATACTTGGCATATAAGTTGACCAATATTCTCTCTAATATTTATTTTGGTGCTCAGACCTCCTGAGATCTACGTGCAGCAGTGGTCTGAAACCGGAAGTTAATGTAGAGGCATGGTGGTCAGCATGCGTGGAACCTTGGATTGGCTGCACTTCCACAGTTTAGAGGGAATGTTGAAGTTGATTTCAGTTTTTGGAGGGTTTTTGACTTATATGCCAACATCTGTGGTAATCATTTATTTCTTTGTATTGTAATTTTTAATTTTCAGTTGAGTCAGGATTGAAACTTTATTTGATTATTTTCAAGGACGTGATTCAATTTTCCCTTGCAAGTACTGTTTTACCAATTGTTATCTCCAGAATCCTGTATGAAACAGAGACCCAGGTTTAATTCCAGCCTTGGGCGACTGTCTGTGTAGAGTTTGCACATTCTCTGTGTCTGCCTGGGTGTTTGCTAGGTAGCTCCATTTCTTCCCACAATCTAAAGATGTGCAGATTATGTGGATTGACCATATGAAATTGCCCAGTAGTGTCCAGGGATATGCAGGTCAGGTGAATCACCCATGGTAAATGCAGGGTTAGAGAGTAGGATCAGTGGTTGGGTCTGGGTGGGATGCTCTTTGGAAGGTTGGTGCAGACTCGGTGGCTCAATGGCCTCTTTCTGCACTGTAGGCATTCTATGATTCTATGAAATTGTTGGGAAACTCTTCATAATATCAAATTGGAAGTGTTCATGCCACCACTAGTTACTGTGTGTGATTTGATCTCTTTGCCTGAGAAAGGATGTATTGGCAATGGAGGGGGTGCAGGGGAGGTTCACTAGGTTGATTCCAGAATTGAGAGGGTTGGCTTCTGAAGACAAATTGTGCGGACTGGGACTATACTCATTGGAATTTAGAAGAATGAGGGGAATCTTAGAGATACATATAAAATTATTAAGGGAATGGTTAAAATAGAAGCAGGGAGATTGTTTCCACTGGCAGGTGAAACTGGAACCAGGGGACATAACCTCAAAATAGGTGGGAGCAGATTTAGGACTGAGTTATGGAGAAACTTTTTCACCCAAAGGATTGTAAATCTGTGGAATTCCCTGCCCAGTGAAGCAGTTGAGGCTACCTTATTGAATGTTTTTAAAGCAAAGGTAAATTGTTGAAAAGTAAAGGAATTGAAGATTATGGTGAGTGGGCAGGTAAGTGGAGGCGAGTCCACGAGAAGATCAACCATGATCTTATTGGATGGCGGAGCAGACACATTGGGTCAGACGGCCTACTCCTGCTCTTATTTCTTAAGTTATGCTCTCATGAATGTTAGTTCATTCCATTGTAAAAGGAGAAATGTATTTGTAGAGCATCTAGTATGGTCTCAGGACTCCTAAAACCTTTCACAGTGAATGAAGTACATTTGAAGTGTGGTCACCATGTTGTAAAATAGGGACAAAGTACATTTGTACACAGCAATACCCAGAAAGAGCAGAGAGAAAAATGACTAGTTTATCTCTTATAATAATGTTAGTCGAGTATTAAATGTTGACTGAACACTGAACAAGAATCCTTATTCCTCTTTTAATCCATCTGAAATAACATGGGTGGGCTGGCTTAATCTCTCACTCAAAGACAGCCTTACATTCATTCTGTATGCTCTACAAGATGTACAAAAGTCTCTCGTATGGCTAAAGTATAACCACCTGACTGGGGTGAAAGTATTACTACTGTGCAGGCTCTGAACTGTAAATTTTTCAGTGTACTTTTGAGGGTGAAAGTATCTGAACATTGCTACCATTTTAAAATTGATATAAGAACATAAAATGTCAAGGAATTATGCAAGTTATTTTATATATCCAAGCTACCTCTTGCATATCAAAGGCGTTATCCATAAACTTGCATTTATGAATCAAGTCTGCAGGATTTCTTTCCTGATCCACAAAATAGTTGAATGAAATTCTAGAACTTCATTACTTAAGTCTGACTTGTTTGCTTTCACAGATGTTGTGATGGTCACAGTACCACAGAAACACACATCCATCCCATACTAAATACTTTTATTAAGATATGTTTTGATGCTTTATATTGAAAAATGGGTTGTGGTTATATTCTAATCAACTCTGTTGTCTTCGCTTCCAGACAATAGCCAAACAACTGGCTGAGGTACTTCTACGAAATCTGTGTGAGGACAGTTATTGGAATCCATTTTCAGAGCCACCTCCTGATCTGCTGAAAAATGAGAAAAGTGACACTTTTCAGATCACACCAACCACTGGTCCTCAACTGTATAAAGGAGATAAGTATGTGTCTTTACTTATGCATATTGTTTATTATTCATGCCCAAATTATATGGAGCTGTAAGGAAAATGCTTATCATTCCCATGAAAAGAATGATAAGCTGATTTCATTCACCGTTAGTTTGGTGAAATAGAATTCACTTCCCATTTATATCCTCCCACAAAATGCACCCATATAAAATAAAACTGCAAATTTTTTACAAAACCATGTTGTAGTCTTCCTTATGCACATGTAAACAAAATTAACGTACAACAGACTAGTTCATTACTCTGAACAAGTTGCTGAGCATGCAGCAAACAAACAGCATATTTGCTCCCATTGTTTTGCTGTTTCATTTTTCCATTTCTTTCAATAATGAATTGAAATTCTGCTTGAAGGGGATGACAATTCTTCGCTATTGAGAAATATCGCATTGCCTACTGCAGCAGAAGGTGTGGCTTTGATCTGTGAATAATGCTCTCACTGTGATTGAGATGTAGCACAAAGATGCAGAGTGAGAAGACATCAGGTTCAGTCCCTAATCTCTGCTGATCTAACTGATCTCAGCCAAGACTGAATTAATTCATTCTAACAATTCACCAACCTGCATTTCCTAGACTTCTGTGAAGGAAGGTTGTTTGGTTAAGTAGTAGATCTTGGTCAAAGAGACCTTTTATGTTTTCTTTTAAGAAGTAAGATTTTCACTTGCATGGACCACTGGATATTCCAAAATATTTTCTGGCCAATAAGATATTTTTGAAGCACACTGTTATGATATGAGACAGCAAGCCAAATCAAATCAGCCTCTCTATCTTTGTGTTCACAACACAGTAAAACTAAAACACTCAATGAACCTCAAAATTTCACCAGTGGTTCCTAACCAGACTTTAAGGATAACAGATATCAGAGACCAGCTTTATAGCTCAAACAAAAATTAACAATTTGTTAATGTTGTAACTTCAGCAGAGCAACAGCAAGATAATTTAATTAATGTCTATAATTTTATCCCAAGCTTCTTAAAAACAACCCCCACACTCTTATAAACATCTTCTAGTTGGCTTCATTTATTTCTCACAACTGGGATTCTATGCTCCAAGCTTTCAATAAGTATAACTGGAGGGTACCTTGAGAGCAACCAAAACTGCTTTCCAGCAGCTTTCACTGACATAACCTTTCTATCTAAAACACAGTTCAAACTTTGGTTCCTATTTCTGTTTTGTCCAACATTCTCTTTGTTAGTCAGTACCAACCTCCCTGACATGGCCTCTTTTAACATGCAGACATTCACCAGCCTTTGAGCTGAAACTTATACAGTGTTCTTTGAACAATAATCAACCAGCATTTGACTCCCAGGTCAGGTCTCATTAATAAATACCAGTTTGTTTGTTCCTCCCACTTTTTAAAAAACAAGCTGCTGCTCACAGTCCAAATATCACCTTCAATTCTCAGCCCATGGCCCCTACCAAAAATGAGAAAAGAAAATAGAAAATTATTGATGTCTCAATGTCTCAACATGCCTCCTACCTCAAAAGAATGAAATGCTATTTCAGAAATGTATTTATGACAAGGTTATAACAATTTAAATGATGAAATCGTCACAAAACTGACAACTAGTCAATTCTTCTCCCATCAGCTTCTTTCTTGGTTACATTCTTACATTTGACACAATTTACATTTGAACTAAAGCATCAGCAGGTACATTTTCTTTCCCAGAAATGTGTACAATTTTCACCTTAAGTGTTTGCAACAGTAAACCTGGTTGAAACAATCTTGGAGTTTTAATCTTAAATCTCTGAATAAAAGTTAATGGAATATGATCAGTTAAAACCATCATTTCCATGTTGAACATAAAGTGTTGAAGACCTCCCAAAACTGCCAATGCCTCCTTTTCCATAGTGGAATATCTTTTCTGATATTGATTCAATTTCTTGGAAAATAACCCACTGGTTTTTCCATCTTGACCATGATCTCCTGTAGGAGAAGTGTTTAAATCCCTAAATTGTTCATGTTCATCGCAAACTTAAAGGGTTTATCGAGGTGAGGTGCAGTTTATACAGGTTCATTCATTAATATTGTTTTCAGCTTTTCAAAGGCTGCCTGACACTCTGTTGACTATACTATCTTTGTCTGTTAGTGTAGCAAGTTAGCTATAGTTATAGCTATTGCACTAATACCAACCTGGCTGACTATAATTGTTTAAACAAGGTTTCTAACTGTTATATATGTTCTATCCATATACTATGATATCATCTAAGTAAACTATACAATTAGGAATTTTGACTGTAACTTTGTTTGTTAATCATTAAGATGTGTCTGGGGAGTTTTGAAATCCAAATGGCATAACCAACATTGCTGCAATCCATTAGGTGTGACAAAAACAGAAATTTCTTTAGCCCTTCTTATGAGTGGGCTCTGTCAATTTTTTTTAACAAATCAATTTAAAATCAGAGTGACACATTACCAAGCCTATCAATACAATCTTCTAGTTTGGGAATATGGTACAACACATCTTTGTGATTGTATTCATTTTCCTACACGTAATCTAGTTGAACCATCTGACTTAGGAACAAATTCTACTGGAAAACTCCACTGGCTTGGTTAGATAAATTGATTCTCCAACATGCATTGAATTTTCTTTGTTACTTGGACTGTTTCTTTGCGCTTAACCGATATGGGTTTTATTTTATCGAGTTTTGATTACCTACATCATCATCATGCTTGATTAATGTGATTTACCCAAGTGTATATTTGTATCTCACTGTACCTCCCTCTCGCTCTTTCTCCAGGTACAAAAGTACAGTGTCTAAATGCTCTAATACCTCCAAATGTGTTAATCCAATACCAGGAAGTTTGCTTTGGGAATTGGCCATTTCTCCTTTGCTCTCATCCTTCTTTCTTTTACCTTCCATTCTTCCAATTAGATATGTCACCTTCCTAGCCTTTTAACACATTTCGTAGGGACCACTTGACTTTGCTTTTAATGGCTCACCTTGTATGGGCAACAATATTACAACATCATCTCCTGCTCCGAAATTTCTAGTTGTCGCATGTTTATCTGCCCATTGTTTCATTTTGTTTTTGTGAAGTTTTCAGATGTTCTTGTGCAACTCTACACGCTTTGTCAACCTTCTGAGAAATGTGAATACATTCTGAAACATTGAAGATTAATTTTGCAAACTTAACAATTTATCCCTGAGCAGTTTCAATGGTTTTCATAATTCTATGTCTATAACTTATTCAAGTAGACTTTAGTCAGTGGATTCATTTTGAGAATCTCTGGTCGCAAAAAGGAGAAAATGTAAACCTTTATCCTAGTCCTATGGGCACTCCTAGCAATCGCCTTTGTGAAACCTCTCTAAAGTACCTTGGGTGTGCGGATGGTATGCAGTTGATTTCAGTTATTTATTCACCAAACTATTGGCAATATCCTTGAAAGGTTTTGACGTAAAGCTTGACTCTTAATCTGACTGTACTTCCATAGTTAGATCATCAGCAAGTGAAAATGTGTTACATCATCCATAACACCTTAGCTCTGATTTTCCTTCAGGAAATAGCCTCTGGAAATTGAGTAGTCATATCCATACTTGTAAGAATACATTCATTTCCAGCTTTTGTTTAGTTATGGTCCTATATAGCCTACTGGTACATGATTGAATGGTTCGTCAGAAGACAGTATTAGAATTGGGGTTGCTGGTTTAATTACCTATAACTTGATGACTATGGCATGTTTACAAAACTGAATAACATCTGTATGCAGTTTTGGCCAATAAAATACGCATTTACGGAAACCTGAGTTTTTTAAATTTCATGTGCTACTCACAATATCTTCTGACAAGAGATGGGCGGTACCACTACCTGGTGAATGACTGCTCGTTTTTCATTTGTGGTTCTATGAGGGGTCTTTACCTCCTCATCAGCATTCTGTTCTTAAGATAACAGCATTCCAGAACTCCATCGACCTCTAGCACAGTCAGCTCATACTGAGGTAATTTATTTAATTCAGGATTTTTTTTGTCTCAGTTAGTAATGCTGTATCAAATACTCATAGATACATACAGCGCAGAAAAGTCCTTTTGGCCCATTGAGTTTATACTGACATAACTACCACCAAAAGTGTGCTAATCCCAATTTCCTAAACTTGACCCATATTTTGAATGTAATGATATTTGAAACACTCATCCAGATATTGCAATATTTGAGGAGATTTGTAGCTCAGGTTGAGGTTAAGATTGTAAGTTTGCTCACTGAGCTGGTCGGTTTGTTGTCAGATGTTTCGTCACCATGTTAGATAACATTAACAGTGAGCCTTCACTGAAGTGCTGGTGGTCTGTCCCACTTTGTCTTGGTCTGTTAAAGTGGGTGATATCATTTCTGGTTCTTTTTCTCCGAGGTTGGTAAATGGGGTCCAAATCGATGTGTTTATTGATGGAGTTCTGGTATCAATGCCAGACCTCTAGGAATTCCCATGTGTGTCTCTGTTTAGCCTGTCCTAGGATGGATGTGTTGTCCCAGTTGAAGTGGTGTCCTTCTTCATAACAACACTAGTGATAGTGGGTCATGTCTTTGGTGGCTAGTTTGTGCTCATGTATCCTGGTGGCTTGTTTCCTGCATGTCTATTGGATATAGCATTTGTTGCGGTCCTTGTAGGGTATTTTGCATACAACATTTGTTTTGCTGGTTGTTGGTACAGGACCTTTTTAGGTTTATCAGTAGCTGTTTCAGTGTGTTGTAGATTTGTGGGCTACCATGATGCCAAGGGGTCAGAGTATTCTGGTAGTCATCCACGAGATGGTATGTCACTACCATACATCAAAGACATCTCTGAGTTTCCAGCAGTTGTTCCTGGATACTGAACAAAAATCCCTTCTCAGCCCAAGGACGTTGAGACTTAGCTAAGTACCCCCAATCCTACTGTAGCTTAGATCAACTAACTTTGCACAGACTGGCATTTAAACTTGGAGCTATCTTGGTCTGTACAAATCAATACCACACCACATGGTGCACTTATCCATTGACCCCTTGAATGCCTCTATGTTTTAATCATCATCAATTGTGTACTGATGTATCAGAGACTAAATGTAAAGATGCTTCACAGCATGCTAATTGAAAGGCACAGAATTAAGTGTTTATGCCATTTTCAAAGGAAGCTTTTTTTTTATCATTGATGAATCATACATTGTCTCTTTAGTTATTGGCCTTGTTCTAACAATGAATGAAAGAAATCAAGAAGTGTGTACTTTGCCTAATTCAGTACATTATTTGTTTTTCTCAGTCTCTTCTGCCCAGAGGACATTGTTGAAGAAGCACTCCTACTTCTTCGTATCAGTGAGTCAATGGTAAGCTACACTGTTAAGTAAGAATAAAAATTCTAGTTCTTTTTGATGAATCATAAATTTTTCATGCCCTTGGTCATAGATTTATCAACTGAAGTATCTGGAAAACTCCACTGCATTTTTGATAGAGAGCCTTTTTTTTCCCATTAAAAAATGCCATGAAACTACAACTCTTTCTCCTATGATGAAACACGTACTGGCTCTGTAGAAACTCTGGTAAATTAGCTTAATTAAGTGGAGTAGAGCTATAACTGTCTGTTAAGGTGTTTTTGGTGCAGTGGTTGAGTCCCTATTTATGGGCCAGATGTCCTGGGTTCAAGCCCCACCTGTTCCAGAGATGCGAGATAAACTTCTCACGACAGATTATAAATATTTTTAACAATCATCGGTTGCTATCACTTTGCTCCTCCTGGAAAGTCTGTGAATATTGGGATCGTGGAAAATATTGATCATTGGATGTGATGGCCTGCTATCTTGCTCTTGATTGAATAGCCTTCAATAGATTCTTGTATCAATTATAAGTGAATTACTGAAGGAATCAAAGTATTTGTGGAATTCTTTCCTCGAATGGATCAGGCAGAGTAGGGAAAAATAAATTCAAAGTTTGAAGGAAAGGAAAAATCAAAAAGGTAGCTAGTAGGGTAGGTGGTGACATAATAGTCACCAAATACCACAGATAGCATCCCACAGGTGGTAACAGAGTGGTGTTCAATCAGCAAGGAGTAGCCCTGGGAGCCCTCAATATGGACTCCAGACTTCATGAAGTCTCATGCCAACAGATAAGACACTGGCAAAAAAACCTCATACTGATTATCATGCATCACCTCCACTTGGCTGATAGATTAATACTCCTGCATGTTGAACACCACTCGGAGAAAGCATTGAACATGGCTTGAAATGTACTCTGGGTGGTGTAATTTGATGTCCATCATGAAGAATGGCATAGTAGCATCACTACTGATGGAGGGAGCCTAGTCCTAAAGGGTATAACTGCTGGACTGTTAGTGAGTGAACTAAAAATCTGAAAGTCTACTGAACCTTGTCTTCACTAATAGATCTATCTATCCACAAAGTTATCGCTAGGAGGGATGACCACACCATCCTTATGAATTGTAACCTGAAAAGTGGAAGAAGTGACAAGACAAGAGTAATAAGATGGTTAAGAAGATTTTTGGGACACTTGCCTTTGTCAGTCGTGGCACAGATTATGAGAGCATGGGGTTGTTCACAGCTTTGGTTAGGCCATAGCTGGAGTACTGTGTGCAGTTCTGGTCATCACATTATAGGAAGGATGTGATCGCACTGGAGCAGATGCAGAATATAGGCAGCCTTTGAGAAGCTAAAAGCAATCTTAAGAAATGAACTATGGTAACAACACCTAACTTTAACAAACCACTTAAATGACCAGTAGATGCTAGTGATTTGGTGATTGGAGTAGTTCTCTTAAAAGGTGACAAGGTTGGAGTTACTTTTCCAAGAACCAAAAGAACTGCAGATGCTGTAAATCAAAAACAAAAACAGAAGTTGCTGGAAGCACTCAGCAGGTCTGGCAATATGTCTGAAGAGAAATCAGAGTTAATGTTTCGGGTCCAGTGACCCTTCCTTAGAACTTTTTGAGGAAGGGTCACTAGACCTGAAACATTAACTCTGATTTCTCTGCATAGATGCTGCCAGACCTGCTGAGCTTTTCCAGTAACTTCTGCTTTTATTTTTCCAAGAAGTTCATTCAACATCAGGCAAGATATTCCATTGAGGAAAAAGGGGATTGTCAGGACTTGCAGTTCTCAACATTTTACAGTTTTTGTTTGACATGAGAGCTATGAGACTTTTTTTACTGATTGTAATCTGTAAACTTTTATTGGGAGATTTAAGACTAAAACTCTGAGATTGTTTGGATGGTGCTTGTTATTACAACCTTTTAATATAAAAATTGTATATATTTCAGGTAAAGAAAATGTAATTGCTGATGCTTTTTCTCAAATGTGGAAAATTTAAGAATGTATAGAGATAAGTTTTAATTGTTTTAAATAAACGTTTGAATTTCACTGTGTTGAGTGATAGTGAGGTTGAATTGATTTGATTTGGCTTACGATCCCTGTGTCATAACAACAAGATATTTATTAATAGTTGTAATGGAAGTTGTATTCAGGGGAAGTTTCGTTAGTCCATGCAGAAGAAAGGAAAAAAAGGATATGCAGGTAGGATTAGGTGAAATGAGACCTGCAAATTGTGTTGAAGATGAACACTGGTATAGACCCGAGTCAAATGGCTTCTTTCAGCAGTAATTCTATACACAATTTACCATCACATATTTAACTTACTAAAGTAGAAATCAATTTTGTTTCTCCATTGGAGGACAGATGTTTAGCAAATGCTTGCTGCCTGGATTCAATGTGTTTAAGTCAGATTGATGCTAGTTTATTTTAGTTTGATTGTGGAGCAACTCATGTTTCATGTCTGGATTTCTTTTTCAAGAAAATCAATTTCAATTGATCTGATCAGAAGAAAAAAATCATTGCAATCATTAGTGACTATCTTTAAGTATTAGTCACTTGCCTTTTTTAGGATAGTTCATTGATTAAAGAAAAGTGCAGCCGATGCAAAATGTCATATGTTATTGATAAAGTGACTGCGGGTGAATACAATATTGTTAGTGCACAGTGCGCTAAAACAAAGGAAATTAATACAAGGTGTTTAATCTTGTAATGCTGTGGATTTGCAAGGCTTTTGTTTTACAGCATGTTAAGCAAAGGTTAGATTATTAGCAGGAACTACTAAATATCCATCAATGCATGTGATATACATTTATATTGTGGAACCTTCCAGTGTTTAGAGTGTCACAATATGATGTTTCTGCCTTTGTGTGGAATGGCTCTGTTTTCATTATGGGGTGCAAAAGGAGGTCATTCAGCCCATTGTGCCTTAAAACTTAATCCGATAGCTCAGTAAGCTTTTCCTTGAAAGTTGTTATTGATTTTGCTGCTATCATACTTTTAGTTGGTACATTCCAAATCATTATAACTCTAACAAAAGAAATCCTTATTTTTTCAGTAGTATTTTTGCCATTTTTTTGTAAATATTTTTATTGAGAAAAAGATTTTTAATTTTTTATAAAATTAGAAAATTACTACAAAAAAAAGCAATCATAATATAACAACAATAACAGTAAACAAACTACTGCTCTACTCCACAAACAATTTAGAAGAAAAAAAAAGAATAAGGAGAAAAAAATCCTATGTAAGCTACAATTCTTCTGCAGTGTGACCAGCCTGGTCCAGGTCTCCTCCATCACTGAATTGATCTTCTCTCATAGTTTCATCAACTCCGAGACCAGGCTCTGCTCCACAGCTAAGTCTCTGGGGCGTTCGCGGAGGCCAATGCTGCAGCCATGGGCATGTGCGCTGCTGCAGGGGAGTGCCCTGCTTGGTGCTATCCACATTCTCCTTTTCCCTGAGTCATTTTTCTTAATCAGTTAAACTAACATACAGCACTTTTGGGGATCCAAAACTACCGATATTTACCACAATGGGTGAGAAAGGGAGGATGAGTGCCGACTGTGTCTGGGTTCTGGTGCAGTGCTCAGCAAGGCAGACCTACGGGATCACCACTATCTTGGATCTCCCGTATTTTTGCCATTTAGTCATAGATTTGAGCCTCCTGATTATCGTTCTGCCTGCTGCCGAATATAATTTTTTAAATTTATTCTGTCTAAATGGTTGCGAATTTTATTTCTAGGGAGAATAATGTTGGTTTCTTTAGTCTCTTTACTTGTGAAACTGAAGCTTCTCACCTTGACCTCATCAGAGCTAGGATGCAAGAAACAGACTTGAACACAGGGACACCATTTTGAAAAGCATGGGCAGAGGGTGCTGAAGAGTTGAGTAATCATTGGATTGGAAGTGCACCAGGAGTATTACATTTAACATTTTGAGTTTGATATGATGCTTCATCAAAACAGAATGGTGGATATACTTTTCTGAGGGCTGTGGGTGCAGGCTGGATGAGCATGATCAGCATACTGGCTGCTGTGAATGGTCAATAGGATGTGTTGATTAACACTGTGTCTACAAGTTGTTGGGGTATAAAGCCTACATATCTGGCAGTACACTGGCACTGAACCTCCTATCATATTATTCATTTGTGTGGTGCTGTGCTTTTCCAACGCCACTCTTTTTGACTCTTGACTCTCCAGCATCTGCTGTCCTCAGTTTCTCCTAGCAACATCATGTTTGTAGGGGAAAACAAAACACAGCACAAATGGATTTGCTGCATAGTAGCTGAGAGAGACGGCTAGTTTCATCTGTTGCTCAAATTTTTGAGACATCTTCTCCATTTAGGTTTATCTGAAGTAAGCTGAGTACTGTTCAGGCCTAAAGATGGTGGATGTAGATTCCCTGTTGAATTTTTGTGATATGAGTGATGATTTGATCAGATTATCTGTTATCATGCAAGATAATTTTGATATGCAGAAGCAATGGGCCCTGGATAACATTCCAACAATGGTAGAGTCATCATCATACAGCATGGAAATAGGCCCTTCATCCCAACTCGTCCATGTCGTTCAGGTTTCTTAAACTGAAGTAGTCCCATTTAGCTGCATTTGGCTCAGATCCCTCTAAGCCTTTCCTATCCATAAGTATATTGAGTACTTGTGTTCCAGAACTTGCTGCTCCCCTAGCTAAGCTCTTCCAGCACAGCTACAATACTGGCATCTACCCAACAATAATGAAAATTGCACAAGAATGTCCTGTACATAAAAAGCAGGACAAATCCAACCTGGCCAATTACTGTCGATCAGTGTACTCTCGATCATCAATGAAGCAATGGAAGGTTGTTATCATCAGTGCTATCAAGCACTACCTGCTCAGCAATAAACCTGCCCAGTAACGTCCAGTTTTGGTTATACCAAGACCACTCAGCTCCTGATCTCATTACAGCCTTGGTTCAAACATGGACAGAAGAGCTGAATTCCAGAAGTGAGGTGGGAGTGAAAGCCCCTGACATCAAAAAACCCGAGAAAAACTGGAATCAATGGAAATTAGGAGGCAGACTCTCCACTGGTTGGAGTTGTACCTGGCCTGTTGGAGGTTGATTGGTTGTTTGTCATCTCAGCTCCAGGATATCTCAACAGGAGTTGCTCAGGGTAGTGCCCTAGGCCCACCCATCTTCATCTGCTTCATCAATCACCTTCCTTCCAACATCAGGTCAGAAGTGGGGATGTTTGCCAATAATTGCACAATGTTCAACACTATTCACAACTCCCCAGAAACTGAAGCAGTCCATGTTCAAATGTCACAGTGTGGACAATATCCAGGCTTGGGCTGACAAGTGGCAAGTAACATTGGCTCCACAGAAATGCCAGCAATGCCCATCTCCAATAAGAGACAATCCAACCACCACTCCTTGACATTCAATGGTGTTACCAGCACTGAAACCCCATCATCAATATCCTGGAGTTTACCATTGAACAGAAACTCAACTGGACTCACTTTATAAATGCAATATCTACAGGACAAGGACAGAGTTTGGGAGTACTGTGTAAAAACAATTTCTGCAGATGCTGGAAACCAGATTCTGGATTAATGGTGCTGGAAGAGCACAGCAGTTCAGGCAGCACTGCTCCTCGGATGCTGCCTGAACTGCTTGGAGTACTGTGGTGAGTGACTCACCTTCTGACACCTCCAAACCCTGTCTACCATCTACAGGGCACAAGTCAGCAGTGTGATGGAATACTCCCCACTTGCCACAATGGCTGCAGTCCCCACAACAATCATGATTGACGCCATGTAGGACAAAGCAGTCCACTTGATTGGCACCACCCACAAGCTTCACCTTGGATGTCAACAGCAACAGAACTATGTCCTAGATGCATTGCAGAAATTCACCAAAGATCCGTAGACAGCATCTTCCAAATCCACAATTGCTTCCAGCTAGAAGGAAAAGGGTAGCAGATGCATGGGAATACTACCACCTGCAAGTTCCCCTCCAAACCATTCACCATTCTGACTTGGAAATGTATCACCATTCCTTCACTTGCTTGATCAGAATCATGTAATATCCACCCTGAGGGTCTTGAGGGTCAACCTACCGTATATGGATAGCAGTGGTTCAAGAAAACAGCTCACCCCCACCTTCCTCAAGGGCAACTAGGGACGGGCAATAAATGATGGCTATATTCCAGAGTGGATAAAAGAAAATCTTGGAACTATCATTGAACACAAATTTCCTTTGTCAGGTTTTTATATGTGTGTATATATAGAAAAAAAAGAACTGCAGATACTGTAAATCAGGAACAAAAACAGAAATTGCTGGTAAAGCTCAGTAGGTCTGGCGGCATCTGTGGAGAGAAATCAGAGTTATTGTTTTGGGTCAGGTGACCCTTCCTCAGAACTGATGGAAGCTTGGAAAATGTGGGTTTTTATGCAGAAGATAGGATGAGGAATGGGGTGAGGAGTAAATGATAGGTGGATGGAGCCCAAATAGAGAGAAAAACAGTTGGATAGACAAAGGAGTGAATAATGATCTGGCTAGGAGAGTGAATAGTTGTTAATGGAGAGTGTTAGTGCCTAACAATGGGTTGTGTATGATAGCAGACTGTGATTACAAGGCCTGGTGTGTGGGGGTGGGGGCTAGGATATAGGAGAGTTCAGACTCTAAAGTTATTGAAGTCGATGTTAGGTCCAGAAGGCTGCAAGGTCCCCAAGTGGAAAATAAAGTGTTTTTCTAGCTAATACTGAGCTTCACTGGAGCACTGCAGCAAGCCTTCTATATATGTATAATGGGGTTTGCCTTGAGATTATTCAATGCTGCCAGCTACTTCTATGGCAGATAAAAATCAATCATTAGATGTTCCACAATAAGCATTTGCCAGGTCTGCTGGGCTTGCTTTCAGGGCCTCAGCATCGTTAGGTGACTTGTTGATAAATGATATGTCAAATCTTATATAATGATGCCCCTTTGTTCAAGTCCATTTCCTGTGTCCTAGCTCTGAGTGCAAAACCAAAAGCTTCAATTTCTTGCCTCTTTTTGGCAATGTTTGTAGTTGAAATCAGTCATCCCTAGAATTAATGTTAATTGTGGCTTCGTTGGTAACACTCTCCTCTGAAATAGAAGGTTTTGTGTTTAAGTGCATAAAAATCCAGACTGATGCTTCAGTGCATTACTGAAGGAGCACTGCACTGTCAGAAGAGCTGTCTTTTGGTTGAGATGTTAAACTGAGATGAATGTTAAAGATCCCAAGGCATTATTTCAAGGAAGAACAGGAGAGGTGTCCTTGGTGTCCTGGCAACATTCACCCCTCAGTTGACAGCACATAACAGCACCTTACTTTCAAATGTCCAATGGTCTCTGAATAAACATTAACACTCACAAGCAGTCCAGCTTCCAGGGAGCCAGTCTCCATTGTTGGCACACAGGACTCCTTTGTTTGTACTTTTGAAAAAACAACCAAATTACCGGACCCTCCCTATCAGTGCTTTTTACACTGGTTTTACTTCAAACAACAGGGGAACTTTCTACAGATGAGCTGAGCCAGAGGGTAATGAAGGGTAACTGAGCCAGTAATAATGTGATATCTGGTCATTATCACATTGTTACCATTGGCAGAATTTGGGGATGTTAGTCTGCGATGCAGATACAACAGAAGCAAAATTATTTTTTTAGTAAAACTGTTCAGCATCTTTTCAAACCTTTCAGATTTTTCCTAAGTGCTCCAGTTGATGCCTAATTTAGATTTGCCACTGTCAGTAGTATCAGGTGAATAGCATACATTGCAAATTTGTTGATATACAGTACGTCAAATGTTGGAGGGTCCTAATTATGCAGTGTTAGTTTCCCAGCCTCTGGATCAGGAGGCTTGGGGTCAAGTCTCACTTGTTCTAGAGGTGTATAACAGCAGCTCTGAACAGGTTGATTAGGAAATATTTATCTCAAATGTTGGATGTTTGTTTTTCGTATTGCCCATTTTTATTACTTTCAAGTCGAAGAATCCGATTTCTCAACAATTATAAAGACCCTTCCTTCAATGTAGAGCAAGAAATCAGTGTCTTTGAAATGATAAGAAGCTCACCCTGTTTCAGCACTTCAGCGTGAAAGACGGGTTATTAAATCACCTTGTGGCCTCATGGCCATCGCATCGATTGACAGCATGTCAATATAAATGTGGGATGAATTGCAGTGACTTCAAATTGTGATGGTTGCAAGAAACAAAGGCTAGGTATTCTTTTTGATATGATTTTTTTGACCTCAAAACACAAGGACCTTTTAAAGTCAGTGAACCGGTCATTCCCACAGGACTTTGTGCACTGTATCTCTTGTTCTGTTACATTCTTTTGCATTGTGAAGACCACATCATTTTAATCTTTGTTATTGGATTGAAATGGGAGAACGACTATTATAAGAAAGGATTGTGGAAAGGAGTGTTGCATTTTTTAAAAATACCGGATCCTCATTGTACATGTTGTTTACATGGCTGTTTCTTCAAGCAGTGGGAGAGTTTACTGCAAATGAGTTGGGGCAAGGAGTGTTTATGAAGGGTGATTCAGTGAGAAACAAATAGTTGATTGGCCAGTGGAGTGGGGGTAACCAGTTGCCAATGACAAAAGAGTTCTGCCTGCCAACAACTGTGATTGGCATCCAGGCAGCAGAACAGCTTGTGGGTGTGAATGTTATTCAGAAGCCATTTGATGTCTGAAAGTAAGGAGCTGTCCTTTTCAAGCCTGAAGAAAGTCAGTTTATTTCTACACAACAGTTGCTGAAAGCAGCCGGGCTTTTAACCAATAAATAAGAAATTTTATGAATGGAACCAGTCGCTGTGAAAATGCCTGAAGAAGGAAGATCAACTCCAAAAAAGCCAAAAGGATGGTCTCAATGAACCATGTGGACAGGGATCATTGAACTGCCTTCCCAGTCTTTCCCTCTGCCAATACTACCATTTTTTTGTGTCTATTTATGTCTATGTGTGTGTAAGTGAAGTTTTATAAATGAGTTAGAGTTTTAACTTGTAGAGTTAAATATTAATACCTCACAACTGTTCTTCTATAGTTAGAGTTTATTTATTTGTCATAGATAGTAATTCTCATTGAGTACAGAAAACCTGGTGTGCTTTCTGTCAGCCTGATAAACTGGGGAGTCTTGAGTACTTCTATAAAATTTTCAAAATTTGAGATGGTGCTATGAATAGTAGAGCATAATTTCCAGTGAGGCAATAATTTCCAGTGAGGCAAAGCAGCGTAAATACCTGCTGTCTTGTGTTTCCTGCCTCTCTCAAACACTCTCTTTGCACCTACTTGTTCCTGGTCTCTGCGTCCCTTTCTCAACTCCTTACTGTTTCTTCCTCTCAAATTTGTCTTATGCAGTACCATTTTGCATTCTTGTGCTTTCTCTTCCACTCTAACCCACTCTGCGCCCAAGTTTTTAGTATGATTTCTTCAGGTGCTTTGAGTGTTTGTGGAAGTAATCATGTAATCAATGTGACACTAATACTATTGTCAGCACCAAGCTTTTTTCCTGAGGTGAGAATCTTGCTAGTTACTTTCAACCAGTCATTTCGGAAGTGCAAATATGAATTACTGTCAATGGTCAATTTGGGTTGGGTTAATTGTAGATATGATTTCTCAGCTTCGCTCTACAGTGCATCAAATGCCTGTCACTGGCTTGTCAAGTGTCTGACTGGTACTTAATTTGATAGAGCTTCCCTAAAACAGGGTAATGAGGACTGTTGTTAGCTCTCCAGCTAGAGGGTAAGACTCTCTCTTCTCCATTAAATGTTGCCTCAGTGGTGGGATTCTGTAAATGCCTTTATTTCAAAATAGTCTGATACAGTTTTTGCAAGGAGATAATGTTTCTCCAGTGAAGTCTGTGTAAGGATCTCATAGATTTTAAAGAACAGGTTTACGATTTTGTTACTTAAGAGTGCACAGAAAAGATTGCACCCTTAGTTTTTATTGCATCCTCAACTGTATCAATTAAGCCCTGTTGAATATCTCAAGAAGAATATCTATTTACTAAGTATGTAAGTTAGTTCGCTGAGGTGGAACGTTTGTTTTCAGATGTTTCATCACCATAATAGATAAGGTCATCAGTGAGAGTCTCCGGTGAAGCGTTGGTGGTATATACTGCCTCTCTACTTATAGGTCATAGTTTCTTAAGGTGGATGATATCATTTCTGTTTTTTTTCAAGGGAACGTTGTTGTGTTTATTGATGGAGTTCTGGTTAAAATCCCATACCTCTAAGAGTTCTTGTGCATGTCTTTTTTTCACCTGTCCTATGACATGTGTGTTGTCCCAATCAAAGTGGTGCACTTCTTTGCCTGTATGTATAGAAACTAATGATAGTGGGTTATGTCTTTTGGTGTCCAGTTGATGTTCATGTACCCTGGGATTCTAACAAGAACTCCATTAATAAACACATTGACTTAGATCCCATTTACGTTCCCTTGACAAAAAGAGCCGGAAATCACATCACCCACTTTAAGAAACCAAGACCTATAAACAGAGAGGCGGGAAATATCACCAGCGCTTCACCGAGACTCTCACTGCTCATGATACCCAGTATGGTGACAAAACATTTGAAAACAAACCTTTCAGCTCAGTAAGTTAACTTACATACTTATCATCAACCTGAGCTACAAATCTTCTCAAAAATCGCTAATATCTATTTACTATTACATAGTCTGTCATTGCTGCCAGAAAACCTTTTAGAACTTTGGATTTATTAACTGATCTAACCATATATTTTGTACACTAAGAAACAAAGAATATTTTACAGGTCCTGCAGTAGATTTAATTTGTTGTGGAACTTGTATTTACACCAATTGCTGTTATAATTTTCCATTGGATACTACATTTTGTCTCACATTCATAGTTGCTGTATAATTTTATGATCTTTTTGTCATCTATTGTGCTTATACTTACATCTCCAAGGCAGCAATATAAGAATTAGTGGGATGCCCACTAAAAAGGGCTAGGGAGGTAGATCAGGGACAGCCTTCCTGTCTGCGGGCCACTCAAGGGCATTAGTGACAACTTTAGTGGCCACTTAAGGGCCTCCTTCTCTTAATACCAATATGTAGGGAGACTGCACAGTAAGATGAGCCAATATGTTTCTCTGTTTTGCAATTTGTTTTTTGCTTGATTGCACTTACCATGGCCCTATTATTACAAAGTTCAAAGTGCTATCTCCAGGTGCAACCACAACTTGAAACGACAAAATGGGAAACTCTGCGGTGAGGTTGTTTAAAATGAATAGTTTTGAAATTGCAAATGATTTTCCTGACATCCAAAAGACAAAGCTGCACCTGTTAAGTATCCTCTGGAGTTGATATTCAGCATGTTCACACCATAATGGTCAAAAACCTTAAGTTATTATTTGGCTGAAATAATAGATTTCATCCCTCCCTGTTTACCAAATATATCGAAATCAAGTGACAACTTTGTTTACCACAGAGTCCATAGCCAAATTATTTGAGTTGAAATATGAATTTTCTGTCCTACAATAAGACTTGAGGACCTCAAATTTATTTTTAAAAATTGTATTGTCTTTGGAATCATTCAATCACCATTGCTTTTCGTCAGCTCA
Source organism: Chiloscyllium punctatum (assembly GCF_047496795.1). Classification (NCBI taxonomy): domain Eukaryota; kingdom Metazoa; phylum Chordata; class Chondrichthyes; order Orectolobiformes; family Hemiscylliidae; genus Chiloscyllium; species Chiloscyllium punctatum. The sequence continues at coordinate 35,268,131 of NC_092749.1, read as the reverse complement.
TGTTTCAAGCATTGTGGTGTCTTGCAGTGTAGGCCTGAGCCTTCAATGAAAAAAGTGATGATTCATACATTTGCATCATCTTAAAATAACTTTCATTTTAAAATGTTTGTACAGGCAAATCGAGATGGTGTAATAAGTCGTGCGCCAGACCAGAGAGAGGACCGCAACATCAGCTTCCAGAATGCCACTGCCTTGTATGATCTCTTGAGCATAACTATGGGCAGAAGGAAACAGTATGAAATGCTCTCAGAAGTAAGCAATTAAAGTTATTTTTGAATAGGGACATAAGTTGTGTATATCAGTTGACTCAACCTCACAAATTTAGCTGCAAATTATGCACAGATTGGAAAAAATTTAAACACATGAATCATTGAGTAGTCAGTAAAACATGAGACATCTATTGAAAATTAGTTTTTATTTGTAATTGTGAAGTAGAGTGTAATGAATTCAAACAGATGTACAGGAACATTAATGCTAAGCAGAAGATGTGATAATAGTGAGCAGAATGTTGGAACGATCATATTGGATTAAGAAAAATAGCTAATTTTAGGGTTGGACAAATTGTCTGATCTCACCGTCCTTCAAGTGATGCTCTTCCTAGATCCTATACATTCAGATCTCAAAACACATTTTGCAAATCATTTTTATTTTATCAAGGGTTTAATGCCTACATTTTAAATTTCCACCTACACTTTTTAAAAATCTTGTTTATATATCTGGAAATCTTTGTTAAATCAAAACAGCTCTGAAGCTGAAACAAAGACTGGAATGGCTGGAGGAATTCATCAAGTCTGGCAGCATCTGTGAAAAGAAAACAGAGTTAATTTCTCGGGTCCAGTGACCCTTCATTCTGATTTTCAGCATCTGCAATTCTTTGTTTTATTTTACTGCTCTGATGCTGCTCTTCTGCTTAGCTTTGAGTATTGTTCTTCATATATTGTGCATCTCCAGCAGCTTTTTAATATTGATTTCAGATCTAATTTTATTTAGGTTCATGTAATGTACAATCTTTCTTGACCAGTTTGCACTTTAGATTTCAGGAGATTAGTGTTTAGTATAAGCCACAGAAATCTGATGTCCATTTGGAATCTTAATTTAATTCCTAACTTCCCAGCAATCAGTATGATGAAATGTCATTAGTCATTAGTTCTAGTTAAACTGGGATAGTATTAACCTACCAATGATTGGGTGAGGTTTGAAGTTTTCAAAATCTCCAAACCCAAGCCAAAATCACCCACTCCTAGATTTAACAGACGGAAGACTAAAAACAGCCATTCTGATTTGAAGATGTTGAGTTAAATGTCATTATGAGTTTGCTGCCCTCCTGTTTTACCTCTGTCACACATATAGTCCTAGTGTTTGGATTTCCCATGCTTTGGGAACCTGGCAGGTAAAAGTAGATGAGAAAGGTTTTGAAAGAGCGTACCTTTACATCACTCCAGAAGAAACAGGAATTTACTTGCATTGGATGCCTCCACCTACTCTCTGTTGAATGCAACAGGCAGTTCCCTACATAAGCTCAGTCTTTATTAGAGTCCCCCTGACTGATAGGCAGCAAAACCTGGAAAACAGTCAGCGAACTCTGACAGTCAAGCTGACCTGAAGTAGGGGTCCTGATTGGTGGTTAAACATGGAGGTTATGGATCCAGTCTCCACAGTATTATGAGACTATCCAGAATTCTGAGTTTGCCAACCAAAATTCTTACCCCATCTCTGCAAATTGGGGCCAATATGTGAGTGAAATGCCTTTTGCTTTTATGTCATTCTTTTCTAATCTGATGGGATATTCCTCCTCTCATGAAAGTTAATTCTCATTTTTATCTTAATCAGGAAATCTTTTCATCAGTTGAATGACTGAGTCCATATTACACTGTTACTGTCTTGCAGAGAGGAAGACAAAAGCAACATAAAGAGTCATTTTGTTTCACAGTTACTTCCTGAGTATCTAACAATAAAGTTTTTATTGGTATAATGTGTAAGATGCTCTGTGGGATAGTTCTCTTCCATTTACCAAATATTACCATCTAGAATTATCTGAAAGGAAAATCACTTTGAGAGGATTGGTGCAGACAGCTGGAGTTCCTCTGACATCAGTATCACTTTGGTGTATTTCTTCTGTGCTCAGAGACTGCAGAATTAAGAAACAAGGTGACTGACCTTGTAGAACCATTTTCGCAAATCATATTCATCTACCATTTACCATAGTCCCATTCTTTTGTAAGGGTCTAGTGAGAGGTAGAAATTTGTGTAGACTTATTCGTTAGTTCTATTTCAAACACCCATTGCAATGGAACAGATCTGAGCTTAAAACAAATTAGGAAGATGCGATATGGAGCTCTGTCTATTTATAAGATTATACCAACACTTGCAGATGTGTGGTATCCTGGAACATATCACCCTAAGATCCAAGCCATATATGTTCACAGATAATTTATCACATAGAAACTTCCCAACTACTCTTAGCTGAGAGAGACAGCCAAAATATAGGTGGTTTTGTTATTGATGAATACCCACTAAGCCTGGACTGAGTTTATACAGACTCGTTTCATTTAGTACTTTTATAACCAACAAGAGACAACACGACAGTCAGTATGACTATTTCCAGCTTTCAAAAGCACAGGTTCATAGCTCCTTGAAAGTGGAGTTGCAGATAGATAGGATAGTGAAGAAGGCGTTTGGTATGCTTTCCTTTATTGGTCAGAGTATTGAGTACAGGAGTTGGTAGGTAATGTTGCGGCTGTACAGGACATTGGTTAGGCCACTGTTGGAATATTGCATGCAATTCTGGTCTCCTTCCTATTGGAAAGATGTTGTGAAACATGAAAGGGTTCAGAAAAGATTTACAAGGATGTTGCCAGAGTTGGAAGATTTGAGCTATAGGGAGAGGCTGAATAGGCTGGGGCATGTTTTCCCTGGAGCATCGGAGGCTGAGGGGTGACCTTATAGAGGTTTACAAAATTATGAGGGGCATGGTAGGATTAATAGACAAAGCCTTTTCCCTTGGGTCGGGGAGTCAAGAACTAGACGGCATAGGTTTAGGGCGAGAGGGGAAAGATATAAAAGAGATCGAAGGGGCAATGTTTTCATGCAGAGGGTGGTACGTGTATGGAATGAGCTGCCAGAGGAAGTGGTGAAGGCTGGTACAATTGCAACATTTAAGAGGCATTTGGATGAGTATATGAATAGGAAGGGTTTGGAGGGATATGGGCCGGGTGCTGGCACGTGGGACTAGATTGGGTTGGGATATCTGGTTGGCATGGACGGGTTGTACCGAAGGGTCTGTTTCCATGCTGTACATCTCTATGATTCTAAATACCTCACATCTTTTTCTTTCATAACACTTATGTTAGGTTTCAGAGATCAGTATGTCATGATGTCTTTTAGACACATATTCAAGATATCATCACTATATTATAGCATGTGACCTGCAGGTGTTTTAAAACATCTTAGTACTCCATCATGTCTCCGATCACTTGAAGCAAGACAGTTGACTGGAGCATGGTCCTGTGTTCTAACCAAGCAGCTTAATATTAGCACAGACATTTGTGTGCTTGAGAAATGTAAAATTTGTACATAACAATCAATGTAATGTTGCTTGGATTCCTCAACATTATAGTATGAATGCTCAGTTTCTTATGTAATGAGAGATGTCATAAGCATTACTGCATCGGTAAAACATCTGTGACAATAAACTCACATCATAATAGTTGCAGCAGTGCCTATCTGTAAAAGACTCCAATATATTGCTAGATATTTGGAAAGCTGATTCAAATGGCATTGGAGAGCGTAAAACTTAGGAGAAAGTGAGGACTGCAGTTGGTGGAGATCAGAGTTGAAAAGTGTGGCAATGGAAAAGCACAGCAGGTCAGGCAGCATCTGAGGAGCAGGAGAGTCGATGTTTCGGGCATAAGCTCTTTCTCAGTGCTGAGCTGCTCAGCTTTAAGCAGTGTGAGTTTCTGTGAGTAAAAGTAGCTGCACAGATCTATAGATGAGACACTGACCACCAGGAAAACAGAGCTAATGTTTTGGTTAGAGTGCACATTCTTTGAAGTCACAAGAAATTCTTCAGATTATTTTCATTAGGAAAATAGATAAAAGGGCTGAAGTACATTTTTGAGCAGTTTCTAATTAGGGACCCTAATTAGCAGTTTCTAATTAGCTTAAGATATTAGAACCAGCATTTCTATGGCAAAATCATGGGGAGCAGAAACCTCATTATGAATTGGGTATCCAGTGAAAGTCTTGCAGAATGCAGACAACACATGCAGTTCTCGGAAGAAGTGAGGACTGAAAATGCTGGAGATCAGAGTCGAAAAGTGTGGTGCTGGAAAAGCACAGCAGATCAGGCAGCATCCGAGGAGCAGGAGAATCGACCTTCGAGCATGAACTCTTCATCAGGAATAAGGGAGTGGCCCAAGGGGGCTAAGAGATAAATGGGAGGGAGGCTGGGGCTGGTGGGAAGGCAGCTGGGAATGTAATAGGTAGATGAAGGTAGGGGCGAAGGTGATAGGTCAGAGAGGAGGGTGGAGTGGATAGGTGGGAAGTAAGATAGACAGGTCGGACACTTCAATGGGCGGTGCTGAGTTGGAAGGTTGGATCTGGGAGAAGATAGGGGAGGGGAAATGAGGAAACTGGTGAAATCGGCATTGATCCCATATAGTTGGAAGGTCCCAAGGTGAAAGATGAGGCGTTCTTCCTCCGGTGTCAGGTGGCTAGAATTTGGTGGTGGAGGAGGACCAGGGCTTGCATGTTCTTGGTGGAGTGGGAGGGGGAGTTAATGTGTTCGGCCACAGGGCGGTGGGGTTTTTTAGTGCATGTGTTCCAGAGATGTTCTCTGAAACAGAACAAATACAGTTCTGTTTTATAGATAAAGTGCTAAGTGGCTTTGGGAAAAGAACTCCAAAAGTCTTGCTTTCATTTGGCAAGGTGAGCTTTGCACAATTAGCACATCCAGTCTTTCGGTTGATGATCACAAAACAATCTGAAAGTTCTTGAAGATAAGTCAAGGTAAGAACTAACTTCAAGATTAGAAAACTCCAACTATCATATAGACAGCAACCTCCAGAATCTGTTGATCAGCTTTTTGCAAGATGCTTCAGTCAAGGGCTAGAGTGTGACTTCCTGAAGAGAAGCTCTCAGAGATGCTAATTTGAGATTGTCATCATTGTCACACCAATTAAAACATTCTGAAGGGTCTTTTGTACAAGAAAAGTGCCATACCTTTGACATATTGCTTGAGAAAGGACACCAGTATGAAGATGGTAGTGGCAGGCCAACAATAAGTACATGCTTTAAGTACAGTGAAGACAATTGCTATGGTCAGCAAAGTACACCAAGATTACAAACTCTGTGTCAGATGTGGTTTGTTGCACCTATCCAAAAAGGACCTAACATTTCTTGATATTTGTAAAGTTGTATGGCACCAAGGGCATTGGGCACACGTATGCAGGAAATCTGGATCCGGAAGCCAAACTAGGCCTTTGAGGAAGACACAGGTGACCAACAAGACCGCACAATGCCACAACACTGGCAGCAAGGGAAGTATTAAGGAAATTCAAAAATGCAAACACATCTGTGAGGGTCAAAGTTAAGCAAGCGAAAGACAAATTTCAGACCTTGCCTAGCAACCGATTGTCTAACTATTCTGAGTATAGGGATTCTTCTTTGAAGTCAGAGAAGAATGAAAGAGATGATCAAGCAAGTAAAGAACCACCGAGACAATGCAATTGATGAGTGTAAGTTAGAATTACAAATGCAAATCATCGTTTTCAGCAATGATGAATATGATTGACCACCTAGGAAATTTCATGTCATTGGTTATGCGTTCTATGGAATCTTGTGCAGCTGTTAAGCCAGATCCTAGAACCACATCTCCACCACACATTTGACAGGTGTTTCTGGGAGGTGGAATTGGTTCATAGCATTGAGATCATTGGCATTCCTTTTCCATGTTTCCTCTTGCAACCAGATGTTCTTAAAGAATTGTGTCCTTTCATACAGAGTTTACTCTGAATCTTGTTCTTCCAAATGAAGATCTCCCGTGTGTTGCCATCCATGTTGCATTTCTTGACGGAGACCTTCTGGGAATCTTTGAAATCCTTCTGTTGTCCTCCTCTTGTTCAAGTGCCTTCTTTGAGCTGGGTGAAGAAGATTGGCTTTGCTCGTCAGAATTCAGGCATCATACGCACGTTTACATGCAAATAGTTAATTACCAGCAAAGGTTTCTAGAATGTGTAACCAGCCCAGATCCTACAAATCAGTCTTGATCATGGTGCTATATTGTGAAGGAACTGATGCTAGCTCAAGCTAATGCACGAAATGCCAATTCTGCATGGAGAGTGAATGAACACTCCTTTGATGATTATGGAGTGCTGTTATACAACAGCAACCAGCAAGGCAATAAATTAGTCAAATGAGTACAACAGAGAACAGCATGTACCTCACCAGACCAACTGTACCTCCTTTGGTATACAAACACTCTTAGGGCGAGTTGCTAAATCTGCAAACATTACATCAAATTTTGAAATGTCATTAGATTCATAGAAATGTACAGCATGTAAACAGACCCTTCAGTCCAACTTGTCTATGCTGACCAGATATTCGAAATTAATCTAGTCCGATTTGCCAGCACTTGTCCCATATCCCTCTAAATCCTTCCTATTCATATCCCATGCCTTTGAAATGTTGTAATTGTATCAGCCTCCACCACTTCCTCTGGCAGCTCATTCCGTACACATACCACCCCTTGGGTGAAACAGTTGCTCCTTAGGTCATTTTTAAATCTTTCCCCGTTCACCCTAAGCTTATGCCCTCTAGTTCTGGACTTCCCTAACCCAGGGAAAAGACCTTGTCTATTTACTCTCTCCATGCCCCTTATGATTTTATAGACCTCTCTAAGGCTACCCCTCAACATCCGATACTCCAGGGAAAACAGCCAAAGCCTATTTAGCCTCTCCCTATAGCTCACACCTTTCAACTCTGGCAATATCCTTGTATATCTTTTCTGAACCCTTTCAAGTTTCACACTGTTAACGTAATTAATGTAATTATCAAATTGACAACACATGTATGTGTTGTCATTAAAAAAAGTATATGAATCAATTCGGGATAGATTTTTAGCTTTCAGCAAAAAAAGGATTTTCATGATGAATATGTCAGTATGTCTTTTAGGGATATATGTATGACATAATCACTGTACATTGTGGCCTGAGGTTATATAGAGATCTCATTTATGATCTTGATTTAGATTATTTAAAGCACAAGCATTATCTTCTATTGCAACATAACAGCTTAATATTAACACAAGCATTTTATGTAGAGTCACTGGACTTGAAATGTTAACTTTGATTTCTTCCCAGAGCTGCTGAGTTTTGCCAGCAATTTTACTTTTGTTTCAGACCAACAGCATTTGCAGTTTTTTGTTTTATTTCAGTTATAATGAACGTTTGTTGAATTCTTCAGTGTCATGATATCCATACCCAGTTTCTTGTGTTAGGGGAGGTAATATGGGCACTGTTAGAAGTAAACTCACACAATCTTGTTCAACTGATTTTCTGTACATCTATTTCGTAAAAGCACATCTTAGAAAAGCAACTAAGGAGTATATAGAATGAAAAACATTTTTTTAATTCAGTTTCACCTTGTAATAAAGTATCTTGTTTCAAATTTAAATTTGGTCCAGTAATTCTCTATTGCAACCCTCAAAGCGGTGTATTGCTGATAGCCAAATCTAAGTAGGTGGTTGCTTAGGAACCAACATGAGTGAGTAGTTTCTTCAATCAGCAATAAATTTTAGTGACCCAGAAAGCTGATTTTTTCCAAGCCTGGTTTCCCGTGTTTTAAATTAATATTTTGCCCTTCATTGTTTGGTGTTGTCACAGTTCTTAGCAGCAACAATATATCAGTCATGCCATGGCTAGACATCCAGCTGGCACTTAAGTTGTCAAACATGTAGTACATCTTCAGAGCAATCCCTTGTTAGCCACATGTTGACAAGAAGCAATCTCCTGAATCTGATCAAGGGAATAAACATGCAATTTTAATAATGAGCAATGTGGTGATTTTGAAAGATGTCCTACCTTCTGAGGAAAAAGATAATTGTATATAGTCACTGAATAATTACTGAAACATTTGTTAATTTCTAACACTTAACGGCAATCACACCCCAACATTAACCAAATTACATAAAATTATATTGAAATATCAACACAAAAGTAGGTTATTTAGACCAACTGATCACTATTGCTATTATGTTTTATATGCAAGTTCCATCCTACTTGACGTAACCCAATCTGTGTATTCTATTCCTTTCTCCTTTATGTATTTATCCAGCTTCCCTGTAAATGCAGCAAATTTTTTCACCTTAACTACTTCATCCGGTAAAAACATTTTTTAGAGTTCTTTATTAGATTTATTCATTGTTATATTTATGATTTTGATGTTTGTTCTGTTTTCCAAGTGGGGATCTTCATACAGATACTAACAAGGGTGGGATTTCAGAGGGAAAACCATTAATTTTGTTTTCTCACAAGAAGGATGTTACCCAGAGTAAGGGACTGGGGAAGGAATCCAATACCAAACCCATAGCATGACCAATCCCAGGGAGAAGGCAATTTCAGGGGTTGGTGAATTGAAGAAGGCATTCTTGCTGCATTTGACCCCCCAGTCGTTATTGTGAAACCATGTTTTTTTCCAAAGTTGTCCTCAGCTTCCTTGAGCAGGTGGGTTGCTAAGGTCCAGCAGAGGGTTAAATCTATAAGAAAAGTTAAATGTGAGGCTCCCAACTTCATAACATCTGAATTGCTAACCATTGGCTGATAGTTCCTTTTCTGTCTCTATACATTTGGTAGTAAGCTTTCTTGACCCCAACCCATAATCTTTCTTTTAATGGCATCAGTGTTTTTATCTTAATTACTCCTGTAGTAGCAACTTCTGCATTATAACCACTTTGCTTTTAGGAATGGTTTCCTAAATTTGTTATTTGGTTTATTAGTTATTAACTTGTGACCAGCATCTGTGGTGGGTAACCTCGTCGTTTATTCTCTTGGCCCCTGGTTGTTGCTGCAGCCACAGCGCGTAAAACGTTTATCACCTTTTAAAGGGCAAGTCCAGCAATTTTAAAACTCCAATCAAATTAATCAACTCCTGTCCACTTACTCCCTCCCCCAAGCACCATCTCTTTATTGATAGTGGTGAGGGAATAAAGTAATGAAAACAGAAATGTTTTTAGATACTGTGGTGGGATATAATTCCCATTTTATTATTCACAAGGAGCTTATGGCTTGCATAGATTTGTTGACTCAGAATCTGAACTACGGTCTATGCAACGTGACAGCAGTAGGAATGGAGTCCCCAAATATTTTCTCTTGAGGGTTCTCTTTGAGACTAAATAAACTATCCAGTACAATTTATTTGAGAGCTATTCTTCAATTTTCATAAGTGAATGGTTAATGGTAATTTATGTATTAAATAGAATGTAATGTAATCAATATTATATTAATAATGCTTTATAAGGTTATGCATTTTATGCACAGCAAGCTTTGACAAACAGAAAACTGATGATGACCAAATACTCATTTTTTTGGGAATATTGCACTCCAGAGTGGGTTGATAAGGAGGAGAGGGGAAGAAATTTAAGGGGATATTGGGGATGCCACTACCACTGTAAGAGGAGAAAGGAGGGAACTAATGAATAGAGGAATTGGAAAAGAAAACATGAGAGAGACAGGAACTTTGATTGGAAAAGCAGTTCCTCGCATATTCTGTGTTTCCTATGTATGGGGGCAACTTTTTCTCGTTTGTTGACCCAAAATTGATTTTTCCTGAGATGTTTGGGATCTTTCAAGGGCAGATTCACCTGTTGCCCCCTGTGTATTTTGAACTCCGCATTAAACTCCTTTGCCACTTCTAGATGAATGCTGCAGCTTTCATTTTAAATTGAGCTGCATGCTTATTATTCTTTCCTGAAGGCATTATGGTAGGTAATGTGGTGCACATTACTCTTGTCTGTTAGATGGGAGATAAACTTTAGAATTGGCTGTGGGAAAGTCTAAAGGTTCCCATGTATACTGTTAAATTAATGAGCTATTGTAATTTCCATTAAATAATTAATAATCCCAACAGTTTTATCCTGACTTTTACATAAATTGAATGAAAAATTTTGTTTGGTTGTCAGGATGTAGTGAGATAGACCTTTACATGAGATTGTAATTTATGTTTAATTATTGATGAGGTTCAAGTTACTGGAGAGCTATTAATACTCTTAGAATAATAAACTAGTGAGGAATCGCTAATATCGTTGGAAGATTGGAGACAATTGCATGGGGAAAATACACTCTGTTTCATTCTATTAAAAAAGCACTTGATCAAACCATTTTACACTTTATGAGCTTGCTAACACTCGATAGTCACATTTTTTGTTGAAGGAAAGAGAATTTTTGTCGTATGTCTTTGTGTTTCATGAACTTTTAATTTACTTTTTAAAAAAAGAAAAGTTATGTTCACAAAATGCATTGTACAGTTGGATAAGTGTTCAGAGTAAGGTTATCTAACAACAGAGCACCAAGTAAACTATCTCATATCTTCAAATGTTCTCTTTGCTAAACAGTCTTTGCTCTAGGATTTATCAATATGTAGCTCTGTAAAACAATAATTTTATTTCAGTTCTTCTGTATAGGATCACCATCATAATATAGTGCAGGCTTGGATTAAAAGTCTTTTTGCTGCGCTTTAGTAATGTATGTAAGCTTCATTGTGCAGTCTGTATTTGTGAGCTTGCCATTTAATGTCAGGCTATAGTTTAGCGTGGTGCATTACTTCATACTGCTCAATTCTATTTCATCAAGGAGGAAACATTAATCTAAATTTCTTGGCTAATTTCAAACAAGTCCTAAAAGTTTTAAAGGACTACATGCTGATCTACTTTTTCTCTAAGATAATTTTAAGTGTTGATTCTTGTTTCGGTAGTGAGTGTTAATATAAGGAAAGCAGTTTACTAAATCACAAGTCCCTGAATATTTGCAGAGATGGAAGGGCATGTGTTCCCCCATCACCTTATATCTAGCATACACTCTTTTCGTCAAGGTGGAGGAGTGGGGGGACATTGGGACTAGATGTGTTTTTATGCAAGTGATTCATGCAAGCAACATGTTTGAAGAACAGCTGTCTTAACTTGGGCCCAGTTTTTGTCACTGAAATATCTGAAAAAACTTGTGGGAATTATCAATTTGATGAAATAGTCTAACTTACTGGAAGTTTTCTTTTTGAAAGGGCAGGCACACTTTTTGGATTATTTATGGTTAGATGTGAACATGTGTAAGGTCTATGGCTGTCAAACTTGTTTTGATGTCACTCTAAGAGGGAATATGCTGGCGACCAAGTCATCAAAATGGAGAACATGTTACCAATAGCCATCGTGCAGTCAAGCTTGCAGCATGTGTTATGAGGGAGATGCTAGTGTACTTTCCACTTCCAAAAGTTGCTGAATTTTCATAGTAAATCTGTCTGCTAAGTAATGCTGTCATGTAGCTTGAAATAAGCAGAACCTACATTTAGTTTACCATTTGGCATTATGTTAGCGTAGGGAGTTTAACTAACTTTGGACTGCTAGTTAGAAGGATGTAGGTTGACATGGAGGGTTTGAGGGGCCATGATGTAGGTATAGGTGCATAGGTTGGCATGGATGATGTAAGAAACCTCAGGAGCTAGGTACAGGGGCATGAGCTGGTATCAGTTTGTATGGATGGGACAAGGACAGTGAGGACTAGAAGACCTTAATGTTTTTGTTATAACTGGTACAAAGACCCTAAACATTGCTCAGGCCTTTTAAACAGTCGACCTTGGCACATTGATTTTTGGGGATAATGGACATGAATCCAGGATACACTTTCCCATTTGAAATGATAATTCAGTGGTTCAGGGCACTTTCTCCTGATGAAGGTTTGCAGCTATACAGTTGAGCCAGTAGTGCATATTCAAGCCTAAGTTGAAATCCTTGCTGTTTTTTCTCTCGGGCATGAAACTTAACTGAGGTGATTAAGTGCTAAAAGCAGTAATTGATAGGAAGATGTTTTCTTCTGATCCCTGATGATAATTTTTTTTGTTCCTTCTTAAAATGCACATTAGTGCCTTGTCTTGGGCATACTCAGCATATGAGCAAAGGTAATAAGTGTTGTGAGGCTCTGTACATGAATGAATCTGATCATGTCCACATCTGCCAGTAAAACATGGAGCTTCTGGCTAGAGTTATGAATGAACGCCTTGTCTACTTTATTACTCTTCCTGACAAAAGTCATAGAGGACAATTTTATGGTTTTAGGTCATTCGAAGCAGAAGCACCAATATGACACATGGAACCGAGTAGCTTGTTAAAGTCCTGTATTCACTTCATAATTTTAGCTGAGCTCCAACTGTACGTTCGCTCATTCATAGGCCCACTAGATGGCATAATTATAATGTGAAACAAAGAACAACCTTTGCATTGTTGGACTGTTCCAACGTTTGCGTCAGAGCAAGTGCAATAAAAATCCCTTATTATTTGGTGAACGTTTTGAGATCCTGATGGTCCTAATGACCTAATATTGGAATAGATATTTTAAATCAACCTGTTCAGACATGAGTCACAAAAAGCCAGCATCCAGCAGGTAAAAGGGAAGGCAAATAGAATGTTGAACTTTATTTCAAAGGGAATGGAGTATAAATGTAGGGAGGCTTTGCTGAAACTGTACAAGACAGTAGTCAGATCCCAACTTGGATACTGTGAACAGTTTTAGGGCTTGTCTTTAAAGAAAGATGTGCTGCAGTGAGATGTAAGCTGGTGCCAGAGCAGGACACTCCAGCCAGAGCTTCTCTGCTTTGCCAGTTCCTTTTCGTTCTTTCTTTCTTTCTTTCTTTCTTTCTTTCTTTCTTTCTTTCTTTCTTTCTTTCTTTCTTTCTTTCTTTCTTTCTTTCTTTCTTTCTTTCCTTCTCTTTTCTGCAGTTTTCTCCCCCACTCAAGCCTCACCCAACTTTTAACTTCATAAACAATTACCCAGAGGGAATGGAGACTGGGAGAGGTGTGTCATCATCCAGGCAAGGGAGAGGAGTTGAAGACCATGTCAGGGTGGGAGGCGAGTTATGGGCCGGAGCCAGACGCTATCTTTAAAAAGTTCTCAAATTACTGTCTGTGTCTGCACGGCTTCCTACCTCAAGGCCTCGCTAACTCCTTACGCTGGCTTCTGGCCTGTAACTCACCTCCAGGACTCGCTTCCCAGGCCGGCCTGGGCTTGGATTGCCTCCTGCGTCAGGCTGCAGCCTGCAACTCGCCTCTAGGACCCATCTTCCAGGCTGGCCTGGGCTTGGACTGCCTCCCACATTGGGCTCCAGCCTGGGAGATGGGTCCTGGAGGCAAGTTGTGGGCCGGAAGCCAGCGCGAGGAGGCAGCAAGGCCTCAAGTTCTGAAGCCCTGTGGGCACAGACTGTAATTTGAGTACTTTTAAAAGATACTTTTTATTCTTATTCTGGACTTCAACTAATTTGAGTACTTTTTAAAACTTTGTATTCCTATGCTTGACTATTTTCTTATTCTTTCAGTTCTGTAACAAATACTTAAGTATCTATCTAGGTATCCTGTACCCTGTACCTAAGCTGGTGCCAAAGCGGCAACATCACAAACTTTTCACTGCACCATTCGAGTGCACATGACAATAAAGGGTATTCTATTCTGGCATTGGAGTCAGTACAGAGAATATTCACTCAGCTTTTGTAAGATTGGACACTGTCTTATGAGAGAAGATTGAGTAGATTGGGCATGTACTTGTTGAAGTATTGAAGAATGATTGGTGAGTTTATTAAAATGTACAGGATTCTACAGAGACTTGACAGGGTAGATGTGAACCAAAGGATGTTACCTCAGAAGAAGGGGTTCCATATTTCTGCTGTCAGAGGGTAGCGAAGTTATGGAGTTGTTTACTGTAGAAAGTTGTTGAGGCTGGGTTATTAAGTATATTTGAGACTGAGAGAGACATTTTTAATCAATAATGGAATAAAGAGTTTTGGGGAAAAGAGAGGTAAGTGGAATTGATCAGCTATGATCTTATTGAATGGTGGAGCAAACTAGATGGGTTGAATTGCCTACTTCTGCTCTTGGGACTGGTAGTCTCATGTTATGACACAACTCTAGAGTAGGCAAAACATGAACCCAGATCTTCTGTCCCTGATTTCCATTGGTGATGTACATTTGTCAAGTAGAAATTATAGTATTCTTGTTATCAACTTCCTTTTATTGGCTTATTTATCAAGTATGCATCTCATCTTGAAATATTTCTTTCCTCAGTACTTGGAGAGAGCAATGAAGTTTGCATTCGATGAATTTCACCTGTGGTATCAATTAGCACTTTCATTGGTCGCTTGTGGCAAGGTAAGGTTTTTCATTGCAGTATCAATGTCATTCTAATCTTTCATCATCTTGATGCAACACTGAGACATTGAAATGTAGTAGGAGGACTTCTGCAACTTTCGAGTATGTTTTTTATTATGTGCACACCAAGTCAAAGAAAATGCTATGACCAGATTGTAATTTATTTTCATTCTCAGGTTAATGCACATGCATATTTCACCATGTACAAACAGAAAAGTTGCATATTGGTTAAGCAACTGAAAGTAACTCATCTTCTGCAAACATTATTGTGTGTTTATCTGTGTATGTATTAATTACATGACGTACATCATTCAATATGCAAATATTTCCATTACTGCCCAATATATTTGGGGTGTTTGTGCACAAATGGATGTGTGATGCTATTTGTATCAGTTGCAATAGTGTAGTATGTGATGGGCTCGTTTGTTATCTGTGCATGATGTTTCATGTAGAGGGCAGTAATCATAGATGTGTTAGCCACTACACCCTGTGGATTAAAGTGAGCTTTGCAGTAATTGGCTGTTGCATCATAAAGTTATAACATACTAGTAATGTGATAGCTTTATTTTTATCTCACGTTTCTCTTCTTACAAAATAAATGTAGAAAAGGAACATTGTGTAGGCAATGCATCTCAATTTAAACCAAATAGAGCATCCTGTCATTATGTTCAGTTGTTCCTTTAAATGATCTCAGAGAGTTGCCTGTTGTGCCTCCTCAAATTTCGAGTTTGGATATGATCTAAGTTTTGTGTGCAAAAGATCTCTGGGATGATTAATTTAAACCTGAAAAAAGTGAAAGTCACTGTAGTGATTGGGACCAGGTTGACCTTGTAAACTATGAGGTTCTTGATTGGGTTTGTTAACTTTGGGTTGGATTTTATGGTGGGGCTTAGCCCTTGGACTCTAGTTTTCTTTGTTTTTTTTGTATGTATCCTCACTGTTTTTTGGTGTTTGGACTGAGCCCTTGTGGAAGACATACATTTTACCAGAGGAGCTGTTCCTGTGGGGAGGCCTAGCCCTGGGACTGGGCCTCTGAAGATTGAACACCTGTGTGTGCTGGGAGTTGAGCACTTGCTGTATCCTGGAGTTTTGGAGAAGATCTTGCCTTCAGGAGTGCACCAAACCCCTGTGAGTTAACTGCACCTGTACTATGTTCCTGTGAGTGGGCCTGGTTTTCCAAGACTGGGCCAGGACTCTATGGAGACTGAACACCTGTGGGTGTGCATTTGCTGCCTTCAGGAGTGGACTCTGCCCTTGGTTGCGGACTCTGTTTTTAGCAATAGACTCTGCAGTTTGGAGTGGACTCTAATTCTGACATTGCACATTGTATACTGGAGTGGACTCTTCCTGGAAATGGATTCTATATCTTGAAGACTGTATAGATTTGGATTGTGTACCAGAAAGGACTCTTTTTTTGATAACTAACTCTATTGTGGTGTTTCCTGGGTCTGTCACCTGCACTGTCTTGCGTGTCCCTGGGTCTGGCAGGCCTTGCTGTGAGCTGGGAGGCTCATGCGTTGTCCTGAAGGCTGTCACCCTGAGAGTGGGGGGTGGGTAGGCCATCTTGTGAACCTGAAGGTTGGTAGGCTGTCCCGAAAGCCGGAGGGTGGGTAGGCCACCCTGATGCCAGTCGCCCTGAGAGCCAGATGGTGCGTAGGTCGTTCTCAGCACTGTCATCCCGAGAAGGGGTAATCGGGACGGGCTGTCCTAGAGGTGGTCGAAAGGTGTGTCAGAGCAGCCGAAAGCCAGAAGGTGTGTAGGGGCAGGCTGAGATCCAGAAGGTTTGTGGGCTACCCTGCACGTTGTCGTCCCAGGGAAGGGGACGGGCTGTCCTAGAGGTGGCCGGAAGGTTAGCCAGGATAGCCCACTGGCCGGATGGTGCATCAGGGTGGGTGAGAGCCCAATGGTACGTAGGGGTAGACCGAGAGCCAGAAGGCGGGTAGCCGTCCTGACCCCTGTCACTCCAGACAGGTACCAGGGTAGGCTGCCCCAGAGGTGGTCGAAAGGTGCTGAGGGTGGTTAGTGAAGCCGGAAGGTGGGTAGGCCGTCCTGACCGCTGTCACCCCAGGTAGGCTGTCCTTGAGGTGGTCGAAAGGTGTCAGGGTGGACTGAGAGCTGGAAGGTACGTAGGGGCGGGCTGCCTTAGAGTGGCTGGAAGGTGGGAGGGATGGGAGCTTGCTGGGTCTGTATCGTATGTACCAGTTTATGTAACTGGATTGTCCTTTTTATCTAGAAATGTCATTGTCACTGTCTTTTATATGTGAAACTGGGATTTGAGGT
The DNA here is from genome assembly GCF_047496795.1 of Chiloscyllium punctatum. NCBI lineage: Eukaryota > Metazoa > Chordata > Chondrichthyes > Orectolobiformes > Hemiscylliidae > Chiloscyllium > Chiloscyllium punctatum. The sequence continues at coordinate 35,251,456 of NC_092749.1, read as the reverse complement.
TTGTCTTCATCTCCCTATAAACTGGTTGAATGGTAGGGTTTGGGGTCTGGCTTTGCTGCTCCTCTCTCTTGTAAAATTGCTGTTGCATACAGCTGTAAATGTTAACTGTTTTTTGTAAATTGTTTTGTTTTGTAATTTGTTTAATAAATATTATAAACAAGAGATTAAAATCTCCTCAGTTGTGGCCAGCCAGCTTGGAGTCAGTCCACAGCAAGTGTACTGTGCAGTAGTAAATAAAGGGTGACTTGGTGACGGTACCCAACCTCTGTGCAGTTATTTCAGTCGCCATTGTTCCAGAGGGCTGGTGAGTTTATCCTGAGAGTCCAGTGCCTTGGGTGAGGGGTAAGGTTGAAAAGACAGCAGAAACGGGAATTAAATCTGTGCTGCAGCCCTTACTCTGCAAAGCAGTCCAGCTGAGTGAGCTCACTGATTCCCAACCCCACACCCCCCACTCCCCCACCCGTACATTTATCATATCTCAGATCTCTCACATGGTTAAAGTTCATATCAAGTCTCCTTACCACTCCCTGACTCTATACTGCACTATCACAGACATGGCATTTCATGATGATAAGTAAGCTTAAAACTATTGAGTGTTTGCTTATAGGTTTTCTTCTGAGTTGGTTTTTCTGCAGCTTTAAAGAATATAAGAAGGAAAAATCCTTGTGTTTATTGAGGATTTGGAAATAAGTTTGAGAATGATGTGCTTGGAGGCCTTTGGTTGTATGCTTTTTTAAAAATCTACTTTAGATGGGTAAACCAAGTTAAATAAATGCATTTGTGAAGGTACCATGTGAGAAGGGGAGCTCAGGGCTACGTGACTACATAATCTGTGTCTTCATTCAAATAAGGTAGGTTCAGGCAAATGGTTCACATATTGTTTGGATAAAGGAGTTCCAGAAACCTAAATCTGGACTTGCATATATAAAGTAAAAACTCGACCAGTATCCTAACTACTGGACCTGCGTATTAACATTTTGAATGCATGCAGTAGAACACCTAGACCTCTTGTCACCTCACAATTCTGCAGTCATTTACTAAGTAAATAATAGTCTACCTTTATGTTCTTCCTGTCAAAGCAAACAAGTTCAGATTTACCACATTTTCCTCCATCTGCTAGATTGTTGTCCATCCACTTAATCTATGTTAGTTTGCATCCTTGTTATATCAACTTTGCAACATTTTTTTACCTATCTTAATATCATCCGCAAATTCAGTCAAAATGCCCCTCATAAATCATTGATATAAACTGAAAAATGTTGAGGGTTCAACACAGACCCTGTGAGACTTCAATTTTCACATCCTACCAGCCAGCCAACATTCTGTCCATTCTGGTTTGTTAGCCCATACTATGAACCTGTACGTGACTGAGTGACATGCAAAAAAAAACCTAACACTGGTTTTAATATTGATTGGTGTGAGATCATGTGATTCAGTTAAAGTATTGATTTTCAGAACTGGAAGTGAGGACTTATTGTATGCTGAGCTTTTCTGAATCTCCACGCATATTCTATTTTAAAAGCTACAATTAATCTAATAATATGCAATAATTTAAATGGGGTATGCGACAACACAGGGAATAAAGCCTAAGAGTGGGGAAACTTTACTGCAGCTGCATAGGACCTTGGTGAGACCACGTACAGAGTACTGTTAGAATTTTGTTTTTTTATTAGTGAAAATGATGTGATTGTGTTAAAAACAGTTCAGCGAAGATTTCCTCAACTCATTTCTGGGCTGAAAGCCTTACCTTATGAAGAAAAGGCAAACAGATTGGGTCTTTACCCATTGGAATTGGAAGAATGATAGGTCATCTAATTGAGATGCACAAACTCCTGAGGGGATTGACAGGGTGGGTCCTGAGAGAATACTCCCCCTTGACAGGGAGTCTAAAACTAGGTGACACAGTTTAAGAATAAGCCATCGTTAATCTGCATTTTTTTCTTTGGGAAATGGTTCATTGGCTATATTCAAGGGTAAGTTAGCTCCACTTTTCATATACAAAGGAGTGAAGAGTAGGGGTTGTTGGGGGAAGCAATGGCGAAAGTAGACCTGAATCCGCAACCAATCAGCGACAGTTGTATTAAATGGTGAAGCAGGCGTGAATGATTAAATGGAGGAGAAAGTGAGGACTGCAGATGCTGGAGATCAGAGCTGAAAATGTATTTTTGGAAAAGCGCAGCAGGTCAGGCAGCATCCAAGGAACAGGAGAATCGACGTTTCGGGCATAAGCCCTTCTTCAGGAATGAGGAAAGTGTGTCCAGCAGGCTAAGATAAAAGGTAGGGAGGAGGGACTTGGGGGTGGGGGGGGGGGGGGGGGGGGCGTTGGAAATGCGATAGGTGGAAGGAGGTCAAGGTGAGGGTGATAGGCCGGAGTGGAGTGGGGCGGAGAGGTCAGGAAGAAGATTGCAGGTTAGGAAGGCGGTGCTGAGTTCGAGGGAATTGACTGAGACAAGGTGGGAGGAGGGGAAATGAGGAAACTCGAGAAATCTGAGTTCATCCCATGTGGTTGGAGGGTTCCTAGGCGGAAGATGAGGCACTCTTCCTCCAACCGTCGTGTGGCTATGGTCTGGCGATGGAGGAGTCCAAGGACCTGCATGTCCTTGGTGGAGTGGGAGGGGGAGTTGAAGTGTTGGGCTACGGGGTGGTTGGGTTGGTTGGTCCGGGTGTCCCAGAGGTGTTCTCTGAAACGTTCTGCAAATAGGCGGCCTATCTCCCCAGTATAGAGGAGGCCACATCGGGTGCAGCGGATGCAAAAGATGATGTGTGTGGAGGTGCAGGTAAATTTGTGGCGGATATGGAAGTATCCCTTGGGGTCTTGGACGGAAGTAAGGGGGGAGGTGTGGGCGCAGGTTTTGCATTTCTTGCGGTTGCAGGGGAAGGTACCGGGAGTGGAGGTTGGATTGGTGGGGGGTGTGGACCTGATGAGGGACTAACGGAGGGAGTGGTCTTTTCGGAACAGTGATAGGGGAGGGAAGGGAAATATATCCCTGGTGGTGGGGTCCGTTTGGAGGTGACGGAAATGACGGAATGATTAAATGGCCTATTTTCCTCCTTAGTCCTCTGTTCATAATTCTTTCTCCATTTAACATCAATGTAAACCAGCCCTTGGATATAAAACCATAAGATATAATAGCATAATTAGGCCATTCAGCCCATTGAGTCTGCTCTGCTCTTTGATCTTGGCTGATATGTGTTTCTCAACCCCATTCTTCTGCCTTGTCTCTATAACCCTTGATCCACTCACTCATCACTCATTATTTATCCCTGTCTTAAATAAACTAATAACTTGACCTCCACAGTCTTCTGGCTGAAGAAATTCCTCCACATCTCAGTTCTAAAGGGTCAGTCCTTCATCTCAGGCTGTGTCCCTAGATCCTACTCTCTCCCGCTATTGGAAACATCTTGTACACGCTATCCAGGCCTCTTGGTATCTTGTAGGTTTCAATCACATTCGCCTCATCCTTCTAAACTCCATTGAGTACAGACTCCCAGTCATGAACCACAAGTCTTCATTGCTGGGATCATTTTTGTAAATGTCCTCAGGATCCCCTCCAACACCAGAATCTCTTTTATATCTTAGATAAAGCTCAAAACTGCTTAATATTCCATTGCTCTCTGACCAAAGCCTTATACTCCCTCATGTACACATCTTTACTCTTGTATTTTAGTCCTTTTGAAATGAATGTCAACATTACATTTGCCTTTCTAACTGCCAAGTGAACCTGCATGTTAACCTGAAGAGTTTCCTGAAGTAGAACTCCCAAGTCCTTTTGTGCATCAGATTTCCAAAGCCTTTCCCAGTTTAGAAAACAGTCACTGCCTCTATTCTTCCTACTAAAATCTATAATCTCACACTTTGCCACTCTGTGGAAAGAAGTTGCAGCAGAATACACTCTCATAGCATGTCCAAGTTCTTCTGAAGCCTCATCACTACCTGTCCCTCCACCTGTCTTTGTGGTCACCTGTAAACTTAGCAAGAATGCCTTTAGTTCCTTTGTCCAGATTTATACTTTAAACCATATGTAATGCCTTCTCTGGAATCTACCACTGATCTGACATGATATGTAAGAGCTTCCCTCTCTCTAAATAATGTCAGTGAACACTTTTTAACCAGAAGGTTTTTCAATACATATAAAGAGCTGCCATTCTACTCCAATTTGTTTTTGAACATTGATTAAATTATGCAAAAATGCATTCTGATTTCCTTGAGCAATTTTTGTGAACTCTTTTGACCCATTTTTATACCTTTGCTCCTCTGAACATATGTCACAAGGACCCAATGCTTGACAGACTGCACAGATGGAGTAATTGTACACGATAAGGCACTTAGATAGATAATTGCCTAGAGACTGCTAATGTTGCTCATCATAGATTGCTGGTTTTTTCCCCTAATTTTAAATATTTACGGAACAATAGCATTACAAGAAATGAACAAAATGAAGTTAATTATTTTGCTCTTAGTAATAAGCTTTCGTCTTTGATGAAATAAATAATCCATTCCACAATTGATGGCCAGCGATGAAATATGTCTTTTAGATGAATGCCTATAATTTTTGCTTGCTAAGCAAATGTTATGTTCCCTTCTCCTTTCCTTCCCTCTCCCTCTCCTGCTGTCTTACTCCCAACATCACATCCCCACCTTCTTTCCTGAAGCATCCTTTTCAGAATCTGCGATGGGAATAAAGCTATAAAAACTTATATTTCACATAATAGAACCTCACTACAGTGCACTTGGCTGCCATTTTGCTTTTGATGTAATTATTTATTTTTGTCAAAAATACAGACTTTTTTTTGCATGATAGCATAAACTGATATATTGAAACTATATGTATACTGTGATTTGATAAATAAATTCTAAGTGAACATCATGTAAAGATTATGTAAGTTCATAGCAAGGGTATTGGTTTTTTTTTTGTTTAATGAAGGACCTTAATTTTTGGTTACTTGCCTGGTAAATGGGAGAAGGAGAGGAAAGGAAAGGAATTACCATTCTTAGTATAGAGCAGTGGGCCGATAGAATGAGGTTCATGTAATTCAATAAAATGTTACTGATCATGTGACTCTGGCACCAAAATGGTAAGACTCTTGTCTATAATTAGTATGTAAAAGCTAGTTCTTAGGCACTACATTAGAGAACTGTATTTAGAGTCATAGAGATGTACAGCAAGGAAACAGACCTTTTTTGGTTCAACTCATCCATGCCAACCATGTATCATAACCTCATCTAGTCCAATTTACCAGCACTTGGTCCATATCCCTCAAAACCCTTCCTATTCATATACCCATCCAGATGCCTTTTAAATGGTATAATTGTACCAGCCTCAACCACTTCCTCCGGCAGCTCATTCCATACATGCACCATCCTTTGCATGAAAGGTTGTCCTTAAGTCCCTTTTATATTTTTCTCTCACCCTAAGTCTATGCCCTCTAGTTCTCCCAGCCCAGGGGGGAGAAAAACCTTGTCTATGTACCCTACCCATGCCCCTCATGATGTTATAAACTTTTATCAGGTCACTCCTCAGCCTCTGACACTCCAGGGAAAACAGCCTTAGTCTATTCAGCCTCTCCCTGTAGCCTAAATCCTCCAAACCTGGGAACATCCTTATAAATCTTTTCTGAACCCTTTCGAGTTTCAGAACATCCTTCTGATAGAAAGGTGACCAGAATTGCACGCAATATTCCAAATGAGACCTAACCAAAGTCCTGTACAGGCGCAAGATGACCTCCCAACTCCTATACTCAATAGTTTGACCAATAAAGGAAAGCATACCAAAGGCCTTCTTTACTATCCTATCTACCTGTGACTATACTTTCAAGGAACTATGAACATACATTCCAAGATCTCTTTGTTCAGTAACACTCCCCAGTACCTTACCATTAAGTAGATAAGTCCTGCTCTGATTTGCTTTTCAAAGTGCAGCACCTCACATTTATCTAAATTAATTTCCATCTGCCGCTCCTCAGCCCACTGGACAATCTGATTAAGATCCTGCTGTACTCTGAGGTGACCTTCTTCACTATCTTCTACACCTTCAATTTTGGTGTCATCAGCAAACTTACTAGCTGTACCTCTTTTGCTGACATCCAAATCATTTATATAAATGATGAACAGTAGTGGATCCAGCACCAATCCTTATGGTACTCCACTGGTCACAGCCCTCCAGTCTGAAAATCAATCCTCTATTACCACCCTCTATTTGCTAACTTTGAGACAGTTCTATATGTAGAAGGCTAGTTCTCCCTGTACTCTATGGGATCTATCCTTGCTAACCAGTCTCCCATGGGGAATCTTGTCTAACGTCTTACTGAAGTCTATACCTCACCACCAGATGCCTGGAGGAAGAACACCTCATCTTCCGCCTCGGAACACTTCAACCCCAGGGCATCAATGTGGACTTCAACAGCTTCCTCATTTCCCCTTCCCCCACCTCATCCTAGTTTCAAACTTCTAGCTCAGCACTGTCTCCTTGACTTGTCCGGACATGTCGAACCTGCCTATCTCCTTTTCCACCTATCTACTCCGCCCTCTCCTCCTTGACCTATCACCTTCATCTCCTCCCCCACTCACCCATTGTACTCTATGCTACTCTCTCCCCACCCCCACCCTCCTCTAGCTTATCTCTCCATGCTTCAGGCTCACTGCCTTTATTCCTGATGAAGGGCTTTTGCCCGAAATGTCGATTTCGCTGCTCGTTGGATGCTGCCTGAACTGCTGTGCTCTTCCAGCACCACTAATCCAGTATTTGCTTTCCAGCATATGCAGTCATTGTTTTTACCTCTATATAGATCAGATCCATTGCTCTGCCCTCAACAATCCTCTTTGTTACTTTTTCAAAAAACTCAATCAATTTTGTGAGACATGATTTCCCACACAAAAAAAGCCATGTTGACTATGCCAAGTCAGTCCTTGCTTTTCCAAATACATGTAAATTCTGTCCCTCAGGACTCCCTCCAACAACTTGCCCACCACTGATGTCAGGCTCATCAGTCTATAGTTCCCTGGCTTTTACCATCTTTCTTAAATAGTGGCACCACGTTAACCAACCTCCAGTCCTCCGGCACCTCACCTGTGTTATGGACTAGGCCAGACCATTCAAAACATTCTTGAACATGCAACCCAGATCATAACTTTGCAATTTGTTTTGATAAGTGTACAGTGAAAATTACCTGGAGTAAGCTAACTATGTTTTAAAACAGACAGAAGTTTATCCACAAAATTATACAATGATGCACGAAGAACAGAATACAGAACCTCTGAAGAATTCGGTCTACCCTGCAGAACTAGACTTAATTATGCTGTTCTGAATATACATAACGGTCCCAATAAGCAAACCCCCTTTAAGAAAAACATTGAACATGGGCAAATGCTTACAGGTTGAAGTTAGAAGGGCAGAAGGAGAGAGAGTTTTCACAAAGCTCACTGCTGAACTCCGAACTAGTTCTGGACTGAACTGCTCGGCTAGAGAGCCGACCATTCCCTTTTTGTTGATCAGTTCACTTCTAAAACATGACCACTTTGGCCTGAAGTTTCATGTAAACAAAAAGGCCTTTCAATACTCTTTAATCTCTGTATCAAACCAGTCTAATCAGAACTGGGAGCTGGTTTGTAACTGCTCTGAAAAAAAAACATGGACACCGTATCCTTGAGAAAAGGAACAGCTTTTTTAAAAAAAGGAACCAGCTTTGTGAGACCTCCCCCCCCCCCCCCTTAAAAAGAAAATGAACCATCAATATCAAAGGATGGCTTCGTTTTTATACACTTCAGAAACAAACTGGTTAGTTGTCTAAACACCCATATACACTGTACCAACTATAAACATGCACAATCACGTGCAAATTCAGGCTGTGGTACACCCACCACCGAATGCTTCCATATCTCATTCAAGCTTCAATAACACATCAGCGATCATGTTTTTGTGACCTGCCACGTACACAATTGTCAAATTGAATGGCTGCAACACCAAGCTGCCTCTAAACAGTCTGGCATTTTTGTCTTTAAATTTTTCCACAAATATCGTTATGATCAATGTCTGTGATTGACTCAGATGCATTACTGGTAATATAAACACTGAAATGTTGTAATGCCAACACCAAACTTAAAGTCTCTTTCTCCACTGTTGAATATTTTTGTGGATGAACATTCAACTTTGTAGAAAAATACCCGTTGGGTCTTTCTATCCCCTCGTCATCCTCCTGCAGGAACACTGCACTGACACCCATATCACTGGCATCGATAGCCACCATGAAAGGCTTCATGTAATCTGGGTGGCTAATACTGGGGTAGTGGTTAACACAGCTTTAAGGCTGCCAAATGCCTTTTGACAGTCCGCTGTCCACTGAAACTTCTTGCCCTTTTTTAAAACAATTTGGTGAGTGGAGCAGCCACACTGCTAAAGTTCGGCACAAACTTTTGGTAAAATCCGCTCAATCCCAAGAACCGTAGTACTGCTTTTTCTGTCAACAGTGTGGGAAATTCCCCAATTAGTTTTGTTTTTGCATCTCCTTGGGCCATTTGTCCATATCTGATAGCATAGCCCAGGAAGGCGACTTGGGCTTTGGCAAATTCACTTTTAGCTAAGTTTACCACTAAGCCTGCCTTCTAAAGTCGATCAAACAAGTCTGATAAATGCTGTAAATGTTCTTTCCATGAGTGACCACAAATAACCAGGTCATCAATATACACCACACAGTTGGGTAACCCAGTAATGACCTTATTAGTCAGTCTCTGAACTGTGGTTGAAGCATTTTTCATACCAAACTTTGACTTTGAACTGATATAGTCCATTTAGTGTCATGAAAGCTGAAATTGCCTTTGCTCTCTTTGACAGAGGTACTTGCCAGTAGCCTCTGAGCAAGTCCAACTTAGAAATGTAAGTTGCTTGTTCCACTTTTTCGACACAGTCCCTCAACCGTGGAATTGGATATGCATCAGTCTTTGTAACGGTGTTGACTTTGGGTACCGTTAGGTACCATCTGGCTTTGGCACCATGACTGTAGGTGAGCTCCAGTCACTGTAACACACTTGCCATCTTGGAGCATGCTCTCTATCTCCTCCTGAACCTGTGCCAACTTTAGAGCATTATGTCTATAAGTACGTTGCTTAATCGGAACAACATCTCCTATGTCTACATCATGCACAATTAGGTTAGTACTTCCCGTTTATTTCCGCATATCTCCCCATGTGATAAAATGACCTGAAAGAGTTATTACTGATTTTCTTGTGGAAGGTAACTCAACTTATCCCAATTTTTGACAACTTCCTTATTGTCCAATTTGATTTGAGGAATGTCCAATTCAGAATCCTCTGAACTTGGCTCTTCCTTCTGTGCTGTAACCATTAACCCCTTCTCCTCTTGCTTTCCTTCCCTGTCAAAATACCTTTTGAGCATATTCACATGACACACTCTGTGAGATTTCTTCCTGTCTGGAGTCATTATCGAGTAGTTCACCTTGTTCAATTTCCTCTCAATTTGATAAGGTCCACTAAACCTTGCTGTTAAAGACTCACCTGTTACTGGAAGTAACACCAATACTTTATCCCCAATTGCAAAATTGAAAATTTGTTATTTCTTATCCGCTTCCTGTTTTATTGTATGCTGTGATACTTTTAAATGCTATCTAGCCAACTCTCCAACTCTATGTTGACACAGAGTCCAAATGGGTGGTCTCTGAATTCTGACTTATTAATTTCTCCTTAATCAGTTTTAGTGGTCCTCTTACTTCATGTCCAAAAATTAATTCAAATGGACTGAATTTGGTCGATTCATTTGGTGCATCTCTGATCGCAAAAAGTACAAATGGAATTCTCTTATCCCAATCATCTGGATAATCCTGACCATAAGCCCGCAACAGAGTCTTTAATGTTTGATACCATTTCTCTAGCACTCCCTGCTATTCTGGACGGTACACAATAGATTTGAATTGCTTTGTTTCCAAGTTATCCATAACCTCCTTGAATAGTTTGGATATGAAGTTTGATCCTTGATCTGACTGGATCTCTATTGATAGCCCGTATCTGGTGAAACATTTCAGTAATTCTTCTACAACTCTTTTAACTGTGATGTTGCGTAATGGGATTGCCTCTGAAAATCTAGTCAACCCATCCATTATTGTTAATAAATACTTATTCCCACTTACTGTTTGAGGTAGGGGACCTACACAATCAATCAAGATGCTTGGAAAGGTTCCTCAAACATTGGAATAGGTATTAAAGGTGCATGTTTTACTACTGCCTGTGGTTTTCCGATTAGCTGCCATGTGTGACGTATCTGGCAAAACTAAATTAGATCCTTGTGTAGTCCAGGCCAGTAAAAATGTCTTTGTATTTTAGCCTTTGTTTTCCTCACTCCTAAATGATCTCCAAGTGGTAAGTCAAGCACCACTCATAGCACCTCCTTTCTGTACCCTACTGATGAATTTGATGAATCTCTGTCCATTTCTCATCTGCTTGACTATGTGATGATCTGTACCTCCTCATTAAGACATCATTTGTTAAGTAATAACACACAGGGATCCTTTTATTCTTCTTTTCTGTATATGCCTTTTGATATAACTGTTTTAATTTCTCATCTTTCTACTGTAACTCAATAGCAGAGCTAAAGGTACTTGCACATTTACCTGGTTGTTCCTGCTCTGTCCACTTACCTGATCAGAAAATGTCTCGGATAAAGCTATGTCAGCTTCCTTATCTGTGCCTCTTGAACTCTCCTACTTCAGCCCATGCCTCTGTGATCTTGTGACCACACAATCAGGGAAAATTCCTGGATAAACAGTTTCTGTGTCTTCAGTTGCCTGTGTCTCCACTGACCTTTCAGCATGTAGGCAGCATGTATACCAGTGAATCAGCTATATCATTTGCAAGGACAAATTATATTCCTGGAGCAGAGTTTGTCCAGTATTCCTACCATAAATTCCCCTCTCTTCTCTGGACTTTCTAACCTCACTTTACATAATTGAGTGCTTTTTTTCTCACCACGAATTCCTGATAGAAGTACCTTTTCTGGCAATAGTCCTTCAGGAGTTCATATCTCCTCATCCTTCAGCATCACTGACTGAGAGAATCCTGTGTCTCTTAATATTGTAACCTGTTTCCCTGCTCCTCCTGGACTATGTGAATAAACTATACCCTTGCATGTAGATTTTTTAAGCAGATCTGGCACTTCCTCCTTAATCAAACTCTGATCATCTTGTATGCTGTAAGGCAGTTGTCTAACTTGCCTTGTGGTCTTTGTTACTAGTCCAACAAACTACATCTGGTTTTCTCCTAGCCCACCACACTGTTTAGTGTGGATACTTTATTACAATGAAAACACCTGAGCTTTTTAACGTCTTTGTCCCCCTCAAGGATTCTTTTTTACCCTGTGGTAAGTTATCGTTATGATCTTCACTGCGATCTACTTTATCCTTTCCATGTGAGAATTTCTCTTTGCCCCAATTTCTATCCTTCATGAACTGAAATTGATTCTGGATGCCAAACCATGTTTTATGGACCAGCTCATAATCATCAGCCCCTTCAGCTGCTAACCTTGCTGTTTTAACTCTCTGCTCTTCCACATGAGTTCACACTACTTCAGGCAATGAATTTTTGAATTCCCCCAAAATAATTACCTCTCTAAGGGCATCATAGGTTTGCTCAATTTTTAAAGCTCTTATCCATCTATTGAAATTACTCTGTTTGATCCTTTCAAACTCAACATAGGTTTGACCAGGATCCCTCCTTAGATTCTTGAAACATTGTCTATAGGCTTCTGGTACAAGCTCAGTTGTACTTAAAATGACTTTTTTCACCTGCTCATACTCCCCAGATATCTCTTCTGATAGTGATATGAATACCTCACTTACTCCACTTACAAGTTTTGTTTGGATCAACAAAATCCACATTGCCACTGGCCACTGCATTTGTTTAGCCACCCTTTCAAATGAGATGAAAAAGGCTTCCACATCCTTCTCATCAACTTTAGGCAATGCTTGAACATCCCAAAACAGTTTCTCACTAGGCTTCTGACTACCAGGGACTTGCTCATCCTCACTCTCTTCCTCGCTAAGCCTACCTTCAGCCTTTATTTCCAGCCTTTTCAGCTGACTTTCTTTTTTAAGTGTCAGTTTTTGAAGTTCAAAAGCTGTCTCTTTTTCTTGCTCTTCTGCTTTTAATCATAACGCAATCTGTTTCATTTCTGCTGCCCCTTCCTTATCTCTCGCCTCTAACTTAAGCTGCTTCATTTGCAATTAAATTCTTGCCATCTCTATAGATTCTGATGGTTTCTCCAGCAAGGTTACATGTTGAGCTACTGCTGTAATTTTCTCCTCTTTCCTCATCGAAGCAGGCAATTCCAATTCCAGACTTTCTGCTCGTTCCTGCAGCTTGGTCTTATTCACTTTTTGCAAAACCTCCAAAGTCACCACATCCACACCCAGAAAACGTTTGGTGACTGAAAGAGCCATTACTATCCCAAGCTTTGGCTACCCAACCAAACCAACACCCAAAATAAAGACACCAGCACCTACCACTCGCTGTTTAAAATACTGCAAAGAGTCCCCATTCTGTTCTGGCCTATGCCAGACCACTCAAAACGTTCTTGAGTAGGGCAGCCCAGACCATAACTTTGCAATTTGTTTCAGTAAATGAACAGTGAAAATTACCCAGAGTAAGTTAGTTAGGTTGACTACCAGGTTTTAAAACAGACAGAACTTTATTCACAAAATTACACAATGAAACACAACAAAGCGAATAAAGAACCCCTACAGAACTCAGACAATCCAACTGGACTTAATTTTGCTGTTCTGAATATACACAAGAGTCCCAATAAGCAAACTCCCTTTAAAACCCAGTATAAATGGAACACATGCTTACAGGTTGAAGTTGAAGGGCAGAAAGGGAGAGTTTCGACATAGCTCACTGTTGAACTCCTAACTAGTTCTAGACTGAACTGCTCAGCTAGAGAGCTGACCACTCCCCTTTCATTATACAGGTCACTTCTAAAACATGACCACTTTGGCCTGAAGTCTCATCTGTTTACAAAGGCAAAAAGGCCTCTCAATACCCTTTAATCTCTGTACCGAACCAGGAGCTGGTTTATGACCCCTCTGAAAAAAAACCAAGGACATAGTATCCTTGAGAAAAGGAACAGCTTTGTGAGACTTCTGACTATCGATGATACAAATATCTCAGCAAGGGACCCAGTAATCACTTCCCTAGCTTCCCCCAGAGTTCTAGGGTACACCTGATCAGATCTTGGGGATTTATCCACTTTGTGTTTCAAGACATTCAGCATCACCTCCTCTGAAATATGGACATTTTTCACGAAGTCCCCATCTATTTCCACACATTCTACTTATTCCATGCCCTCTTCCACAATAAATACTGATGCAAAATACTCTTTTAGTATCGCCCCCATCTCCTGCAGCTCCACACATAGGCTGCCTTGCTGACCTTTAAAGGCATCTATTCTCTCCCTAGTTACCCTTTTATTGTTAATGTATTTATAAAATCTCTTTGGATTCTCCTTAACCCTATTTGCCAAAGCTGTCTCATGTCCCCTTTTTGCCCTCTTGATTTCCCTCTTAAGTATACTATAATTGCCTTTATACTCTTCTAAAGATTCACTTGAGCTCTCCTGTCTATACCTGATATATGTTTCCTTCTTTTTCCTTACCAAAACCTCAATTTCTATAGTCAGCCAGCATTCCCTACACATACCAGCCTAATCTTTCACCCTAACAGGAATATATAGTCTCTTAACTCTCGTGATCTCATTTCTGAAGGCTTCCCATTTTCCAGCCATCATTTTACCTGTAAACGTCTGCCTCCAATTAGCTTTTGAACGTTCTTGCCTAATTGCAGCCAAATTAGCCTTCCTCCAAATTAGAACTTCATCTTTTAGATCTGCTCTATCCTTTTCCATCACTATATTTAAACTATGGGCGCTGGCTCCAAAGTGCTCCTCCACTGATACCTTAGTCACCTGCCTTGCCTTATTTCCCAAGAGTAGGTCAGGTTTTGTACCTTCTCTGGTAGGTACATCACATACTGAATCAAAAATTTTCATGTACTCACTTAACAAAATCTGCTCCATCTAAACCCTTAACACTATGGCAGTCCCAGTCTAGTTTGGAAAGATAAAGTCCTGCACCGTAACCACCCTATTATTCTTGCAGATAATTGTTTCTCAATTTCCTGATGACTGTTCGGGTCTATAATACAATCATACTAAGGTGATCATCCCTTTCTTATTTCTCAGTTCCACCTAAATAAATTCCCTGGATGTACTCCTAGAAATATCCTCCCGAAGTATAGCAGTAATGTTATCCTTTATCAAAAATGCCACTCCCCATCCTCTCTTGCCCGTCTTTCTATCCTTCCTGTAGCAGTTGTATCCTGAAACATTAACTGCCAGTCCTGCCCATCCCTGAGCCATGTTTCTGTAATTGCTATGATATCCCAGTCACATGTTCCTAACCATGCCCTGAGTTAATCTGCCTTCCCTGTTAGGCCTCATGCTTTGAAGGAAATGCAGTTTAATTTATCAGTCCTACCTTGTTCTCTGCATTGTCCCTGCCTGCTGTGACTGACTTGCTGCTTTTCTCAACTGTACTAGTCTCAGATTGATCTCTTTTGTCGCTATCTCCCTGGGTCCCACCCCCCACCTTACTAGTTTAAATCTGCCTGAAAAGTTCTAGCAAATCCCCTGTCAGTATATTAGTTCCCTTCCAATTCAGGTGCAATCCATCCTTCTTCTTGTACAGGTCACCACTACCCCAGAAGAGATTCCAATGATCCAAAAATGTGAACCCTTCTCCCCTGCACCAGCTCCTCAGCCACACATTCATCTGCTCTAACTTCCTATACCTACCCTCACTAGCCCGTAGCACCAGGAGTAACCCAGATATTACTACCGTAGTGGACCTCCTTTTTAAATTCCTGCCTAAATTTCTATATTCTCCCTTCAGAATCTCATCCTTTTCCCTTCCTATGTCATTGGTTCCAATGTACACAATGATCTCCTACTGGTCCCTCTCCCCTTTGAGATCATTCTGCACCTTCTCTGAGACATCCTTGATCATGGCATCAAGGAGTTAACACACCATTCAAATTTTTGCTGCTGGCTGCAGAAATGTCTGTCTGTGCCTCTGACTAGAGAGTCCCCTAACACAATCAATCACTTGGAACCCTTCGATGTACCCCTCATTACATTCGAGCCAGTCTCAATACCAGAAACTTAGCTGTTTGTGCGACATTCCCCTGAGAGTTCGTCATCCCCTACATTTTCCAAAACAGCATACTTATTTGAAATGGGGATAACCACAGAAGACTCCTGCAGTACCTACCTACCCCTCCTCCCTTTCCTGGAGTTAACGCATCTAACTGACTGTATCTGCTACTTTTCTTCCTTCCTATAACTGCATCCATCACACCTCCTAGCTCTTGTAAATTCCTCATTGCCTCTAACTGTCACTCCAACCGATCCATGCGATATGATAGGATTTGCAACCAAAGACATTTCCTGCAGACATAATCAGCAGTAACATGGAAACATTCCCTAATCTCCCACATCTGACAGGAAGAGCATATCACTATAATAAAGGCCATCTTTGCTCCTTCAAAATTTGCAGACGCAGAAAATAACACCATCTTTTTACTCTTAAAAAAGAACAGTGCTCCGGGCCAACTTAGTACATATGGTTTACATTTTTAATATTTAACCAAGACAAATTTCAATAAAACATTTAATCAGGAAAGAACCCACTGTACTCACTACTGTAGATTTACAGAAAGGTTACATGTTAAAAACTGCACTTTTGTTTGTTTCTGTGCTGTCAACTCTCTTACACAGGTTTCTCCAACCTCAGTTGTGAATTTTACTGTTTAAGCTTTCCTAGAAGCACTCCGATGTCCAGAGATACATGAACTCAAACAGCAAAGGCAGTAGCTGTGCAGACTTACACTACTGACTGACACAGCAGTAAGTTTCTTTCTCTGTCCCTCACTGACCATGTGCTCCCTGCCTCTTGTCTGACTTTCTCCCTTTTAAATGTACCGTTGTTTTGACTTTTTTCCCCAAAGTTCCAAAAGAAACAGGCACAGTGGCTCAGTGGTTAGCACTGCTGCCTCACAGTACCAGGGACCCAGTTCGATTCCAGACTTGGGCAACCGTCTGTGTGGAGTTTGCACATTCTCCCCGTGTCTGCATGGGTTTCCTCTAAGTGATCTGGTTTTCTCCCACAGTCAAAAGATATGCAAGTTAAGTGAATTGGCCATGCTAAATTGCCCATGGTGCTCCGGGATGTGTAGGTTATGTGCATTAGTCAGAGGGAACGTAGAGTAATAGGTTGGGGGAGTGGTTCTGGGTGGGATATTCTTCGGAGGGTTGGTGTGGACTTGTTGGGCAGAAGGGCCTGTTTCCACACTGCAGGGATTCTATGATTAATGCAACAGCATATGAAACAGGAATTACTGCTCCTGGAATTTGAGGAGATCACCTCCAACACCTAAAATGCCTCAAAAAAGGAGCAGCTCTTAGAACCATGTACAAATGTGAATAAATGGGTGCTCCAGTACATAAGGAGTTGAAGAACTTCAAAATAAGTGGCAAGCAGCCTCAGAAAGAGTATGTGCAGTCACCCACAGCCTGAGATATTCCAGAATGGCATTTCACTGTGCTGGGAGCAGCATTGTCTTAAAGCATAAGATAAAACAGGACAACATAATACTTCTTGCACTTTTAGAAGTAGTTTTAAAAGAGAGAGGAGAGGACAATTGATTGTTGACCAGCTTTTAGGAATTGCTGTGTTACAAAGTCCTGATAGTGTTTTTTAAAGTGTCACAAAGGATTTTTGTTTTCAGTTTGCAATAATCAATTTGATCAAATTTGGTAAGATGTGGTTAATTGAAGAGTAGAATCAATGCCAAAAAGAAAGATGTTCAAACAGGATACAACAAACAGATCATTACAGGGAGGGGTAGAAAGTGAATCTAAGAATCAAACAACAGATTGACTAGAATTTACAAAGAGACTTAAATAATAAAACTAAAGGCTCTGCATTTGAATATACATGGTATTTATAACAAAACAGATGTACTGAGAATGTAAACAGAAATGAGTATAAGTTTGATCTGTTAGCCATTACAGAGATGTGGATGGAGGATTGCATGAATTTGGACTTGAAACGTGAAGGAAACAGGCCATTTAGGAATGACCGAGAAATAGGAGAAATGCAGGGGTATTTTTATTAGTTAGTGATGGTGTAAGAACAACAGAGATGGATAACCTAAGTTCAGGCAACCAAGTTGTGGATACAGTTTGAGTAGAAATGAGAAGAAAGTGAGGACTGCAGATGCTGGAGATCAGAGTCATAAAGTGTGGCACTGGAAAAGCACAGCTGGTCAGGCAACATCCGAGGAGCAGGAGAGTCGATGTTACGAGCATAAGCTGATCATTAGGAATGTAGGGTGAGGTCCAATGGGGCTGAGAATTAAATGTGAGGAGTGGCCTGGTAGGAACGTAGCTGGGAATGCGATAGGTAGATGAAGGTCAGGATGATGGTGATAGGTCGGGGTGGAGGCTGAAGCAGATCGGTGGGAAAGATGGACAGGTGGGATAGCTCAGGAGCACGGTGCCGAGTTGGAGGGTTGGATCTGGGATAAGGTGGGAGGAGGGGAAATGAGGAAACTAATGAAATCAACATTGATCCTGTGTGGTTGGAGAGTCCCAAGGCAGAAGATGAAGTGTTCTTCCTCCAGGCATTGGGAGACTAGAATACAACAATGGCGGAGGAGGAGACCCTCCTCCGTACATGTCCTTGGCTGAGTAGGAGAGGGAGTTGAAGTGTTCAGCCACTGTGCATATGTCCCAGAGATGTTTTCTAAAACATTCCGCAAGTTGACGTTCTGTCTTCCCAAAATAGAGGAGACCACTTTGGGAGCAATGGACACAGTAGATGACGTGTGGAGGTACCAGAAAATCTCTGCTGGAAATGGAAGGATCCATTGGAGCCTTGTATGGAGGTGAGGGGTGGAGGTGTGGGCACAGTTTTACATCTCTTGTGACAGGGGAAGGTGCCGGGAGTGGAGGCTGGATTGGTGAGGGGTATGTATCTAACAAGGGAGTCACGGAGTAGAAATGAAACATTATAAAGTCAAGAAGTCACATGGGGCAGTGATGTATAGAACCCAAGTGGTATCCACATAGTAGGGTGGACAACAAAATAAAAACATAAGAAGAGCTGTCAGAAATGCACAGTCCTAATTATAAGAGATTTTAATCTACTTATTGCGTACAAAAGTCAGATGGACAAAGATCGTCTTGATGAGTTTGTAGAATGCTTACAATCACTAGAGAAGTGTTAATGAGTGAATTGTTGTAGCTTTGGGTTGGCAATTGTCCAGGTCCTGATGGGCCTCATCCTACGCATTCTAGGATCTTAAAATAAATGGCTAGTGAGGTAATTGATGCAATGTTTTGAATTATTCAAAGCTCCTCCCCCCACCCGATTTGGGCAATATCCCATTTAATTGGAAGATAGCAAACATAACTCATTTATTCAAAAGGAAGACAGTTAAACAGCAAGAAACTGGAGATCAGTTAACTTAAAGTCTGTCATGGGAAAACATTAGAAGCTAGTACTAAAGTTGTTATAGCAGGGCATATAAGGCAGAGAAAACATAATCTTGTGTAAAGGAAATCATGTTTGATCAATTTATTGGAGTTATATGAGGGGGTTACACGTGCTGTGGATAAATGAGAACCAGGGAATTCCAAGGATTAAAGCTAAGGCCTCAATTTTTTTACAATTTATATGCATGTCTTGGGCGAATGGATGTATTGTTACCAGGTTTGCTGATGACGCAAAGATTGATAGAAGATTAAGTTACGAAGAGGACATGAAGAGATTGCTTAGTTGAGTGAGTTGGCAAAGATGTGGCATGTGGAGTATAATGTGAAAAATAATGAAATTATTCATTTTGGCAAGAAGAATAAAATACCATAATATATACGGTGAGCGAATACAGAGTCCTGAGATGCAGAAGTATCTGTGAGTCCTCTACATGAATCACAAAAAGTTTTGAGTTTAGATGCAGCAAATAATTAGGATTGTTAATAGATTTTTTATCACAAAGGAAATTTTATAATGCAGGTAATTGAATACAGAGTAGGGAAGCTATGCAAGATACCGGTGAGACTATATCTGGAGTACTGTACATAATATTAGTCACCTCATTTGAGGAAGAATGTAAATGTGTTGGTGGCAGTTTAGACAAGATTTACAGGACTAATTCTTGGAATGGGTGGATTGCCTCAGGAAAGGTTGGACAGGCTAGGCTTGTATCCGCTGGAGTTTATTAGAGTAAAGGTGACTTGATGTAAGAATACAAAGGACTGAACTGTCTTGACATGGCAAAAATGGAGAGGATATGTCCTGTCATGACAGAAACTAGAGCCAGGAATCAATGTTTAAATACCAAGGGTGGTCCATTTCAAGCAGAGATAGTATTTTGGTATCATGAGGCTTTGGAACTCCCTTCTGAAAAAGGTGGTGGAAGCAGAGTCCTTGAATATTGGTTCTTGATAAGGAAGGTGTTTGAAAGATTATCAAGGTGGGTGGGAATATGGATTTGAGTTTATAATCAAATCAACCATGATCTTTTTAAATAACAGAGCAGGCTCAAGAGGCTGAATGGCCTATTGTTACTCCTGATTTGTAGATTCGTCATGACTAATTCTTTTCAAATCACCGAAGTGCAGAAATCTGCACCAGTTGGTTTATGAGTCATAATTAGAATTGCTGTTTAAAAGAACAATTTCTTTGGAGTGCATAATATTCAGTGGTTTGGAATTCACTTTCTATCTTCTATTTGAGTTCTAATTTAAAATACTTCTTTCCTTTGTGTTGCTTAATTTACTGTATAGCAAAATCAATTTTTTAAAATCTGATTTTTCAACATTCACTTCCCACCTACTTCTTTGTATCTATTTTACTGTGCTTCCAACAAAGTCTTCAAGCATAATTTTCTGATTGCACAAATGAAAATCTTTTGTGCATTAGTTTCTGCCTTTATTTACTCCCTGAATTAACAGTGAAGCAGGAATTGCCAGACTACCTCCAGTAACTGTTGGAACCATGGGTTTTTTTATTTAGTTGCAAAGTGTTTTTATTGTCACAAAGAAAACTCCTCGGGCTAAGTCTGCTCTTGGTCAATTTTGCCCATTAAAGAATGGGATTCGGAGCAAAAGTAGGGTGCATGTTTAACTGAAGGGAGTGGGAGAGCAAGTCGGGCTTATACTGAACTGAAAGGGACTGAAAGAGACAAGTAAGGGCCCAACTTAAACTGAAGGAGCAATGAGAGAAAGGGAAATAGTTACGTTAAATTGAGGTGGGGTATGTCAGATTCTGGAATCCAATTTTTGTTTCTGACTAAATGCCTCACTGATCATTAAATGTTAGTAATTTAATGAGTCACTTAACCATGAGTTGCAGACATTACACTGAACCAGATAGTGAACTCAGCCATTGCACAATGGAATACTAACAGTTTCATTTGGCTGGGGTGCGGAAATACGGAAAAAGACGTCCTCTTAACCCTTTCCAAGTGACTGAGGTCTGATTGGTCCAGCTGTTGCATGATATTTTTGTAAAATTGGCTACATGATGCATGCACAGTGTATGAACAGTTCATTGTCAATCTTGGACTAACCAGGTAGTGTATGCCCAATTGATTCCTTTAAGTATAATGGTCAGTCACTGACATCACTTCTCACAATCCCTTGAATCACTTCTCACAATCCCTTGAATCATTCTTTTACCTACCAATGACTTTATTAAGACACCCCTTTTATAATAATTTATTCCTTGAGCTTATCTATTCCATAGCTGTCTACCAAGATAAGATGGCACCAGTAAAGCAAGTTGTGTCTGTTTAGAGCATGTAGTGTCACCTTCCAGTCATATCATCCCAGATGATACATCTAAAAAGATCAAGACAACTACATTACTGACTATAGACCCTAGTTTCAAAGTCTTCTACACTCAAAGGGATTTGGTCACAAAACCAAACCAATTTAAAACATAAATTCAGTTTTTGCTGTCTAATTTCAAAAGCCTGAGTTTACTTTAGCCTGAGCTATAAAGCAACAGAACAGTAAATCTTACTTTTGTGCTGTCAAATGACTTTGATCCCATTGAAACTGTTTACCAACTAACCACAATTATATAGAATATAATTTTAATTCTTTATTTGCTAAATCAAGTCAATATATAAATTATTGAAAAATCTTAATCCTATAACGATGAGGGAAAAAAGGAAGCATTTTACACTAAAGAGATTGGGAGGGCAAGGGTGCACCTCAAGCTGTTGACAAGGGATAAGAAAAGGCGGCATGAAACTGGAAGATTGAGGATTGGAAAGGAAAATATGCTAAATTGAAGGAGTTTTAAAAGGCAAGGGCATGCATTAAACTGGAACAAACATTAGATATTCACTGTCAAATAAAGTGGGTAAATAACATCAACAGGATGGAGTTCAGCCAGGCCTGCATAACTCACCAGTATATTGCCCAGCCTTGACATGAGGAACATTCACTTGACCAAACAAATGGAAGTCTGCTTTTAGCAATTAATGAATTATATCCGAGCAGTACCTGATGCCTTTAGGAATGGAGAAAATTGGAAATAGTAGGTGACTTATATTTCCTTTCCTGACAAATTATTGTAGAGTGTTGCTGTTTTATTCGTAAGTGTCGAGAAACATTGGATCTTATTTCTTGCTAATTGCACAGTGATTCACTGTGGAAGTATAGAAGGTTGACTTTGTTTTGTAAATGATAGAAAGTGAAAGGCAAAATGCATTCTTGTGGGGAGGAATTCCTGCTGATTGTGCTAAACCTCTTAGATTTGGTCAGCCAGTAGAATAAATTATTAATCATTTCATGTCTGGATTATTTATTGAATACACCTAATTAACTCATTAAAGTTTATAATCTTTATTTGAAGAGTCAGAGGTAATCGTACCAATAAAGTGATGACAGATTTGCATATTAATTCTTTATATGAGTGTTTTAATAATTGTGTGGCCATGACAATGTTTTTAAGCACATTTGCCAAAATGACTAGCATAACTGTATTTTCCCCAGTGATCATTTGTCCAAAAATTATCTCTTCCTACTTTAATAAGCAGCCGAGGGACTGGACTGAAAATGTTCCCTGAATATTGGCCTAATTCCTGTCTCGACTTGCTGTGAATTAAAAATATTAGCTCTGTGGTAGTTTAAAGATGAATGTGGTTCTTGGATCTTGTCACATATTAAATTGTCCAGAGGTTTGCCTTCAAAAGTTGCAGTTGATTTGTTTTTGTGCAGAAGCAGTTGATAGCTATATTTAGTAAATATTGGGGAGTTAAACAAAGAGGCTTTTCATTACTTTGCATAATTGTTGACATACAAAGAGATGTTGCCTGATCTTAGAATTTCACAATTCAGAGCCTATCAACCTTGTGCCTCCACTCTGAAGTATCTATCTATTCCTGTACCCTTTTCCCAAAACTGTTTATGTTTTTCTCTTTCTATTTAATTTTTCTTCAGTTTAAAAAAAACATTTGTTGTGGGCAATTCATGAAAACAAACCTTCCCACCCTGTCCCAGCGTTATTTTAGTGATCACTATAAATATATAATATTGGTTGGTACTCAGTGGAGGGAAAGAGGGACCTGGTTCCAAAGCCTAGGTTTTCATAAGCCTTGATTTTTCTACCCTGGGTTATTTTGCTTACAGCATCAAAAGAACCATCACAAATGAGAAATAGTCATTGGTCTTGCCTACAGTATTGAATTTTGTTGATTTTCCTGCTGCCCATTAGGCTTTCATGAGCTTTTGTCGGTTGTCAAATTACCATTGAAAGGTTTTACCATTAACTTCTTAGTAGGATTCCTATATTTAATGTGATTAGACAAGGAGGACAATACAGAGTCATAGAGGATTACAGCACAGAAACAGACCCTTCTGTCCAACTCGTCCATGCCAATCGGATATCCTAAATAAATCTAGTCCCCTTTGGCCCATATCCCTCTAAACCTTCCTATTCATATATCCATCCAGATGCCTTTTAAATGTTGTAATTATACCAACCTCTACCACTTCCTCCATCCTCTGCTTGATTGGCACTGCCACTCAGAACCCTTTTAAATCTTACCCCTCTCAACTGAAACCTATGCTGTCTAGTTTTTGACTCTTACCTTGAGGCAAAGACCTTGTCTATTTACCGTATCCTTGCCCTTCATGATTTTATAAACCTCTATAAGGTCACCCACCCCTCAGCCTCTGATGCTTCAGGGAACAGAGCTGCAACCTGTGATCAATGCCTTGATGTTTGCACAGTGTTGCAATTGAGATTAATACACCTCACTTTGATAGCTAATGAAAGCATAGAATCATACAAACATACAGAAAAGTCATTTAGCTAATTATACCTATGTCACTTTGAAAGAAATATCCAATTAGTTCTATTTCCCTATTCTTTATCTAGAGCTCTGAAAATTTCACTCCTTCAAGCATCTATCTAATTACATTTTGAAAGCTATTATGGTGTGGCTTTTTTTGGTTGTATGCATTTTTATGCTGTGTGCTCAATGTACCCTGAACATTTTAACAATGCTCCCCACTTGCCTGGATGAGTGCAGCTCTAATAATACACAAGAAGCTTGACACATCAAAAATAAAGCAGCCTGCTTGATTGGTGCAGTCTACACAAGCATCCACTCCCTCCACCACCAAGGCTCAGTAACAGCAGAGTGTACTATCTACAAGATGCACTAGAGAAATTTACCAAAGATCCTTGGACAGCACCTCCCATACCCATGACCACTTTCACGTAGAAGAATGAGGGCAACAGATACATGGGAACACCACCATGTACAAGTTCCCCTTCAAGCCACTCACCATTGTGACTTGGAAATACAGCACTGTTCCTTCACTGTCATTGGATTGAAATCTTCGAACTCCCTCAGCAGTGGCACTGTCCATCTACCTCCAGCACAATGGCAGCAGTAGCTCAAGGAGGCCGCTCACCATTTCCCAAAGTTCCAGAGGAGTATAGTTTGAGGAAAGGAAGATGAACCACTCGAATGAGCAGTTATTGAGGCAGTCCATGAAGGATTGGCTCTTGAGGGAGTTGCAAGGCATCTAATCAAACATAAAATTCCTTGTAACATTTTAATAGTGTTTGGTGGCTTACACCACTACCAATGTCTTTTGGAGAGTTGGGAAGGAATTGCTAGGAAATTTGTGAAACCTATCTTGATTGCTATTTGTTGTACTATATACTGTGGTCTGTTCAACCATCACTTGTCTATTACCTACATTTGTTTCATGTTAAGTCTGAAATTTAGAATATAAATCATTCCTATTTTTGTACAGTATAAACCTTTTATTGTCAAAAGTCTTTGCAATTTGTATGAATAACTTCTATTTGTAATAATCTAGTTATTCACTATTAATGAAAGGAACCTAGCTGAACTGTTTCCAATACTACACCAGACATATTCGAAACCAATTAATGATCATATTCACCACTCTGTGGTTGAATTTAAAATTTGTTGTCACCATTAGAGAACTGGGGCTAGAAGGGAATGAGTGCACCCATCTAACCTCAGAGATACATTATTAAATCTGCTTCCAATACATGCTCAGGCAGCACATTGCAAACAATAACTCATTGTGGAATTTGTTTTTCTTTCCTCATTTCACTTTTTGCCACTTGTGTTAAATCTGTGTTTTTCTGGATCATTGAATTATAAAAATTAGCTGCAAATTTGGTGAATTATGCCAGAACTTGCTGTTTGACACTCAGAGCAGTCTTCTTTTGGTCCTGGATGTATTTGGAACAGTGATGTATTTCCAAGTCACGATGGTGAGTGATTTGAAGGCGAACTTGTAGATGGTGGTGTTCCCATGTATCCTTTTGTCTGAAAACTTGTAAGTTCCAGATCTTTATTTAATGTCCATATTCCTGTATGGAATATTGTTCTGCATTTTTTGAATGTTTTTAAATTCACTTTCCTGCCTTTTCCCCATAATCCTTGATTCCCTTACTGATGAAAATTCTGTCCCTTTCACCCAGGAATATACTTAATAATTCAGCCTCAGTGGCCCTCTGCAGTAAAGAATTCTGCAGACTCACTAGTCTCTGGAAAAAACAATTCTTTTTCACCTCAGTCTTAAATGGGTAACACCTTATTCTGAGATTATGCCCTGTGGTCCTCGACTCTCTAACAAGTGGAAACAACCTTTCTGCATCTACCCTGTCAAGTCATCTAAGAATCCTGCACATTTCAATAAGATCACTTGTCATTCTTCTAAACTCTAATGTGTATAGACCTAACCTACTCAACCTTTTCTCACAATATAATTGCTCATTACCCAGGTTAAGCCTGTGTTGTCTCCAGTGTCAGTGTAGCTCAAATAAATGACCCAACACTGTCTTCCAGCTGTGGTCTGACTATGACTTTGCATATGTTTTAAGTGAGACCACCCTATTTTTGTACCCCATTCCCTTTGAAATAAGGGTCAGTATTCCATTGCCCTTCCATTACTTGCTGAATTTGGATACTCCTGGATGAAGACTCCCAAATTCCTCTGTTCTGTAGCTTCCTACAGTTTGTGTCCAATTAAATAATATTCAGCTTCTCTATTCTTCCTATCATAGTACATAACCTTCCATTTTCCCGCATTACATTCCATCTACAAGTTTTCGTCCAATTGTTTAGCCTATCTATATCCCTACGTGGTCTTTTTATATCATCCTCCCACTTGCCTTCTTCCACCCTCATTTTTGTGTCATCCGTAAACTTGTCAACAACACATTTTACTTTTCTCATCCGAATCAGTAATATATATTGAAAATAAGTGTGGTCCCAGCACTTCACTGATTACAGGCTATCATCCTGAAAGTGCCCCCTTTGTCCCATCTCTGTCTTTAATGAGTTAGCTAATCTTCCATATTAGTTCACTACCTTCAACACCATACACCCTATCCTATTAAGTACCCTAATGTATGGTACCTTATCACCGGCTTTCTGAAAATTCAAATACATTACCTTCACTGCTTCCCCTTTATCCATTCTGCTTGTTCCATCAAGGAACTTTGATAAATTTAACAAGCTTGGTTTTCACTTCGTGAAGTTATGCTGATTGTTTGATCATGTTTTATATTTCTAAATGCTGTGCTGTTAGATCTTTTATAATAAACTCTTAACATTTTCTCAATAATATTCATTAATCTAATTGACCTATAGTTGCCTGTTTCTGTTTCCTTCTCTTTTTAAATAAATGTGTTACATCGATCTTTTTCCAATTATCTGGAACTTCTCTAGAATTTCCAGGAACTTTTCCAGTGCATCCACTATCTCTGTAGCTATTAACTTTAACATCCTAGGATGCATCCCATCAGGTCCCAGGGATTTCAGTCTTTAGCCCCTTTACTTTCTGCAGCACTTTTTCTCTAGTTATATATGTAGTGTTTATTTCTTCTCCTCCTTTGTCATTTATTTATTTAATAATTTTACAATGCTATTAGTGTGTTTCACTAGAAAAACTGGTACAAGCATTTATTAAACTCCCCTGCCATTTCCTCGTTCCCCATTATTATTTTCCCTACCATGTTCTCTAAGAAGCCTATGTTTACTTTGACCTCTCGCTTCCTTATATATTTAAAGAAGCTCTGCCTGTCTGTCTTGATCTTACTTTTAAAGATTGCCCTCAAAGATTATCTTCTCTTTATTACTTTTTTGGTTGTCTTTTGTTTGTTTTTTA
Source organism: Chiloscyllium punctatum (assembly GCF_047496795.1). Lineage (NCBI taxonomy): Eukaryota > Metazoa > Chordata > Chondrichthyes > Orectolobiformes > Hemiscylliidae > Chiloscyllium > Chiloscyllium punctatum. The sequence goes on along the minus strand of NC_092749.1, from coordinate 35,224,661 downwards.
AACTTTTCCAATCCTTTGGCTTACCACTAATATTTGCTAGATTGTATGTTTTTTCCTTTCAATTTAATACTGCCCTAAATTTCCCTGGTTAGCCATGGCTGGTTTATTCCATTTGTAGAATTCTTCTTCCTTACTGTGACATATCCTTACTTTGAACCCATAACATATTTTCTTAAATGTCTGCCATTGTTTCTCAACCAGACAAGCAGGAGGCTGGAAGAACACAGCAAGCCAGCCAGCATCAGGAGATGGGGAAGCCAACGTTTTGGGTGTAACCCTTCTTCAGCCTTCAACCCTTCAACAGTCTTTGCTGCTAAACTCCTTTCCTGGTTCAATCCAGCTGGCTGTATCCAGATGCCTTTGTAATTATACTTCTTTAAGCTTCCACACACTCATCATCATGAAAATCTAAATGTCCCATGGAATGCCATAAAGCAACATTTGTCATTGAACCACAGAAGGACATATTATAAAAACCTTTTGAAAAATATAAATTTTTGAGCACATCTTGAAGGGTGGAAAGAGAGGAAGAGAAGCAGAGATGTTGGAAGGGAATTCCAGAGCTTATGGCCTTGATGGCAGAAGACGCAGTTGACATTGGTAGAGCAAATAAAATTAGGGGTGCTTGAGACTCTTCGCTGGTTGGAGAAAAACCGAGCACAAAGGAAGTGTGTGTTGGAAGGCAGTCATCTCAGTTCCAAGACATCACCACAGTTTACTATTGCTATTAATCCAGAAACTCAGCTATGTTCAGAAGACCTGGGTTTGAATCTCGCCATGGTAGATGGTTGAATTTGAATTCAAGAATAACTGGTAATGATGACCATGAAACCATTGACAGAAAAGCCCATCTGGCTCACTAATGTGCTTCAGGGAAGGAAATGTTCCAACCTCACTTGGTATGGCCTACCTGTGAGTCCAGACCAACAGTAATGTGATTGACTCTCACCTGCCTTCTGAAATGGCCTAGCAAGTCATTTAGTTCAAAGGCAAATAGGTACGGGCTATTAATGCTGGCCAGTCAGTGACAGCCATGTCTCACGAGTGAATTAAAAAAAGTTCTTGCTGAGGGCAGTGTCTTAGACCCAATCACATACAGCTGGTGCATCAATGACCTTCCTTCTAGTGTCAGATCATCATTGGGGATGTTTACTGGTGATTGGATAATATTCAGCATCATTTGCAACTTCTCAGATGCTGAAGCAGCTTGAGTTCAAGTGCAGTAAGACTTAGATAACATTTCCAACTTGGGCTGATAGAGGCACGTAACAATCATGCCACACAAATGCAATGGCCATCTCAAACAACAGAGACCCTAACCATTGTCCTTTGATGTTCTGTTGCATTACCATCACTGAATCCCCACTGACAGCATTTCTGGTGTAACCATCAACCAGAAACTGAACTAGAGGTTATAGTCAAGAAATTCTGTGACGAGTGACAATCTCCTGTCTCTGAAAAGCCGATCTTCTGTCGCCAAAGCCAGGGCTCTGATAGAATAGTCTGTATATTCCTGGAATGTTGCAGCTCCAAAATCAATTGGAAAGCTCAACACCATTCAGGAGAAATTGGGATCCTAACCACAACCTCGCACATTCACTCCCTTCACCACCCATGCACATTGGTGGCAATGAGTGGTATCTACAAGATGCAGAAATTTGCAAAGCTTCCTTAGACCACACCTTCCAAACCCATGATTGCAGCAGATAAATGGAGCACCGCCATTTGCAAGGTTTCCCTCCAGCTATTCACCATCCTGACTTGGAAATACATTGCAGTTCCTTCAAAATCCTGCAATTCCCTCTGAAACATATTGTGGGGCAGGTACCCACGCCAAATAGATTGCAATGGTTCAGGAAAGAAGCTCACCATCACCTTCACCTTGGGGGCAAGTAGACACAGAGAATCAATGCCAGCAGAGCAAGCAATGCCCGTGTCCCATGAATGAATGAATGAATAAATAAGAGAAGCCACTGTTTATGGCAGCTGCTGTAGACTGAAGGTTGTGTCAGTCTGTAATTATTTCAAAGATGTGCAGGTTAGGTGGATTGGCCATGCTGGATTGCCCATTGTGTCCAGAGATGTGCAGGCTGGGTTGATTAGCCATGAGAAATGCAGGGTTACAGGGATATGGGTGGGTCTGGGTGGGTCTGGGTATGATGTTCTTCGGTGGGTCAGTGTGGCCTCAGTAGGCTAAATAACCTGCTTCTGCACTGTAAAGATTTTATGTTTGTATGATTCTATGATTTCATCATTTAACCTGAACTGGATAGCAGGGCTAACCTTTCATATTTGTTTAATTCTGCATCAGTCAATTGGCCCCAATTGAGAGAAGAATCTCTGGTACAAATGACTGTTTACATTTTAAATGTCACCATGATCTCATTTATAAAAGTCAAACCATTTAAATGAATTATAATTAAACACTAGCAGTCTATCATTTTCTGCCTGTCACTTTTGTCTAAGATTTGGAATATATTCATTTGAATGGTAAGTGCTTTGTTGATGATGTTGCTTGTGAACCTGCCTGGGAACACTCAGTTCTAATCCTCAGAGCATCAATAACTCTGTGGTTAAAGTGAAGTGTGCTGGGTAAATCATGGCAATTTATGCATGTTTATTTCAACTGACAGACTCTGTGGTGGCTCCTAGTTTGCTGATCAGGTGATGTCTTCAGCAATTTCTATGCAAGCAAATAGTCCAAAGCAGTTGATGGAAGGAAACAGATCCCAAATTACCGTAATAGCTGTCCTAATTCCTGCTGTAACTTTGACAAGCGATGAGTGCATTTCTGAAGAACCTGTGTAAACAGGTTTTTATTTCAGTTCACATTGAAATTGTCCTAGGAGATTGAAGAGTAAAACATCAGGGTATTAATGATTCCTTTTGGTTTTCAAAGGATACCCTTGGTGATACCATCTCAACATTGCACTTGAATTTAAAGCAAACCAGAGTAAGGAAGGGATGACTTGGTGGTAAATCAAGTAACGTTGGGTGTGACTTTGCTAATTTCACTATAGGTAGGACAGAGATGTTAAAGTTAATTTACTAACCCATCATTAGCGAAACAAAAACAATCTAAGGCTCTATTTCCTGTTTGACACATCATTGCTTCTTTCTGGAATTTTTATAGACATCATATGAGGATGGTTGTGATATTCCCCAGACTCCCTGCCCCGATACACAATTGAATGGTGCCCCGATGCTAATTACTTATGCCTGTATATATTGAGTGGTCATTTGAGTAAGGTATGCCAAAGTTCTGCTTTTGCTTGTGAAATATCATCCTCCATGAGTGGCCTGTATCTTAGTGGCCTTGCCTTTTAAGAGAGGAAAGATAGAAGAGAAACCTAGTCAGACAGAATGAGTGATACTGACTAAAGAATGGCTATCCTGTCTCTTTCCTTTCCTTTTCTGGCTCAACATTGGTTTTATACCAAATGTTTTACTCAGGAAATGTGTAGTGATTGGAACTAGGTGGATCTTGTTGACCAAAATCCTTGATTGGGGTTGTTAACCTGGGTCAATCAGGAAGCCCTGGCTGACCAAAATAAGTCAGGTAATTTATAATCTCCTCCGTTCAGGGATTGAGTCCGAGCCAGCTGGCCACAGCTAAGTGTATTATGGACATGTAAATAAAGAGTGACTTGGTGTTACCAGTCTCTGTGTAGCTTTTTCAAAATGGTTCTGTTGTAAATGCACAATGCCAATGAGAAATATAAACTTTTTTTTCATGATGGTTATTAATGTCAGGTTTTACTTGCTGCATTTTAATTATGTCTTACAGTTGTGAAGTTTGTAACATAGTTATCTGTTGGCCTTTGCCTCTAATTTAGGGTAAATTGAAAGGGACCATGTGACCTGTTTTAACATCTCCCTAACAACAGGCCAGTAGGATGTGGCAGTTGAAAGAGTATAGGTTGGGTGGGCACACTTTGAAGACTAGCAGTCTAACCAATGAAAATACAGATTGCTGCCATCGTCTCAAAGTTCCAAGATGTTGAGAATGTTGAGTTATAAAATATTATGCTTTAAATGCCATTTACTTGCAAGATAAGAGAACATTCACAAGGATAGCTGATTGGCACTTCTACTTGAATACAAGGCCTGAATTACTCATGCTGTCATGGAAATGTGTTTTGGGAGAGAAAGGATTCCTGGGGTATTCCTAAATATTCTAAGGCTGGAAGATTTGCCTAACTTGCAGTGGAGAAAGAGAAAATTGCCATGAAAATCCCTCACTGTGAAAATAGTAGTTGCTTAAAAGTTTCAGGCTAGGAAAAGAAAAGATCAAGAGTAAAGGTTCAGGATTTTAGAATTATTTTGGAATAGTTCTGAGCAATCTGATTAATTAAGGAACAATGTCAAGCATACCTGGGTAGTGGGTGTGTTTGTTGCGTTAAAAGCAAACTGGAAAGTTCTTTAGTTTAAAATATACATTCTCTGCAAATTTTTATTCGGTAATGCTTTTAATTTGTTTAAAAGGTGAAATCTTGTGTTATCCTTTCAGCTATTAATTGGAAATTCAAATTTCTTTTTAAAACTTCAGTTTTTTTGGACATCATTGTATCTATCTCTAAATTGTGTGAAACTCCATTATTTTGAAAGTAAATAAAATGTGTTCTCGAATAAGAAGTAATTTTGAATCATCATTTTAATTTTCAGTCAACGAGGGCCGTGTCCGCTCTTAGAGAATGTGCAAATCTCCGACCCAATGATCCAAGTATTCCACTCATGGCTGCCAAGGTCTGCATTGCACCTTTACACTGGGTAAGTACACATAATTGTTTATATATTTCATTTCGGTAGCTAGGAGCAGAAGTTAGAGTACATTTTGCATACAGCATCCCTGTTCTGTGATACATTGTTGTAAGCAACTGCACGCTTCTATGACCAGAATGAAAGGTTTTGACGTATGAGGGACATTTGAGGACTCTGGGACTCAATGGAATTTAGAAGGATTGGGAGGGGGGAGGGGGGTTACTGGGGTGTGGGTGGGGCGGTATCTAATTGAAACTTACGGAATACAGAGTGGAGGTTGGAAGATGTTTCCATAGGCAGGAGAGACTAGGACCTGAGGGCACAGTCTCAGAGTAAAGGGAAGACGTTTTAGAATGGAGATAAGGAGAAGCATCCTCAGCTAGAGAGTGGTGAATCTGTGGAATTCATTGCCACAGAAGGCTGTGGAGACCGGGTCATTGAGTATATTTAAAACAGAAATGGTTCTTGATTGTCAAGGGGATCAAGGGTTACAGGGAGAAAAAGGGAGAATGGGGTTGAAAGAAAATCTTATCAGTCGTGACTGAATGACGGAGCAGAATGAAATGGCCTAATTTCTGCTCCTCACCCTTATGGTCTAGATAGGGCATCATTGTTGAGCAGCTGTAGTAGATCATTGCTAGAGTATCACAAATCTTCTCTGAGGGAAATTCGCTATGTGCTGACTTTCTCTGAGTTAAGCCATAAGAAATCCACTAATAGCTATTAACACAGTAAATGTTGTTTGCGCATTCTGTTGCTTCCCTCTTCACACTTTGCTGTTAAACAATACATCTGCCTGAACATCATGAGGGACATCATCTACTTATATCTTTCAAAATGGACTTCCTGATCACCACTTCATTATTTTTTGATAATTGGGGAATTTTACCTTAATTTTCTTGTGAATGTTAATGCAGTTATTTACCTCTGCTAATCCACCCTCCACCTTCCTGCTAATTAAAAGATGATGAATATCTGTGACAGTACAAGTGATGCACACCCTTTTGGGATCGACATTCTTAGCTGCCACATGTTTTGATAATTATGATATGGATCATGAACTGTTTCAGGTATGACAGAGTTCTTGTTTCATTGGCATGTTGTCCACAGGAGGATAGGGAAGAAACATGAAAGCATTGAGGTGTTGTCATGAATCTTGTACACTAAGAGGAATAGAGCTAATGGAATGAAGGAGAAACGGGAAGGAACAGCAAAAATCAACAGAAATTGTTGTTGAGTTGAGGTATTTGATTGGAATGCATGTAAATTACCACCGTGTTGCACAGATTTTTGCTTTTATTAAAACAACACCTTATCTGGTTATTTCAGTTTTTATCAAGCTCCCTTACTTCTCATTTTTATGGGCTGCAGCCAGTAAGCAGATTAGCTGCAAGTACTAAAGGAGAAAATCAACCACATGCTTTTTGAAAACTGGCAAATTGCCATTTTCCCTCTGACTGCAGTGGATTGTGAGGCTCTCAGCTAAATATGTAGTCAGCATTTCATCTATTTTAATCATTTATAGTACAGACAGACTTAAATGGGCATATCAGCAATGCTGCAGAGGTGGTAGCTGGAGTCGGGAAAGTTAATTATTACTGACAGGATCTGCATTGGACTCTATAGCCTCTAATAAAGTTTCTGTGGTATAATCAAACAGCACTTACAGTTGAGAATCTTCTCCCAAAATTTTCAAGGAGAATTACCACTTTTGTATTCTTTGTCAGCTCTTACAAATGTGCAATCTTGTTAAAGGGTTGAGGGGCTAGAGACTGGATAATTACTATTTGGGATCAATTCTCATTGTGATATTTGGTAACAGGGAGTGAAAGAGTCATTTTGTAAATCTGTTTCAAAAGTAATTAGTCGTTACCATAACAACCTTAGTACAGAACCTTTTCTTTAAATTTACAGATTAGAGATGGTATGCTCATGGATTATTTCTTCTTGACCAGATTCATTCTGCTTCTCCCACACCCGACCTAACTGAATCATTCCTGCTTCATGCTAGGCACCATTTTGTGTCTGGAAAAGCAGATTCACCACCTGTTCCCAGCTCCATTCTGATAACTTACCCATCCCAATTATGAAAAAAAAAGGCATGTTGATCTTTTCTGTTTTCTTTTGGAAGAGGTGCCCCACTTGCAGTTGCTGTAATTCTCTGTGCAAGCCTCCCTGAGATTCTGCACTTGTGTAGTGTATGAGTGTGTGGTCACAATTTAAGCATAGAATTCAATAGGGTTGATCCTTCATTGTCTGGGTTGCAATTACAATGTCAACAGCATTTCATCTTTTCCAAGTTTTATCATTTCTTGAGAACAGCGAATCATACTGAGGTATGGGGCAGGAAATTCTTGAGAGATATAGGACCCAGATGGTAGGACTAAATGGGCACCTTGAAGAAGAGTGGAGGAGCTGTTTTCCTGAAACAGCTCCCAGTCCGTCACATCCAATCTCTATTAAGAACCGCAGGCAAGCTTCTAATGCTGTTCATCCAATCACATGACCACCAGCTTTGGCGTGTTGACAGCCTCACCAAGAAAGGAGGCTGCTAAGGCAGATAGGAGGTAGGGAGGGGTCTCCACATGGAAGCATTCTCAGACAAATTTAATTCATAAATTTGGAGGAATCACACAGTCAGGCCCCAAGCATCAGAGGGGAAGCCCCTTGTCAATAATATTCGGTCTGCTGGTAAGCTGCTGGCTGCTCCCATTTATCTCCAGTGGCCTTCCAGTCATTTTAAATGGTGTTCGGGTGAGAAAGCATTCTGTAGCAGGTCTGCTTAGTATGGAGCCATATAGTCATACAGACCTTCAATCCAACTGGTCCACGCTGACCATGTTCCCAAACTAAACTAGTCCCACTTGCCTGTATTTGGTCCATATCTCTCCAAACCTTTCCTATTCATGTGCTTATCCAAATATCTTTTAACTGCTGTAATTGTACCTGCATCCATCACTTCCTTGGCAGTTCATTCCAAACATGAACCATTCTCTGAATAAAGAAAGTTGCTGCTCATGTCCTTTTTTAAAAACTTTCTTCTCTCATCTTTATATGCCACCTAGTTTTGAACTCCCCACCCTAGGGAGAAGACATTGCTCATTACCTTATCCATGCCCCTCATGATTTTAGAAACCCATATAAGGTCAACCCTCAATTTCCTAAGCTCTAGTGAAAAAGGTCGCAGCCTACCCAGATTCTTCTTATAATTCAAACCCATCAGTCTCGGCAACGTCCTGGTAAATCTTTTCTGAACCCTTTCCAACTTAAAATTATCCTTCTTATAGTAGGGTGACCAGAGCTGCACACAGTGCAAACAGCTGATCCCCATCCCAGCCGTTTTTTTGGGAAATGTCCCCAGCAACCATTCAGTCCCAATTTTGCAGCTTTTTTCTTTTCCAAGCACACCATCATAGTCTGTGGTTCTGTGTAGTTAGTAAGGCGTTAACTTAAGAAGCAGATCCTCAAAGGTTGTTAGCTCTGCTACTGTGCCGGTGGTATTCATCCTTAAAGAATTGGATTGTCCGATTTATGATTGTAATAATATGCTGATGTCCTCGTTTGGTTTTTGGTAAAGATTCAACATAATCCACTAACACTTAACTCAATGGTTCTTCTAAAACTAGGCTGGTTTGATTACATGCTGAAATTCTCCTACTATCTGACATGTGACTTCAGTACACCTTTACAAAGTCTTGCCCATGTAAAGTATCTGTTTCTCCATTCCCGCTTTTTCTGTATTCCTGTGTGCCCTGACATAAGATCTACATGTGCTATCCATAATATCTTCTTACGATATCTGGATGTTACCAGTATTTGATGAACAACCCTCCATCTTCATCCACAGGTATATGAGGGTGTCCCCACTTCCTCATCAGTGCTCCATATCTAAGAAATTAACTCTCTAGATACACACTCTTCAGTTTCCACTTCAATGTGAGCTGTCTGTGCTAACTTACTAAAATCTGGATCTACTTCTTCAACTTCGGTTAATGAAGACATGCCAAATGCTACCTGTGAATTATCTTCATTTCCAAATAGAGTTTCAGCTGCTTTAACACCTGCTTGTGATATGACTGTGATCTTTGGTATTGGACTTTGTTTAGCCATTACTACGCACGATTGAACAATACCCAGAACTTGTTCCTGCACTTGTTCCATACCCTAAGCCTCAACTGGACTTGCCATGATTTTAGGTGAAACTATGACTTTCAGTCCTATAAAATCATTCCATAGGAGTAAGTCAATGAGATGATAATGAGGTGAAACCGTCAGCCCTTGACATCCAGGTGAGCTTGGTGGGGCAGGAACAGGCTGATATGGTGGGCCTACGAGGGCAGTCTGTGATTGTGGGAAGGAGGTAGAAGCGGTCTGTCCAGGGTTTGGATACTATAAGGTAGGAGGTGGTAGTAGTGAAGGGGGGGGAAGATGTCTGGGGGTAATAAGGTCAGTGACAGTCCGGGCAACAATGGTTTGATGATCGGATGTGAGGCCATAGTCCAGAGGGCTGTAGGGAGAAGCGCGATCGGGTCCCCCTTATTTTCACTTTTCACCGCACTAGCCTCTACTTCCAAAGGATCATTCTCCTCCATTTCAGACAAGTCCAGCAGAACACCACCACCAAACACATTATCCCCTCTCACTCCTTGTCCATATTTTGCAGGGATTGGTCCTTCCGGGATACCCTAGTCCATTTCTCGACCAACAACACCCACCCCTCCTGGCCAAGACACCTACCCATGTAATTGCAGAAGGCGCAACACTTGCCCCTTCCCCTCCTCCCTGCTCACCATCCAAGGGCCGAAACAGTCTTTCCAGGTGAAGAATTTCACTGGTATCTTCTCCGGTCTTGTGTATTGTGTTCACTGCACTGGCCTACTCTACATTTGAGAAACCAAACACAGACTGGGTGACTGCTTTGTACAACACTTCCAGTCCATACACAGGCATGACCCCAACTTTCCCATTTTAACACAACATCCCGCTCCCATGCCCACTTGTCTGTCCCTGACATGCTGCAATGCTCCAGCGAATCACAGCGCAAACTGGAGGAGCAACATCTCATCTTCAAACTTGGCACTGCCCAACCTTCTGGGCTCAATATTGAGTTCAACACTTTCAAACTGTGAACCCATTACTCCCCTTCCTTTCAGCTTTGCTTGTTACATTCTCTGTCACCCTCTATTCCCTTCCCTCACCCCAGAGAGACTGTCTATTCTTTCCGGTCTGTCAGTTAGACATACCATCGTTCTGCCATTTTCCCATTCCAATCACTTAATCTGAACTATCAACATCTTTCCCACCCCCAGCACTCCAACTCCACTCTACACTCCCCCTCCAACTACTATAGGATAAATGCACCAAACTTCACTTTAGTTGTGATGAAGAGTTATCTTGATTCAACTAGCTTACTCTCTCTCCAAGAATGCTACCTGATCCGCTGTGGTCTCCAGCAATATTTTTTAATCTCTTCAGGAGTTCCTGAAGGTTGTGGGCCCCACTATCTTCAGCTGCTTCAATGACCCTCCCCCCGCCTCCCATTATAAGGTCAGAAGTGGGGATGTTAGTTGATTGTGTAATGTTCTGTACCACTCATGACTCCTCAGATGCTGAAGCAATCCCTGTCCAAACAGAACAAGATGGGACAATATCCAGGTTTGGGCTGACAAGTGGCAAATAACATTTGTGCACACTAATGCCAGGCAATGACTATTTCTCATGACTATCACTGAATCTCTCAGTATCCACTTCCTTCATTGACCCAGAAACTCCAATGGACTTGCCACATACACACTGGTGACAAGAGCAGGTTAGAGGCTAGGAATTCCATTGCAAGTAACTCACCTCCAGTAAATAAATAGGAAAACGAAAGCAATGTTATTGTTTATTGTGAGGGGAGGAGAAGATAGGTTATGCTTCAGCTATATGGAGCACTGCTGAGACCACATCTGGAGTATTGAGCACAGCATTGACCTCTTTATTTAAGGAGAGATGTAGAGGCGTTGGAAATAGTTCAGAAAAGATTTATCAGATTAGTATTTGGAATGGGTAGGTTGTCTTATGTTGATGGGTTGGTCAGGCTAGGCGTGTACTCAGTGGAGGTTATATGGTGGAAGCAAAACCTTTAAATATTTGTACAGCAGAAGCAGGTAGATTTTTGTTCAGGAAGTGAATGAAAGGTTTTCGGGTTAGGCAGGAATGTGGAATTCAAGTTACAATCAGCTCAGGGGGCCACGTGGCCTACTCCTGTTCTTTGGGCGTGTGTTTGCATGCTTTTCTCCGCCTTCACCCCAGTAGCCCCCCCCCAAGAACCCGGGAACTAAACGCAACCAGAAATATAGCCTTCAGTACAGCTTATAATGATTCAAACTGGCAGCCTGTTTCTGGCTAGTGGGCTGTTAGCACAATGACCTGGCAACATTTATAGGTAATCCTGCTTCCTCGCCTGCTACGTGGGAGCTGATAAAATCATGCCCTTTGTGTTAAAGTCTTGATTCCTGTGCTGTATTATTATTGGTTGTTGCTGGAGTGGCACAGTAGAGCAGAGAAGGTCATCAGGGTGATTACTTGCAATAACTAGGAAATGATAATTGCTTTAAGTTGCATGAGGTAAGCACTGGATGGAGACAGAATTATTCATAGGGATCATAGAATCCCCACAATGTGGAAATAGGCCATTTTGGCTCCACAAGTCTACACCAACCCTCCGAAGAGTAACCCACCCAGAGTCATTCCCCTACCCTATTACCCCCAACTAATGCACCTAACCTACACATCCCTGAACACTATGGGCAATTTAGCATGGCCTAATCTGCACATCTTTCGACTGTGGGAGGAAACCAGTGCACCTGGAGAAAACCTACGCAGAACCAGGAGTTTGTGCAAACTCTACATGGACAGTCGCCTGATGCTGGAATCAAACCTGGGTCCCTGGTGCTGTAAGGCAGCAGTGCTAACCACTGAGCTACTGTGCCACCCTTAATGGAATTATGTTCCATTGTGAAGTAGCCTAACAATATTCACTGACTTTGATCACCTGTGAAAAATGATTACTAATGTGAGATTCTAGGTGGTAATTAGTGCCTGGATCTTTACGATACTGTAATCAATGCCTTTGAAGATAACATTTTCATGTTGCTGAAAAAAATGAACTTTTTTCCTCAGCTGAGTGTTACCACTGAGCCTACTGAGAAGATTCAAATGTGATGTGGAATATTTGGTATGTTTGTTTTTTTTTAGTGCTTGCTCCTAAAAAATCTATACTTTGGTGTCTGTAAAATCCCATCATGCCTGTGTAAAAGCTGGTGTGCAATGACCACCCCATGTTAAGAGTTCATGCACAGGCACCTTCCATTCTTCAAAATGAATTTCAGAATCTGGAACATCAGACCTTCCTGAACAATCCCAATAGTGACAGACTGAAACCGTACACAGCCATTGTTGGTAGGGAGGCGTGAAATTTCAACATTGATATCGTTGCCCTAAGCAAGACCTAGTGAGCAGTGGAAATCCAGCTCAAGGAACAAGGTGGAGGTTACACCTTCTGGAAGGGTAAATCTGAAAAGAGCATAAACTCGACAGGCCATTAAAAAAATGAACTAGTTGGCCATCTCCGAGTCTCCCATTGAAGGTGAAAGAATGTCACATGGCCACTTGGCTTACCTTCGTCAAGAACCAGTACAATATGTGCCTCTGTGCATATGCCTTATCGGTGAATGCTACAGACGAGGAGGACTAGAGTAGTTTTCCAGCAACCTGAAACACTCTCTAGACCATGTCCCAGTGGGTGATGAGATGACCATCTCTGATGACTTCACTGCCAGAGTGTTACGAAGGCCACAGACCTCTGAGGAAGTGTTTGGAAAGCCAACAGGTATGGAACTTCTGCTCCTGACAAAATGCCTAGATAATGGCATCACATTGAACATGGCCAGCACTTTATTCCATCAAAAAACCAAATACAAGACCATGTGGCAACACCCTCACTCAAAGTACAGGCACCTGCCCAACCATGGTTCCCGTCTGAAATATCGATTCTCCTGCTCCTGGGATGCTGCCTCACCTGCTGTGCTTTTCTAGCAACACACTCTTGAATCTGCCCAACCATGTCATCATCCAAGTGAGGGGCTGCATAGACCAATATGCTATGACAAAACCGAAAACTGCAGTACAGATCACTGTTTACTTCTCTCTCCAATCAGTATAGACAGCTCCAACCACCCACTCCTTTGGCATATGAAGTAAACATGTCGCATGCTGTCATGCAGTGTTCCCGCCGCACCCCAGTTCGAAATTGGGGTCCTTCTGACCGTGGATGAATCCCTCTCCTACATGACCGTTCCCAGGCAGAATTTACCATATCATGCCTTTAGAAAGTTAGTTGCCCATCTTCACAATTGTCATTCCCAAATTAAGTTATTCAGTATTTTGTTTTCTGTTGTTTGTGTTTTATTCAGGAAACTTGTAAATAAATTCTGTTATGTTTAAAACTAAGTGGTTTGACCAGCGGCATTTCTCCTGGAATATCGTGTTTAACACAACTAGCAAAGTTAGGGTCTTGGCTACATTCTTGAAATATTTTGAGGGGTCTGGCTTGCTCCATAACACACATCACGAGCTAGAAATTCTCAACATCTTCCCTCTGCCTGTGAAGAGCCACCATGTTGATCACAACATAACAGTATCTCAAGAAACAATCCATGGGCATTGGCCATACATACGGCTCGTCGATAGACATTGTTATCCAATAATTTCCAACGACTCAGGATCATCATTGAAAGGCTGTTGCATGGACACGTTGTGCGTTGGGACAGGGACACAAATCAAGGATTGCATCATCTCCGGGCTGCTTGGAGGCTGTCTAAGCACCTACTTGAATACTATCAGCATCTCTGCCTTTCCTATTAGTACAGCCATACACCCAAGCAGCTTGCCTTGCTGGTGAACAGCCCTCCGTCAAAGGGACATACAGCTCGTGTGTGGTTCCATGCCTCATCAATCTCAAACCTGCACCAAGTGCTAACAGTTTACACATCAACATACTGCACTCACAAGAAGCAAGCCGCCATGTCTCAAAGTTTCAAACCAGTAATCCTCACCAAAGTCCATGAAGGATGAATATGCAGAGGCTCCCAGCAGGATAAGTCCAGGGAATTGGACACGCTCAGGTGTCTAGTCGAAGTGTCCTCAGTCAGGGGTTCATATCTTTGCAGTCGAGGGAGTAGGTCACAATATGTCCTGTAACTCTACAGCAGCCTGTTGTGGGGGGTAGGACTAATGCAGTCGGGAAGACTTAGAGATATCAGTCAATGGTCTCATCCAGATAGGTCACCCAAATGGGTGCGTTAAGTCAGTCCACCAGGTCTGTTCAAAGAAACTAGGAGAAAGGGGGTGAGGGGGATAAGAGGTCTGTTCCCAAGGGGGAAGGAAAGGGTCAGGAACTTATTTCTGTTAGCTATTATCAAATTGGCCCTAAAACCCTTCAAACTCAGACTTTTTGGAGTCTGTGTTGTTTACGATCTCTCTGAAGAAAAAGCCAAGGACAGCTTAAACCTTGTTAAAGGAACAGCTTTGTACACATATGATAGGAAGTACGTATTAATGAGGTGGGATGTGCAGTTCATAAGGTCGCTTAGAAGCAATAATCCTCCTTAATAGGTAACTCACTGCTGCCTAGTCCGAATCCTGCCACGATGCTGGGAAACTTAGCATTTGCAGTGAATTGTTCTCAATGGCAGGATAGGCCTCATTGAACTTGCCATAAAATTCTGCTACTTTTCTCATCACAGCTCACATTGTTCAGGCCTCTAAAAGATTCCACCTAATTTCAGTTTTTAAACATAGGTGTTTGAAGGAATTTGGGAAGAAGGAACTACGGGGGAATAAGACTTCAGTTCAGGGAGGAGTAATGTGATAGGATTGAACTGAAGAGCCCAGTTCTTTTTAGGAATTTCAGGGGAGGTATCAGTCTAGTGGTATTATCACTGGGTTGTTAATCCAGAGACCCAGGTAATGTTCTGGAGACCTGGGTTTGAATCCCACCATGGCAGATGGTGAAATATTAGTTCATTAAAAATCTGGAATTAAGAGTCTAATGATAACCATGAATTTATGATAACAATGATAACCATTGTCATTTGTCGGAAAAAACCATCTGGTTCACTAATGTCCTTTAGGGAAGGAAACTGTCATCTGTACCTGGTCTGGCCTTCATGTGACTCTAGACCCACAGCAGTGTGGTTGACTCTTCACTGCTTTCTGGGTAATTATTGATTGGCAATGAATGTTGGCCTAGCCAGTGACCCCCTCATCCTGTCAATGAATATATATGGGAAGTGTTTGTATGCATTTTAATTTTGAATCTTACTGCTGTTGGGATGGTTGCATCCAAGCAGCCTGTGCTACAGTTGAACTCTCAATTGAGAACTGAAGGGGTCATAGTGTGTTTAACCTCATGCGTAATCTCTGTTTTGTTTAGTTAAAAAAGCAATGTGTGGAATTTAATCCCAAAGACAAGGCACTTAAATGGCCATTGACAAGTCCTTCCTATGTTCTGGGATAGAATCTATAGACGACAACATTGGATCACCTATGGCAACATTGAACTTTAATTGCACTTATTGTGTTTTTTGTAAAAAAGAAAGACTGTTATAGCTATGCTTCTGTGCTGCATGACTCTGTGACTTTAAGCTGATTGCAGATGTAAATTCAGTGACCACCTAGAGAGAAATTCTAGAATGTTCGACTTGAACAGAATCAGAGAAACTTCAGGTGGAAATCTCATAAAAGAAGAGGCAACTAGCTTATCCCCTTTTATCAAGAAGCCATAATTGCATTTTCTTCTTTTAAGAATGCATGTGGACAGAGGTTAAGCAACCATAAACCTGATCTCTCTGTTTATAGTGGTCTGACGCCCTAGTGTTTCAGATAGTGTGCAGTGAAGGTCACATCTTTGAGAACTACACTGTATACCTGTTTTGCAGGGAAAGAAAAGGTAAAGGGCAATCTCTCATTCTGAATGCTCTAAACTAACTAGCCAGCAAGCCAGTCAAAAGGGAATAAGACAACAGAAGAGTTCTCTCATTCTGAGTACTAGAAACCAACCAAGTAACAGCCACTGTTGAAAGGAATCAAGACAAAAGAAAGTTTCAATCAATCTACAAACCAGAATTCTCAAAAAAGCCTGTTCAATGACTGACATCAATGTTTTGAGTAATATCTACTGCAATGACAACAGTATGTAACTATTTGCTTTTCATAAACATTCAGAGACTTTGTTTTAATCTTTATTTTTAAGTTCACTTATTACTTCTTAACTGTACATATGGGCTGCATTATTATTTCTTATTATGTTTAGTAATTAATAAATTCAATCTTTTCATTCATTCAAGAAAGCATTGTTGAATAGGCCCCTTTTAAAACATAATTTTGGGTCTGGAAGAACGTTGTCCAGAAGGAGATGGATTCTGTTTTAAAATTACGATTAAATGAGATTAACCCATTACGATTAAATGGGAGGTTGGCTTTACAACCAAGGAAAGCCAATTTGCCCCATCTCAACAAGGAGCATGATGGGTTTTGATATCCTGCCAGGAACTTGGGATAGCAAGTTGAGAAACCTTGCTTTAGGACTGGTTGTAACACCTGCCAGTCAGAGACCTACAGCTTATCATTGCTATCTGTGCCATCAGAGGAGTGGAAATAGCTGTCAGTAATGTACCTACTAGAGGCCCAGAGTTGGAGGCTCCGGGGAAGGGAGTGACTTGTTAGAGGATATTGGAAGAACAAAAGAAAGGGCAGGGATGTGGCGCTCTGCAGACTCCTCCTTCTCGATATAAGGTCCCTCATTTAGACACTGAGTGCTTGACAGCAAGGCACCCAGCCCCTAGTAGTGCATAAGCAACCCAAGGTTTGCTTTTCGAGCATAAGACCACAAGAAATAATAACACACTTGAGTATTCTCCGCTGTTCAGTGGGATCATGCCTGATCTGAAATTCCTCACATCTACTTTCCTGCATTTTCCTGTAGCTTTGATTCTTCTATTGGTCAAGAATCTTTCAATCTCAGCCTCAAATGTACACAAGCATTCTGCCTCCACAGCTCTCTGTGGCAAGGAGTTCCAAAAGCACTCAACCTTCTGAGAGAAGAAATTCCACCTCATCTCAGTCTTCAATTCTGGTCCTAGACTCTCCCATGAGAAGAAATATCCTTTTAATATTCACCCTGTCATTCTTTTAAACTCCAGTCAGTACAGCCCTAACCTATTTAGCACTACTCAAAATAATCCCTTCATACCAGTGATCATCTTAGTGAACCTTCTCTGAACTGCCTCCAATGAAATGATATGTTTCTTTAAATAAGGAGACCAAAAGTGCTTACAGTACTCTGGATGTGGTCTCACTCAGTACTTTGTACAGTTGCAGTAAGACTTCCCTATTCTTATACTCCAACCCCCTTGAAATAAGGTCCAACATAAATTTTGCATAAATTAGGCAACTGGTTGAACACCAATGGCAGATCTAATCTTCAAGTAGATGCTAATAGATAATTAATAGACAAATTACATTTACATTACAAGAATGTCAGGGAATGACCATCCCCAAAAAGAGACAAACTAGCTACTGCCCCTTGACATTCAACTGGACTTACCATATAAATATAATGGTTACAAAGCAGCTGAGAGGCTAGGAATACTGCAGCGAGCAACTCACTTCTGCATTCCCAAAGCCTGACCACCATCTACAAGACACAAATCAGGAGTGTGATGGAATATTCCCAACTTGCCTGGATGAGTGCAGCTCCAACAACCCCCTCAAGAAGCTTGACACCATCCAGTGCAAAGCAGCCTTATTGGCAGTACATCCACAAGCATCCACTCCTTCCATCACTATTACTCAATAGTAGCAGTGTCTGTTTTCTACAAGGTACAGTGCAAAGGTGTTCAACCAGTTGCCTAATTTATGCAAAATTTATGTTGGACCTTATTTCAAGGGGGTTGGAGTATAAGAATAGGGAAGTCTTACTGCAACTGTACAAAGTACTGAGTGAGACCACATCCAGAGTACTGTAAGCACTTTTGGTCTCCTTATTTAAGGAAACATATCATTTCATTGGAGGCAGTTCAGAGAAGGTTCACTAAGATGATCACTGGTATGAAGGGATTATTTTGAGTAAAGCTAAATAGGTTAGGGCTGTACTGACTGGAGTTTAAAAGAATCACAGGGTAAATATTTTCAGCAAAGATCATTAGACAGCACCTTCTGAACCCATGAACACTGCCATCTGGAAGGATAATATCAGCAGATACATGGGAACATCATCTGCAAGTTCCCTTCTAGCCACTTACTATCCTGACTTGGAAATGTATCACTGTTTCTTCAGTGTTACTGGGTCAAAATCTTGGAATTCCCTCCCTGATGGCATTGTGGGTCAACCCACACCAGGTGGACTGCAGTGGTCAAGAAGGCAGCTCACTACCACCTTCTCAAGGGGCAACTAGGGACAGGCAATAAATGCTTTTCCAGCTGGAGATGCCACACCCCGTATGTGTATCTCAATTAGCATTGGGCCATCCACAAGCATTGCCACCTTTGATTGAATCGGGTGAAGCGGGAAATGGGGACTCCACTCTCCCACCCAATATTCCTCCACCCTCAAGAACTGCGTTGACTTCTCTCAGTGTATTTCCCTAAGCTGTGTTTGCACTATCTGTATAAATTATGGTGGTCAATATGAACTTGCTAAAGCTTTAATAGTAGCAACAATTCTTACGTGATACATTATGGGGGTTTCATTGAGAGCTGAAGTTAAGCTGTAAGGATACTTCAGCTCAATTTAGATGTGACATTTAAGATTGTGTTCCTGATAACTTTGGGAAATGACATTATTGCACAGGTTTATCAAGTGAGAGAAATATGGATTGGAGATGAGTGGGTGTGTAAGTAAAGTATAACCACGAGGAGTTTAAAACACATCTGGTACGTTGGATAGTATTCAGTTGTTTGCACACAGGTTGATGAGCTGTTATGATTTTGCTGATGCCTTATGCTTTGTCCTTGAAAGCTCCTTCTGAAATCATTTGCTGTTCTCTCCAGAAGGAAAGCAGCTTGTGCTGATTTTTCAGTTTTATATAAATAAATGCTTTAATAGTGTTTCATTTTTTTCAAAAATGAAACACTATTAAAGCATTTATTTATATAAAACTGAAAAATTTATTTATATAAAATTGAAACTGTGGGCAGATAAATGGAGATTATGAAAAAATAGTATTTTATTCTGGTAATTAAAGTCTAAGGTGGAAGACAAATGGCAATAAATGCTGACAGTGTGATAGTTAATCTGCAGTTTGACATTCGTTATGTGTTGGGCAGAGAGATGTGTTACTTCTTTGGTTTTGAAGCTCTAATTTCTCTTCATGGAAGAGTTGAGTTTTATGTCATTGGTGATCTCATTGAGCCCTGGCTCAGAGAACAGCCAAGTGGAATATGCCAAAATAATTATAATATTTTATGCTTTATATTTAAACTTAAAAATATATTTTAAAAATTGTTATGGGACATCGACATTGCAGGTTAGGCTAACATTTATTGCCTAAAGAGCAGCAAGGTGTCAACCACCTTGCTGTGGCTGTGGAATTGCATGTAGACAAGACTAGGTAAGAGTGGTAGATTTTCTACCCTGAAGTATGTTTGTGAATCAGATAGGGTGTTTGCAACAATTAGCATTGGTTACATTGTCACCATTAGGGTTAGCTTCCTTTTATTGAATTCATTTTCACTATCTGCTATGGAAGGATTCAAACTCACGTCCTCAGAAAATTATACTGATGTTCTGGATACATTACTTAAAAACATTGATTTTTTTAAAAATCATGGATGTTCTTTTTTATTCCTTCATTTAAAAGCTTCCAATCATCCAAGCTTCACTGTAAACATTCAAAGTAGCTCTGTTTTTGGTGGAATTTTTTAGTCAGTCAGCACTGGATGTTCAAATAATGACTTTTTTTTTAATGAAAGCTATAAATGATGGAAGTCAGAAGTAACCAGTTAATTTGAGAAATACACAACAGACTGTTTAGTGTCCAGGAAAGAAAAATGACCAATCTTTGGGCCGCACTTGGCACCAGAGCTGCAGTGAAGGTGAAGAAATCCCTTTGCTGGAATTAATTTTAGACAAAATTGATAGGAGTAACAGAAATATAGGTAACGGCCAATTTTCAGTTCTCAGAAGTAATGTTTTTTTAACCTTGCTCCTTGTTTTGCTGTCTCCTTTAATTTTATAAAAGAATGTATTCAACATTACTGTATCAAATGTGATAAAAGATTCCTCTTGAAACCTTGTATTCTCAGCGAATGATCACCTTGACCTACACTTCAAGCATATACTGCTTTTTTTTTTATATATACTTGAGGTACAGTGTTAGAGTCATTGACAAAATTGATACAGCAGTAGATTCTGTCTTGCTCTGAATATACTGAAAAGCAGTAGTGTTGCATTATGGACATGCCAGGGAATTCTTGCTTGGGATTCCCCATTTGACTGCATTGCAGCTGGAATATAAAACCTCAAGAGCAAACCATCATTGTTTCATTTCATCTAGGTTATGTGATTTCAGACACTTCCCAATATACCCTGTGCATTATCTGGAATTCTTTGTTTAGTTTCCAACAAATGTGGCTGCAAAGGGGCCATTTTTGGGGTCAGGAATGGGATCTGTACGACGATGCTCACTATCTGGGCAAAAGATTGACGTCTGAGTGCGAGGTACTACAGTGTACAAAGTGACACTGCACTTCTGGGAGGAGAGTTTTAATATTTAAAGATCAGTCAATCAGACTTCCCCTGTTTACGTGTGTGGTTCCTTCCTTTTTTTTGGGGAAAGAAAGGAATAAAATGAAGATACCTCATCATAGAGCTCCAGGCTCCCTCGGGTGTGATACATTATGCTGGTACAGAGGGTTGCTATGGAAACTAATCAATCTGCAGCTTCACTCTCAAGAACTGCGGATTAGATACATGTTAGAAAGTGAGGAGGATACATATGAGAATCTAAGCATTTCATACATACACAATGTAGGATTTACAGATCTCCTGGTGACAGGTGGCATGCCACCAATAGGAGGCCAGGAGCAGTGGTGAGGCATGAGTCATAGAGATGTACAGCATGGAAACAGACCATTCGGTCCAACTCATTCATGCCGACCAGATATTTCAACCTAATCTAGTTCTATTTGCCAACACTTGGCCCATATCCCTCTAAACCCTTCCTATTCATATACCCATCTAGATGCCTTTTAAATGTTTCAATTGTACCAGCCTCCACCACTTCCTCTGGCAGTTCATTCCATCCACACACCAACCTCTGCGTGAAAAAATTGCCCCTTAATTCCCTTTTATATCTTTCCCATCTCACCCTAAATCCATGTCCTCTGGTTCTGGACTCCCCCACCCCAAGAAAAAGACTTGTCTATTTACCCTATCCATGCCCCTCATAATTTTATAAACCTCTATGAGGTCACCCGTCAGCCTCCGACGCTCCAGGGTAGGTAGTCCCAGCCTATTAGCCTTTCCCTATAGCTCAAATCCTCCAACCCGGGCAACATCCTTGTAAATCTTTTCTGAACCCTTTCAAGTTACACAACATCCTTTCAGTAGGAAGGAGACAAGAATTGCACGCAATATTCCAAAAGTGACCTAACCAACGTCCTATACAGCCGCAACATTACCTCCCAACTCATATACTCAATGTTCTGACCAATATTGGAAAGGCAAATGAAAGGAAGTTTTTTTTTTAACCAGTCAACCTAGCTCCATTTTGAATATGAAAATAGGAGAATAAATAATTGTATTGCAGACTAATCTACAGCATGATGAGGTGGCAAGTAAACTTGGATAAGAACAGTTATCAGTTGAATTATTGATGAGCAGAAGATGCAAATGAATGAAATCTTGGTAATTTCCAATCATACCACTGGTTATTTCAAGTGAATGCATATTTTAATAGAATAATGAAATTCAGTAAAATTCCTTACAAACTATTGGTATTGGGCCCACTCCTGCTTTGAGTGAGACATTTTGATGTTTTTATCCCATTCTCTCACTTTCATTTTTATGCAGCGTTAACTGTATTTTAGTCTAAGCAGTTTTATATTTTTCAGTCATCTTTAATTTGCCGGTTTATTTCAATTCACCTTGCACTCTTTTGTGGGTACTTCTCCCTTTTTTTGAACATATTTTAGCTGCACTAATTCTTTTATATGGAACTTTTCTGACTGTTTTGGGAGGTTTGGGATAGGGGTCACAGAAATTCAGGAATAACGTTTTGGGCTAGTTCCTCAATGCTTCCTCTGGGCACTTGGTTTCCCCAGAGTTGGGTAGCATGCCTGGATAGCAACTCATCCATAACAGTCGAAAGCTAACTAAGGCCAACAAAGAACCCATTAACCAGCATTTTCTCAGGTAGTGAGAGTTTGCTGGAGAGGCATGGGTCCTCCACAGTGTCTGCAGTTTGACTCTTCACAGGACATGAGAATACAGTGTATGGTTGGAGTGTAATGCAATGAACTTTTGTGTTTTCTTTTAAGTAAGCAAATTAATTTAATTCAATACATCTACAACCAGGAAATTACACGAAATTGACTGCCCTTGACATCAAGGCAGCAGTTGACCAATCATAGCATCAAGAAGCTGGGAATTGGGCAGAACAGTCTCCTCTGCTGGAGTCACATCTAGCAAAAAGGATGACGGTTGTGTTTAGTGGCAGGCACAAGTCAGTCTTCGGACAACGTTATAGGAGTTCATCTGGGTAGTGTTGTATACCCAACCATTTTTGATCACTTCACCAATGACCTTCCCTCCACCATGAGGTCAGAAGTTGTATGTTTTCTGATAATTATACAATGTTCAGCACCTTTTGTGACTCCTCAGATACTGAAGTAGTCTGTGTCCACAGGCACAGGAATTATACAGCGTTCAAGCTGGAGCTTATACATGGCATACAATACTGCCATCACCTGCAATTTCCCTTCCAAACCATTCACCATCCTGATTTGGAAATATAGTGTCATTCCTTCAATGTTGCTGGGTCAAAATCCTGGAATTGTGGGTCAACCTACAGCATGTAAACTGTAGCAGTTTAACAGACAGCTCACTACCACTTTCTCAAGGGCAACTAGGGGTAGGCAATATGTGCTGGCCAGCCAATGATGTCCACTTCCTATGAGTGAACAAAAAAAAATCATTTGCTACACAAGTGGCTGTCTCTCAACATCAAAGAATAGACAAT
Organism: Chiloscyllium punctatum; assembly: GCF_047496795.1. Classification (NCBI taxonomy): domain Eukaryota; kingdom Metazoa; phylum Chordata; class Chondrichthyes; order Orectolobiformes; family Hemiscylliidae; genus Chiloscyllium; species Chiloscyllium punctatum. The sequence goes on along the minus strand of NC_092749.1, from coordinate 35,201,616 downwards.
AGGTGTAAGAGTAGGCCATTCTGCCCTTCGAGCCTGCACCACCATTCAATATGATCATGGCTGATCACCTTTAATCAGTATCCTGTTCCTGCCTTATCTCCATAACACTGGATTCCACTATCCTTGAGAGCTCTATCCAACTCTTTCTTAAATGAATCCAGAGACCAGGCCTCCACTGCCCTCTGGGGCAGAGCATTCCACACAGCCACCACTCTTTGGGTGAAGAAGTTTCTCCTCATCTCTGTCCTAAATGGTCTACCCCGTATTTTTAAGCTAACCTGATATTGAAAAGCATTGCCATAGCCATCAAAGTCTGGGGTTACCACTGACCAGAAACCTAACTAACCCTGCCAAATAGATATCTTGACCACGAGAGCATGTCAAAAGCTGGGAATGCTATGGTGTGTCCTGATCCCACAAAGCATCTACAAGGCACGGGTTAGGAATGTGATGGAATACTCTACACTTGCCTGAATGTTGGAGTTCTGCACTATCAATATTCATGAAGCTCTATATCATCCAATGCAAAGCAGCCAAAATGATTGGCATCTGAACCATCACAGCTGTCACACAATGGCATATTATACCATCCACAAGTTGCAGTGCATCAACCTGTCAAGCAATCCTTGATAGCACCTTCCAAAACCATTGCCACAGCCACCAATAAAGATACAACAGTAGATACACGCAAACATCACTTGCAAGTTCCCTCCAAGCTACTCACTATCCTGACTTGCAACAATATCACTTCAATTCTGCTGTGTCAAAAACTTGAAACCCTCTTTTTAACAACATATATACTACAGTGATTTAAGCAAGTTGGTTAACACTACTCAGTTAAGAATAGGCCACAAATCCTGGCCTTTCAATGATGTTCACATCCCATGAAACAACAAACAAGAAAAAAAACCAAACAGATGGATCTACAGGGTGTAGGGTGTAGGTTTGCTCGCTGAGCTGTAGGTTTGATATCCAGACGTTTCACTACCTGGCTAGGTAACATCATCAGTGGTGACCTCCAAGTGAAGCGAAGCTATTGTCTCCTGCTTTCTATTTATATCTTTCTCCTGGATGGGGTTCCTGGGGTTTGTGGTGAAACCCCAGGAACCCCATCCGGGAGAAAGATATAAATAGAAAGCAGGAGACAACAGCTTCGCTTCACTTGGAGGTCACCACTGATGATGTTACCTAGCCAGGTAGTGAAACGTCTGGATATCAAACCTACAGCTCAGTGAGCAAACCTACACCCTAATCCTCAACCTGAGCTACAAACCTTCACAAACCGTGCAAGACGGATCTACAGTCCTGGTCATTGACATTTGTATGCTGCTTTCAGCATTTGTGGCACACATTCATCTTATAGTGCCCTGACCCTCGCCATACACTTGAGTAGCACACATCACTCTTGAAGATACTGCTGGCTGCTTCCAGCACATACCCACCATCCCTAATTGTATGCATCTTGGAGGTGGCTTCTTATTAGCCATCTCCAGGAAGATTATACATGATTGTACTGAGCGGAGGTGGTGATGTTCTGTTAATACCACTGTACTAGCAATCCAGAATGGCCAGTGTTCTGGGTAGGTGAATTTATGGTTGATTCTTAACAGCTGTTAAGGCATTTAGTGGTGGCCTAGCTCAAAATCCCACAAATATATTTGAGAAAATCTTGTCACTCACCTTTCTACATTCTGAACCTGCTATTCACCTTGGCTGTGGCTTCAGTACCAAATTTAACTTTCATGTGTTCTGAAGAAGGACTCAAAATGTTTCTCTCTCCACAAATGCCAGATCTGCTGAGTTTCTGCAGTATTTCTGTTTTAGACATGTTTATTGTTTGTGCGTGTTAGATTTCTGCTGTTCAGACTTGTCAACTTAGATGCTGTGACTGTCAGCCGTGTGAGTACCAGACCAACAGAACTACTCACTGGTATTTGTACCCAGCAGCAGTAACAGCCAGCTGTCACTCAGTCATTTTAAAAGCACATTAGTTTGAAGCACTTCGTAAAATGTTAACCTGACAAACCTATCAGCTGAGGTCCTTTTTGAAAAATGCACACCTTTTGCTTGCTGATGGCCATTTGTTTAGATTATAATTTACTTAATAGTTCAGTGAAACATGTCTGTTGTTTCCATCATATAGTTTATTTTCTCAAATGCTTATGAGGATGTAATAAAAAATTTTGGCTCCACTGACATTTTGCTGATGGACTTCAGACGGGACTAGAAACATATCAGCAAACTTTCCAATATGCAATTGTGAAGCCACTTTGAACCATCTTTCTTTAAATAATCTAATGTTTAAGCTGAGTAACCGAGTACAAAGAAGAGGGCCATAAATTACATATATAGAAGTGTTCTATTTTCCTCACAACATCTACATTAGCCAACATTTCATCTTGACATTTTAAAGATATTAGGTTAAAACGTTAGGAAAGCTGGTCGGAAGGCAAAGAGCTATAAAATTATCAAGGAACCTAAGACAAGAAGTATTTTGCAGACACATTAACAAGAAAAGGAAGGCAGTGATGGGAAAAGAGCCATTAACTGTCAATACAGAAGAAAACATAAAGATATTTACAAAGTAGCAAATGAAATTTAAAGTAAATAAATGTGAGGGAGTACATTTTGATTGAGGGAATGAGATGATCATATTACTTGGAAAATGCAAATCTAGGTGATGTAGAAGAATAAGGGGATCTTAGAAATATGCCAGCCACTAAAAGCTGCACCACAGGTAAGTAAGTAAAGCAAACCAAGTTATTTCTGGTTGGATGGGATGGTAGTGATAATGAGAGAAGTTAGGTTAAAACTTCAAATCTTGTTTTGACACTCTCATGTTTGTAGTTCTGGTCACCAGGGTATCAAAAGTATTGTAGAGGTACTGGAGAAAGACACAGAGATGATTTTACGAGAACAATACCAGAAGTGCATGGGAATCCATTTCTGGAAAGTATTGACAGTCTGAGTCTCTTTTGGGAAAATGAAGGTTGAGGGGTAATCTAAGAGAAGTATTTAAAATTTTGAAGGTTTTTATAGAGAGAATATTTCTTCTTGTTGGGAAGACTATAACTGGAGCTCATCAATATGAGGTAGTCCCCAAGATGTCCAATAGGGAATTCTGAAAAAAAAAACAGCCCAAAGGAATAGTAAGAATAAGAAACTCACTGCCACAAGAAGTGATGGAGTTGAATAGTGTATATGTATTTTAGGGGAAAACTAAACGAGCAAATAAGTGAGAAGGGAACAGAGTTCATGTGATAGTTTTAACTGAGGAATGATGGCAAGATGCATACATAACACATTAATGCCAGCACAGACTGGTTAGGCTAAATGGCATTATTCTGAGCCATATATCCTGTGTAATGTAGTTAAAATGTTTTATTTCTCCAAGGAAAACCAGTACCATTTTATGCCTCTTCAGGGCATAACACCTTCCTTACTGATCATGTCTGTGCTCCTTACTCTTTGTGACACTAGCCTGAAGTGTAAGAACAGAAACCGAAGTGAATTTTAACTTTACAGCACTTGATAAATAGTCTAACATGATATTTCTTACATTTGTGGGTTGTGATGATTTTTTTGCAGCTTGAACAAGGAGAGTGGTTTTGCAAGATTGTAACAACCATGGGAGAAGAAGCGGGTGAATTTCTCAGCAAGGGTTATCTGGGCCTAGGGCTGGTCTACAGTCTCCAAGCTACAGATGGTAAGGTGGTGCACAGAACTGTACAATTACAGCATCATATCAAAGAGAATGCTTCCACTGCTTGTGTTGGTGCAGACAAAGGCAGGTGCTCAGTTGGATGCCCCCTTTTAAATTTTATTGTGAAATGTTTCTGAAAATGCATTATTTCAATGTAGCTATTTTAAAATAAGTTTTGTTTTTGTCTTTTCTCCTATGTTCTTTGATTAATCCCAACCCACAAGCTATCCCAGATTCCTGGGTGCTGGGGTTGACTGTGGACAGGAATTTTAATCCAGGATTGCCGATCATTCAGGTTGGGTGGTGGGTGCTTGCAGCTTCAGTTAGGAAATCTGTTTGTCCATTCAAACCCACCATTAAATCACCCAACTCGGACTTTAACAGGGGCTGATTGGTGGGTGACTAACCCACTCCCCAGCCCAAAAGGAAACTTGAAACATGATAATAAAGCTGCAAATCTCCATTATCACAAGTGTTACAACTGCATCAGTTGTTAGCCGGGTTTCCTGACGATCAGGGTCCTGCTAGGAAATGGAGGACCAAGTGAATTCAGAAGGCTTTGCAGCTTGGCATCCTGATGAGACCTCTCAGCTTCCACTACCTCTGTCAGGCCTCAGATGCTAAAGCCTTGGCCCAAAAGAGATGAACACGTGAGATGAGGGGAAAATGACCGCCCTTGACATGAAGGCTGCATTTGCCAGAACAATTGGGGGGCGGGGGGGTTGGGGGGGTTGGTGGGAGCTTTACACTAGCTGGTGCCCTATCTGGCTCATAGGAAGATAATTGTAGTTGTTGGAGGTCAGTTATTTTACTTCCAGAATATCTCTGCAGACATTCCCCACTGTGGGCAATGACCTTCCCTCCATCAGGTTCGAAGTGGGGATGTTCCCTGATGATTTCATAATGTTCAGCACTAGTCATGACTCCTTAGATGCTGAACCAGTCTATGTCTATATCTAGACAATAGGCAGGCATGGATTGTCAAGTGGCAAGTAGCAAGTAGCATTTGAACCACACAAGTGCCAGGCAATGAACATCTCCAACAAGGGAGAACCTACCCATCACCACTTGACATTTAATCACTTTGCCATTGCTGAACTGCCTCCAAGAGTACATATCTTGGGGGCTACCATTGACCGGAAACTGGACTGCACTAACAATGGCAATACTGTGACTACAAGAGTAGGTCAGAGGCTAGGAATCCCGTGGCAACTAACCTCCTGACTCCACCATCTACCAACCAAAGGCAGGAGTGCAATGGGTAATCCCAACCTCGCTGGAAGGGTGCAGATCCGAAAACACTCAAAAAGCTTAAACCCATCCAGGTCAAGGCAGCCTGTTGATTGGAAACACATCCATAAACATTCTCTCCTTCAACCTCCGATACTCAATGGCAGTAATGTGTATCATCTACAAGCAGAACTGCAAAAATTCTCCCAGGCTCCTTAAATATCAGTGCTGCAGCTGTGCCCAAACTAAGTTGCAAGTATAGATCACTCCTCATTGTATGCTCTCAGAATTTCTGCTGCGGGACATGAGTGGAGGAGAATTCAACTGGAATTCGTTTATCAAGATTATATAGGTGGAAAGAAAAGAAATGTACTGTTACACCACACTGCTCATTGTTTTGGGCACAAAAGTAATGCAGTTAAAACAAACAGACTTGAAGTTTTATTGTGTATTTTGCTAGCCCTGTACTTTATAGTCTTTGAAGTACAGGTACGCAATCCTTTATCTGAAACCCTTGAGGCCAGCTGGTTTTCGGAATTCAGAGTATTTTGGATTCCAGAGTAAGTGACAGTTTCTCGGTGAAATAAAAAAAATCTTACCAAATAGCAGATGCACCTGTGAGCACAACAAGCACTGGGCCATGCTGCCACGTCACATCTCTGTGATGTGGGTTGAGTGGGTTTGTAGTTGGGTTAACTGTTTGCACACCAAACAACCTTGTTACGAGAAAAACTTCGGATTTTGGAGCTTTTCAGATTTCGGGGAAAGGATTGTGTACCTGTACTTTTGAAATATAGTCACTGCTTCACACAGTGAACTCCCACAAACAGTAATTTGATGGATATAATCAGATGTAATCTATTTTTGTTCTATTGATTGAAAACTTCTTAATATTAGACTGGAGGGTTAGACTTCATTTTTATGTTTAAGCATAGAATGAGGTTTGAACCCAGAACTTTACGATTCAGAGATGTGTGTGTTACCAACTGAGTAGTGACTTTTTATTGAGTTTAACGCACATTGATAAAAAGAGAAAATGTCTCTAGCTGAGTAAGGCATTTCCATAGTTCACAGAATTTGGTTTTAATTTGAAGTTGATTAATCATTCTAACTCTTGTTTCATTACTGTACAGCTCCTCTAAGGAGCACCCGAGATAAGCTCCACAAGAAAGCATTGAAAGCTCTCAGAAGGTAAGGCTGCATATTTAATTTTACTTCAGAATAAACCAGAATTGAGATTTCAAAAAGCACAATGCTGGCAGATTACTGATTAGGAGAAATTTATATCGACACTGAATAGTTACATTTCATTGATATTAAACTATCAGAACCAATTACAGTAACACTGTAGTGTGGATTTGATGTGTTATTTTCTGCAATGGGCCAAGGAAACTTCTACTCGTTAGTCTTCAACTGCTGCCAAAAATTTGGAAAACTAGACATTAGCTTGTTACACTGACTAGTCTCTGTCCTTTGAATTTAGATGCAGTCTGTCAAGCTGTAGGCGTCAAATACAGCAGTAGTCTGCATTTTTCCAGGTCATAGATTCATAGAGGTGTACAGCATGGAAACAGACTGTTCAGACCAACTTGTCCATGCTGACCAGATATCCTAACTTAACCTGATCTAGTCCCATTTGTCAGCACTTGGCCCATGTCTCTCTAAACCCTTCCTATTCATGTACCCATCCAGATGCCTTCTAAGTGTTGTAGTTGTACCAGCCTATACCACTTCCTTTGGCAGCTCATTCCATACATGCACTGTCTTCTGCGTGAAGAAGTTGCCTCTTGGGTCCCTTTTAAATCTTTCCCCTCCAAGCTCTAAACCTATGCCTTCTAGTTTTGGACTCCCCCATTCTAGGGAAAAGATTTTGCCCCTCATGATTTTATAAATTGCTGTAATGTCACCCCTCAGCCTCCGATGCTCCAGGGAAAACAACCCCAGCCTATTCAGTGTCTCCATATAGCTCAAGGCCTCCAACCCTAACAACCTCCTTGCAAATCTTTTCTGAACTCTTTCAAGTTTCACAACATCCTTCTGACAGGAGGAATACCAGAATTGCACGCAATATTCCAAAAGTTGCCCTAACCAATGTCCTGTACAGCCTCAACATAACCTCCCAACTCTTATACTCAGTGTTCTGTCCAATAAAGGAAAGCATACCAAATGCCTTCTTCACTATCCTATCTACCTGTGACTCCATTTTCAAGGAACCAAGAACCTGCATTCCAAGGTTTGTAAATCTAGAAAGTAGGGAATTGCAGAAGGAGGCCATTCAGGCCATTGGGTGTTCACCAGCTGTCCCAATATGCATTATTACTGAGAAGAATATCACTGCCTTTCCCAACAATCGTACCTTGCACTTGCCTTTCTTCCAGTAATCATCTAAAGAATGGCTCAGTGAATTCCAGACTTAAATCACTCATGTGAAAAAGTTTTTTCTTCCATAATGTTTTATGTACAATTGTGACAATTCATAGATAATAGAGGTGGAATCTTGCACGGGCCTGAACTAAGACACCAATTTCACTCCACGAATATTATTTTGTTTTTGTGTTCCACTACTACATCTCAAGCTGTGTAAGAACTAGCACAGTATGATTGACAGATTAAACCTGCTCATTTGCATAGGGTCAATATTAGGCTCTTTGTTAATATTAGACTATCAGTTGATGTTCTGGCCATGCAGGAAGCCACCGCCAAATGCAGTTCAGAAAAGAAAGAATTGCATTATATTGCCTCTCTCAGGTTCTTTGGATGTCTCAACGTACTTCAGTTGTCAGCAAAGAACTTCTGAAGTGTAATCATCATTGCACTGTAGAATATGCAGCAGGCAATTTACACAGAGCAAGCTCCTGTAAATAGCAAGATGATAATGTTGATTGAGATGTAAATATTGATGAGGGCATCAGGCTTCAGTCCTCTGATTTTTGTTCAGAGTAGTGCAGTGGGATCACTTGTCTCCCCCTGAGAGAAGGGATAGTACCATGGTTTAATGTGCCTTCCGAATCATGATACCTCTGGTGGCACAGCACTCTCCCACTGGAGTATTGCCCCATCTGGTTTTCTGTGGGTTCATTATGCAGGTTTAGAGTGTTTGATTAAAAATTGGGCCAAGTTGAGGAGAGGACCTGGAAGAGGGCCACCAAAGTGAGAAGCAGCATTCAGGTTAAGTGGAATGGAGGTGAAGACTTATAGATAGTCATAGAGATATACAGCATGGAAACAGACCCTTCGGTCCAACCCGTCCATGCTGACCAGATATCCCAACTCAATCTAGTCCCACCTGCCAGCACCCAGCCCATATCCCTCCAAACCTTTCCTATTCATATACCCGTCCAAATGCCTCTTAAATATTGCAATTGTACCAGCCTCCACCACTTCGTCTGGCAGCTCATTCCAGATACGTACCACCCTCTGTGTGAAAAAGTTACCCCTTAGGTCTCTTTTATATCTTTCCCTTCTCAACCTAAATCTATGCCCTCTAGTTATGGACTCCCCGACCCCAAGGAAAAAACTTTGCCTATTTACCCTATCCATGCCCCTCATAATTTTGTAAACCTCGATAAGGTCACCCCTCAGCCTCTGTCGTTCCAGGGAAAACAGCCCCAGCCTGTTCAGTCTCTCCCTATAGCTCAAATCCTCCAACCCTGGCAACATGCTTGTAAATCTTTTCTGAACCCTTTCAAGTTTCACAACATCTTTCCAATAGGAAGAAGACCAGAATTGCACGCAATATTCCAACAGTGGCCTAACCAATGTCCTGTACAGCCGCAACATGACCTCCCAACACCTGTACTCAATACTGTGACCAGTAAAGGGAAGCATACCAAACACCTTCTTCACTATCCTATCTACCTGCGACTCCACTTTCAAGGAGCTATGAACCTACACTCCAAGGTCTGTTTGTTCAGCAACAGTCCCTAGGACCTTAACATTAAGTGTATAAGTCCTGCTAAGACTTGCTTTCCCAAAATGCAGCACCTCACATTTATCTGAATTAAACTCCATCTGCCATTTCTCAGCCCATTGGCCCATCTGGTCAAGATCCTGTTGTAATCTGAGGTAACCCTCTTCGCTGTCCACTACACCTCCAATTTTGGTGTCATCTGCAAACTTACTAACCGTACCTCTTATGCTCGCATCCAAATCATTTACGTAATGACAAAAGGTAGACCACCTAGCACCAATCCTTGTGGCACTCCACTGGTCACAGGCCTCCAGTCTGAAAAACAACCCTCCACCACCACCCTCTATCTTCTACCTTTGAGCCAGTTCTGTATCCAAATGGCTAGTTCTCCCTGTATTCCATGAGATCTAACCTTGCAAATTAGTCTCCAATGGGGAACCTTGTCAATCGCCTTACTGAAGTCCATATAGATCACATCTGCCGCTTTGCCCTCATCAATCTTCTTTGTTACTTCTTCAAAAAACTCAATCAAGTTTGTGAGACATGATTTCCCACGCACAAAGCCATGTTGACTATCCCAAATCAGTCCTTGCCTTTCCAAATACTTGTACATCCTGTCCCTCAGGATTCCCTCCAACAACTTGCCCATCACCGAGGTCAGGCTCACCGGTCTATAGTTCCCTGGCTTGTCTTTACCGCTCTTCTTAAACAGTGGCACCGCGTTTGCCAACCTCCAGTCTTCCGGCACCTCACCTGTGACTATCGATGATACAAATATCTCAGCAAGAGGCCCAGCAATCACTTCTCTAGCTTCCCACAGAGTTCTCGGGTACACCTGATCAGGTCCTGGGGATTTATCCACTTTTACCCATTTCAAGACGTCCAGCACTTCCTCCTCTGTAATCTGGACATTTTGCAAGATGTCACCATCTATTTCCCTGCAGTCTATATCTTCCATCTCCTTTTCCACAGTAAATACTGATGCAAAATATTCATTTAGTATCCCCCCCATTTTCTGCGGCTCCACACAAAGGCTGCTTTGCTGATCTCTGAGGGGCCCTATTCTCTCCCTAGTTACCCTTTTTGTCCTTAATGTATTTGTAAAAACCCTTTGGATTCTCCTTAATTCTATTTGCCAAAGCTATCTCATGTCCCCTTTTTGCCTTCCTGATTTCCCTCTTAAGTATACTCCTACTTCCTTTATACTGTTTTAAGGATTCACGTGATCTATCCTGTCTATATCTGACATATGCTTCCTTCTTTTTCTGAACCAAACCCTCAATTTCTTTAGTCAACCAGCATTCCCCATACCTACCAGCCTTCCCTTTCACCCTAAGAGGAATACACTTTTTCTGAATTCTCGTTATCTCATTTCTGAAGGCTTCCCATTTTCCAGCCGTCTCTTTACCTGCAAACATCTACCTCCTATCAGCTTTCGAAAGTTCTTGCATAATACTGTCAAAGTTGGCCTTTCTCCAATTTAGAACTTCAACTTTTAGATCTGGTTTATCCTTTTCCATCACTATTTTAAAATGAATAGAATTATGGTCGCTGGCCCCAAAGTGCTCCTCCACTGACACCTCAGTCACCTGCCCTGCCTTATTTCCCAAGAGTAGGTCAAGTTTTGCACCTTCTCTAGTAGGTACACCCACATACTGAATCAGAAAGGTGTCTTGTACGCACTTAACAAATTCCTCTCCATCTAAACCTTTAACACGATGGCAGTCCCAGTCTATGTTTGGAAAGTTAAAATCCCTGACCATAACCACCCTATTATTCTTACAGATAGCTGAGATGTTCTTACAAGTTTGTTTCTCAATTTCCCTCTGACCATTTGGGGGTCTATAATAAAATCCCAATAAGGTGACCATCCCTTTCTTATTTCTCAGTTCCACCCAAATAACTTCCCTGGATGTATTTCCATTAATATCCTTCCTTAGCACAGCTGTAATACTATCCCTTATCAAAAACGCCAACCCCCCCTCTCTTGCCTCCCTTTTTGTCCTTCCTGTAGCATTTGTATCCTGGAACATTAAGCTGCCAGTCCTGCCCATACCTGAGCCATGTTTCTGTAATTGCTATGATATCCCAGTCCCATGTTCCTAACCATGCCCAGAGTTCATCTGCCTTCCCTGTTAGACCCCATTGAAATAAATGCAGTTTAATTTATTAGTCCTACCTTGTCCCTGCCTGCCCTGACTGTTTGACTCGCTTCTGTTCTCAACTGTACCAGTCTCAGATTGATCTCTTTCCTCACTATCTCCCCGGGTCCCACCCCCCACCTTACTAGTTTAAATCCTCCCGAGCAGCTCTAGCAAATTTCCCTGCCAATATATTAGTCCTCTTCCAATTTAGGTGCAATCCGTCCTTCTTGAACAGGTCACTTCTACCCCAAATGAGATTCCAATGATCCAAAAATGGGAATCCTTCTCCCATACACCGGCTCTTCAGCCATGCATTCATCTGCTCTATCCTCCTATTCCTGCCCTCACTAGCTTGTAGCACTGGGAGTAATTCTGATATTACTACCCTTGAGGACCCCCTTTTTAAATTTCTGCCTAACTCTCTGCAATCTCACTTCAGAATCTCAACCTTTTCCCTTCCTATATTGTTAGTTCCAGTGAGTACAATGACCTCTTGCTAGCCCCTCTCCCCCGTGAGAACATTCTGCACCCTCTCTGAGACATCCTTGATCCTGGCACCAGGGAAACAACACACCATTCTGCTTTTTCGCTGCTGGCCACAGAAACGTCTGTCTGTCCCTCGGACTACAGAATCCCCTAACACAGTTTATCTCTTGGAAGCCGACGTACCCCTCATTGCATTAGAGCCAGTCTCAATACCAGCAACTTGGCTGTTCGTGCTACATTCCCCTGAGAATCCATCACTCCCTATATTTTCCAAAACAGCATACCTGTTTGAAATGGGTACATCCACAAAAGACACCTGCCCTAGGTGCCTATCTCTCTTACCTTGCCTGGAGTTAACCCATCTATGTGATTGTATCTGAGACTTTCCCCCCCTTCCTATACCTGCCATCCATCACATACTGTTGCTGTTGCAAATTCCTCATCACTTCTATTTGTCTCTCCAACCGATCCACTCGATCTGATAAGATTCGCATCCAACAGCATTTATGGCAGATATAATCTGCAGTAACATTTAAACTCACTTTAAACTCCCACATCTGACAAGAAGTACATATCACTGTACTAAAGGCCTTTTTTACTCCTTCACAATCTACAGACCCAGAAAATAACACCGTCTTATTCCTCAACAAAACACTGCCCCAGGTTAAATTAATAGTTATGGCTTATATTTTAAGTTTAATCAAGAGAATATCTCCAAAAACACATAATCAAGAAAGAACCCACTCTACTCAATACTGCAGCCTTTGTATTGGACAGACTTAAAACAACGCTTAACTTATCTGATTCTGTGGTGTGAACTTCACCCAAATAGGTTCCTCCAAGATTAGTTGTGAAATTCACTGTTTGTTAATTTTCCCAGATGCACGCCAATGTCCAGCGATACATGAATTCAAAACAGCAAAGGCAGTAACTGTGCAGGTTATCTCTCTCTCTCTCTCTCTCTCTCTTCTCCTGCACTGTCTTCACCATGTGCTTCCTTTGTCTGTTCTTCTCCCTTTTAAAACTGCTGTTGCTTTGACTTTTTTTTCCCATGAGAAGAGGCAAGTTGGTAATTAATCTGAGGGGGAACTCGACCAAGGAATGAATTTGTTTTCTGAAGGGAGGTGAGGGAAACGGTTAATGAGCTACAAAAACACCAAGATTGTTACTGTAACAAGAGGAAGGAGTGTGGAGAGATGGCAATGCTATTATTGACAAAAGTTGATGCCTACAAATCCGCCACTTTGTAAGGACTGATGTTGAAGAATGACCAAGTCTGGATGTTGTCCAGATCTTGTTCCATTTAAACATGGATTACTTCAGTATCTGGGGAACATAGAATATAACAGCGCAGTACAGTCCCTTCAGCCTTCGACATTGCGCTGACCTATCAAACCAATCTGAAGCCCATCCCACCTACACTATTCCATGTACATCCATATGCTTGTCCAATGACGACTTAAATGTACTTAAAGTTGGCGAATCTACTACCGTTGCAGGCAAAGCATTTCATACCCCTACTACTACTCTGAGTAAAGAAACTACCTCTGACATCTGTCCTATATCTATCACCCCTCAATTTAAAGCTATGCCCCCTTGTGCTCTCCGTTACCATACTTGGAAAAAGGGAGTTGTGAATGGTGCCAAACATAGTGCAAACATCAGTGAACATCTCCATTTCTGACCTTATGATGAAGGGAAGGTCATTGAAGTAGCTGAAAGTAGTTGGACCTGGGTCATTACTCTGAGGATCTTCTGCAGCGATATCCTAGAGCTGAGATGACTGACCTCCAACAACTACAACCTTCTTCCTTCATGCTAGATATGACTCCAACCAGCAGAGAATTTTCCCGTGATTCCTATTTTGTTAGTGTCAAGGGCTGTCACTCTCTTCTCCCCTCTGGTATTCAGCTCTTTTGTCCGCATTTGAACCAAGGCTGTAATGAGGTCAGGAGCTGAGCAGCCCTGGCAGAACTCAAACTGGGCATCACTGAGCAGGTTATTGCTGAGCAGATGCTGCTTTATGGCACTGTTGATGATAACTTATGCCACTTTGATGATTGAAAGTGGACTGATGGGGCAGTAATTAGCTGGGTTGGATTTGTCCTGCTTTTCATGCACAGGATATCCGTGAGCAAGTTTCTACGTTGTTGGCCAGTTGCCAGTGTTCTAACTATACTGGAATAGCTTGACCAGGGAGAGTGTGCAACCATCAATGAACATCAATGTTTGGCACCATTTATAACTCCTCAGATACTAAAGTAGTCCATATTCAAGTGCAACAAGATCTGAAGCATAAGACTTCAGTACTATTGTTAGAATGTTGCTAGAGCCTGTACCGTTTGCAGTACTTAGTATCTCTGCTGCTGAATGAGGAAATTTCCAGACTTCAGTAATAGGTCTACTGACCAACATTCCAATGAACCTGATTGGTGGGTTGTTTAATGGGAATAGAAAATTATGAAGGAACATCAGGTAAGTAGGTGTGCAAGACTTTGGCAAATGGAGTTTAGAGTGGAAGAGTGCAATAAATGAATGTACATGTGTAGGTAGTCAAAAACCACTAAAACTAGGTATAAAGAGTAATCATTATTGCTAATGAACTGCTACTTTTGTCTAGGTGTGCTGGAAGTAAAAGAAATTGCAGAAGTTATGGTTCAGAAGCTTTCTATCAATAAGAGAGTGACACTGTTCAAATATGTCCTCTATTTTTATAGCATGGCTTATTGCTTATTTCTATCTCTCATCATAATCAAGCACGTAAGCTATCACTGTCAAAGAGTCATAGAGATGTACAGTGTGGAAACAGACCCTTTGGTCCAACATGCCGAACAGATATTCCAACTTAATCTAGTCCCATTTGCCAGCACTTGGCCCATTTCCCTCCAAACCCTTCCTATTCATATACCCATCCAGATGCCTTTTAAATGTTGCAATTGTACCAGCCCCCAACACTTCCTCTGGCAGCTCATTCCATACATGCATCACCGTCTGCATGAAAAAGTTGCCCCTCATGTCCCTTTTGTCTCTTCCCCTCTCACCCTAAGCCTATGCCGTCTAGTTCTGGACTCCTGAAGGAGACCAGTATTCCCATTGTAGCGTTGCAACTTGTTTCCTGGGCTCCTTGTATTCAGTTGCAAGACACAGAACAGTTTACTCCAGATTGTTTTTAATTTCAGATTACCCTTCTGAATTTAATTAGATGGTTGATCAAAAATAGACTTGTAATCTCTGTCACATTGTTCAACTATTCCTAATACAACTTTTAGCTTGCCAATGCCTTTGTACACCTCTTGTTTCACTTAGGAATTACTCAACACACATGACTGTTGCTTTCTGGCTTCTCAAAATGAAGCCTTGACTTCTTTGATATCCCACTTCTGACACCTCTGTTGAATTGGATGCATTTGTTATTGCAGTTACCTAATGCAGGCAGTCAACAATTTGTAGTAATTTTCCAATAGTTTAATAAGCTGCAGTTTAAGTATGGTATGTTAATTAATTTAGCAAATTGTAATTTAGCCATTCTCTAAAATGAAGGTGTCGAGGCAGTGCATTACCGTGCCCCAAATGTCTTGCAATCTTTCTTTTATGGTCTTTGGTAGCTGCAGTCTTTGTACTTTCCTTGGATGCATGTAGGGGAACTGCTGGTCTTACCTCAAGAAGATGGCTGCTCATCCCCCGGAACTTTTTCTGACTGTCCCACCCTACCTATCCTTGTTGATTTACCTTGTAACGGTGCTGAGCCATTTAAGCTATGTCAACCACCTGTCTAAACCCTCTTAGCAAATGACCATGGACAGCTACTCACAATGCCAGAATGACCGTTGTCTCTTGCCCACCTCCATTTGAAGGTTAGTTTTGATTACTTTTAACTACAATGTCTTATTTTTCAAAATGTCACATTCATAATAGGGTAACGCTGTGCCTGATAAATCTTTGATTCGAGTCCTAAACTTATACCTTTACCTGTGTTTTCTCATACGAAAGATTAGTTTATATTTGCAGTAGGCTGTGACACTGTTAGTGTTAATACTGCAACATTCAGGCTACACAAAAAATACTAAATATGAGACACAGAAAGAATTTCAGTTTTAAAGAGGACTCCAATTTCCAACACAAAACATGGTCTTGAAAATGGTGTTATGTTGCTGCCTCAATGTACTTTCTCACGCAAATGGTAATGGAAATAAGGGATTTACTCCCCTAAAAGGCTATTGATAGTGGAAAGATTGAAATTTTCAAGACACAGATGGACAGATTTTTAGGGTTTAGATCAGAGTGGTGCTGGAAAAGCACAGCAGGTCAGGCAGCATCTGAGGAGCAGGAAAGTGGATGCTTCGGGCAAAAGCCTTTCGTCAGGAATAGAGGCAAGGAGTCTCCAGAGTGGAGAGATAAATGGGAGGGTGGGTGGGGCTGGGGAAAAGGTAGCAAAGAGTACAATCCCTGATGAAGGGCTTTTGCCTGAAATGTCGATTTTCCTGCTCCTCGGATGCTGCCTGGCCTGCTGTGCTTTTCCAGCACCACTCTGATCTAAACTCTGGTTTCCAGCATCTGCAGTCCTCACTTTTGCCAGTGGACAGATTTTTATTTAATTTAGGTTTCACGTGTATATAGTCTTGATATAATTGATGAAACAAGCTCAAGGGTGTGTAAAGCATACCCCTGTTCCTCTAATTTTATTAACAGCACTGTACCCTGGAAAACTGTGAACCTGTCTGTGTGGTTCAGATATCAGGTTACCAATCTTGCCACAGATGGTTGACTTGGTTCCAACCTCCATTACCAAGTATGTTAATTTGGACTTACCTGAGCAGCCTTGACAACTTGCATTGACATAACTTATTTAGATAGTAAAATGTACTTCATTGGAGCATTTTCAAACAAAATTTGACACTAAGCCATATAAAGGCTATAAAGATTTAGTTTGTAAAAATAGGTTTTAAGAAGCTTCTTAATGTAAGAGAGAGAAAAATAAAGAAGTGGAGAGATTTTGCAGGAGGAGGATTCCAGAGCTTTGAGGTGACTCAGCTGAAAAGTTCTGATAATGGCATAATTAAAGTAGGGGGGTGCATAAGAGGACAGAATTGGTGGAGCACAGTGATCCGAGAGCATAGTCATGTAGAGAAGGTTCTAGAAATGAGAAAGGGCAAACCCCATGGTCATTTGAAAATGAGGATAGGAATTTTAGGACTAAGGCATTGACTGAGTAGGAAGCAGTGTAGGTCAACATGTAGAGTGGAGTGTGGTGCACGTTAGGATATAGGACTGAGTATTTTTGATGACTTCAAGTTTATGGAGGATGGAAGTGGAAGTGCTGCTGTGCATTGGAATAGGGAAAGCTGGAAGGCATTGTAACAAAGGCATAGATGAGGGTTTTACCAACAGATGAGCTGAAGCAGGGATGGAGTGACCATTAGATGAAGTGTGGCCAAACATGCAAAGATGAGAATCCGATAAAATAAATTGACTGCTGTATTGAGCCATGAGCCTTAAATTACTAGTATGGTTACTGATGCTGATATCTTCAGTTTAAGTGTGACACAATTTTGAAACCAAGTTCATTGATATGGCATTTGAGATTCTTTGGGTTGGATTCAGTTCAGCTTGTCACAACATGAAACATAATAGCATGACTGACTTAATTATGGGAGACCCTTTAATTATATGAAAGGACCTACCTCAGTCTTCAGGGTGTGGCAAAGCTTTCTGATTAAGTGAGTGGGCAGAAGGGGAGAGGGTGGTACGTGTATGGAATGAGCTGCCAAAGGAAGTGGTGGAGAAGAGTTCAATTGCAAAATTTAAAGACATCTGTATGGGTATTTGAATAGGAAGGGTTTGGAGGGATATGGGGCGGGTGCTAACAGGTGGGACTAGATTGGTTTGGGATATCTGATCAGCATGGGTAAGTTGGACTAAAGGGTCTGTTTCCAGGCTGTACATCTCTGTGACTCTATGACTGTACTGAGTGCCACCATCTGTATCTCAATTAGTCTTGTGATGAACAGTTTGACACTCATTATCATTGAGCCTCCTGTTTTTAGTGGTGGCTTAGAGGTTAATGTGGGTAAGCCTGGCATTCCCCCTCCCCTCAGAAGGTCATCCAGCAAACCCTGCTCAATTTGTCAGGAATTCTATGGGGAAGGTGCCTTGTAATCAGATGTGTTACGCCTGAATGAGCGATCTGGCATTGGGCAGGGTGGGAAGCTGCCGAAAGCTATTTCTCTGCTGTTTTTTCTGAAACCCTTCTCTCTCAATTCCCATCCCACTCATTCATGTTTTATCTGGAATCCTATGAGGTTCCTGGACTTCTACTGCGTGCATTGTCACCATCGCACACTGTTCCTACTAGTGCTGACTTCAGTGAAGAGCTGCCAATTTCTGATTGACTGGCAGTTCTTGATGTGTGGGTTTTCTGCTTCTGGGAGTCTCAATCATGGGGAAGGACTGGCATGGTCATTTCAGTGCTTGAAGGATGTCTTGATTTCGTCAGGCTACCACATGACAGGAGTTCACTGCTGGTTCTCTGAACGGTAATGAGACCCCCTTTGGACTGATAATTACCAGCGTAAAGTATAAATTTATATCATTTAAATCTGGATTGCACTTCACCTCTTTCAATCCTTCATTCTCTCCTTTTGTCATGTCGTTCCTTCATCTGCTCTCATTTCCTATATCATCTATGTTCTCCTCAATAAATACTTACCATTTATTCCTTCTTTATGCACTTGTCCTTCCTCTTTCCATTATTCTTCACTTCCTCCAATTCCTGCTACCTTCTCCTTCTTTCATTCTCTCTGTATCTGACTCCTTCTGTCCCTCTTTAATGATCTCCTTTTCGCTGTTTGACTTTCTCCAGTTTTCTGTCATTGATAATCCAAGCTAATTGTTTCTATTAAGTTTTGTAGATGAGCTGACTCTATTTCAATGGCTTTGGAATGTGTAAGGCACCATTATGTAGAAATTGCTGGAGAAATTGGAGTTAAAGTTATGAGACCTCCTTGATTGCTTCAGATCTCCAGCATCCACAGTTCTTTGTCATATTTGAATGATCAACTTATTTGGATTAAACAGATACTCTGCTTCCTTTTTCTAAAAAAAACTTCAGGATTTCTTTTGGATATTCACAGCTGGATTATAAAGTCTAGATTATAAAAGTAAAGAAGGGTAATTATAGTTATGCAAGGTGTTGGTGAGACTACACTAGGAAAATTGTGTCCACTCCACCAACTTGTCTATGTCCTTCTGGAGTTTTACACTGTCCTCCCCACAGTTTATATTTCTTCCAAGTTTTGTGTAAACCTTGAAGTTACCCTCTGCATATCAAAATATAGATCATTAATATATATCAGGAAAGGCAAGTGTCCTAATACTGATTCTGGGTGCTCCACTACAATCTTTCCTCTAGCCCCAAAAATATCCATTGGCCGTTATTCTCTTTTCCTATCACTCAGCTAATTTTGTACCAATGTTGCTACTGACCCTTTTATTCCATCACCCAGAACATCACCCAGAATAAGTCTGTTGTGTAGCATTGTATCAAGCATCTTCTGAAAGTTCACATGCACCACATCAAAAGCATTAGCCTAACTGAGCCTTTCTGTTACCTCCAGCAAGTTAGTTAAACAGGACACCCCCCTTTAGAAATCCATGCTGATTCTTCCTATCTACCCACCTATTTCTATGTTACTGCTAATTCTATCTCAAAATAGTTGTCTCAAGGAACTTCCACACCACTGATGTTAAGTTGACTGGTCTGTAATTGTAGCCTTTCTTGTAACCTTTCTTGAGCAAGGCTATAATGTTTGTAATTTTCCAGTCTTCTGCCACCACTCTGGGTTTTGGAAAGACTGAAAAATTGTGGCCAGTGCACCAACAATTTCCACTCTCATTTCCTTTAATATCCTTGGAGGCATCTAATCTGGTCCCATTGCTTTGTCAACTTTTGAGGTCAACAGTCTATCCATCACTTCTGCCTTATCAATTTTTAAACCTTCTAGTGCTTGAGTTCCCTCCTCTATCACCATGCCCTGCGTAACGTCTGTTTCTTTGTCAAAGACCATTGCAAAGTATTTATTTAACATCTCAGAATGCCCCCTGCCTCTTGGAATAAGTCCCTTTTTTGGTCCTTAATTGGCCCTATTTTTCCTGATATCACCCGTTTTACTGTTTTTTGGTCATAGAAGACTTCAGGACATCTTCATATCTTGGCTGCCAGCCCTTACCTCATAGTTCCTCTTTGCTTCTCTTATTTGCTTTTTCACTTTCCTCTGAACCTTTAATTGGTTCATAATTTGATTTTCTACCCAACACCCGTCATAAGCATCTTAATTTCTTTAAGGTCACTGGAGGTGTTCCCTTTTATATTGAACGAAAAGCTGCAATAGTAGTGTTCCAACAGAGAGCAGGAAAGGTTTTTAAAAATCTGACATGTGGCTTTTAAAAACAAGAGTACAAAAATGAAGACCCTTTAATAGATTCTGTAATTTTAGGTAAACCTTTTGCTTTCAGTATTTCATATAGCATCTTAGGGGGAATGGATAATAAATTCTTTATTATACTGTTTACAGTTTGTTAACATATACTAATATCTTCTGATATGTTTTGCAAATAGGAATGAGCCAGACAGACAGTTGATTGATTCAAGATTGACAGTATATTTTATGGAATAAAATATGTGTATTTCATGTATATGGAATACTACATTAAGTATAAGATATCAGTAGTCACACTCTTTGATAACCAAAGCAAAATACTTGATATTTTAAAGTGAAAATATAAAGAAACTACATGTAAATGAATTAAATCATCTGTAGAATGCTGTTATGAATTGAATATATTCTTGCTCTTGTCATGTTCTTCATTTAGCATCATAACTTATTAGGGTTTCCCTCATTGTGTTTTCTCATGATAGAGCTCACAGTTTGGATAGTGAAGATCATCGAATTGCTCTATACCTTTCCTTGCAGTTGGCGTTCAACAGGCAGGTAGGTGTCATTGGCATATTATTCCTGTGAACACAATTTCTCTGTTATTAAGCTTTATTTTTAGGTCAATTGGTATTGACAGTTAAAGCACTTGGAAAGCTACGTGTAATGAACAAGTTGCAGTCATAAAGATTTATCTGAACCTTCTAAATAGAAGATTGTTTCACACGTAAATAAAGCTTTCAAGGCAAGCTTGTACATTCATATTCAATTTGCAGTTTTGTAAGAGTTTTAAACCATGATGTTTTTTGTAGTTCAAAAGATTTTATCTTCAGGATAACTGAAATGGGAGGGGTAATGCTGGTGAGAAGAATTTTTTTTTAAAAAACCTCAAGTTTCTTGTTTTAAAATACAAATCAGTTAATTAAACTAACCCACTGATAGTGGCATGAGAAAAGTTTATCATTCAAAGTACAAAACAGTATGGATTTACACAAATCAGAAGCAGTATCATTATGGAGCTGGTAAAAAAAGTACCTGACAAAAATGTTATAAAATGAACTTGGTTTGAGCTGCTTGTTTTGAGGTGTGGTGAATATAAGGTTAGGTTAGGTAAGGCTGAAAGTAGAGATCCATAATGCTATTTGGATGACAACCTGCAAAGTTTTTGAACACTGCTAAAAGCTCTGAAACAAAGTAATATGTTTTGAAGAAGCTGACCATCATCCCCAAGAAAACAATAATGCAGCAACGTAGCATTCCTCACCAAATTTGTAATTGGATAAAAAGACCATATTTCAAGCCGTTAGTTACTGTCGATTCAAAAAGGTCACAAGGGGCTTACACAGGCAGTAAATTTCTAGCAATCGTCTGGGTAATTGGCAGTTTCTTTACTAGGTTACAAACTTGGTCATTTTTCTTCACTTCAGAGCCTATGTCCAAGACAAAGTAGCAGATTGGATGCATAATTGGCTGAGAGACAGGAAACAAAAGGTGATGGTAGAGGAATGCTTGAGTGATTTAAAATCTATTTATAATTCCACAAGCTATTCCACAAGGTGCAGGGCCCATTGCTATTTGTGATGTAAGTTAATGATTAGTACTTATATATAGGGGCTATGATCAAGACCTTTGCAGATGACAAGAAAATTGGCAGGGTTGTAAATACTGAGGAAGATGACCATAAACTGCAGGAGGTTTTAAAGAGACTCATCAGGTCAGCAGATCAGTAGCAAATGGAGTCCTTGAATGCAAGTTTGGCTTCCATGATAGTTTGGACTGTGCACACAACCTTCTGTTGTTTCTTCTGGTCCTGGGCGGAGCAGTTACTGTACCAGGCCGTTATGCACCCAAACAGTATGCTTTTGATGGTGCACCTATAAAAGTTGGTGAGGGTCTTTATGGGCATGCCAAATTTCCTGAGCCACCTGAGGATGAAGAGGTGTGTTGTGCTTTATTAACTGTCACATCTATGTGGGAAGTCCAGAACAGGTTGTTCGTTTTCGTCACTCCTAGGAACTTAATGCTCTCCACCCTCTCAACGTCAGTTCTGTTCATGTAGATGGGGGCATGTTCTCCTTCTTTCTTCTTGAAGCGTGTGCTTGCTTAATGACAATGTTGAACAACTTCGTATTTTTGAATTGGTCATGTTATTAAAAAGAATCTATTGCCTCTTGTAAATTTAACGTAAAAATATCATGTTAATCTATTTATAGTAAAGTTATTTTCATCATCTATTTCCTCCTCCCACTTCCCCCATGCTATACATCAGGTGGCAGCAGAGGTCTTTTTAATCCTCTCCTAATGCCTCTGTAACCAGAGATTATAATAGTGTTCTCATTTTTAATCAAAATGTTATGGGAAGTCAAACTTGAAACCAGATCTTCTAGACCAGAGGGAGGGACACTACCATTGTGCTACATGCCCCTAAAGTTGCTCATTACTGTCTTTATTCCCCCTTGATTGGCTAAATAATTGCCATATTGAAGAATTATTCAGAAACCAATGCATGTGACACTAGAACAGATGAATAAAATTACAAGATTTTTTTTATCTGTAACTGATTAATTGAAAAGCTGGTTTACATAATTCAGAGTTTGACAGTAATAGACCTGGGATTTTCATCTCCTCTGAAAGTGCACTATAGTAAATATTTTTGCTGTGTTTCAATTTCTTTTGCAGATCTCTGAAGCTATTGAACAATTACAAGTGGCACTTAAACTCAGGAATGATGACATGCATTCTCTCCATTTGCTGGCGCTTCTGTTTTCTGCCCAAAAACATTATCAACGTGCTTTAGAGGTCATCAACATGGCAATCAGTGAATATCCAGAAAACTTCAGGTATTAACTCCGAAGTTTATTTGTATATTAGTTGCTTACATTTGATGAGATGTTCAGATATCTATGATTATTATCTTTCCAAATCTCCATCCCAGTACCTATAGGATCAGTTGTGAGAAAGTGTGAGTCATTCAAAAGAAAATTAGATATATTGCTGTAAGATAATATTTGGAAATACAATATATGAATAATTTAAAATATTAGCAAGGTATAATAAACCTACAGAAAATTATCTTGGAACTATCACTGCTAAAAGTCTCCACTGTTGCATATGAGTCTAAAAGTGTCAATAAATATTGATTGAGTGGATATGTACCATCCATAGTGGTGATTTCATGGGGACTGGTGGGGAGAGTAATTAAGGACATTGAAGGGCCAGACCTCAGAACAGCTCTGTCTAATAGTCTCTGTAATAATGTATACCATATCCTTGTGATACGTACATAGTTACAGGGATGCAATAAACTTAATCTTGTTTACTTCAAGTGACTTTTCTAGTTAGACCAGAAATTCTCATCTATGCTAGACCACATGAATACTGGAGGAATATGGACTAGAAGATATTGGTAGCACCATACGTTATATGGTAATTAACATTACCATATCCATCATGATGAGCATCTGAGATGATCTGAAGATTTCCTTAGCTTCTTACTACATGACAATCAGCAGTAGTGATTTCTTTTGCATCTGAAACCGAGCTAGTTACTCATGCAGACTGGAAAGCAGCACTGCAAAGATTATCAGTGGAACTCCAGAGAGAAAACCTTGTGGAAATATTCAACACTGAAGAATTTTTTAAAGAACAACAGAAAGCATTTCAGACCTACTAAGATATGTGCTGGAGCAGCAGGAAACTGCAGCTCTCAGGCAGAGGTGCAGGCTGCACATGAGGTAGTGGTCTGTGGCAGCAGCCCTGAGTCTAGAGATCAAACATTGAGTGAACAGACATCAGGGATTTATGATTCAAAACTAAAATTTCCTTGTAAAAAGGAAACGTTAAACGGCACAGTAAATGAACCAGAAAAGGACAAGCATTTCTTTTTTAAACTGCTCTGATTTGGTGTCGCTGTCATAGTGCAAGGATGCCATAAGGGATAGCGAGCAAAATAAACGTAACAGGGCTGAGACAACAAATTCTGGATCAGAGAGTTGGAGGCATCATAATCAAAAGTGGCTATGTATTTGATAAGTTAAAGACATGAGTAATTCCAGTCTAACAGGGAAAATATTTCTGGGAGACTTCATTAAGTCGGCAAAAGGCAGGAGTTCCTCAATTAAAATTTAGAAAAGTAGAAATCATCCAGTCAAGCTGTGGAAAGAAAATGTGGGAATCTTCCATTAAAGCCACCAAATAATGGGAAAACCTTCTAGTACAGCAGCAAAGCATAGGAGAACAACATAATTGCAAAACAAAAGTCTTTAAAGGAGATAGAATATGTTCGGAGATACATGTTCGGAGATGATATCAGAACCAGCCTTGCCTGGAAGATTTCATTTCAGTTATAAGCTAAATAGAATACAAAGTTGGACATGCTGGAGAAATCAATTCTTGAGCTTTAACATGGCCTCTAAGCTGGGTACTAAGTGGAAAGTTTGACTAAATATATTTGGAATACAGCAGGTGATCACATTGATACAGCATCAAATAAGCATCAGGCACTTTCAAACCAGCATTGAAAGCCTTTGACAAATATTTCAATTTCCAAACAAATAAGATTCTTGAAAAAGAATTCAGGTGAATCAATAGATGATTTCATTAATGATCTGTACAGACTAGTGGAGGGACGCAACTGTGGTGACATAAAGTCAGAATTCGTAAGAGATGGAATTGTTTAAGCATTATTGATGACTCGATGTCAGATTTGTTGAATCCAAAGAAGACCTAACTTTGGAGCAAGCCATTCAAGTGGTGAGTGAAGTACAGATCCTGAAGCATCACAGATCAGAGGAGAAGTTCACATTTGGTACAAATCATCAGAATGCATTCAATTCTTAAGGTACGGAACCACAAAAGATGCATGGTGCAATACAGTGAGTAAGCGATACACTAAAAGACTTTACCAACATCTGTGTTGTGATCAGAGCTGAGCTATCAAACCCAACTGTTTTTATTATAAAACAATCAATCACTTTCAGAAAATGTGCTGAAGCCGGACACAGCAACAGAACAACATGAGACCAAACAATTACCCACGCAATAGAAGTTGAATAATCTCCAGTGGAAGACAGAACCAGAGTTTTCCTAGGGAAAATATGTGACCCTAGCCCAGCATTTTGGCAAGCTGATCATTCCTAATTAAGGGTGCTCCTCAGATGCTGCCTGACCTGCTGTGCTTTTCCAGCACCACACTCTCAAAGCTGATATTTTTGTCAATGGTTACCTCCTGAACTTTGGTTAGACACGGGAGCAAGTGTTACATTTTATCAATGAGCATTGCCTTAGGGAACACATTCTATCACTGCCAGAAACTATATGATCTATGTGGCACAACACAGCAACTCTCCAACAGAAGAGACACCAAATACTAGAAAACCAAAATCTATGTGACAGCCACAAATTCTCACTCTTGTGTAGAAAGATGTGCACTGACCCCAATTTCTTCAACCAATTTTCATTCATTTCTTTTCGCTTTCCTTAGTTTTGATTTTCTTCTCTTTTCCTTCACTAACCTCTTGTCCTGAGCTTGGGTAGCATCAGTGGCAGTGAGTGAGCCCAGCACAGACCTCAGTGATGGTGAGTGAGCCAAGAGTGGACTTGGATAGGCCCCTGCTTACTTTTCCAGGGCGAGCATGGGACCTGACATCAGAATCATGCTATAATGGCTGCATGATGGCAGAGGTGAACATCAGCACGCTAGGCTCCGTGGTGAAAAATGGTGGCTGAGGATTGGTGAGTTGGTTGACTGGGTCCAGTGCTGGCAGCAGTGAAGTGGTGGAGGAGGGCTGGTGGCACAAGCATTGTTGATGATGAGCTGGCTCGGGACTGATGGACCATCCTTAAGCTATATCCTTCCAAGTTTTTGTCTTGATCTTAAATTATTCAAAATGGTGCCGGATCAAGGCAACAGTAGAAAAGCTTTTCATTCCTTTTCTCTGTTCACTGTTTTTCTTACTGTAAAATACACCTGACAATAAAATCATTCATTCATCTCGTTCAAAAGGCAGAAGTGGTTAAACTAGAAAAGGTCGAGGAGCAGCTGGTAGAAGATTATATGATGCTTTGTAAACTCCTGGCAGAACCTAAACAAGAAACTAAATCCCCTGAGATGAATGGCATAGGGATAGCATTACCTATGATTTTCTTACCAACTGCACAGGCCTCCAAGAACCTGTGCAGGGCTGAGCAACTTCTGGACCTGGCAGTCAATGCTGTGATCAGTGTGTCAGTGCTCATTGCCATGTGCAGAATATTGGAGTGGCTGTGTTTGTGCACAGCCAAACAGCTTAGAGGGAATGTTGCAAAGGCATAAGAAATTTGTTTCCGACCTTCAATGTGATGGAAAGCTGTGAGCATTTCACAGCAATCTTCACCATTGCCATTGACACTGGAGAGAGTTCCGATTGGTTTGCAAGGAAACATAGGGAAATAAATAGTGAATAAACAGTTCTTACTTGAGGTAAATGAAATCTCTTCAACTGAACTTGGTGAAATTGCAACATGATGCAGTGAATAATTAGTTACAACAGGTTTAGGTTTGACCCTAAACGCTGAGTTGACTTGGAACAGACTAGTTAAAGCAGAATATCTGACTTCTTTACCTTCCAATAGCAGCAATGGGGATCACACCAAACATGAGTGAATCTTCAAGTAATAAAATGGAGGAAGTGAGCAACTTAATTTCACCAATGATTCAATTACTGAGGGGAGTGAAATTGTCCGGTCTAATCCACAATTTGAAGAAATAGCTGTGTCTACTTCAGCACAGCTCTGCAGTTGGATTGGAAGCAAACAATCCGCTGACGGAAATTGAAAATGTGGTGCAGACATTCCATGGAAGCTACCATTAAGAGACCAGCAGGGGGAGGCACAGTGGTGTTCTTGCTGCACTAATAATTCCGAGATGTACTGGACTGGGAATGTGAGTTCAAATCTACTGGATGGTGGAATTTGAATTCACTAGCAATTTGGAATTAAAAGTCTAATGATTCCATGAAACAATTGTCATTAAAACCCATCTGTTCAGTCATGTCCTTTAGGGAAGGAAAACTGCTGTCTTCATGTATTCTAGATAATACATGACTCGAGACCCACAGGATTTAACTTGCATGAGAAAGACCAAAGAAATAGCTCACACCCAATCTGAGATTCACTCTGGGGTGCATGGCTATGCAGCTATTTGGAATTGAAATAACTGCATGGAGGCCAGTATCCCGTCACAATATCACCCTTTATTTACAAGTGCACAGCACACTGGCTGTTGCCAGCCAGCTCGGAGTCAGTCCTCAACTGAGGAGATTCTCCTGGTTATACCATCTTCCTAATCAACCTGTTCAGAGATGCTATTATACATGTTTGGAGCAGCTGGAACTCTAACTTGGGTCTCTTGGTTCAGGGGTAGAGACATTACTACTGCACTACAAGAGGGCCCCCTGTCCTGGTTATACTTATTGCACAAAGGTGCTGGTAACTGTTTTATCTGCTGTTTACAGGCATCAGAGGTTATTGAGTTCAAATTTCACATCACATGATGGGATTAGAACTACATACCCTGAGCACTGGACTGAGGTTCTGGATTACTAGTCCAGGGAAATTAACATTGCACCATCACCTGCCCCCTGTCCTGGTTATATTGCTCAGCCAAGACTTTCCTGATTGGCCCAGGTTAACAACCCCAATCAAGAACCTCATAGTCAAAGAGATCCATCTGGTTCTGATCACTACAGGAATATTTTACACGTTACTGTAAATGGGTGCATACAACAACAAGCTCATCTTGGGGAGGGTCAGGGCTGAGCATCCTTAACTACAAAAACTCAAGCAGCTGAAGTAAGAGCTGGAAAAATGCAGCTAAGACTGGAAGAGCTTTGAGAATAGGAGAGAGAAAATTTGATTGAATGAGAAACAAGAGTGCAAATAATTGTATGTGAATATGGTTGGATAAGCAGGAAGGTCAAATCAGAGCAGTGGTGTCCTGAAGAGAAAAACGTTGGAAAATGTTGTGGTTCTGTTCGCCGAGCTGGGAATTTGTGTTGCAAACATTTCGTCCCCTGTCTAGGTGACATCCTCAGTGCTTGGGAGCTTCACAAGAGGCTCCCAAGCACTGAGGATGTCACCTAGACAGGGGACGAAACGTTTGCAACACAAATTCCCAGCTTGGCGAACAGAACCACAACAACGAGCACCCGAGCTACAAATCTTCTCCCAAACTTTGAACGTTGGAAAATGAAAGGCCACACAAACTTGATTGAGAGAAGGTGAGCCTGTTTCAGATTGACAGGCAAAAGGTTTATGGGGCTGGGGTGGAGGTTTGTGGTTGGACTCATACAAAAATATTCCGTCTGGCTCACAGCCCTGCATTCCGACAGGGAATCAGGCGTGTTCAACATTCAGCAGCTCTCAATGGTTCAAAACTCAATATCGAGCCAGAAGGACCAGAAAGGTTCTCAGTGATGAAAGGAAATGGAACCAATGACATGATTCAACATGAGTCAGGATCAAATTAAAAATACAATCTTGGATGAAGTTTGCTCAATTGATCTTTCTCTCAATGAGTAGTTTATATTTTTAGATAGACATATTTAGGATGGCATTTTGTTTATTGATCATGTATGGTCACTGAAGACTTGTCTTTAACAATGGTCAAGTCGTCTATAGCAGTTTGTATGTTAGGTTAATTGAAGTTGTCTAGGTAAGTGGATAAGAGATCATTCAATTGTGAGAATTATTTCACTGTCACATCCTGGATGGATTTTTAACATTCTGTGTGATCTCAGCCCACACTGTTGCATCTCTCTGCTCCTTTTGCATTTCATCTATTCTCTTGAAGGTGACAGTAGTCATGTCTACTCATGTTGGGACAGACAAACTAACAGTCCAAAGGTCTGGTAAAATCAAAAGGAGATGAGAAGAGGTAGAATTAGTTGCATGCAGGGAGAAAGTGAATTCAGGAAGCAAAATGTGAAGAAATGGAGTTTGTCTGATGAGGGATTGAGTGGGCGAGTGTAGTCACTGATGTTAGAGTCAGAGAATGGACAGATGGGTGAGGAGGGAGTGAGAGAATGGAGTGAGAAAGTGGGCTGAGTGAGGGGGAAGGGTAGAGTGGGTCTTTTGGGAGGAAAGCGTATTCCCATTAAGTGCACACTCTGATATTTGGAGGCTCAGTGTTATTTTTGTTTCTGCTGTCGGTATGTTTGATATTTGTGCATGTAACAATATTCATTCTGCAAATGGATGGGAAAAGGATTTTTACCCTTCAGCCATAATTGTTGGTCTTTCATTTCCTACAGTGGTATGCAAGATGTTTTGTTATATGCAATGCTTACAGGGTGTGCAGTTCTCCACAAGACATTCAGGGCTTGTTGTTTCATATCATGCCATCTGCAATATGTCAGTTGTGCTGTTCACTTTGTGATAACGCAGCGTCTTGTTTTGTACACTAATATAGGTTTGCTGTTCCTTGCACAATAAGCAGTTGCTGGTTCTTCAGTGTCTCGTGGGAGCCTGCCATTCCCAAAGAGGCTGTGTATCTATTTCAACTTATCCAGGGGTGGCACGGTGGCTCAGGGTTTAGCACTGCTGCCTCACAGCGTCAGGTGAATGGCTGTATGGAGTTTGCACATTACCCCTGTATCTGCATGGATTTCCTGCGGGTGCTCTGGTTTCCTCCCACAGTCCATACTAAATTGCCCATAGCGTGCAGGTTAGGTAGATTAGCTATGGGAAATGCAGGGTTACAGGGCTAGGGTGGAGGGACTGGATCTGGATGAGATGTTCTTCAGAGGGTCAGCATGGATTTGATGCGCCTAATGGCCTACTTCCACACTGTAGGGATTTTATCGAGAATCTATCCTGCAGCAAGGTCCTGTGTTCTTGGGCACTTTGTATTCAAGCGATGTGCCCAACAGAGGGACCGGTACAGTATTGAGAAAGGAAAGCATTGATAGATATCTCTTGTCCATGCCTATGGACACCCTCCTGCCCGCTGCCCCATCGTGCAACCTTTACCCATGATTCCCAAACCACTGACACTCCCTTTTGCTCTGAGTTCCTCCCTGATCTTGGGTCCCTGATACTTAGCCAGCTCCCACTGGCACTAATGAGAATCAGGACCTGTCGGCACCTGGTTGGCTGGCTGTACCCAGCATGTGGGACTGTTGCTGCAGGGTGTCCTCAATGCCAGGGAAAGCCTGACAGTTGCCACTTAACACCATCAGCCCTTGCCCATAGAACTGATAAGGGCACACTGTTCTCCAACTGGTGCCCATTAAATCCAGTCCAACATCCCAAACATATGGTTCAAGTCTGAAAAGCCCAGTTTTTGCCACTGCTTTGCTAACAATATAATGATGGTGTCCCTACTTGGGAATTCCTTGAGCAGCTTACATTCAGGTGAGTGAAATCCCATTATGTCAATCCGAAACCAAGGACAGGGTTCGGAGTTGTGATTTATTTTTCAACATCTTAGATTTACTTTCTTAGACTTTCCTTTCACAAGATCCTGTTCAGAAAATAACAGATGGTTGAAAAGGGTTGTGTGCTATCAGCTGGGCTGCGTCACTTTGTGGTTTTTAATTTTGTCTCACATCAGTGGGTAATACACCCTACCATCTTTTATAAAGACTTAACTTCATATCCAATGTTGACAGATACACTGAAATTGGAGGGAACGGAGGTCTGTATAATTAGGGCCTGCTGTTAATATATTTTAAAAGGTTTTTTTTCCCTTTTTAATAGTAGGTTGATAAATATTACTACCACTTGGAATCTTGACTCACCATGGCAGGCATGGAAGCAGGCCACTGCTGTCACATACATAGAACATTTTGTTAAAGTCATAGACACTCAGAATAAAACCCTGATATTTGCTGCTGTGTTCTCAATCCTGAAAATTATAAATGAGTGGCCCCTTAACTGGATTATCTGGCTCAAAGCTGAATGGGTGGCAAGTGTACTGTGCTGTTGCCAACAGCATTGTGGAGACAGGATTTGAGTCATGGTTTTTTTTTGTGTTTCTGTTTTGAATAAAACCCTTACACATGATTGTCATGTGGCACAGCTGTAGCCATGAGTACGGGAGGGGTTGGGTTTGTTCTCCTGGGCAGAAGGACACATTGAGAGGATGTGTATTGACAGTTTCTAAGTCATGAGGCATTCAGGCAGAGTAGTTAGAGAAAATTTGTTGCCATTGTTAGGGGATTCAGAAACCTTTGCCTACTCAGTCAAAGCAAATGGCAAAAAAATCACCACTGACCTGAGGAAGGGCATTTTTCTCCAGAGAATAGCTAGGAGCTCAAATGTGCTGCCTGAGGGTGCGATGGAGACAGCTTCATGTGTGGCTTTCAAAAGGGAAGTGAGTGAAAGTGCTCAAAGAAATAAATATTTAAGAGCTGCACAAGAAGAACAGAGAAATGAACCAGCATGGACATGTTAGACCAAATAGCCACCTTTTAATCATTCCATGGTTCACTGACATCATGAGACACTCAAAATTTGCCTGGAGTGCTGGCAAATTCTGATTAGCCTCTGATGATAGGCCTCAATTGGCCTTCAATTCCCTATAATCAGACAGCCTGGTCAAACCACTGACCCACTTCCAGGAAAGTGGTCCAGATACAGGATGGTACCCACGTATCAGCCAGTGATGGAAATTCTCATACTTTCCTGCCTCTGAGTTGTCCCCATTAAGGGCTAAAAGTTCTTTGTTCCAAATCTAACATATTTTCTGCATGAAAGCTTGAATGGTGGTTTCAGCAGCAAATGATCTGAGACAGGATGAAGTCGAGCAACATTACGTACGTAGGAATACGTGATCTTAGAGATGATATGAATCTGAGGCTCGAAGTTCAACCTCAGAATAAAACATGACACCAAAGTTGCAAACAGTTTGGTTTAATCTCAGACGGTCACTCAGGAGAACAATCAAGTTAAGAGGATGGAGGTTTGCAGGGGATACTGAAAACAATGGCTTCATTCTTCCCAGTTAGAAACTGAGAAAAGTATAACTACATCAACTGATACTGAAGAACCATTCCTGGAGAAAAATGAAAATTACAACA
Organism: Chiloscyllium punctatum; assembly: GCF_047496795.1. Taxonomy (NCBI): domain Eukaryota; kingdom Metazoa; phylum Chordata; class Chondrichthyes; order Orectolobiformes; family Hemiscylliidae; genus Chiloscyllium; species Chiloscyllium punctatum. The sequence continues at coordinate 35,169,655 of NC_092749.1, read as the reverse complement.
TTTATTAGTATAGTATGCCATATACATGAGAAATGAAATTTTATGACATGGCTTTATGTATTTTTTATATTCTGTAATATATATTTTATGGCTAGCATTTTTATTTGTGTTCAGTATGAGCATTAGAAATTCTAGATTCACTGCAATATTAAGTTAGGAGTGAGGTTCTGTGCACAAATTTTAGATGTAAACATTTTTATTTCTATTGTTGCAGAGATGAAAGGAAGTGTAAAATAGTCTTTTCTTGAGGCCTTTATTAGAAAACTGAACAGATGGGTTCCAAGGGAAAAGAGCTATTGACTTTTGTTACATCCAGACCTTTACTTGCACATCTGTGGTATACATAGGGTATTTATTTCTGTACGTACAGTTGGAAAAATAAACATTATTCATATTTCAGTAACTAATTGAAATATATTTAAAGCTAGATTGTTCCCAAACTGCTTTCTAATTCCGTTAAGCGGTGAGGTAATTTCCCCACCCTGCCACCATGACTCTGTATAACTATATCCCCTAGGTCCCTCTGTTCCAATACCCTGTTTAAATGTATTTTCCAAATACACTTTCATAGGATGAATAAGGATGTATTACCTTGCACATATCCACGTTGAAGTTTATTTTCTAATTACCCATCAGTTCATTAATGTCTTCCGGTATTTGACGCCATTCTCTTCTATATTAACTGTAGCCTCTAGTTTGACGTTATCCACAATTTGAAATGTCCTTCTGATTCCTATCCAAATCATTCCATATCCAAACAGTGACTGTTGTAGCACTATTTCCTACCATTTCCCAACCCAAAAATATTGCCCCCGATTCCACATGGTTGGAGCCCAATAATAATTCTTTGGAAATCCATATATATTATGTCCATTGCGTTACCCTATATTCACAAAACTGTTCAAGCGTGACATTTCCTTTCAGAATCTGTCATAACTCCTAGAGTCCATGTCAATCTCAAACATATTATTAAATAACCTTTTCTCTTTTAAATCCTAAGAAGCTGAACAGACTGGGGCTGTTTTTCGTGGCGCGTCGGAGGCTGAGGGGTGACCTTAGAGAGGTTTACAAAATTATGAGGGGCATGGATAGAATAAATAGACAAAATCTTTTCCCTGAGGTGGGGCAGTCCAGAACTAGAGGGCATATGTTTAGGGTGAGAGGGGAAAGATATAAAAGGGACCTAAGGTGCAACTGTTTCACACAGAGGGTGGTACATGTATGGTATGAGCTGCCAGAGGAAGTGGTGGAGGCTGGTACAATTGCAACATTTAAAAGGCGTTTGGATGGGTATATGAATAGGCAGGGTTTGGAGGGATATGGGCTGGATGCTGGCATGTGGGACAAGATTTGAGTTGGGATATCTGGTCGGCATGGACAGGTTGGACCAAAGAGTCTGTTTCCGTGCTGTACATCTCTATGACTTCCCTGAGCCTTCTCTCTGAGCAAACAATTCCATGGTCCTCAACCTTCCTACATAGCTTGGATAACTTTGTGCTAAATTGTTGAGCCCTTCACAAATTTCTCATCCATTCCCAAGTTTACCTTGACTTCATACTCTTTTATGTTTAATGTCCTTCTGTACAGAACTTTTCATTAAAGCTAAAGACTAGAAGACAAAATGTAAATGACATAGGGCCATAGGATGATAATATGATTAGATATAAAATTAACTCAACAAAAGCATGGTAACCTGATGGCATCCTTTCTCTTCTACAACTTCTATGAAATACATAAATTATTTTTTCAAAAGTATCTTTCGTAGACTCATGACCATTCTAGGGACTAAAACCTAGGCTGGCACTCTAATGCAGTACTGGGTGTGTCAATGTTGCTGTCTTTTAGATATGATGTTAAAGCAAGGTTCTGTCTGCTGTCTGTGGTGAATATAAAAGATCCCATGGCAGATCATCTGCTGATTGCTTTGCATAGATTGGTACTGCATTTCCTACATTACAGCAGCAATGGCACTTCAAAAATAGCATATCATTTGGATGTAAACTACTTTGCAGCATTCTTGAGGTCATAAAAAGATCAATATAAACCAGTTCTGAGGAAGGGTCACCGGACCTGAAATGTTGGCTCTGATTTCTCTTCATAGATGCTGCTGAGCTTTTCCAGCAACTTCTGTTTCTGTTTCTGATTTACAGCATCTGCAGTTCTTTTAGTTTTTATTAAGTTCAGAAAGTAATAAAGTGTCTAGTCTGACGGTGAGATGTTGTTACTACAGTTTACACTGTGATTTGCTGGAGCATTGCAGCAAGCTGAGGACAGACAAGTAAGCATGCAAGCTGATGCAGTGTTAACATGACCGGTTACAGGTAGGTTGGGGTCATACTTGAGCATGGACCGGAGGTGTTCTGCAAAGTTGTCATCCAGTCTGCGTTTGGTTTCTCCAGTGTAGAGTAGGCCACATTGGGTGCAGCTAATACAATTGGTTGGTGTTGGTCATTGAGGAATGGACTAGGATGTCCCAGATGGAACGGCCCATGCGGAATGCAGGCATAGGGAGTGAGGGAAAGATGTGTTTGTTGGTGGCGATCTGCTGGAGTTATCTGAAATGGTGGAGAATGATCCTTTGAAGCTGGAGGGATGAAAAATTAGGATAAAAAATCACGTTGTTGTGAGTGATTGGAAGGGGTAGAAACACAAGTGATAGGTTGGATTCAATAGAGGGCCCTATCAACCACAATGGGCGGGAAACCATGGTTATGGAAGAAGGAAGCCATATCAGTCACGCTGATTTTCCCAATCACTTAATTGGCACTATCTGCATCCTTTCTCCCCCATCATTCCACCCACCCACCCCCTCCACTATAGCATAACTTCTGGCCCCTCCATACTTCACGTGAGCTCTGATGAAGAGTCATCTAAACTCGAAATGTTGGTTTGCTCTCTCTCCACAGATGCTGGCTGACCTGCTGTGCTTTCCAACATTTTTTGTTTTTAAACCAGTGTGGTTGCTGGAAATCTGAATTGAATGGGTTGGGATGTCAAGGAATGTCACGTGTACCGAGGCACAGTGAAAAGCTTTGTCTTGGGAGCAATACAGGCAGATCACAGAGTTAAATTAAGTAAATAATAGGTAAACAGCGGCAAAAACCAAAACACAGGTACAGGCAAATGCTAAGAGTTTGTGATTCTGTATTCTAACAACAGTAGGGTAGAAACTGTTTCAAAACCGGCTGGTGCGTGTGTTCAGGCTTCTGTACCTTCTGCCTAATGGTAGGTGTTGTAGACAAACATTGCCGGGATGGAATGGATCTTTGAGAATGCAGCCTTCCCTTGATAGCGGGTCTGGTAGATGGATTCTGTAGATAGGAGTTGGCCTTTGTGATTGTCCGGGCTGAGTCCACCACTCTCTGGAACCGTCTCTGATCTTGAATGGTACAGTTGCCATACCAGGTAGGGATACATCCAAATGGAATGCTCTCGATGGTGCACCTATAAACGTTGGCAAGGGTATTTGTTGTCATGCCAAGTTTTCTCAGCTGCCTGAAGAAGAAGAGACATTGTTGGCCTTTGTAACCAATGTGTCCACATGAAGAGTCCAAGAAAGCTTGTTGTTGATGACCACTCACAAGAGCTTGACACTCTCCACTTGTTCCACCTTTGTGCTGTTAATGTGTAGGGGGGGCATAAGTAACATCCTGCCGAATGTCAGTAATGAGTTAATTGGTTTTGCCAGCATTGAGAACTAGGTTGTTCTCAGTGCACCATTTTTCCAGGTCTTCCATCTCCCATCTGTAGTCTGTTTTGTCGCCATCTGAGATTCAACCTACTACGGTGGTGTTGTCAGTGAACTTGTAAACGGCATCAGTCTGGTATTTGGTGACGCACTCATGGGTATACAGTGAGTACAGTAGAGGGCTGAGTACACACCCCTGGGGGCTGCAGTGTTGAATGTTAGTGAGGATGAAATATTGTCCACCATCTTTACTGATTGTGGCCTGTGGGTCAGGAAACTGAGGATCCAGTTGCAGAGAGTGGGGCTTAGTCCGAGATCACTAAGGGCTTTTTCAGGAATCAGGAAACGTCAATTCTCCTGCTCCTCGGATGTTACCTGGCCTGCTGTGTTTTTCCAGCACCACATTTTTCAACTCTGGTCTCCAGCATCTGCGAGTCCTAGTTGTTTCTTACACAGCTGTTCTTGGTGTCACAATGTTCTAGGGAGGAGTGAAGGGCAAATGATATGGCATTTGACGTGGATCTGTTCGTCCGATAGGCAAATTGGAGTGTGCCGAGAGCAGTGGGGAGGCTGGAGTTGATTAATGCTATGACCAGCCTTACAAAGCACTTCATGACCACTGAGGTTAGGGCCACTGGGTCATTGAGGCATGCTGCATGAGCCTACTTAGAGACCGGGATGATGTTGGCCCTCTTGAAACAGGCAGGGACAGTGACCTGCTGCAGGGAGAGTTGAAGATGTCCGAGAAGACCTCTGCCAGTTGACCTGCACATGCTCTGAGTATCCGACCAGGTACTCTGTCTGGTCCCATCACTTTCCTTGGATTCACATGAAGGAAAACTGATCTGACCTCTGATGCAGTGACTGTTGGGATAGGTTCATCAGGACTTGTTGGAATAGGTGTTACGTCTCCAACGAAACTTTGCTGAAAGTGAGCATAGAAGGTGTTGAGACGATCTGGGAGAGATGTGTCATCATCTGCTATCTTGCACTGTGATGTCATTCAGTCCTTGCTATAGTCGCTGGGTGTCTGTCTGGGTTTCTAGTTTGGATCCGTATTGGTCCTTGGTTGTCTTAATGGCTCTTGGATTCCTTATATTTGAGTGGGTCTCCTGATTTGAAGACCTCATGCCTGGTTTTTACCAGGTTCAATATGTGCTGATTCATCCAGGGTTTCCTATTGGGGAACACCTGGATTGACTTCCTCGGTATGCAGTCCTCCACACACTTGCTAATAAAGTCTGTGACGGTGGCGGCGTACTCATCCTGCGGACTGTTTGAACATGGCCCAATCAGCTGATTCCAGACAGCGCCGGAGTTGATCCTCTACCTCCGTTGACTAACACTGGACCTGTATCTGCGAGGGGATCTCTTGCTTGAGCTTTTGCCTGTAAGCTGAGAGAAAAAAAAATGGCGTTGTGGTCGGAGTTCCCAAAATGAGGGTGGGGCTTGGAGTGGTCAGCATCTTTCACAGTGGTGTAGCAGCGGTCTAAAATGTTCTGGCCCCTAGTAGAGCAGGTAATGTTTTGGTGGTACTTAGTCAACACTTCCTTAGATTGGCTTGATTGAAGTCACCAGTTACAATAAACAGTAACTGTTGGATATGCCCAGCAGGTCTGGCAGCATCTATGGAGAAAAGTGACCTTAGGTCAGAATGGCTATTGGCCTGAAACTTGGACTGAATTTTTTTCAGTGCTGTGGAGACTGCCCTTGGAGGTAGGCTGGGAAAATAGGCAAAAGCCATATCAGGAGGCTGCCTGCCGTCTTCCCAGCTCTGAGGGACTTCCCCAGGCTGTCCTGGAATTGTGTTGTAAGGCTACTGCATGGAGTTATGCAACCAATTATTCTAATTAGACTCTACATAGAGGCTATTTGATGCTAATACCAGTATTTTAGCAACATCAGTGCAACCCCTTACTGCCTGCAGAGGCTGTGAGCTCAAGCTGGCCTTCCACGGAAGGCTAAGGAACCAATGTCTCTCCTGGCAATAATAGAAACATGGGGACGGAAGGTTGCAGTAGCTCTGTAGGTGGTTTACACGTCAAAACCTGATGGCCCTGTTGTTTTCTGGTTTCTTTAATTTATTTCTTTATTATTGGTGCTGAGTGAACCACTATGTTGATTTTGCCTGGCTCAGCATCTCCCACCATTTTTTCTTTGGGGAAACTATTGCTCTATGTCCTCTGGTTGGACCTGCAGCACTCATGGGGATCTTTCTACGGATCTTTTTAACGTGGTGAGCACAAGGGCAACCAGACAGAAAGGCATTTCCTGGAACATTGGCATGTTAATGACATGTAGGATAAAGGCCAGAATTGGGTCCCAACACCCTCTGGAAATTCCAGACTCTTAATTCTGTTTCTTTCTCTCTGCTGCCAAACTTATTGAGCGTTTCCAGCATTTTTGGTTTTTATGTCTGAGGGTTCAATGAATCTGGGTTGTAATTATGTCCAATTCAATTTAAACATTTGTTTGTGGGATAGTGGGAGTGCAGTTTGGGCTGGTAGGAGTTTCCTATTTTAAACAAATGTTTTATGCAGATTGTAGTTTCAGTTTGTAATGGATAGCTGCAATACTCTTTTAATTCTCAAACTAATTAGGTGTGTCTGACATGCAGTGCTGTTTTCAACAGTTGAATTGCAGCTTGCACAATTGCAATGCATAATATAATCAGCTTTATATTACAGAAACTTTTTGTGAAGAAACAGTTGGCATTCCAATAAAGTGCTCTTGTACCTACATCCACACCAATACAGATATTTGCCATTAATTGCCCATTCTGCAGTTGGTTAATATCCTCTTGTAATTTGTTTGTAGTCGTCCTCTGAGCTGACTATTTTCCCCACTTTGGAGTCATCCATAAATTTGGAATTCGTGCTTTGGATTCCACAGTCCAAGTTCTCAATAGATATTGTGATTGGAAGAGTTGATGTCTATCCCTATAAACCTGCATTTCCTGTGGTTAATCCACCTAACCTGCACATCTTTGGACTGTGGGAGGAAACCAGAGCACTTGAAGGAAACCCATGCATGCTATACGAATAAATGTTGTAATTTTCATTTTTCTCCAGGAATGGTTCTTCAGTATCAGTAGATGTAGTTATATCTTTCTCAGCTTCATGGTGCATCATTCAATATGTGGTTGCCATCTGTTCATGACAGTGTTGTGAAGTGTACTGTTTAAGTATTACCATCTGAGGTATATTAGCACCCTTACTGATTGGTGACAGCATCTGTTTTAGTATCCTAAATGTCTTAGCAGTATTATTGTGTATGTTTAATTGAAACTGTTATCTGATGGTGTAGGGCTTTTGTAGAGGTATATTTTGCTCAGGTAACATTGCATTGCTCCTATTGCTATGAATAGGGCAGCTCTCCATGTTTTATTTGATTAGTCATCAGTCATATGGATTTCTGGATTAGTGGTGCTGGAAGAGCACAGCAGTTCAGGCAGCATCCAACGAGCTGCAGTTATTGTTTTTACCTCATATGGATTTCTGTCTGACCCATAAATCCATTGAGGTATCCCTATGTATTTTCATCTTCAAAAAGCACTATTTGATAGAAGTTTTCAACATAATGTTGAGGTGGTCAATAAACAGTAGGAAGAAACTATTTCTACTGTCGAAGGATTGAGAACAAGAGGGGAACAATGTGGGGACAGCAATGATGTAATTGGACTACTAACGCAGTGGATCAGGCTACTGTTCAGGGAATATGGATTCAAATCCCATCACAGCAGCTGGCAAAGCAGCAGGCTATAAACAGAGCTAAGCAATCCTACAGTCAATGAATCAGATCTAAGCTTTACAGTACTGCCGCATACTGCTGTGAATGGTGGTAGAGAATTACACAACTAACATGAGGAGGAAGGTCCACAAATAACCCCAATTCTTAATAATCTCGGAGCCCAACACAACAATGCAAAAGACAAGGCTGAAGTACAAGCAAGAATCTTCAACCAGAAGTACTCAGTCAGGGTGCTAATATACCTCAGAATGGATGATCCATCTCTGCCTTTTCCTGAAATCCCCAGTATCACAGATGCAGTCTTCAGCAAACTCGATTCACACAACATAATATCAAGAGATGCTGATGACACTGGCTACAGCACGATTATGGGCTCTGACAACAGTAGTTTTTTTTTCTTTTTCTTTTTTTTCCCATGGTGTGTGTGTGTGTACAGCTGTAAGACACAGTGAAAGACACAAAGTGCACAAATCTTTATTCAATTTCCACCACCAGGAAGATAGGAAAACACCCGAGTGGCCAGTGACAAGCACTGCCCTTCACATCAAAGGGCAAAGCTGTGTGATCAAAACAGTGAACTGGAGGGTAGGGACTAAATCAAAATAGAGTTGGAGGGAGAAATGATGCACTCCACTCCCTGCGGCGCCCACCTCTCCCTGAACAACTCCGGGGTGTTGGTGGACACCGCGTGCTCCTTCTCCAAGGACACCCGGGCTCTAACGTAACCCCGGAAGAGGGGCAGGCAGTCGGCCCTAACGACCCCCTCCATGGCCCGCTGCTGACAACAGTAGTATTGAAAGCCTTTGCTCCACAATTGGTTCCACATTTTAACAAGCTGTTTCAGCTGCAACACTGCCTCTCACTCTCATTGTAGAAGATTACCCAGGTATGTCCTATCATAAAAAAAGATTTAGTTCATTACCACGCCATTAATCTTGATCATCTGCAGAGTGATGGGAAGGGTAATCAACAGTACTAGCAAGGAATATTTCCTCATTAATTTTAAAAAAACTGTAGATGCTGGAAATTGGAAATAAAAACAGGAATTGCGAGGAAAACTTAACAGATGTGTCAGTATCCGTGGAGAGAAAGCTGAGCTAACATTTTGGGTCTAGCGATCCTTCAGAATAGTTCTGAAGCCAAGAAAAGGTTAATATATATGCTGAAGATGGGTGGGGGGGGAGGAGGGAGGAGTATATCATAGTGGAGATGAAGCCCAGAGAGTGAGAACAGCAGTTGAACAAACAAAGGAATGGGTAAAGGTCAGACTAGGGAAACAATAGCTGTTAATTGGGGCATTAGTAGCTGACAGTGGGATTGTTGTGTTCGTAGCCCTCAGCATTATCCACCTCACAGATGCTCAGTCTGGGTTCTACCAGGACAATTCAATTCGTCCTTATAGCTTTCCTTCAAACGTGAACAAAAAAGCTGATCTCAAAATGTAGAATCAGTTTGACACTGAGGCAGCTTTTAACTGGGTATGCAACAAGGACCCAGGCAAAACTGAAGCATTGTGAATCAGGGGAATCTCTCCACTGTCATAACTAACAAATAGGAAGAGGGTTGTAATTGGAGATCAGTCATCTCAATCCCAGAATATGATTCAGGAGCTCCTCAGGGAAATGTTTTAGGCCCAATTATCTTCAGCTTTTTCATCATTGATCTTCATTCATATTAACTCAGAAGTAGGATGTTTGCTGATGATTGCACAATGTTCAACACCATTCATTATCCTAACATTATGAAGCAGCCCATGTCCATATGTAATAAGACCTAGACTACATTCAGGCTTGTGCTAATAAGTAGCAAGTTGCATTTGTGTGACAGAAGTGTCAAGCAGTGACTATCTCCCCTTGACATTCAAAGACATTGCCATCTTTGATCCTCTTTATCAATATTCTGGGGACTACCAGAAACTGAGCTGGACTAGCCATCCCATATTCCCAATTTCTTCGCCTCTGCCGCATCTGCTCCCAGGAGGACCAATTCCAATACCGAACAACCCAGATGGCCTCCTTCTTCAAAGATCGCAATTACCCCTCCAACATGGTCGACGATGCTCTCCACTTCCCGCACTTCTGCCCTTTAACCCCGCCCCTCCAATCGCCACCAGGACAGAACCCCACTGGTCCTCACCTTCCACCCCACCAACCTCTGGATACATCGTATCATCCTCCGTCATTTCTGCCACCTCCAAACAGACCCCACCACCCGGGATATATTTCCCTCCCCACCCCTATCAGCATTCTGGAGAGACCACACTCTCCGTGACTCCCTTGTCAGGTCCACACCCCGCCACCAACTCAACCTCCACTCCCAGAACCTTCCCCTGTAACTGCAAGAAGAGCAAAACTTGCGCCCACACCTCCCCCCTCACCTCCCTCCAAGGCCCCAATGGATTCTTCCATATCCGTTGCACCTCCACACACATCATTTACTGTATCCGCTGCACCCAATGTGGTCTCCTCTACATTGGGGAGTCAGGCCACCTACTTGCGGAACATTTCAGGGAACACCTCTGGGACACTCGCACCAACCAACCCAATTGCCCCGTGGCTGAACACTTTAACTCCCCTCCCACTCCACCAAGGACATGCAGGTCCTTGGCCTCCTCCATAGCCAGACCCTGGCCACATGACACCTGGAGGAAGAGCGCCTCATCTTCTGCCTAGGAACCCTCCAACCACTTGGGATGAATGTAGATTTTTCCAGCTTCCTCATTTCCCCTCCCCCCCCACCTTATCTCAGTCCCACCCCTGGATTCAGTACCGCCCTCTTGACCTGCAATCTTCTTCACGACCTCTCCGCCCCCACCCCCTCTCCGGCCTATCACCCTCACCCTCATCTCCTTCCACCTATCGTATTTGCAGCACCCATCCCCCAAATTCTTCCCCCTCCACCTTTTATCTCAGGCCGCTTGGCACACCAGCCTCATTCCTGAAGAAGGGCTTATTCCCAAAACGTCGATTTTCCTGCTCCTCGGATGCTGACTGACCTGCTGCGCTTTTCCAGCACCACACTTTTCAACTCTGGTCTCCAGCATCTGCAGTCCTCACTTTCTCCTACTATCAGGATAAAACAACTTGCGTGATTGACAACCCATCTACCACTTTCAACATTTCCTTTCTCCACCACTGGTGCGTAGTGGCAGCAGTGTGTACCATTTACCACTGCAGCAACTCGCCAAAGCTCCTAGATAGCATCTTCGAAACCCACAGTCAACACTACTGAAGGACAGAGGAAGCAGATGGAGAGCACAACCACCCGTGATTTCTCGCCAAGCTACACACCATCCTGACTTGGAACAATAATACAAGCGAAAGAACAGTCACTTGGTCAAATTCTTGGAAATTCCTTTCTGATCATGTTGTGGGTATACCATCCCTATGAACTACAACATTTAAGAAGGCAGCTCATTGCGACCTACTCAAGGACATTTAGCAATAAATACTGGTCTGGTCAATGATACCCACATTCTCAGAACGTTTTTTTTAAAGGACACAAAATTAAAATAATTGGCAAAAGAGGCAATGAAGTGAATAAGATTTGGAATGTGATGCTTGAGTATGTAATGGAGGTGGAATAAATTAGACATTCAAGAGGCGATTGGATTGTTTTCTGTGGAGGGAGGGTTAAAGGGCGAAAGAGGAATAGCAGTATCTGTGTTTTTCATTTGGAATACATTACAGACATGATGGGCTGGATGGCCTCCTTGCAGTTTGTAACAATCCTGCAATTACCTTCAGGAAGGCTTTACTTGTGTATTTATGACTTTTCTCCAAATGGCAATGGAAACCTTATACTCAGTTGCTGCCAATCCGTCATTGCACAGAATGGCTCTTGCTTCGAAGTTTAGTTGGATAAAGTCCATCATTTTGCTGTTGAAGCTGTTTCTGTTGTAATGATTGAGTAGTTTCTACCCGATAACAATACAGGGAATTGTTAAGCTGTCAAAATAAGCACCTGTTGAAAAATGGGATTCCAGCAGAGCAACAATAGGAGACTATATTTAATTTGTCACATAATTTTAACTTTATGATGGGTGTAATTGATCTTTAATAAAAACAGCAATGGTTTACTCTGTGTTTTATTACAATAGTAATTAGCTGATCTGTTATCTGTGAGTTCCTTGTTAATTAATTTGAACATCTCTGGGCAGCCAAGTGATCTCTGCCTCCTTATCCTTCTGCCTTTAGATTATTTACTTGCAAGAGTTCGCTCCAACCTAAATTTCAATTTTAATAGTTTTGTTTTAAATAGTGAATGAGGAACACATGTCCACCTGGGAGGAAGGAAGGAGGTGGATCTTCTCAGCTGTGCAAGATCAAGAGTTTTACATGTTATCAAAAGGAAGCCTTCAGTTGAAGTACAAAAGGATGCAATGGTGTGGGATAGCAGGGTGACAAGACTTCAGGAGGAGCAGGTCACTGTTCACTCTGGAGTGAGATTTCAGTTTTCAGATTTATTTGCATCCTGCTGGATTAGCACTGACATGAAACTGAAACCATTTTGCATCAACAGTGCTGGTGCAAATCAGGAGTGAATGAATGAATGATGAATAATTTGAATTCATGCATTTTATATCACCAAAAGTTAAAATGACCCCAGACTGAATATAAATTAAAGTTTATGCTCTGCATATTATTTTTTAAATATATAATCAGCATTGTAGTGTTGCAAGTTTGTCTATATCAATGCAACATTGTGACTGGAAGTTACTTGTATTATATGTTTCAAATTTTTCAGTTCCGTAGCCATTGACTTATCTCATTCCCTAGCCATTGTCTGAAGCTGAGCCAAACCATTTACAACCTTGGCGTACCTGTATGACCCAGAGAAGAATTTTTATCACATCTGCTTTGTCACCAACAGAGACAGCTTCTTGATTAGTGAGGGGATCAAGGGTCACAGGGAGAAGACAGGAAAATGGGGTTGAGAAACATATCAACCATGATCAAATGATGGAGCAGACTTGATGGGCCAAATGGCCTAATTCTGCTTCCATATTTTATAGTCTTATGACCTACTTTAACCTCCATAATGTCATATGCTGTCCATCTACTGCTGACTCTTATTGATAACTTTGTTAGCTTTGCATTTGAACAACTAAATCCAATCCTGGTCAATCTCCTCAAGTTTTCACCCCTATAACCTTAAGCTGATATGCACTCTGCTAACTCACATCAAGCGTAGTTCATATAACAGCCCCTCTCATTTTCAGTGACCTTGGTTGACTCTGGTTACACAAGATTGAAATGTCACCGTGCTAATCAAGATCTGAGAGAATGGAGAAACAGATAATGTCAGGGAGCAGGAGACACTGACCCTGTCTGGCTAAGCAGATGGCCACATGACTTCGCTTGCAATTGGGCAGCACAAGCCCTAGCAAGGCAATGTCCGAGGAGCAGTAAAATCGACATATCGGGCAAAAACCCTTCATCAGGAATACAGGCTTCAACAGTTTCCTCATTTCCCCTTCCCCCACCTCACCTCAGTTCCAAACTTTCAGCTCAGCACTGTCCCCATGACTTGTCCTACCTGCCTATCTTCTTTTCCACCTATCCACTCCACCCTCCTCTCTGACCTATCGCCTTCATCCCACCCCCATTCATCCATTGTACTCTTTGCTACCTTTCCCCACCCTCCTCCCTGACCTATCACCTTTATCCCCACCCCCACTCACCTATTGTACTCCATGCTACTTTCTCCCCGCCCCCACTCTCCTCTCATTTATCTCTCCACCCTTCAGGCACTCTGCCTGTATTCCTGATGAAGGGCTTTTGCCCGAAACGTCGATTTTACTGCTGCTCGGATGCTTCCTGAACTGCTGTGCTTTTCCAGCACCACTAATCCAGAATCTGGTTTCCAGCATCTGCAGTCATTGTTTTTACATGGCAAGGCAATGATCGGGTTCAATCAGCCTCGCTGAGTTGGTTATGTTGTATGGGGATTCTAAACACTTGCAGTATGGAGGCATGTGACCAGTGGTTTGGAAGAATTGCATAGACAGTCTATCTCAGACAATGGGTTAGTGGAAGGACTGGAGTACACATGTTGCATTGGGGAGTGGCAATGGCATAGTGAATTATGACTGGACTATTAATTCAGAAACTCAGCTGATTGTCTGAGGCCGTGGCTTCAAATCCCATCTCCGCAGATGGTGGAATTTGAATTCAATTAAATAAGGTCTTGAATTAAGAAGCTACTCATGACCTTTAAACCATTGCCAATTTTTGGAAAAACCCATCCGGCCTGCAATTGTCCTTCAGGGAAGGAAATCTGCCATCCTCACCTGGTCTAGCCTCCATGTGACTCCAGACCTATAGCAATGTGATTGACTCTGAACTGCCCTCTGGGCAATTAGGAATGGGCAATAAATGCTGGCCTAGCCAGTGACACCCACATCCTGTAAATGAATAAAAACTACCAGAGCTTGGAGCAGGGATTTAGTGTTGTCAAAAGGACATTGCTTTTCTAACAAATATAAAAGTAATGCTTTTGATTTTGATACTACTGTTCTAACATTAACATGCATTAAATAATAGCTATAATGAATAAAATCTAACCGTTGTCACCATTAAGATTACGACATTTGAGAATTTGAGAGTGAAAGGTTTTAAAGGGCTAATTGTCTTTAGCCACTGTATCACCCTCCCTGAATTTTAACAGGTTGACTGTTCATCAGAACTGTGGAACTGTACATTAGTGTAGGATCACATGGAGGCATTAACCTGTTTGTTTCTCTCAAATGTCATTGGCCAGTACGTTAACAATCTCTGTTTTTATTCCACTGCTGCTTAAAAATTTCTCAGTGGAACTGTTATATAGGTTTGCAGGGAGTTCAGTTATTTTTAATGTTTAAAGCAACCCCAGCATAATTAATAACAGAAAGTGCTGGAAATATGCAGCTGGTTTGGCAATATCTGTGGAAAGACAAATAGTTAATCAGACGATGAGCAGACATCAAACTGAAACTTTAACTCTGTTACTATCTCCATGGATACGACCAAACTTGCTAGGTTTTTTGGCATTTTCTGATTTTATTTATGCATTTGTAAATACAAGGGGTGGTTCAGTGGTTAGCAGCGCTGTCTCACTGCACCAGTAACCTGGGTTTGATTCCAGCCTTGGGTGACTGTCTGTGTGGAGTTTGCACATTCTCCCAGTGTCTGTATAGGTTTCTGTTGGGTGCTCCGGTTTCCTCTCACAGTCCAAGATGTGCAGGTTAGATGAATTGGCCATGCTCAGAGAGTAGTAAGGGTATGGAATGCTTTGCCTGCAACGGTAGTAGATTCGCCAAGTTTAAATGCATTTAAGTCGTCATTGGACAGGCATATGGATGTACATGGAATAGTGTAGGTAGTATGGGCTTCAGATTAGTATGACAGGGCGGCGCAACATTGAGGGCCGAAAGGCCTGTACTACGCTGTAATGTTCTATGTTCTATATGTTCTAAATGTGGGGTTACAGGAATAGGGTGGGGGCTGGGTCTGTGTGGGATGCTGTTTGGAGGGTTGGTGTACACTCGATTGGCCAAATGGCCTCTTTCAGCACTATTGGAGTTTTATGATTACAGCTTCTGCAGTAGTTTTGTTTTATAACAGCATAATTAATAGTGGACCAAACAACCATGTCACCTATAGACAGGAAGATAACAGACTGAGGTTTTGTTTTTGCAATGAATTGAAATTAGTATATGTTTTCTTTAGAAAAAAACAGGAAAGTATATTTTATTTAAATTTAAAATTCAGTTGTACAATGAGGTAAATGGTAAATTGTTAATGTGGTTATTAAAGCAGTTGTCAGTATGGAGGTGTTTAAATTCACTTGGCAGCTGACAGGCTGAGTCCTCATTAGTTTGGCTGGCAGGATATTATTTTGTGGTGGCAGGGGATGGTTTCAAGCTTTTGACATCTGCAACATATGAATCATAGACTGAAAACATAGTTCATGGACAGCTTTGTCACAGGAAATATGAGAGGAAAATCTAGCTTTGTCAGAGGAAATATGAAGGGAAAATCCAAATCAGAGCTGGATGTTGTAGTCAGCTTGAGGTTTATTTTATCCAAAAGTACAACACTGCGTCTGTTGTTATAATTGTTGTTGAGCTACTTAATGGATTTGGTGGGCAAATGTGTACAAACAGCTCATCTAAGAATCCATTTTATATGGGTGAGCTTAAAATCCATCTAATTTTACACAGCCCTTTCTCTCCGTTAAAATCAACAGCATAGTCCTGGAAAATGTGAATAATTTTCCACGTCTTGGGAGCCTTCAGTCAATGAAGGTGGAAAACTACATCAAGATTCATCATTGACTCCAGTGTGCCAGCTCAGCCTCTAACCAAATGATGAAGAGAGTATTTGAGGATGAGGATCGTGAAGCCGAGATTAGGGACATGATTTACCAGTGATTCCTGTGTTGAGTTCGGGGGGGTGACCTTAAACAAATTTATTAAACCTTGAGTGGTGTAGACAAAATAAATAGCGAGCATCTTTTCTCAAGGGTGGTGAGTTCAAAACGAAGGGGCATATTTTTAAGGTGAGAGGCAAAACTGAGCAGGACTTACATACTTATGGTAAGGATCTTGAACAAGTTCATAGTTCTTTGAAAGTGGAGTCACAGGTAGATAGGATAGTGAAGAAGGCGTTTGGTATGCTTACCTTTATTAGTGCATTGAGTATAGGAGTTGGGAGATCATGCTGTGGCTGTTCAGGACATGGGTTAGGCAACCTTTGGAGTACTGCATGCAGTTCTGGTCTCTGCAGTATGGGAAGGATGTTGTGAAAATTGAAAGGGTTCAGAAAAGGTTTGCAAGGATGTTGCCAGGGTTGGGAGTTTGAGCAATAGGGAGAGGCTGAATAGGCTGCGGCTATTTTACCTGAATATCAGAGGCTGAGGTGATGTTATAGAGTTTTATAAAATCATGAAGGGCATGGATAGGGTGTAGCCAAGGTCTTTTCCCCTGGGTGGGGGAATTCAAAACCAGAGGGCATAGGTTTAAAGTGAGAGGAGAAAAATTTAAAAGGGACCTTATGGGCAACTTTTTCACGCAGTGGGTGGTGCATGTATGGAATGAGCTGCCAGAGGAAACGGTGGAGGTTGATACAATTACAACATTTAAAAGTAATCTGGATGGGTATATGAATAGGAAGGGTTTAGAGGAATATGGGCCAAGTGCTGGCGAATGAGACTAGGTTAAATTAGAATATTTGGTTGGCATGGACGAGTTGGACCAAAGGGTCTCTTTCCATGATGAACATCTCTATGACTCCGTGAGAGGACAAAATTATAAAGGATATGAGCGGTAATGTTTTTACACAGAGAATGCTTCATGTGTGGAATGAACCACCAGAGAAAGTGATGGATGCAGGTACAGTTACAACATTTAAAAGACATTTAGATAAGTACGTGCATAGGAAAGCTTTGAAGGGATATGGGCCAAATGCAGGAAAGTGGGCCTAGTTACTTTGGGAACATGGTTGGCATGGACTAGTTGGACTGAAGGCTCTGTTTCCATGCTGTATGACTCAATGCTTTGGAGACTGACAACTATAGCAAGTTCCTCAAAACTCTAAAGAAGTACTATCCATTGTACCAAGGAAACCTATCCAACGCCATCATTAGTATGTCTTGTATGTAAAAGAAAAGGACAAATCCAACCCAGAAAATTATCGCCCCATCAGCCTATGCTTGATCATCAATTAAGTGTTGGAATGTGTCATCAACCATGGTATTAAGCAGTACCTGCTCAGCAATAATCTGCTCGGTGACACCCAGTTTGGGTCCTCCCAGGGCCACTCAGCTCCTGACTTCATTATAGCCTTGGTTCCAACATGGACAAAAGAGCTGAATTCTAGAGGGGAGGTGAGAGTGATAGCCCTTGACATCAAGGGTGCGTTTAACTGATTGTAGCATCAAGGAGTCCTGACAAAACTGGAATCGATGGGAATCCAGGAACAAACCCTCCGCTGAATGGAAGCATACCTGACACACAGGAAGATGGTCGTCGTCATTTGAGATCAAGTATCCTAGTTTCAGGACATCTTTGCGGGAGTTCTTAATGGTAGCGTCCTAGGCAGAATTTTCTTCAGCTGCTTCATCAATGACCTTCCCTCCATCATAAGATCAGAACTGGGCATGTTTGCCAATGATTGCACAAGGTTCAGCGCCATTCGCGACTCCTCAGATACTGAAGCAGACCATGTCCAAATGCAGCAAGGTTTGGACAATATCCAGGCTTGGGTTGACACGTGGCAAGTTACATTCCTGCCACACAACTGCCAGGTTATGACCATCATGAATAAGGCATAAGCTAGCCCTTTGACATTCAATAGTGTCACCGTCACTGAATCCCCACTCTCAACATCCTGGGTGGTTGTCATTGACCAGAAACTCAACTGGACACTTCACATAAATATAATGGCTACAGGAGCACATCAGAGGCTAGGAATACCGCAGCGAGTAACACACCTGCTGACTTCCAAAGCGTGTGCACCATCTACAAGGCATAAGTCAGGAGTGTGATGGAATACTCCCCCACTTGCCTGGATGAGTGCAGCCCCAACAACACCCAAGAAGCTTGACACCTCCCACAAAATGAATCAACAAAAATAAAATTAGGATTGTCTTCTGATCCCAAGTTCTTAACATCAGGTTGCTAATTACTCCAAGTCAGTTCCACTGGACAAGGCATGTCAGTACACTACTTGAAACTAAGTCATACAGAGTCTCAGAGGACAATGGAAATGTTTTGGCAATATCTTTAAATCATCACCGAAGAGATCAGTGATGACTGATGGAAGTATCTAGCTTGTAATGGATCAAAACAAAAAAGATTCAATCAGAAATGTGCTGAACATATTGCCTTTATATATTCCAATAAGAAGTCACTCCGAGTCATGATGTTGGAGAGAGCACAACTAACCATCCAAAGCTCAATTACCTGATCCTTCAAGCACCACGTTTGCATGTAGT
Organism: Chiloscyllium punctatum; assembly: GCF_047496795.1. Taxonomy (NCBI): domain Eukaryota; kingdom Metazoa; phylum Chordata; class Chondrichthyes; order Orectolobiformes; family Hemiscylliidae; genus Chiloscyllium; species Chiloscyllium punctatum. Next base: position 35,151,240 of record NC_092749.1, on the reverse strand, counting down.
GTACCACTGGTCTCATTGTTTTTACCCACCCTGATAAATCCAATGACTGCAGATGCTGGAAACCAGATTCTGGATTAGTGGTGCTGGAAGAGCACAGCAGGAATCCTGATGAAGGGCTTTTGCCCGAAACGTCGATTTTACTGCTCCTCGGATGCTGCCTGAACTGCAGTGCTCTTCCAGCACCACTAATCCAGAATTATTGGATTTATCCATCATTTCAGAACCCTTTGAATGTGGGGAAGTAAGTCATTCTTGATCACAAGGGATTTGTGAAGAGTGAATTTGTCAGTCAGTTTTGGGAGAGCATTTCAATGTGGTGATGGTGTTAAAAATGAAGCATTGTTATCCAAGTTATTCAATAGTTGTTCAAAATTCTATCACAGTACCTACAGGGGTAGCAATCAGTTCTAAATGAAAATCCAATTTACTGGAGTTCTTTAAAAACATGCAATGTGGATAAAGAGCCTCTGGACATATCATACTTAGATTTCCACAAAGCATTTGATAAGTATAATTTTGGATGCTATTGCAGAAAAAGAAAAATCAGCATTAAGGTGGTAACATTACCATGGATAGGCTGGCTGGCTGGATAAAAAAAAGCAGAGAGTATGCATAAATGAGTCTTTGTCTAATTGGCAAGGTCTAATGAATGGAATCCTCCAGAGATCTTTGCTGGGGCTTCAACTTCCTGCAAACTACATAAATGACTTAGATGTGCAAAAGCAACTTAAATGAATTGGCAGACAACTCCAAGATAGGTAGGAAAATGCGGGCAGCATAGTGGCTCAGTGGTTAGCACTGCTACCTCACAGCACCAGGGTCCCAGGTTCAATTCCAGCTTCGGGCGATTGTCTATGTGCATATTCTCCCCGTGTCTGCGTGGATTTCCTCCCACAGTCCAAAGATGTGCAAGTCAAGTGAATTGGTCAGGCTAAACTGCCCATAGTGTTAGGTGCATTAGTCAGAGGGTAAATGGGTCTGGGTAGGTTACTCTTCGGCGGGTCGGTGTGGACTGGTTGGGTTGAAGGGCCTGTTTCCCCACTGTATGGAATCTAATCTAGTTTACAGACGGATTTAGATAGTTTGAGTGAGTAGGCAAAAATTGGGCAGATAGAGTATAATATGAGTAAATGGGAAGTTCTTAATTTTGGCAAGAAGAATGAAAAAATAATATTATTTAAATGGAGAACAATTGCAGATGGAATTAAGTATTCTGGCTTATGAGTCACAGAATGTTAATATGCAGGTGAAGCAAGTACTCAAAAAAGCTAGTTGGATATTATCCTTTATTACTAGAGGAATTGAACACAAAGGGACGTTATGCTTCAGATATCCAATATTCAATGACATACCTCTCATTCTTCTAAAACACCAGTGGAAACAAGTCCAGCCTGTCCAGCCTTTCCTCATAAGGCATCATTCCTGGCATCAATTGAACAAAGCTCTTAAGTGCTTCCAGTGCATTTGCAACCTTAAGTAAGGAAACCAAAACTGCACTGTATTCAAGATGTGGTCTCACCAATGGCTTATTTGAAATGTATAAGATCATAAATGGTTTTGACAAGGTAAATATGAAAAGGATGTTTCCTTTTGTGGATGATTCAAGAACTGTGGGGTGCTGTTTTAAAATTAGTGGTCATTCATTCAAAACAGAGATCAGGAGATTTTTCTCTCTGAGGTTTTTGAGATTTTGGAACTCTTTGCTTTAGCAGGTGATGGAGATGGGATCATTGATTTTCCTGCCTAACCTGAACCTAGCTATCTCTGCCTTGAAAATATTCGAAGGTTATTGGGGCAGGTGGAAATGTGGATTAACCATGATCCTTTTAATGGCAGAGCTGATTCAAAGGGCTGAATAGTTTACTTCTGCTTATTTATACATTCATTCGCACACCATACCCAGATTTATTCAAGATACAATCGTTTCAACAATTAATTGATTTACCTGTCTGATGAAGGCCTAAGCCATTCAATTTGGATGCTGGGATGTTGAGGGAGTTGTTTAAGTATGTGATTGGTACTTTTAAAAAAATTAATCAGCAGTTACTTCAACAGAAGCACAGCTTGCTGCAAGTTTATGGAGAGATTACTAGGGCTTTTGAGATACAGTGGTAGTGTCACTACTTTTGAACCAGAAGGGCTGGGTTCAGTTTTTAGCTGGCCCCAAATATATCTGAAGAGGTTGATCAGAGTATCTATGGAGAGAATGGACAAGCTGTAATTTAAGTGCAGAAAACTGGAATATGGAAATAGATGTGTTTTTCTAAACTCAGCCAATATATATATAAATAGAGTGAAAGTTACCCAGAATGTAATGCCTCTCACATGTTGCTGTTTGTGATTGCATATTAAACTTGGTGAGGTTTGTTATGGTAATCCTTTTAAAACATGGAGCTCCAAAAAATGCATTCAGTCAGATGTTTCCTCAGTAATCCCTTTATCAACTTAGTAATATGAATGGCAGATTCCTTGTCCAGTTGACAGTTCCTTTTTTTAAAAATTCTTTCATGGTATGTAGGTGTTGTTAACTAGGTCAGCATCTCTAATTGCCCTTGAACTGAATGACTTGCTCGACCATTTCTGAGGGTGGTTAAGAGTCAGTCACATTTTTGAAGATCTGGAGTCATCTGTAAACCAAATGAGATACAAATTTTTGTCTCTGAAGGACATAATGATTGCTATTACTGAACTAGCTTTCAATTCTAGATTTTAATTGAATTTCAAATCTGTCAGTCGATGTGGTGTGATTTAAACCCATTGTCCCCAGAGTATGTGCCTGAGCCCTTTGGATAACAAATCTAGATGGGATTACTCACCATACATAATGGTGATATTTGTAGTTAGTAATAGTTCTGGCTTTAAAACATCTATTTTCAACATTATCTGTTCTGTACAGTGGGTCCCACCATAGATTATGAATATGTTGAAGTCCTGGAGTGGAGTTTGACCTGACATTTTAGTGAAACAGAGATTTGAGTGCTACCATTAAGCCAGAGGAACAATACAAAATGTTAATGTACTTTACCAAGGTATTTGTTTTACTCACATCCTTATATTTCTTTCCAGTATTTTCCTTTGTGTCAGATATGCTGGTTTCCAAACAGGCAGCCAATGTACCTGCCCTAGACCTCTCAATATTCTCCTTATAACTATTTAGTTGGAGGTGGCCTTTTGGGTTCCTTCTTCGTCTAATTTGACTTCCTTTCCAATGTGAAAATCTCATGATGCGGTGTGTCATATTTATTCCATTGGAGAATTTGTTTAGCTGTTTGAAAACACTGGAAAACTCAATGGACTGTATTTTACCAGACCACAGGACTGGCTGGGCGTTTGGAAACTTTGCAAAGTGGTGCAGAAATGTGGTGTGTGGCATTCCTGTCACTTTCCTTCTGCTTTCCCATTTTTCCAACAGTGGAAAAATGTAAGATGAGTCTTATTTCTGGCACCCAACAGAACTCCTTCCTATTTTTCTGGATGTTTTGACGGTGACAGGGATGGGTACCCCCGCCAAGTTGAGGGGAGACTATCCGATAAAGGCTGGAGTGTTCTGAGATGAAGAGGCATGCCTTCTTTTGGGTATTCTTTTTAACTACCAGAGAGGACTCTGCATTAATGGTACCAGCTTTTCACAAAGATGCTGCTGAAATTATATGTGCTGGCTACCAGGCCCTGTCTAGTTTCAGTCTCACTTACTTGTTCTTGGGGATGAAAGCCATTCATTCATCCTCAGCCTGGAGGTGTGGCCTCTGCTTGCCCTGCTCAGCTGTCAGTCCACCTATTGGGCCACTGCCATCTGGGGTGAGCTCCTGAAGGAATGACACCACTTGGTGTAACTGCCAACAACATACACCCCTGTCCCGACACCTGCCAAAACAAGGTCATCCCCTGTGCAGGGAAATCATAAGTGACTTAATTGGGTTCCAGGCCTTGATCACCGGAACTCTGTCCCCTCAGAAAATATCTGTACAATGGGTTTTATTACAGTGTGCAGAACAGACAACAATTCAAGATCATTACTTTATTTGTTTTAATTAATGCGGTCTTTAATCTACTACCTAATAAATAAAACAATTTAAGCTCATTCTATACCTTTATATTTATTATGAATTTCCAGAATTTAAATTGTATCAAATCTATTGGATATTGCTGAGCATCTTTATTTCAGGTGTGCTTCATTATCAATTGCTGCAATTATGAATTTCTGTGGGAAAAGTATCTTTTTGAAATGCTGATATAGGGGAAGGAGATAATGTATAGAATACACATTCTCTATGCTAAATGAAAAGGAGGTAGCATTCTTGCTTTTTAGTACTATTTCACTCAGTGCTTACAAGCCGTGTCTTGGTGTGTGCTCATTCCTGTTGACTCAGTCTGTGGTGGTGCTGCAGTATGGCTAAAGAGAAGCACTGCAGCTGAACGCTAAGATCAGCAGGAGTAAGGTGCTGGTGGAAAGGCTAAGAAAAGCGCATCTAACAGCACAGTGCTGCAGCTGCTGTTGCTGACACTTGCTGATCCACACTTTAATTTCTGTACGATTGCGTCACCGGGTTATTTGCAGCACCTGCCGGGTGGTTCCCTCTTACTGTATTAGGTCTGTGTGAGTAGTGTTTTTATGGTTTTCAGTTTGTGTTTTAGATGGTCAGAAAAGCTATATTTTTTAAATAGTAATTTTGATGCATTTGATTTTGCCTGTAAAGACAAACAGTTGATTTGGAAATAAATTAATGTTTCTAAAGTCTTGAGATTAGAAACTTATGCCCGTGGGTTTTTCTGATAACTGTAGCTGCATTATTTAATATGTTTTTTTCTCTCTGGCTACAGAATAGAATACGGTTTCTTTTGCCTTTACTAAGGTACAATATATCTAGGAACCAATTATGCAACATCTCGCTTACAAGTTAAGGATTTCAATGTTTCAGTTGCTCCATTCTGTGAAGTCTTTCAGAGGAAAGATGAAGACAAACATCACCTTCCTTTTTTGAATGATTGACACTTGAATTGTCCTGTGCATTTTGAGGAGCTTGGGAGGGAGTTGCCTGTCTGTCTTTTTGCTGACACATTAATGTCAAACACAGCAGAGACAAAAGTGAAATGAATTGCCTTGCTTTTCTCTACTGCAAATGTTAGCCCACAAACATATGTTAGCTGTTATTGAAATTCCATCTTCTGTGGGTAGGAGGTATAAACACCCTCATTTGAATTAAAATGGTAGCCTTCGTGCCATTAACATTAAAAGCTATTTTAGCAACACCTTTTTGTGCTTGGAGTCACACTACCACTTCTTGTTGTTTGGCTCCAGTCTGAAATGCAGAGTAATTGAGCAAAAACTGCTGTAAACATTACAATGATATTTGTGTGTTGTTTTCAAGAACTACAAATAAATCATCACCTCATCTGAACTGATCAATCTTGCAATATATATTTAAATTTTGTGCCAAGTTGAAAACAAATAATGCTTCAGGAGAAAAGGGCACAGTACTGGCAGAATGCTTATATGTTTACATAAAATATTGCTGTAATTGCATGTATACTGCACAGTAACATATATACATATAAAAAGAAAAAAATTATACATTTATAAATTCTTAAAAGGGGATTCTTTGTTGGCTGTAAAGGATGTTCTGGATGTTACAGTAATACAAAGAGAGGGGAACATGGAATGCATATGGGATTAAGACAGTGGCAGGTAAACAGGTTTCTTGTGGTAGTTTCTATGTAATCCTATAGGAAAAAAAAACTGCCCATATGGATACAGTTAAGGAATGAGAAGTGAAATGGGAGCATTCTTGATACATATTATAAGTCACCAAATAGCAAAGATAAGATACTTCATTGAAATGTGCAAGAACAACACAATAATAATATTGGGGGCTTTTGACTGTTCTGATAATTGCCTGGAATAAAGGTAATACTTCCTATCAAAATTAGAAAAAAACCCCACAATATTTACATTGCTTCCTGCATCAATAGTTACTCTGTCCAAAGTATAAAGACAAGATGGTTTAACTTGTTCTGAGAAATTAAATTGGGTTGATAACTAACCTGAGCACCATAACAATTGAGAAATAATAACCACATTGTAGTTAAGATCACTCTGCCACTAGAAAAGAGTAATGAGGTAAAACCAGACTGAGATATAAAATAAATTCTGTGAGATAAGAAGGGAACTACCTTATTTTAACTGGCAATAAGTTAACAAGATAATGAGATAGTAGTGGAAAAATGAATGGTCCATAAAATAGAAATATTCCTGTAAGATGAAAGGGGTTGGTGGATTAATAGCGCAATTAATAGAAGAAATTTAGAAGGCTGTATGTGAATTGGAAATGGAATAGCATTTGTTTAAATGAGGAATTTAGAATTGTTGCAAAGAAATTAAAAGGGACATTCTAAGGGCCATTAAAAATATCAGCACCTAATATGAAAGGAAATACTAAGCTTTTTAAAACATAAACAGTTAAAAAAATCAGAAAATTCAGAGACGAAGGAAGAATCAACTGAACAAGATGACTAATTTCCTAATACTCTGATATAAGTTACACTGTTGCCTTCACAGGCCATACAGTTTGAGGAAAGATTTGTCCTCGCACTTGGTAATCTATCTCATTTTTTTCTAAAACAGAGGTTTCACATCGGCATCTTCAGTGTTGGATTTAAGGACATACAGTAGCAGTGATGTTGGCTGTCAAGGCGTAGGCCTTGAGTTGGTTTGCAGTAACATCAGAGTGAACATCTTAGGTTCCCTAAGGCCAGCTGATAGGAAGTGGCCAACATGACGGAATCAGCTGTTTGGATATTTGAAGGAAATGAATCATGGGAAGGAAAACCAACTTCTCCATGTTTAAACTGTTAACCTTTTATCTGCCATATGTATAATCTTATAAATTTTTTTAAAGTCTGGCCTCATTTTTCTAAACTTCAATGAGTACAAGATCAATCTAGTCAACATCTCCTCTGATGAAAGTCCCTCCTTACCTGTGAACCTCTCTGCACTGCTTCCAATGCTCATATATCTTTAATTAGATAGGAAGGCCAAAATTGTTCACAGTATTGCAAGTGCATTCTGATTAGTGCCTTGTATAATTTTAGCAGGACCACCCCATTTTTATACTGCATTCGCTTTGAAATAACACCCACCAGTCTGAAAAAACAGCCTCGCCTATTTTATCTGCTGGACTTGGGTACTATGTTTTTGTGATTCATGCACAAGGGCTCAAGGTCCTTCCATGCTGCAGTTATTTTTATAGTATTTCCTCATTTAAATAATATTCAACTCTTCTATTCTTCCTATCAAAAAGCGTAACATCACATTTTCCCACATTATACTCCACCCCCCAACTTTCTGCCTACTCATTTAACCTGTGTCTATCCCTCTAAAGACACTTTGTGTAATCCCCACTACTTGCTTTACCACCTATTTTTGTGTAATTTGCAAACTTGACACTAATGCATTTACTTCTGTGGTCCAAGTCAATAATATGTATTAATAATTGTGGCCCAACCAAAGTCCACGTGGTTGTGTGAGATGCTGGGCCTTTACATCTCAAAATGGCAGCTGAATTCTGTGAACAGGGGTACATGTTTTACCTTCGCCCGACTGTTTTATATAACAAGTGACCTATAATAATCGAAGTACCGCTCTGCAACAAGGAGCCCTTATTGATCTCTCCTGTCAGAAATGTGGAGCTCTTTTGTTGAGTTTTTTAAAAAGTGTAAATCCGCATGTGGTTGCCATTCCTTGGCCCTTTTATCCATTGATAACACCATATTCCTTTGAGCAGATGGCAGTTATCTCTTGGAAGTGAGGCTAAAAATCCCTGAAACTCTGCCAGTTCCTTACATTGGACACAAATATAGAAATTCTTGAAAAGCACAAGCTACAGTCAGGGTCAAGTGCTGCAGAAGTATTTCACAGTTTGGTAGCTTTTATTCAGAGCTTCATGCTTCCTCATATTTTAGAAACTATTTTATGTGATGAGCTGAGCTTTGTGAGGGTCACTGCCAATCAGGATTGACACCTAGGAAATAGGAAGACCACTTGCTGCTTGAAAAGGAAAAGTCAGGTTGGAAAGAAGAAGAGGATGGAGGCAGAAGCAAAAAAGGAAAAAGATGAGAGAAAGGATAGAAACACAAATGACATTGCAAAGACAATAACAACAAGTGAAAGATTGTATTCTCCACCTTACCATATGCGAGGTCCATTATGAGGTATGAAAATTGTTGTAATTTGCAAACAGTGCAAATGTACTGCTGTGGCAAGAATGTCATTCCAGTCATATTCTCCATTTTTTTTCCCACAGCTGTCATGCACAATTCTATAAATTTCAATAACTAAGACTGGATATTACATTTGGTCTCCTCCTATCATAATCAATCCTGCACTCAGTTTAATTCATTGTGAAATGTTGGCTCTGTGAAGAGCCAATGCAGTGTAGTTTGATGCATAATTTAGTATTGAATTACTTGTTTATATGAAAAGAAAACTAAAAGTGCTGAAAATTTACAGTCATTAGTATTAGGAAATGAAATATGATTGGCCAACAGTGAATTTGCAACATTTTCTGTTTCTTGAACCTACTTGGTATTTGGTTTGCTGTATAATTTTAATCTGGATTTTTTTCATTTTGTTCACATCCTTAAGACACTTCCTTGAAGCATTATTGTATTATTTTCTTTTTAAGCACCTAAATTAATTTTGTGGCTATTTGTTTTTTGAAAACAATGCAACATTTGCAAGTTTCCAATGTGTTGATACTATCCTTAGAATCTAATTAGTTTTGGATTGTAATTAATACGTCTGTAATTTCCTCACCTCAGGTAAAAACATCTGAACCTGCATATTTGTTTACCTTCAGAAGTTACTTTATCCATTGCCATTTTTAAACTCATAATAATGGTTTTCAGATTCTTATTAGAAAAACTTCTACTCAGCCTATACTCTATATCTTCTTTTTCATTGTCTGAAGACCTTATGCTTTTTGAGATCAGTCTTAATTTAATCTATATTTGGAAGTATGACAGAATTGTGCTTTCTGTAATATTGGGCTGTATCTTACATTTTTTTGGCTAAGTCTTAGTTTTTTCACAGAGAATATCTCTCTGTGAGGTCGAGCAGGATTTCTCGCCACATCAACTTAACTCATTAAGTACCTACTGCGCCCCTCTTACCTGATTCTAGCCCCATCTGACCACCTGCTGTTCCTGCAAGGTCCCTCCACTCAATGGATATCTGCTTAAAGAATGATTTGGAGATGCTGGTGTTGGATTGGGGTGTACAAAATTAAAAATCACACACCAGGTTATAGTCCAACAGGTTTAATTGGAAGCACACTAGCTTTCGGAGCACCGCTCCTTCATCAGGTGATAGTGGAGGACACAATTCTAAGGCACAGAATTTATCGCAAAAATTTACAGTGTAATGTAACTGAAATTATACACTGAAAAATACCTTGATTGTCTGTTGAGTCTTTCATCTGTTTGAATACCATGATAGTTTCACTTCTTTCATGTGTAAATCACAAAACGTTTTTTTAAACCTTTTTTAAAAAAAACGTTTTGTGATTTACACATGAAAGAAGTGAAACTATCATGGTATTCAAACAGATGAAAGACTCAACAGACAATCAAGGTATTTTTCAGTGTATAATTTCAGTTACATTACACTGTAAATTTTTGCGATAAATTCTGTGCCTTAGAATTGTGTCCTCCACTATCACCTGATGAAGGAGCGGCGCTCCGAAAGCTAGTGTGCTTCCAATTAAACCTGTTGGACTATAACCTGGTGTTGTGTGATTTTTAATTTTGCGAAAAGAATGGCATGCACCCAGACAAGCACTGCTATTATGAATCTGCTCTGCTCACTGAAAGACATGTTTCAATTCCAGAGAAGGGAAAATGGCCCGTGATTCTCTGACCAAGACCTGGAGGTCTGGGTGGACAGAGTGATCTAGAGGAGAGCTGCCCTCTTCCTGGAGAGCTAACTGGGAATGCACCTGGACCCTGGTCTGAGGTGATTGCCCAAGTCAGTGCAGTATCTACTATTCAGAAAAACTACCAGCAGTTCTGCAAGAAGGGCATTGACCTTCTGCGCTGCACTTAATTAAGTGCCACATTCTCTCTGTTATCTAGCACTCTCTTTTTCAGCTCCTGCACTCACCTCCCTCCAAGGCTCATCCTCTACCATTCTCGTTATTGCATGCAACATCTTCCCCCACTGTCTCTCGTTCTTCCCACACCACTAATTCTCCATGGTATTCACACTGCCTGTTCACCCATCTGGGACATCTCACTATCTTTATGACTCCCTATACTAGCACTAATAGCTCTGCCACTCACTTTCAGCTTGCTCACTCAATCCCTCCATATCCTGTTACAAAAGAACCCAGTCCATAACAGTTCGGAAAGAGCTGGGATGAGTGGAGGGGTGCCTGACATCAGGCACCTCACCCATGACAAGGGACGAATCCTATCCTTTGGGGAAGACCAGGACTGCATCTGCAGCAATGTAAAGACATCTATGTTCATCGAACCAAGTAAGGACAATTTCTCCTATCCCTGCAATTCTCACAGTAGCGCTGTTGTCAATGTCTTTCATTGCACTCCATTTCTAACTATTGGTTGCTTGGCGTTCTCTCCCCTGTGCCTTCCAGGTACCAATGGATGTCTGTGACCCTTGTGGAGAAACAGGCTGCTCCTTTCCTTCGCAACTTCAAGGGAATTGTGTTCAAAGCCTCAAAGGAAGTGTCAGCAAGGCAGCCTCTCTCGCCCTGCCAACACTGACACCATGGTGAAAATGTTTGGGAGTTCGGATTGGTCGGCACCTAACTGCAAGAGCTCCTCAGCTGGCCAAAGATGAACCAGCCCAAGCCAGTAGCTCTTAGAGGATTGCAGCACACGAGAACCCTGCTCAGCTCCATGCAGGACAGGATCTTGTGGTATTGGCAATCAGGGACTTGTCAGAATACACAGGAAGAACCAGGCAGGTCTGCGGAAGGCAAGAACCCTCATATCTCATAGGCAACAGGAATGCAGCTATGTCTTAGGCATGCAGTTGCCTGGCTGCCTCCATGATTGCCATAGAGAGCCAGATCCAGTTCCCTCTAGGCCTGCTGGATACATACACAAAACTTCATTCCATTTCTCCAAGCATTGGTCCTCCTGATTGAAGGCATGGCAACAGGGGAAATGGAGAATCTGGCACTCAAAGCATAGTTCCCCTTCCTCACAAAGAGGTGCAAAGGTGCATCCAGCCTGTAGAGGAAGCATGGCCACCTCAGAAGCCACCTCGAAGGATACTTGAGAGGTAGCTGGGCTCTCCACTTCCACCCTACACTGCCTAACTCCTCCAATCTTTGGAAGTTCAAGCTGAGGAAGATTCACTTGACTTTGGCAAGGAGAATGGACGGTGCCCTAAGTTGGTCCACCAGCAATGTGGATGCTTTTCCCAGCTAGCAGTGGGCTGAAATCACCAGGTACTCACTCTGACTTCCACATCAAGAATTCTTGGGATCTAGTTTTCTAGTAATAGATGGTAAGAGAGGAAACTGCATATTAATGAGATAAGAGAAGTTAATAAGGTCATTAAGAAGCAATAGTCCCCTTAATAAGAAACTCACTGCTGCTAAGCGAGAATCTTGCCTTGAAGCCTGGAACTTAATTAAAAGATGCAGCCAATTGTTCCCATTTTTTAAATAGTTCCTCGCTGGACTTCTAATGCGATTCTACCACACTTCTCACCACAGTCCACTTTGTTCTGGCCCCAGAAAGATCCTTCTTTTTATACTTGTGTTGCTTTAACCTGATAGGTTTTATTCAACTATTTAACAATATTTGTCCCCAGTTTTTAACTTTTTACTATGTGGAAGACAATGGATAATGAACTGTCCTTTTTACTGTAACTTTTCCTTCAAACATCTACAAATGACCTTTACAGGTGGTTATGAAATTCTGTCAGGCTGTTGGCAATTATACAAGGGCTGTCTTGAAGAAGTACCAGTGATCAACCAGGCAGAGCTCTCCACTTCTTTCTTTCTGCCTGCTGAACTGGGAAATGCCTCTGTCTCCACTGAATTGTGCCATGATTGAGGACTAAGCAAGTCTCATTTGGCATCTACTCCATTCCATGACACTGAGCATAACTGTGAGAAAAAACATAGATAGCTCTATATACTGGGCCCTTTCTAACAACCCAGCCTCTTGAGAAAACACCTTACATGCTTCATCCTTATCTTTATACAAGATAAAATTGGTTACAATTCCCCTGATCGTAAATTTCACACCCATCCTTTCCTTGCCGTACCATCAATGTTCCCAGAAACTCAGGGATCCTGGTGCTTCACACCTCATTCCATTATTTGTATTTCTCCTTTTATAAATCAATTCTTATTCATTCTTATGCCTCCAACTCTACTTAAATACATTTAATGACAAAGCAGAAGTCAGCAATTTTCTTTTCAGTAAAAGTAAATGGTAAACTGATAGGCATGTTCATGAGCACAGTACCTTTCAAAACATAAAATGGTGTTCATTGCAAAATTCTTAAAAGGGTATGATGAGGAAGTGCTTGTGTTGGACTGGCTGACGGTAGCTACCTAATGAAGCAGCAGCGCTCCGACAGCTGGAACTTCCAAGTAAACCTGTTGGACTCTAACCTGATATTGTGTGATTTTTAACTTTAAAGGATAGACAGAGTAGATGCAGAAAGGATGTTTCCCTGAGCTACAGGACACAACCTCAAAATAAGATTCAAGCCACTTAAAACTGAGGAGGAACTTCTTCATGCAGAGCACGGTGAACCTTGGGAATTGTTTAGCCTAGAGGGTGCTGGAAGCTCAGTCATTAAGGTGAAGAGAGTGATTGATAGGGTTCTAATTAACAATGAATTGGGGATACAGAGATGGTATAGGAATTTGGCATTGAGGTCGATGATCAACTGGGGTCCAGAACGGAGCAAGCTCGAAGAGCTGAACGGTCTGTTCCTACTCCTATGTTCCTAACTACTGTATCTGGGAGACTATTCTGTAGATTCATTGCATAATACATGGCAAGGATTTGGGCTGGAAATTTCTTCCAATAATATTCTGTTTCATATTGATTCATTTTGCAGGAGAAAGTGAGGACTGCAGATGCTTGAGATCAGTGCTGAATATGTGTTGCTGGAAAAGCGCAACAGGTCAGGCAGCATCCAAAGAGAATCGACGTTTCGGGCATGAGCCCTTCTTCAGGAATGAGGAAAGTGTGCCAAGCAGGCTAAGATAAAAGGTAGGGAGGAGGGACTTGGGGGAAGGGCGTTGGAAATGCGATAGGTGGAAGGGGTTAAGGTGAGGATGATAGGCCGGAGTGGGGGTGGGGGCGGAGAGGTCAGGAAGAAGATTGCAGGTTAGGAAGGTGGTGCTGAGTTTGAGGGTTGGGACTGAGACAAGGTGGGGGGAGGGGAAATGAGGAAACTGGAGAAATCTGAGTTTATCCCTTGTGGTTGGAGGATTCCTAGGTGGAAGATGAGTAAATGTCTGTGTTGTTTCGGTCGCCCGAGATAGAAATGGAGAGGTCTAGGAAGGGGAGGGAGGAGTCTGAGACCGTCCAGGTAAATTTGAGGTCGGGGTGGAAGGTGTTGGTAAAGTGGATGAACTGTTCAACCTCCTCGTGGGAGCACAAGGCAGCGCCCATAAAGTCATCGATGTAGCAGAGGAAAAGGTGGGGGGGTGGTGCCAGTGTAGCTGCAGAAGATGGACTGTTCCACATATCCTATGAAGAGGCTGCCTCGTGCTCCCACGAGGAGGTTGAACAGTTCATCCACTTTACTAACACCTTCCACCCCAACCTCAAATTTACCTGGACCGTCTGAGACTCCTCCCTCCCCTTCCTAGACCTCTCCATTTCTATCTCGGACGACCGAATCAACATGGACATTTATTATAAACTGACCGACTCCCACAGCTACCTAGACTACACCTCCTCCTACCCTGCCCCCTGTAAAAACACCATCCCATATTCCCAATTCCTTCGTCTCCGCCGCATCTGCTCCCAGGAGGACCAGTTCCAATACCGTACAACCCAGATGGCCTCCTTCTTCAAAGACCGCAATTTCCCCCCAGACGTGGTCGACGATGTTCTCCACCTCATCTCCTCCACTTCCCGCTCCTCCACCCTTAAGCCCCGCCCCTCCAATCGCCACCAGGACAGAACCTCACTGGTCCTCACCTACCACCCCATCAACCTCCATATACATCGTATCATCTGTAGTCATTTCCGCCACCTCCAAACGGATCCTACCATCAGGGATATATTTCCCTCCCCTCCCCTATCAGCGTTCCGAAAAGACCATTCCCTCCGTGGCTCCCTCGTCAGGTCCACACCTCCCACCAACCCAACCTCCACTCCCAGCACCTTCCCCTGCAACCGCAAGAAATGCAAAACTTGCGCCCACACCTCCCCCCTTATTTCCCTCCAAGGCCCCAAGCGATCCTTCCATGTCCCACAAATTCACCTGCACCTGCACACACATCATTTACTGCATCCACTGCACCCGATGTGGCCTCCTCTATATTAGGGAGACAGGCCTCCTACTTGTGGAACGTTTCAGAGAACACCTCTGGGACACCCGGACCAACCAGCCCAACCACCGTGTGGCTCAACACTTCAACTCCCCCTCCCACTCCACCAAATACATTCAGGTCCTTGGACTCCTCCATCGCCAGACCATAGCAACACGACGGCTGGAGGAAGAGCGCCTCATCTTCCGCCTAGGAACCCTCCAACCACAAGGGATGAACTCCGATTTCTCCAGTTTCCTCATTTCCCCTCCCCCTACCTTGTCTCAGTCCCAACCCTCAATCTCAGCACCACCTTCCTAACCTGCAATCTTCTTCCTGACCTCTCCGCCCCCACCCCCACTCCGGCCTATCACCCTCACCTTATCACCCTCAGCTTAACCTCCTTCCACCTATAGCATTTCCAACGCCCCTCCCCCAATTCCCTCCTCCCTACCTTTTATCTTAGCCTGCTTGGCACACTTTCCTCATTCCTGAAGAAGGGCTCATACCCGAAACGTCGATTCTCCTGCTCCTTGGATGCTGCCTGAACTGCTGCGCTTTTCCAGCAGCACATTTTCAGCTCTGATTCATTTTGTACTGATGTTCTATTTTTATATAGTCACACCTTAAATTAAATAACTTGTGTGTATTTATAAATCACCTATGAAACGTAATGGGATATTATATGTCTTTGTGCAGTCCTATGCCCAACTCATGGACAGATCTAAATTACAAATAGTAAAGATATTTGATAAAGTTGCCTCTGCTTCTGGGCAGTGTAATGAAGGCTCGTTCAGCACTGCAGAAATGTTTTGTAGATTCCAGCAGCTTAATTTTTGAAAAGCTGGCAGTGAATATGAATTTCTTATGTTTTTCTAGGTGTAGTCATGACAAATAAATGTCATGGGGAAGTAAGTATGTTAAATGCAAAACAGTATATGTCTGTTCTGATATGAGAGGGAATGGTTTGGGCATTATATCCAACCTTAAATTAGGTTAAATATGATGTTAGGATGGGCACATTAAACCATAGTAGGTTCATATTTTGGCCTTAAAATTAATTTTAAAGCTAAATGGGTCATGGATTTTGTTGTGGTCAGGGCTTAGATACTGGATTCCGCCTTGATGTGGACAGGTGTTTGAGGGATCAGTTTTGGCTCTGACTTGAAGATCATCTTTGCACCAGAGATTATATTCTGCTGATTTAGAGCCAATTCTACTCAGTTGCAGCCAAATCAGCAATTCTCTGTTTGACAGCTGGAGCCAATAGGCATTTGTCCAGTTGGCTTTGTGGCTTTGTTTGCTGACCAGGGCTAAATGGGTCAGCCACAGGTGTGGCTGTTCAAGTTGTATACATGATTTGGAGATGCTGGTGTTGGACTGGGGTGTACAAAGTTAAAAATCACATAACACCAGGTTATAGTCCAACAGGTTTAATTGGAAGCACCAGCTTTCGGAGCGCCGCTCCTTCATCAGGTGGTTGTGATGAAGGAGCAGCGCTCTGAAAGCTAGTGCTTCCAATTAAACCTGTTGGACTATAACCTGGTGTTATGTGATTTTAACCAAGTTGTATGCAGTCTTTAACTGACCCCTAACCACTCATTAAAATCCATTGTGTTCTGTTTGTAACATAGTCTTGCGAGGTGCAAAGCTGGTATTTTGTGTCTTTTCAGCAACAGACAGTCCATATGAATGTATCACTAATTATTAAGCCATATTTGTAAAATATTTATCACTCAAGATATGGTTCATTCTTAAATTGGTGTTAGATTTTCATTCTATTCGACTGAGCTAGGCAGTTTGTTATAGCAGCTAACTGCCTACATGCCAAATGTTTGATTGTGTACTCTTCTGAATGGTTATTCCAGTCTTGTGAAAAAAACCTTTTCCAGTTTACAATGTACAGATTAAAATGTTTTGACACTTTCTTGACCTGATATCTGTTGTGATATTTTGTTTAAATGAGATATTCATTTGTATGTGCACGTGTTGTGTTATTTCCATGGACTATTATTACATTTTACACTGGAATCACTGCAATCGCAACCAGGAGTTACTTGACTTGGTTAGGCTAAAATTTGGGATATCATGAGATAATCTAAATGAATAAAGCTGTGTGTGATGCTAATGACTTGAAGCTGTATGCTCATGCCTTGTCTAATCATTTTGCAAATAAAAGAGGGGACTTTTATTATGGCAGTTTGAGCAGGATTTGTACTCTGTTCTGAAAGATAGACAGCACCTAACTCACTGTATCACCTCTTTCTGCTTGGACATAATTTAAAAGGAAAAATATGTCTCCAGTATTCTTCTGTTCTCCCAGACTTTGGTTGATTACAAAAACATGGTTGGTGATGATACATTCTATTTAAAAATTCCATACTTTTCTTTGACTTTCTCTCTTTGTCTCGCTCTTTCTCTCTAGTTTATTTTTCACTAAAGTCAAACTTGAAGCAGTTCATACAGGACCAGAGGAAGCTCTTGAAACCTGCAGAAATATGTTGAATTTGTGGCAGACAACCCACGCTGCACAGTTCAGGTAGGTCTTGTTACCAGTGCTCCACATTAAAGTCATACCTCTGATGTCTTTTCATTAAAACTGATTTTGCTTCAATTACTAGATTATAACATGGTCTGTAAATGTATTACAATACTTTGTACACAAAGCATTCTGTTAAAATATGTTGTGAAATAGAGTATGCAGGTCAGCAGCCATTCAGAGCTTAAAAATGAAGAAGGGCTTATGCTCGAAACGTCGATTCTCCTGCTCCTTTGATGCTGCCTGACCTGCTGCGCTTTTCCAGCAACACATTTTTAAACTCTGATCTCCAGCATCTGCAATCCTCACTTTCTCTCAGCAGCCATTCAATCTGGTACTTAAATGACACAGACAGTGCAGCTATGTACTTAACACATGAAAAACAAATTATCTTCAATGCTGGAAATCTGAAATGAAAACAGAAAGTAGTGGAAAAAAGAACTCTGCAGGTCAGGCAGTGTATATGGAAAGAAAGCAAGTGAGATTTTCCAGTTAATAAACTTTTCAAAGATCACTGTTATTTGTAGGATGTTGATGTGTGCAGCTAGCCAGCGGTGCATTGAATCTCTCTTCCCGGAATGATTTGTATTAAATACCCATATTTCTTTAAGTGAACAGGAGGTTTGCTCTAATAGTGGGGTGAGGGGAATGAAATAAAATATCATAGATGAAAATGCAATGTTTTTGTTACGGGCCTGCACTATAATTTTAATCTATTTTCTATTTGTAAGTGACTAAGACCGTAAGATGTCGGAGCAGATTTAGGCCATTTGGCCCATCAAGTCTATATTGCCAGTTGGCCATGGCAGATATGTCTCTTGATTAAACTTAAAAATATAAGCCATAAGTATTAAGTTAGCCTGGAGCAGTGTTTTGTAGGGGAATAAGACAGTGCTATTTTCTGGGTCTATAGATTGGAAGAAGTGGCCTTTCGTAGAGTGATATGCTCTTCTTGTCAGATGTGGGAGCTTAAGGAGAGTTCACATGTTACTGAGGATGAAATCTGCAATAAATGCTGTTGGTTGCAAATCCTATCAGATCAAATGGATCAATTGGAGAGACAGAGGCAATGAGGAATTCACAAGAACAAGGGGTGTGATGGATGGCAGTTATAGGAAGGGAGAAAAGTTGCAGATACAGTCACGTAGATGAGCTAACTCTAGGAAAGGTAAGAGAAGTAGGCTGTTAGTGCAGGAGTCTTCTGTGGCTATCCCCATTTCAAACAAGTATGCTGTTTTGGAAATGTAGGGGGTGATAGATTCTCAGGGGAATGTAGCATGAACAGCCAAGTTTCTGGTATCAAGACTGACTCTAATGCAATGAGAGGTACGTCGGGTTCCAAGAGATCAATTGTGTTGGGGGTCTCTCTATTCTGTGGCACAGACAGATGTTTCTGTGGGCAGCAGCGAAAAATCAGAATGGTGTGTTGCCTTCCCTGGTGCCAGGATCAAGGATACCTCAGAGAGGGTGCAGAATGTTCTCAAGAGGGAGAAGGACCAGCAGGAGATCATTGTACACATTGGAACCTAGAAAGGGAAAAGGATGAGATTCTGAAGGGAGAATGTAAAGAGTTAGGCAGGAATTTTAAAAGGAGATCCTCAAGAGTAGTAATATCTGGATTACTCCTAGTGCTTCGAGCTAGTGAGGGTAGGAATAGGAGGATAGAGCAGATGAATGCATGGCTGAGGATCTGGTGTATGGGAGAAGGATTCCCATTTTTGGATCATTGGAATCTCTTCTGGGGTAGAAATGACCTGTACAAGAAGGACGGATTGCACCTAAATTGGAAGGGGGCTAATACACTGGCAAGATGATCAGGCGGATTTCAACTAGTAAGGTGGGGGAGTGGGACCTGGGGAGACAGTGAGGAAAGAGATCAATCTGAGACTGGTACAGTTGAGAAAAGAAGTGAGTCAAACAGTCAGGTCAGGCAGGGACAAAGCAGAGAACAAAATAGGACTGATCAATTAAACTGCATTTATTTCAATGCAAGGGGCCTAACAGGGAAGGCAGATGAACTTAGGGCATAGTTAGGAACATGGACTGGGATATAATAGCAATTACAGAAACATGGCTCAGGGATGGGCAGGACTGGCAGCTTAATGTTCCAGGATACAAATGCTACAGGAAGGGATAGAAAGGGAGGCAAGAGAGGAGGAGGAGTGGCGTTTTTGATAAGGGATAGCATTACAGCTGTGCTGAGGGATGATATTCCCGGAAATACATCCAGGGAAGTTATTTGGGTGGAACTGAGAAATAAGAAAGGGATGATCACCTTATTGGGATTGTATTATAGACCCCCTAATAGTCAGCAGAAAATTGAGAAACAAATTTGTAAGGAGATCTCAGCTATCTGTAAGAATAATAGTGTGGTTATGGTAGGAGATTTTAAATTTCCAAACATTGACTGGGACTGCTGTAATATTAAAAGTTTAGATAAAGAGGATTTTTAAGTGTGTGTACAAGAAACTTTTCTGATTCAGTATGTGGATGTACCAATGAGGAAAAGTGCAAAACTTGACCTACTCTTGGGAAGTAAGGCTGGGCAGGTGACTGAGTTGTCAGTGGGGAAGTACTTTGAGGCCAGCGACCATAATTCTATTAATTTTAAAATAGTAATGGGTCGATCTAAAAGTTGAAATTCTAAATTGGAGGAAGGCTAATTTTGACGGTATTAGGCAAGAACTTTCAAAAGCTGACTGAGGGCAGATGTTCGCAGATAAAGAGACGGCTGGAAAATGGGAAGCCTTCAGAAATGCAATATCGATGGTCCAGAGATGGTATATTCCTATTAGGGTGAAAGGAAAAACTGGTAGGTGTAGGGAATGCTGGATGACTAAAGAAGTTGAGGATTTGGTTAAGAAAAAGAAAGTATAGACAAGATAGATCAAGTGATTCCTTAGAAGAGTATCAAGGAAGTAGGAGTATACTTAAGAGGGAAATCAGGAGGGCAAAAAGGGGAGATAGCTTTGGCAAATAGAATTAAGCATAATCCAAAAGGTTTTTACAACAACATTAAGAATAAGAGGGGAGCTAGGGAGAGAATAGGGCCCCTCAAAGATCAGCAAGGCAGCCTTTGTGTGGAACTGCAGGAGATGGGGGCGATACTAAACAAGTGTTTTGCATCAGTGTTTGCTGTGGAAAAGGACATGGAATGTATAAAATGTAGGGAAATAGATGGTGACATCTTCAAATATGTCCATATTACAGAGGAGGAATTGCTGGATATCTTGAAATGCATAAAAGTGGATAAATCCCCAGGATCTGATCAAGTGTCCTTAGAACTCTGTGGGAAGCTAAGGAAGTGATTGCTGGGCCCCTTTGCTGACATATTTGTACCATTGATGGTCACAGGTGAGGTACTAGAAGACTGGAGGTTAGCTAACATGGTGTCATTATTTAAGAAAGGTGGTAAGGACAAGCCAGGGAACTATAGATCAGTGAGCCTGACATCTGTGGTGGGCGAGTTGTTGGAATCCTGAGGGACAGGATGTACATATATTTCAAAAGGCAAGGACTGATTAGGGATAGTCAACATGGCTTTGTGCATGGGAAATCATGTCTCTCAAACTTGATTGAGTTGTTTGAAGGAGCAACAAAGAGGATTGATGGGAGCAGAGCGGTGGATGTGATCAATATGTACTTCAATAAGGCGTTCAACAACGTTCCCCATGGGAGACTGATTAGCAAGGTTCGATCTCATGGAATACAGGGAGAACTAGCCATTTGGATACAGAATTGGCTCAAAGGTAGAAGACAGAGGGTGGTGGTGGAGAGATTTTTTTTCAGACAGGAGGCTTGTGACCAATGGAGTGTCACAAGCATAAGAAGTACAGTTAGTAAGTTTACAGATGACACCAAAATTGGAGGTGTACTGCACAGTGAAGAAGGTTACCTCGGATCACAACGGGATCTTGATCAGATGGGCCAATGGGCTGAGAATTGGTAGATGGAGTTTAATTTAGATAAATGCGAGCTGCTACATTTTGGGAAAGCAAATCTTAGCAGAACTTATACGCTTAATGGTAAGGTTGTAGGGAGTGTTGCTCAACAAAGAGATCTTGATTTGCAGGTTCATAGCTCCTAGAAAGTGGAGTCGCAGGTAGATAGGATAGTGAAGAAGGAGGTTGGTATGTTTTCCTTTATTGGTCAAAGTATTAAGTGCACGAGTTTGGAGGTCATGTTGCGGCTGTACAGGACATTTGTTAGGCCACTTTTGGAATATTGTGTGCAGTTCTGGTCTCTCTCCTCGTGGAACGATGTTGTGAAAGTTGAAAGGGTTCAGAAAAGATTTACGAGGATGTTGCCAGGGTTGGAGGATTTGAGCTATAGGGAGAGGTTGAATAGGCTGGGCTTGTTTTCCCTGGAGTGTCGGAGGCTGAGGGGTGACCTTATAGAGGTTTATAAAATCATAAGGGGCATGGATAGGATAAATAGATAAAGTCATTTTCCCTGGAGTGGAGGAGTCCAGAACTAGAGGGTATAGGTTTAGGGTGAGAGGGGAAAGATATAAAAGAGACCTGAGGGGCAACTTTTCCCCACAGAGGGTAGTATGTGTATGGAATGAGTTGCCAGCGGAAGTGGTGGAGGCTGGTACAATTGCAACATTTAAAAGGCATTTGGATGGGTATATGAATAGGAAGTGGTTTGGAGGGATTTGGGCCAGTGCTGGCAGGTGGGACTAGATTGGGTTGGGATATCTTGTGCTGTATGAGCTCCTGCGACTGGGCTTCGTCTGCATTTTTCTCGTTTTTCGTTTTTTCTTCCTTTCCATTTTTTTCTCAAACATTTCTGATATTGAGAGCTTTGCGGCAGGAGAATGCTTCGGGCTCCAGAGCAGTCGGATCGTCTTCAGAGGCAGCGGAGCTGCAGAGACAGTCAGTCTGTGAAGCTTAGAGCCAGACTCTCACTTCCATGTGGAGTGGGACCCTATCAGTGGAGCGGTGTGGGTTGGGGAGCCCGGAGTGGGACCCTCTTAGCGGTATGCTGTAGTAGTAGAGAAGGAGACAATAAAAGGATATTCTATATTGTATTCTAATTAGTAATGTTAGGTCACATGGGATTCAGGGAGAGCTTGCCAATCGGATACAAAATTGGCTTTACAGCAGAGACAGAGTGTAGTGGCACTAGGTTTTTCAGACTGGAAGCCTGTGACCACCAGTGTTCCACAGGGATTGGTATTGGTTCCACTTCTGTTTGTCAGTGATTTGGATGAGAATATAGGAGGCATGGTTAGTAAGTTTGCAAATGACAGTGAAGAAGGTTATGGAAGATTACAAAATGATCTTGATCAGTTGGGTCAATAGGCTGAGAAATGGCAGATAGAGTTTAATCTGGATAAATGAGAAGTATTGCATTTTGGTAAAACAAGCAAAGGCAGGGTAGTATCCTGGGTGGGGGTGTAGAACAGAGAGGCCTTGGGATTTAGGTGTATAATTCTTTGAAATTTGCATCACAGGTCAGTTTGTTAAGGAAGTGTTTAGCACGCTTGATTTCATTGTTCAGATCTTTGAGTATATACGTTGGGACGCCATGTTGAGGTTGTACAGGACATTGTTTAGGTTTCTTTTGGAGTACTCTGTGTAATTCTGGTCACCCTACTATAGGAAGTACATTATTAAATTAGAGAGGATTCAGAAAAGATTTACTAGGATGTTGCCGGGAATGGGAGGGTTAGAATCACAAGAGACTGTATAGGCTGGGATATTTTTCATTGGAGCATAGGAGGTTGAGGGGTAACCTTCAGACGTTTATAAAATCATGAGGGGCATAGATAAGATGAATGGCGAGGGTCTTTTCTGCACGGTGAGGAAGTTCAAAACTAGAAGGCATATTTTTCAGGTGAGAGGAGAAAGTTTTAAAAAGGGCATGGGGGCAGTTTTTTACACAGGGAATGGTTCTTGTGTGGAATGAACATTCAAAGGAAGTGGTGGGTGTGGGTACAGTTCAAGTATTTTAAAAGGCATTTAGCTAAGTACATGAACAGGAAAGGTTTCGAGGGATATGGGTCAAATGCAGGCAAGTGGGGCTAGTTTAGTTCGGGCACAAGGTCTGCCTGGAACGAAGGGTCTATTTCCATGCTGTGTTACTCTGTGACTCTATAAAAAGGATAGCTATCAAATTTAAACTGTGAATCTTACTATCTGTCTTCTCATCAGTTCCTTCTGATACCTTCTGTCAATGTCAGGGACTATAGCAGATATTTATTTTCTAAAGGTTACTGTCTTTTTAAAATATTTTTAACTTAGGCACAGGCTTTTAAACTTCTCTACTTGTGGAATCGAAAATATGCTATAGATAAATCTGAGACAGTGAAGGAAGACACTATTCAGCTTTTTCTCTTGCCTAACGTATATTGTTCAGGTCTCACCACTGGAGATTAGAATATTGAACATTCAGGCTTGGTAGACTCAATTTGGTGTCTTAAGTCAGTTATTTTTTTGCTGTTTCAAGCACTCAGGTTGGACGTAGCATCTGTAGCTTTTGAGGCTTGAGTTGATTTCAGGCTCCAAGTGATAGTTTCTCTGCTCCATAATCATTATGAATCTATCAGTAGCCTCCAGTATTACACGTGCAATATTGACAGTTGTCAGTGTAGTGGCACCCTGAAGCATAACATTTGTCCTGATGCTGATACTCAAAGCAAACTGAGTGCAGGCCTGAGAAGACTGGGCCTCAAAACAGGAGAAGCCCCAGAGGAGTGCAGTAGGTCCAAAGGGAGACTCCGAGATCAGGAGAGCACAAAGGGAGTATGAAAGAATAATGGTAGCAATAATAAAGGAAACTCCTAAGATATTGTACAAGGAGATAAAAGGTAATTAGAGAAAGAGCAGGGCCCATAAAGGACCACACTGGTAATTTGTGCGTCCAGAGGACGTATGAATATTTAGTACTTACTTGTGAGAGCAACAATAATGTGGGTATAGAAATCAGGGAGAATGGCTTTGATAAACATAAAGAAGTTAGCATAGATGGAGGAGGTTCTGAGTGGTCTGACAACCTTAAACGCAGATAAATCTCCAGGGCCACATGAAATGTATCTCCGACTGTGGAGTGAGGCAAGGGAAGAAATGGCAGGGGTATTGGCAATCATTTTCAATTCCTCCCTGGCCACAGGAGAGGTGCCAGAGGATTGGATAGCAGCCAATGTGGTACCATTATTCAAGAAGGGAGCAAGAGAAACTGCAAATTATTGACTAGTCAACCTAACCTTCGTTACGGGGTAACTTTTGGAAATAATACTGAGACAGAATTAATCTGCACTTAGAGAGGCAGGGCTTAATCAAGAAAAGTCAAGAAATACCTTTGGTTAAAGGGAGGTCATACCTGCCCAACTGGATGGAATTTTTCAAAGACATAACCTGGTGTGTAGATAGCTGAGAGCAATGTACTTAATATAGTATACTTGGACTTCATCAAGGCTCTTGATAAGGTTTCACTTGGGAGACTGATAACAAAGGTAGGACGCCATGGGAGTCAAGGAAATTTGGCAAACTGGTTAACAGAATTGACCAAGTGGCACGAAGCAGAGGATAATGATTGAGGGGTGTTTCTAGAAGCCTGTGTCCACTAGGGTTTAGCAGGGATCAGTTTATGGTATATATAAAGAATTTAGAGTTGAATGTAGGAGGATTGACCAATAAGTTCATGGATGATATGAAATTGGCGAGATAGTAAATAGTGAGGAAGATAGCCTGAGAGTACAGGAGGATACAGGTGGGCTGGTCGGATGCAAATGGAATTCAGTCTGAATAAGTGTGAAGTGATGCACATGAATAGGAGAGACATAGCAAATTGGACCCTGGGAAGCACCAAGGACCAAAGGATTTCTGTTCACATCTACCAGTCCCTTAAGGTAGTGAAACAGGTAAATAATATGATTAAGAATACATGTAGGATACTTGTCTTTATTAGTTGAGGCATAGAGTTTAAGAGCTAGGAGATGATGCTGGAACAATATAAATGGGTGCCAGTCAAGCTGGCTGCTTTGTCTTGGATGAGTTCTCTCATCTTTGATAAGTGGACATCACTGGCAAAGCCAATATTTGTTGTTCATCACTAATTTCCCTTCAATTGACTGGCTTGCCACGCCATTTTCAAGATGTGGTTAAGAGTCAACTGCATTATTGTGGGTCTGAGTTACAAATAAGCCAGATTGGTTAAAAACAGCAGATTTCCTTCCCAAAAGAATATTAGGTCGTCACATTGTATTGAGCATCTTGAGCTTTGTCAGAGCTGCATTTACGAAGGGAGAGAGTTCCATCATGTTCTTCACTTGTATCTTTGGTTAACAGGCTTTGGGGAGTTAGAATATAATTTACTTGTTGTAGAATTTCCAGCATCTGACCTGCTCTTGTAGCCTCAGTGTTTATATGGGTTAGGTGTAAGTGTATCATACTATATTTATTAGCTTTAATAATGACAGTTGTATTGTTCCCCACTTTATAGATCATGTTATTAACAATGCATCCACTTGGAAGCAGGAAATAACATTTGAGCAGTAACTGAATAAAGTTATTGAATTAGAGTTAATTGGCTTCATGGTGATTTGGCAAGTAACTGCACTACATGGCATTCATAGCAAGTGAAGCTCCTGATCAATCCCTGCTTTGCATTTATTCAGCAGATACTGCCTAGCTTAGGAGCAGGCAAAGTTAGCAAGCAGTATTGTGAACTATTGCTATCCAATAAACTTAGCTGCCAGGTGAACATAAATGAATTTGGTGCAAGGCTCTTTTGTGGTATTCTCTCTCCCTCCTCCAGAATTGAATATAGTTGCTCACGTAAAGAATGGTCACGGGGGCAAGATACTGGCAGCTACCAGGAAAAGCAGTAATCAGTCTTAGAAAGACAAGGATTAAAAACAAAAAACATTTTCCATTATTGCCCTGTGATTAAATCTGTCCATTTTCTTTTGCAGTGATTGTGACAAAGAAAGCAGTATGACTGAAAAACAGAGCACTGTTCGGAGTAGTTTGGTTGAGGGTGCAGCAACTGAGAAGCGAAACACTGTTCATCTCAGTTTTCCTGATTTTCACGAGGCTGATGCAGGTAAAGAGAGTGAGAGAGTTTATGATTAATTCGTTATTATATATTTAAAAGACACTTGAAAGCTTTTCTGATATACTTCAGCTAGGTATTTGTACATACTTATAGTGGATATTAAGCTAACTGAAATTGCTTTAACATTTATTGTTGAATAAAGTGACTTGAAAAGGTTTAATAAAGTAAAATAAGAGTGAATCCCACAAAGAATGAAACAATGTCTGAGAATTTCTCTTCTTTTGATTTTAAATAGCCCAATTTCCAGCTTTGTGATATTAGAATCAAAATTTAATTAAGAAGCAAAATCTCTCAGTCTGAGTACAATTGTCCCGTTGTGTTACAGATTTGTAGTTTAAAATGAGCCCTGGTGTCCCAATCAAGAGCTTGTTCTGGATGTCTGCTTCTGTACAGTGAATTTTGAAATGTGTTGTCACACATTTCCAACAGAAATCATGAGCGAGACATGAGATAAAATAACTTTTTTAAAAAATGTCCAAAAAAGATCACATTTGTAAAAATTATTCTTTAATTCTAGAACTGTTGGTTAAGTGAGGACAAAAAGTTATTGTGCAATTAACAATATGCTTACACTGCAATGGACAAGCCCTATTTTTTTCTGTTACATTTATTAACATGGATCCACAGTAACAGTCTCACATTTCATGTGTTTTATGGCAATTCTGTTGCTGTGATTACTGGGACAGCAAAATTTCTGGAAGAGCACAACTACTCAGACTTCAACTTCCTGTGATTAATTGCGCATTTGCAGCTAGCCATTAGAAGTTGCTGTCTGATTCACTCTTTTTCTTAATTGTGAGGGCTGATATTTTTGCCATTTTTACTGCAACATGCAGCCAAATGTTTCAGTAATGAAACATTAAGGCATAATGCAGGAAGTGAGCTTTTGGCACATTCATTGAAGTGGAAAAAGGCAAATTGTGCAGGATACTATAAATTGAAGCATGTGATACAATTTCACAAGAGGTACTATTTAAATGAATTTGGTTCAGACACAGCACTTTACAAAATATTATGTATATTATTTACAGTATTACAGTGCACAATTGCTGCATTCCAAATCTCCGGGGGTTCATCTGTTGGTTTTAATACTTGAGTTTGTTTGGACCGTTGAATTATCAAGTTTTGTTTCAGATTGCCACGTTTGTGCTTCAAAGCTTATTTACATTTCTAATAGAGGCTGCCCCTACTTGCTTCAGTTTCTCCCCTCTTTGATTCTGTTTGGAACTTGTAACCTCCTACATCTGAAAGAAAATGGCTGGTAAGCAGCCAACTAACAGATAACCAGATTGTTCGTCATCAACATTGCCTTGAAATCAAAGATGATGCCTGTCAGACTAGGTCTTTCTTAATGATTGAGGAGCCTAATTTTGGGGACTGCAAGTTTCCTTTCTCTGTGCTGGGAGCTCAGTTTTTACAAGGGGATATGGAAATTGCTGTTCTAGGTTAGCATTCTTCTGCTGCTGCTGCTGCTGCTCCACCTCATGGTCATGTTGCTGAGCCTTGCAGTGGCTTGAGCCTCGATGGATCCTAAGGTGACATGCCAAGTGGTGGATAGCCTTCTCCTCCATGGTCAGTGGTGTCAATGTCTCTGTGCTTTAGGGCAACATTAAATGTACTCTCATATATTTTCCTTTGGGTGTTCTTGAAACATTGGCCAATAGAGAATTGGAAGAAGAAAAGTTGCCTCAGAAGGCACTTTTCAGCATCAGGTAGCAATGGCCCGTCCATCCATGTTGGCTTTTAGGAGCAAGGCTTCGATGCTGGTAGGCACAACTTCATAGAGCATGCTCATGTTGATCCAGAAGCCTTCCTATTCAATATCCACAGTTTGACAGCAGCACTGCTGATGGATGCTTTGAAAGACTTAGTGTGACATCCAGAGTTCCACTTCAACAGAAGAAGGTGGTCAACACAGTGGCCCTTTGAACCAGGACCTTTTGACTTCTGGAAGTCTTGTTGTGAAAGGCACTTTGTCACAGTTTGAGAAGGCAGTGCTGGCTCAGTTGACTTGGTACTAAGTTTCTTCTCTGGTAGTCTCTTGAGCGGTGGCTGCCAAGATATAGGAGATATTGAGGTTGTACATGACATTGATGAGACCTCTTCCGGAGTACTGTGTCCAGTTCTGGTCACCCTGTTGTAAGAAATATTATTACGCTTGTGAGGGGTCAGAGAAATTTGCTAGGATATTGCCGGATGTGGAAGGTTTGAATTATAAGACCATAAGACCATAAGACCTAGGAGTGGAAGTAAGGCCATTCGGCCCATCGAGTCCACTCCGCCATTCAATCATGGCTGATGCGCATTTCAGCTCCACTTACCCGCATTCTCCCCGTAGCCCTTAATTCCTCTAGACAACAAGAACCTATCAATCTCGGCCTTGAAGACATTTAGCGTCCCGGCTTCCACTGCACTCCGTGGCAATGAATTCCACAGGCCCACCACTCTCTGGCTGAAGAAATGTCTCCGCATTTCTGTTCTGAAATGACCCCCTCTAATTCTAAGGCTGTGTCCACGGGTCCTAGTCTCCTCGCCTAACAGAAACAATTTCCTAGCATCCACCTTTTCAAAGCCATGTATTATTTTGTACGTCTCTATTAGATCTCCCCTTAATCTTCTAAACTCCAACGAATACAATCCCAGTATCCTCAGCCGTTCCTCATATGCTAGACCTGTCATTCCAGGGATCATCCGTGTGAATCTCCGCTGGACACGTTCCAGTGCCAGTATGTCCTTCTTGAGGTGTGGGGACCAAAACTGGACACAGTACTCCAAATGGGGCCTAACCAGAGCTTTATAAAGTCTTAGTAGTACATCTCTGCTTTTATATTCCAACCCTCTTGAGATAAGAGACAACATTGCATTCGCTTTCTTAATCACAGACTCAACCTGCATGTTTACCTTGAGAGAATCCTCGACTAGCACTCCCAGATCCCTTTGTGCTTTGGCTTTATTAATTTTCTCACCATTTAGAAAGTAGTCCATGCTTTTATTCTTTTTGCCAAAGTGCAAGACCTCGCACTTGCTCACGTTAAATTCCATCAGCCATTTCCTGGACCACTCTCCCAACCTGTCTAGATCCTTCTGTAGCCTCCTCACTTCCTCAGTACTACCTGCCTGTCCACCTAACTTCGTATCATCAGCAAACTTCGCTAGAATGCCCCCGGTTCTTATAAAGAAAAGCTGGAACTTTTTTTTAGTGGAGCATTGGATGTTGAGGTGTGACCTTACAGATAGGGTTAATGGTAGGTGTCTTTTCCCTAGGATGGGGTAATTTCAAGATTAGGTGGCATATTTTTAAGGTGAGAAGAGAGCAAATTTAAAAAAGACAAAGGGCAATTGTTTTAGAGGGTGCTTCGCACGTGGAATGAACTTCCTGAGGATGTGGTGGTTTGACACTGAGTTAAGTGCATGAATAGGAAAGGTTCAGAGGGGTAGGGGTCAGGAGCAGGCAGATGGAATTAGTTTTGTTTGGGACAGTAGTTGGCATGGACTGGTTGGACCGAAGGGTCAATTCTATGCTGTATGACTGTAACAAATGCTGGAGTACATTTTACCAAAGCATCTCCAACTCATCTTG
This sequence comes from Chiloscyllium punctatum, assembly GCF_047496795.1. Classification (NCBI taxonomy): domain Eukaryota; kingdom Metazoa; phylum Chordata; class Chondrichthyes; order Orectolobiformes; family Hemiscylliidae; genus Chiloscyllium; species Chiloscyllium punctatum. Next base: position 35,121,527 of record NC_092749.1, on the reverse strand, counting down.
GCAAGCCATCTTTTCCTTTGGCTGTTCTTGAAACATTGGCCAATGGAGAGCTGGTAGAAGAGTCTTCCCCCTTTTTTATGTGGCACTTTTCACATTTTTTGTTTGCTCTTTTTCTCTAATCCACAACCTTCTGTCTCTTCTACTCACAGGAATATGTAAACTCAAATCTCGCTTCAAATACCTGAAACACTTGCTCAGCTGAGTGATACTCTGTGCCATTTTCTTATCCTAGGTTTGGAAATAATTCACGAATTGAACGCAGTACACTCTACACATTGAGAAATTTATAAATAATGTTTGGAATGCAATCTGCATATTGATGCACATGCCTCAGTTTTGGGGAGAAGAAGACATTGATTTCCAGTCAGTTGCCCCATCTGAGCAAACACTGGTGATTTGATTAATGGCTAAGAATACGAGTTCTCTGTTGATCCTTGGCCATCTCTTACAATCCACTTCACAAAAGGACAACAACATTGAAGTGGAATAGACTGCAAAGGCATGAGCCCATGGGCTCTGGGCTTCGAGTAATGCCATCTGAAGATCTGGCAGATTTGGGCTAAATATTCATGGCCAAAATAATCATTTTAGCAAAAGAGAAATATTCTCACATTACACAATTGAGCTCAAGAATTCCGACTCCAGTAAGAAAGGCTGAAGTTGGGAGGGTCCATGTAAAGTTGTGCTCATTATTATGAGGGAGAAGACATACATAGTCAAGAGTAATTTAATAAGTGCTCTTTATACAAGTACATTTTTGAGTCAGCATCATAACAGGAAATAAAGAAGATAGGCATGCTGTAATTTACCCAGCTGAAACTTGAGTCAAAGTGAGTGTGCCAAAACTGCACTTGCAATGTGCTTAACTGTTGGCATAACTGAAACATTGAATTCAATCTGAGTGATTCACTCAATGGTTTAATATAAATTTGTGATAGTTTATTTGCAATCCTGTACCGTGTACTTTTAAAGCCCTGCGGATTGTCTTTTGGTTCTCTTCCATCCACAATTTCATGTACATATTGGGCTGTTGCATTGCGGTAACATCATTGTTCATGGTAACTTTATTTGTACTTTGTTCACCTGTAATACTAATGGATAGGAGAAACAAAATATCTTGTATATTAACAGATGGCCAAGAGATGCATTGGTAATGAGAGAATGCCATGCCAGGTTTCTCTCATCTGTAAAACCGTGTTGAAATCATTCAAGATTGTTCATATCTGACCATCTGTTCTGTTTATTAAATGAAATCAGTTAGTTTGAAATTTACAACACAGCAAACAGGAGTTAATTTGATACACTTGTGATTTGGTAAAACTATCCTTGATTTTAAGAAAAATTAGAAATTAACAGCCAGATAATCTGTTTATCAGACAAGCTGAGGAAATTTCCTTTGTGGGACCCCTGGCCAGATCAGGGCCTGCCCTCTAAGTTAATTCCCACACCTCCCTCCCTAGACTCTTGAATTGAGTCTTCTGTCTACCTCCTCTCTCTGCTCAGATGGACCCCTGATCACATATTTATTTAGGCTTTTTCACATTGGTCTACCATAATAGCACCACCATCTGATTGGCCAGTAACTCTGTAGGCAGTACATCCTCCTGAGAAAGGGGTGGAAGTCCAGCCTCAAAGTAATTGATCTTGCTCCCAAAACTAAATTACCACAAGGCAACCATCAATATTGAGAGAGAACTTAACCTTTGACCTCTTTGTTACATGGAGTTATTGGCGAGATGATGTAGGGACCAGGTGCCCTGTGGAGTCCATTACATTCGTTTATTCACAGATAAAGTGAATTAAGACTTCAGTCACAACAGGAATATCACACCTCAGGAACTCATTTTGTCGGGATCCCTAATCATGTTCGTGTGTGTTTTGACAACCTTAGATTTAGAAACAGTACTTTAAAGAAAACTTATAGTTTCTTTTAAATATTTTTGGAATCTCTAATTGTTTTAAAAATGTCTGAAAGGAACTTCTAAGCATTTACATCAATTTTAAAGGGCTCAATATTAATTTTGTTATATAATGAGAAATATTGATCCTTGTTACCCTTGATTTGGATCTAATACCAAGCTTAGACAAAAGGCATATCACTGAACACACAGATAAACAAGCTATTGATGAAGAACAATGAGGAGCTACAGGCAGGAAACAGTACATAGGTGTAGTTATAAAGAGAAAGTAGACAGCACAGAAAGAGCAACAGCGCATTTATTTGAAGAAAATCACAAACTCTGTATGAAAATGTCAGGTTTCTGTTTGGCGGTAAGAAGGAAAATAATTCAAGAAAAGCTAAAAGGGACCGAATCCAATAAAGTGGTTCAAACAACACAGGCTTGGGAAGGAGCTAAGGGTTTGGATCAGAGAACCAGATCATGAACAGCGCATTCTTGGCTGGTCAGTTAAAAAGGAAGTCTGGAAAGCTGCGTGATCAGAACCAATGTGATTCATGTGACAGAGCATTCATAAACATGCGGCTTGTCAGCACAAAGTGTATCTAGGGAACACTGATGGAATATGCCTGACAGTGAATGTGTCTGGAATGTGATTGAGTTGAAAAGGCTGAGACTGCGTATGTTTTGTGTGGCGAGTGATGCAAGTGTATATGATTGAGTAGAACATCCATTATTTAAAATTTTTTTTCTTGGAAATATTTTGAAATATTTCATTCTGTTAATTTGCATTTAATTTGTTTTCGTTCTCACTTGTGTTAAAGTGAATACTATTTTTTTTAAAAAGTAGAGGAGATGCGGTAGATACCTGGTAGATTAAGTAATTCAAATTCAGTTAGTGATCAGGAACAACAGGATGTGATCAAGTGAGGCAGGTAGGGGATTCTGAGATCAGGAGTGGAGGAGCCTCAGCCCTTGACCTTGTCCAACAGGTATGAGATTTTTTGCTCCATGTATGGATGAGGAAAAGGGCTGTGGACAGGATGAGCCAGCTGACCATGGCACCATGACGCAGAAGGCCATTCAAGAGCGGGAAGCAAAGAGACAAATAGTTGTTATCTGCGATTCTATGATTGGGGGGGGAACAGATAGTATCCTTTGTGAGCCGGATGGAAGTCCCTCATGGTCTGTTGTCTGCCCGGTGCCAGAGTGCAGGACATCTCCAACTGGCTTGAAAGGGTATTGGAGCAGTAGGGAGAAAATCCAGTTGTAGTCCACGATGGCACAAACAACATAGGCAATGCTAGGAAGGAAGACTTGTTTGGGGAGTATCAAGCACTAGGAAGGAAATTGAAGAACAGGTCCTCGAGGGTCATAATCCCGAGGGATTACTGCCCAAGCCACGTGCAAATTGGCATAGGGATAAGAAAATTAGGGAATTAAACACGTGGCTAAGAGATTGGTGTGGGAAAGAGGGATTCCATTTCATGGGACATGGCCTCAGTTTTGGAACCGGGGCGGTCTGTACAGATGGGACAATCTCCACCTGAACCAATCTGGAACCAGTGTTCTGACAAAAAGGATAAATAGGATGGTCAGTAGTACTTAAAACTTGCGAGTCAGGGAAATGGAAAAGGAAAGCAACAGGGAATATGGAGTCAAGTAGAAAGATAAGTAGCAAGTTAGCATGTGTGCAGGGTTTAAGTTCAAGGCAGACTAGGAATGAAGCAAAAAGGAAGGATAACTTAGGACACATTACTGGAGATGAAGGAAATCATGAGGATAAGAAAATTAGTATTAAGGTGCTTTACCTGAATGCTTGTAGTATTCTTAACAAAGTAGATGAATTAAAAGCACAAATCATCGTGAATGATTAGGATGTGGTAGGCATCACAGAATTGGTTGCAGGGGGCTCAGGACTGACAGTTAAACATCCAAGAATTTACAACTTATCAAAAAGACAGGGAGGTGGGGAAAGGGGGTGGGGTTGCCTTGTTAGTTAAGAATGAAATTAGATCTATGGAGTTGGGGAACCACAAAGGCGAAAAAACCATAATGGGAGTTATGTACAGACCTCCTAATAGTGGTCAGGATCAGGGGTGCAAGATGTACCAGGAAATGAAAAGGGCATTTCAGAAAGGCAGGTCACAGTGATTATGGGGTCTTTAATATGCAATTGCAGTGGATGGATAAGGTTGCCAGTGGATCCAAAGAAAGGGAATTCATGGAATACTTACAGGATGGCTTTTTGGAACAGCTTATGATGAAGCCCACAAGGGAGCAGGCTATTCTGGACTTAGTGCTATGTAATGAGCCAGATTTATAAAAGATCTTAAAGTAAGGGAACACTTCGGAGGTAGCGATCATAATATGGTAGAGTTCAGTCTGCAGTTTGAAATAGAGGAAGCAAAATCAGATGTAATGGTGTTACAGTTAAATAAAGGTAATTACAAGGGCATGAGAGAGGAACTGACGAAAATTAACTGGAAGCAGAACCTAGTGGGGAAGACAGTAGCGCAATAATGGCAGGAGTTTCTGGGTGTAATTGAGGACTCAGTACAGAGGTTCATCCCAAAGAAAAGAAAGATTATCCGAAGGGTGGGGGGTGGTGCCTAGACAGCCATGGTTGACAAAGGAAGTCAGGAAATGTATCATTTAAAAAAAGAGACCCTATAAAATGGCCAAGAACACTGGGAAATCAGAAGGCTGGGACTACTACAAAAACAAACAGAGGATAACAAAGAGAGAAATAAGGAAGGAGAGGATCAAATATGAAGGTAGGCTAGCAAGCAGTATTAGAAATGATAGTAGAAGTTTCTTTCAATACATAAGAAACAAACGAGGCAAAAGTAGAAATTGGGCCTAATTGGTGCAGGAAGGCTAGTGATGGGAGATAAGGAAATAGCTGAAGAACTCAGTAAGTACTTTGTGTCAGTCTTCACAGTGGAAGACCTGAGTAATATCCCAACAATTAAGTAGAGGCAAGGGGAAGAGTTGAGTAAGACAGCCACTGCAAAAGACAAAGTGCTAGAAAAGCTAAAAGGTGTAAAAATTGATAAATCTCCTGGCCTGGATGGGCTACATCCAAGAGTTCTGAGGGAGGTGGCTGAAGAAATAGCAGAGGCATTGGTTGTCATCTTTCAAATATCACTGGAGTCAGGGAAAGTCACTGTTTTAACCCCCTTGTTCACAAAAGGATCAAGACAAAAGATGGAAAATTATAGAGCGATTTGCCTAACCTTGGTTATAGGTAAAATTCTAAAATCCATTGTTAAGGATGAGATTTCTAAATTCTTGGAAGTACAGTGTCGGATTAGAACAAGTCACCATGGATTTAGTAAGGGGAGGGCATGCCTGACAAACTTGTTAGAATTCTTTGAAGAGGTAACAAGTAGGTTAGACTAGGGAAACCCAGTGGATATTATCTATCTAGTCTTCCAAAAGGCCTTTGATAAGGTGCTGAGTAAGGCAAGACCCATGGTGTTCGAGGTGAGTTATTGGCATGGATTGAGGATTGGTTGTCTGACAAAAGGCAGAGAGTTGAAATAAAAGGTCCCTTTTTGGATTGACAGCTGCTGATGAATGGTGTCCTGCAGGGTTCAGTGTTGGGGCCGCAGCTGTTTACTTCATATATTACTGATGTGGATGAGGGGACTGGGGGCATTTTGGCGAAGTATACCAAAGTTAGGCAGAGAGACAGGTAGTTCTGACGAGCTGGGGAAGCTGCAGAAAGATGTGAACAGTTTAGGAGAGTGGTCCAAGAAATGGCTGATGAAATTCAATGTGAGCAAATGCAAGGTCTTGCACTTTGGAAAAAAGAATACAGGCATGGACTATTTTCTAAATGGTGAGAAGATTCATAAAGCCAAAGTACAAAGGGATCTGGGAGCGCTAGTCCATGATTCTCTAAAGGTTGACTTGCAGGTTGAGTCCGTAGTTAAGAAAGCAAATGTAATGTTGCCATTTATCTTGAGGGTTGGAATATAAAAGCAGCGATGTGCTACTGAGACTTTATAAAACTCTAGTTAGGCCCCATTTAGAATGCTATGTCCAATTCAGGGCCCCTCACCTCAGGAAGGACATTCTGGCACTGGAACATGTCCAGCGGAGATTCACATGGATCATCCTTGGAATGGTAGACCTAACACACGATGAATGGCTGAAAATCCTGGGATTGTGTTCATTAAAGTTTAGAAGTTTGAGGGGAGATATAATAGAAACTTACAAGATAATGCATGGCTTAGAAAGGGTGGATGCTAGGAATTTGTTCCCGTTAGGAGGGGGAGACTAGGACCCATGGGCACAGCCTTAGAATTAGAGGGGGTCAATTTAGAACGGAAATGAGAAGACATTTCTTCAGCCAGAGAGTGTTGGGCCTGTGGAATTCATTAACTATCTTCAAGGCAGAGATTGATAAATTCTTAATCTCGCAAGGAATTAGGAGCTCCGGGGAGAATGCGGGTAAGTGGAGTTGAAATGCCCATCAGCCATGATTGAATGGCAGAGTGGACTCGATGGGCCGAATGGCCCTACTTCCACTCCTATGTCTTATGGTGGTGGCATAGTGATATTGTTGCTGGGCTAGTAATCCAGAGATTTGAGTAATACAGGGGACCCAGATTCAAATTTCACTGTGGGGGACTTTGAAATTTTAAAAAGATCTGGAATTAAAATAGTTTAACAATGACCATGAAACCATTATCAACTGATTGTTAACAAAAAAAAAATCTGGTTCACTAATGTCGGTTAGTGGAGGAATTCAGTCTTGTGACTCGACCCACAGTAATGTGGTTGACTCTGAACAGCCCTCTGAAATGGCCTAGTATTAAACTGCTAAAACGTCTTTTTTTTTAAAAAATGGAGTGAAACTGGATAGACAATGCAGCATTGACCTGGCACCAGAAACAACAATAGCAAATTCATTCCAATCACACCATCCTGAATGAGAATTATATTGCTGTGCTTTCAGTGTTACTGGGTCAAAATATTGGACCAGGTTGAAGAGAACTGAGGTGGGCCTTTTTAACAGCTCACCTCAATGGTTGGCAGCCCCTTTTGACAGTCTCCAAGCTAGATTCAGTGTGCTTTATTCTATCCCACCATTTGGGGCATTTTTTTCCCGAGGCTGGGAGATATCCTGGCTCTGTATGCCTGCCTTGGAAACAAAATCCCCCAGGCCAGTATGTGAATTCACCAAACATAGTCAAAGAGTTATTGTTTGGATACTTTTGCGGTAATTTACTGGAACTAATGGTAACTGGTCATGAATAATAGGAATTACATAAGAACATTATATAAGTAGTTCTGGAAGAGTGACTTTCTCCTGACTGTAACATCCAAGAGCATTATTCTCTAGTAGGTCCTTGACATAAATAAGATAAAACAGTGCATTTGATATTATGAAAATATTAAAAACAAAAACAGTGATGATTCATCTGTACATATGTTGTTTTGGGCAGTTCTTTACAGACAGGCTACTGGAACAATGGAAAAAGCCGTACACATCATAACTAAAGTGTTGCATGGATGAAAGGTTGAATCATTCTTTTAAAGTTGATCAGTCATCTTTAGAACAAAAAATGTAAGATTAGATTTAATAGAAATTTTCAAAATTATCAAGGCCAGATAATGAAAGGTTTCCCTGCAGATTAGTGAATTAGTGCCACAGGGTAGAGATCTAAAAATATTTAAATCACAAAGGGAACGATTAGAACTTAAATCCTGTGAATAGTTATTAGAATGTGAAGTACATTACAACTTGCTCCTGAAGCTCTGTCAATTACAATTTCTGAAGTGAGAGAATCTGATTTTATCTCTAAGAATATAGTAGACCTTTTAAGGATTTAAATTAATTCAATCTGCAATATGTCCAATCACTAAAGCAACAATTAATGAAGCATATAGAATGCTGAACAATTTAGTCAGAAGAATAAGTTTAAGGTCAGAGGAAGCTATCCAAATTCACAAACTAGGAGCAGATATAAGTTATATGACCCCGTACCACTGCTCCAGTATTCAATAAGATGCTGTGTTTTGAATTCTACATTGCCATCTACTCCCTAATAACATTAGATTTTTTTGTTAGGCGACAGAATCAGTCTAGTTCTGCCTTAAACCATATTCAATAACCTTGCCTCTTGATCCTTCCAATGTGAAGAGTTCCAAAATTTCACAGCCCTCTGAGGAAAAAGAACTCTCATCTCTACCTTAAAAGCAACCCCCTAATTTTAAAACCCCCTTATTTCTGAACTCTCCCACAAGAGCGAAACATCATTTCCACATCTACCTCATCAAGACAACTCAATATTTTCATGCACTTAAATTAAATCAACCCACATTCTTCTGGACTCCGGTGAAAACAAGCCTAGTCTGTTCAACCTTTCCTCATAAAACAACCTGCTTATCCATGTATGAATCTAGTAAACCACCTCCAAAACACATCCAATACATTACACCATTCCTTAAATAAGGAGACCAAATCTGCCCACAGTATTAAAGATATGGTATTTCTAATGCCCTGTATAATACCTTTATTTTTATGTTTGACTCTTTTCACAATAAAGGATAGCATTTCATTACCTGCTTTAATTATTAGCTGGACTTCTGTACTAATTTTTTTGTAACTCATGTATTAGAATATATAGATCTCTCTGCACCTCAATTCTGTAGTTTAGGTTAGGGAGGTTATTGCATTTCAAATTCTTTGTTGCTCTTTAAAAATAAATACTCTTAACAAAATTCCTAATTTTTCCTTCAGGTTCTCTGCGTGTCCCATCAATTGCTGCTTCCCGAATGGAACTGGCCATGTCTGAAATATCTGCACAGAGCACTGCTGTGAAACATGCCCCCAAGCAACTGACCATTATTCTGGAGCAGATATGGCTGCAAGCAGGTATGTGTGTAGAAGTTTCGTTTGGTGTAGCACATGTTTGGAAACTACTGAATATTATAGTTTTCTACATTGCAATGGTACTTTATTGACTGGAAAGCACTTTAGAGATTCTTGAAGTTATGAAATAAACTATTTAACAAGCTATCAATAGCACAATATTTAACAATATGGATTACATTATATTCCAACAAAGGAGTTGTCATTTGCGTTTTTGCTGTCTTGGAACCTTAGTAACTTGTCTCATTAGTAGATTGATATAAAAAGCAAAATATTGTAAATCATCCTTTCTGCATCTGAGTCATAATTGCAATAACGTCTATGATTCAAGTTCTTTCTTGCCATATCTAATTTCCAGTGAGTCTGTTTTTGAGTTGATATAAAAGAGTTAGCAAAATGAACAAATTTAGAGTGAGGGTAGTTAAGAACATCTCCTCTGCAGATGTTTGACAGCTTTGTCAGTTTGGTTTATCATCTTTGATAACTGTAAGTGGCTATGAAAACCTTCAACTGTAAACTGTTTAGATATTAAAGTAAGTCTTGGAAAACCTGATGGATCAAGGATTAGCAATCACTTTCCTGAATAATTTTGTTTGCATTCCTATAAACTACATTTTAAAATGGGTTTTAATCTGAAAACAGAAACTGGTATAATCTAACCATTTATAAGAGGAACTGCTGTGCCACTCTGAGTGCTTCATGTATTCTCCTATTTTCATTTTTCTATTAACTCATCCCGAAACGTTCAACAAACTCAGCAAGATTAGGAGTTTTGATTATTAAAGGATTGATTAGTTAGAGCCTGGCGATTATGATTCCCTTGTTGATTGTTTTGCAAATACAGGAGAGGTGGTGATAATATAGTGCAGTGTCATATGGAAACTGATATAGATGATATTGCCCAGGAGGAGCATGTAGATGAGAGAGAAGAGTTCAAGAATAGTAGCTCTTTGAGGGAACAGTGCAGGGGTGGCTAGCAAAGTTATAGCAGGTGATTCAGTGGCTATGAATGAATAGATAAGAATGGCAAGTATTATTCCCACTCTTTCCCCCCCCGCCCGCCCACCAACTGGAGAGATTTTGGAGGAGGATGATGTAGTCATCTATATCTGAGCCTGTGGCCAAGATGGGAAGAATTAGAAGGTTTAGTTTACAAAGCAAGTTCTCTATGTTTTTTATAAAATCTGTTAGGATACTGTCAGGTTTGGAAATCTGAATGTAGGCCCGGTGCCAGAGTGCAGGACATCGCCAACTGGCTTGAAAGGGTATTGGAGCAGTAGGGAGAAAATCCAGTTGTAGTCCACGATGGCGCAAACAACATAGGCAAGGCTAGGAAGGAAGACTTGTTTGGGGAGTATCAAGCACTAGGAAGGAAATTGAAGAACAGGTCCTCGAGGGTCATAATCCCGAGGGATTACTGCCCAAGCCACATGCAAATTGTCATAGGGATAAGAAAATTAGGGAATTAAACACGTGGCTAAGAGATTGGTGTGGGAAAGAGGGATTCCATTTCATGGGACATGGCCTCAGTTTTGGAACCGGGGCGGTCTGTACAGATGGGACAATCTCCACCTGAACCGATTTGGAACCAGTGTTCTGACAAAAAGGATAAATAGGATGGTCAGTAGTACTTAAAACTTGCGAGTCAGGGAAATGGAAAAGGAAAGCAACAGGGAATATGGAGTCAAGTAGAAAGATAAGCAGCAAGTTAGCATGTGTGCAGGGTTTAAGTTCAAGGCAGACTAGGAATGAAGCAAAAAGGAAGGATAACTTAGGACACATTACTGGAGATGATGGAAATCATGAGGATAAGAAAATTAGTATTAAGGTGCTTTACCTGAATGCTTGTAGTATTCTTAACAAAGTAGATGAATTAAAAGCACAAATCATCGTGAATGATTAGGATGTGGTAGGCATCACAGAATTGGTTTCAGGGGGCTCAGGACTGGCAGTTAAACATCCAAGAATTTACAACTTATCAAAAAGACAGGGAGGTGGGGAAAGGGGGTGGGGTTGCCTTGTTAGTTAAGAATGAAATTAGATCTATGGAGTTGGGGAACCACAAAGGCGAAAAAACCATAATGGGAGTTATGTACAGACCTCCTAATAGTGGTCAGGATCTGGGGCGCAAGATGTACCAGGAAATGAAAAGGGCATATCAGAAAGGCAGGTCACAGTGATTATGGGGTCTTTAATATGCAATTGCAGTGGATGGATAAGGTTGCCAGTGGATCCAAAGAAAGGGAATTCATGGAATGCTTACAGGATGGCTTTTTGGAACAGCTTATGATGAAGCCCACAAGGGAGCAGGCTATTCTGGACTTAGTGCTATGTAATGAGCCAGATTTATAAAAGATCTTAAAGTAAGGGAACACTTCGGAGGCAGTGTCTAGAAGAAACATATTTGAGAAGTGGTAGCATGTTCGAGGACTTTGGTGAGGAATATAAAGTCAGAAATGGAATGGTAGTTTGCAAGAACAGCTTAGTGACAAGTTATGGTTACAGTTCAATATGATCCTGGAATATTGAACAGTTTTTACAGGTGAATGCAGTAGATTAGGTAGTCAAGTCAGAACTGACAGTGAATGGCTAAACCAGTTAGCAATCATATTCACGCACCAGCAATCCATGAACTTTAAAAAGCAGAGAGGAGGGCTATACCAGAGGAACAGCGAAGGTGAGAGAGAGTAATTTTGTTTTTTAATGGGGACAGGGCATCAAACTTGGAGGTGACAGCACTGTTGACCAGAATGCAGGACCAAATACTAGACAGTTGGTCTTTTGAATGTGTAGTTTTTTTGTCTTTATTCATGCTTGCTAAATGAACATTACTGGCAAGACTGGTATTATTGCTCATTCCTAGTTGCCTTGAACCAGATGGCTTGGTTGCCCATTTCAGAGGGCAATGAAGAATCACCCACATTGCAATGTGGTTTGGAGTCACGCACAAGCCAGGTCAGGTAAGGAGGGCAGATTTCCTTGCCTGCAGACACGAGGGAACTATATGGGGTTTTCAAAACTATTAACAACGTTCATCTTAAAGTAACCTTTATATATTGGCCATTTGTTAGCCAAGTTGAGAGTGTGATGCTGGAAAAGCACAACCAGTCAAGCAGCATCCAAGGAGCAAGAGAATCGACATTTCGAGCATAAGCCCTTCATCAGGAAAGAGTCTTGTTGACCGAGGGGGCTGAGAAATAAATGGGAGGGGGGTGCGAATGGGGGTATGGTAGCTGAGAATGTGATAGATGAAGGTGATCGGTTGGAGAGGAAGGTGGAGCAGATAGGTGGGAAGGAAGATGGACAGGTCAAGAGGGTGATGCTGAGTTGCAAGGTTGGATCTGGGATAAGGTTGGAGGAGAGCAAATGAGGAAACTGGTGAAATCCACGTTGATCCCACATAGTTGTAGGGTCCAAAGGCAGAAGATGAGGTGTTCTTCCTCCAGGTGTTAGGTGGTAAAGGTTTGGCAATGGAGAAGGCCCAGGACATGCATGTCCTTGGTCGAGTGGGAGGGGGAGTTGATATTCGGCCACAGGGTAGTAGGGTTGTTTCATGCATGTGTCCCAGAGATGTTCTCTGAAATGTTCTACTATAGGTGTCCTGTCTCCGCAATATAGAGGAGCAGACACAGTCGATGATGTGTGTGGTAGTGCAGATAAATCTCAGATAGATATAGAAGGTTTCTTTGGGGCCTTGGACGGAGGTAAGTGGGGAGGTGTGAGAACAGGTTTTGCAATTCTTACGGTGGTAGGGGAAGGCGCTGGGAAGGGAGGGTTGGTTGGCGGGGGGGGGGGGGGGGGGGGGGGAGCGTGGGCCTGACAGAGTCACAGAGGGAATGGTTTTTACAGAACGTGGGTTGTGGTGTGGAGGGAAATAGATCCCAGGTGGTGGGGTCTGTTTTGTAGGTGGCAGAAATGGTGGAAGATGATGCAGTGTATCCGGAGATTGGTGGGGTGGAAGGTGAGGACCAGGGGGTTCTGTCTTTGTTGTGGTTGGAAGGGTGGGGTTTGAGGGCAGAGGTGCAGGAAGTGAATGAGATATGCTGGAGGGCATCATCAACCATGTGGGAGGGGAAATTGCAGTCTTTTGAAGAAGGAAGCCATCTCACAAGTTCTGTGATGGAATTGACCCTCTTGGGAGCAGATGAGGTGGAGGAGGTAGAAATAAGGGATAGCAATTTTACAGGAGCTAGGGTGGGAGGAGGTATAGTCTAGGTAGCTATGGACGTACCCACCTCCATAACCAGTGCTCTTCAAACATTCCAGAAGATTCCCCCGGCCTCTGGAACTGCTTGGACACCATTAGCTATGCGGCTAGTACAGCTACCATCCCCACGGTGATCGATGATGTCACTTCCGCCCCCATCATGGTCGCTTCCACAGCCACTTCTGCCCCTCACAATTCCTCATGCACCACACATGATATCACTTCCGCCCCTCATATCATCACTGAAATCACACGCTCAGTGACTTCCGACCTCCACTGCCGTGTTTGCCACCACTTCCGTCCCCACCAGCGCCACTCACCTGCATTCTGCTGACACGCCCCCCGCAGATCCCACTGTCACCATCCCTGCTCCCCAGAACCCTGAGGGGAACACCACCCCTGCCCATGACTCAACCCCCATTCCCCCCCACCATCACACCCACTCCAGTCACAGGCTCCGCCCCCATTCCCAGCTCCACACCTACGCCAGGTCCCCGCTCCTAGCCCTGCCAGGTTTTCACCATCCCCCCAGACCTCCCCCTCACTGAGGGCGAATGATCAGTCCTTAGCAAAGGACTCACCTTCATCCCCCTCCGTCCACGCATCAATGAATTTAATACACGACGTGACGTCGAACACTTCTTCCGCCACCTCCGCCTCCGAGCTTACATTTACAATCAGGACTCCCGCCCACTTTCCAAGGACCCCATCACTCGCCTCCAACACACTGCATCCACCTGGACACCCCGTGCTGGCCTACTACCCGCCCTCGAGCTCTTCATTTCCAACTGCTGCCGGGACATTAACCGCCTCAACCTGTCGTCCCCCCCTCCCCCACTCCAACCTCTCACCCTCACAATGCGCAGCTCTCCACTCCCTCTGCTCCAATCCCGACCTCACCATCAAGCCAGCAGATAAAGGGGGTGCAGTGGTAGTCTGGCGCACTGACCTCTACACCGCTGAAGCCAGAAGACACACCTCCTCCTACTGCCCCCTCTACCATGACCCCACCCACCCATCACCAAACCATCATCTCCCAGACCATACAGAACTTCATCACCTCAGGAGACCTCCCACCCACAGCTTCCAGCCTCATAGTCCGGGAACCCCGCACTGCCCGGTTCTACCTCCTTCCCAAGATCCACAAGCCTGACCACCCTGGCCGACCCATTGTCTCAGCCTGCTCCTGCGCCACTGAACTCATCGCTACCTATTTCAACACTGTCCTATTCCCCCTAGTCCAGGAACTCCCCACATACGTTCGAGACACCACCTATGCCCTCCACCTCCTCCAAGACTTCCGTTTCCCTGGCCCCCAACGCCTCATCTTCACCATGGATATCCAATCCCTCTACACCTCCATCCGCCATGACCAGAGCCTCCAAGCCCTCTGTTTCTTCCTCTCCCGACGTCCCCAACAGTAGCCTTCCACCGACGCACTCATTCGTTTGGCTGAACTGGTTCTCGCCCTTAACAATTTCTCCTTCGAATCCTCCCACTTTCTCCAGACCAAAGGGGTAGCCATGGGCACCCGTATGGGCCCCAGCTATGCCTGTCTCTTTGTTGGCTGTGTAGAACAGCCCATCTTCCATAGTTACACCGGCACCACTCCCCACCTCTTCCTCCGCTACGTTGATGACTGCATTGGCGCCACGTCGTGCTCCCATGAGGAGGTTGAGCAATTCATCAACTTCACCAACACATTCCACCCTGACCTTAAATTTACCTGGACCATCTCTGACACCTTCCTCCCCTTCCTGGACCTCTCCATCTCCATTAATGATGACCGACATGACACCAACATTTTTTACAAACCCACCGACTCCCACAGCTGCCTGGATTACACCTCTTCCCACCCTACCTCCTGCAAAAATACCATCCCGTATTCCCAATTCCTTCGCCTCCGCCGTATCTGCTCCCAGGAGGACCAGTTCCACCACAGAACACACCAGATGGCCGTCTCCTTTAGAGACCGCAATTTCCCTTCCCATGCTGTTAAAGATGCCCTCCAACATCTTGTGCACATCCCGCTCCTCCGCCCTCAGACCCCACCCCTCCAACCATAACAAGGACAGAACCCCCCTGGTGCTCACCTTCCACCCTACCAACCTTCACATAAACCAAATCATCCGACAACATTTCTGCCACGTCCAAACAGACCCCACCACCAGGGCTATATTTCTCTCCCCCCTGCTTTCTGCCTTCTGTAAAGACCGTTCCCTCCGTGACGAGCTGATCAGGTCCACGCCCCCCTACAATCCACCCTCCCATTCTGGCACTTTCCCCTGCCACCACAGGAATTGCAAAACCTGCACCCACACCTCCTCCCTCACCTCCATCCAAGGCCCAAAGGAGCCTTCCACATCCATCAAAGTTTTACCTGCACATCCACCAATATCATTTATTGTATCCATTGCTCCCGTTGCGGTCTCTTCTACACTGGGGAGACTGGACACCTCCTAGCAGAGCGCTCTAGGGAACATCTCCGGGACACCCACACCAATCAACCCTACCATCCTGTGGCCCAACACTTCAACTCCCCCTCCCACTCTGCTGAGGAAATGGAAGTCCTGGGCCTCCTTCACTGCCGCTCCCTCACCACCCGACACCTGGAGGAAGAACACTTCAACCCCATGGCATCAATGTGGACTTCACCAGTTTCCTTCTTTCCCCTACCCCCCCCATCCAGCTCAGCACCATCCTCAGGACCTGTGCTACCTGCTTATCTTCCTTTCCACCTATCCACTCCACCCTCCTCCCTGACCTATCACCTCCATCCCCACCCCCACTCACCCATTGTACTCTTTGCTACCTTCCCCCACCCTCCTCCCTGACCTGTCACCTCCATCCCCACCCCCACTCACCCATTGTACTCTATGCTACTTTCTCCCCACCCCCACCCTCCTCTCATTTATCTCTCCACACTGCAGGCACCCTGCCTCTATTCCTGATGAAGGGCTTTTGCCTGAAACATTGATTTTCCTGCACCTTGGATGCTGCCTGACCTGTTGTGCTTTTTCAGCACCACTCTAATCTAGAATCTGGTTTCCAGCATCTGCAGTCCTTGTTTTTACCAGTTAACTGTGGGGGTCAGTGGGTTTGTAGTAGATATCCGTGTTGAATCGGTCACCATTAACGGAGATGGAGAGGTCCAGGAAGGGGAGGGAAGTGTCTGAGATGGTCCAGGTGGACTTAAGGTCAGGATGGAACGTGTTAGTTAAGTTGATGAACTGTTCAACCTCCTCGTGGGAGTATGAGGTGGTGCCGATACAGTCATGGATGTAGCGGAGGAAAAGGTGCGGAATAGTGCTGGTGTAGCTGCAGAAGATGGACTCTCCCGCGCCCCCCCCCCATCTTATCCCCAATCCAACCTTCCAACTTGGCACTGCCCTCTAGCTCTGTCCATCTTCCTTCCCATCTATTCACTCGACCCTCCTCTCTGAACTATCACCTTCATCCCCCACCTTCATGTCAGCTAACTTTCCCCCTGCCCCACCCCCATCCCATTTACCTCCCAGCCCCGTTGGCCCACAAGTCTTGTTCCTGATGAAGGGCTTATGCTTGAGACGTCGATTCTCCTGCTCCACAGTTGCTGCCTGACCTGCTGTGCTTTTCCAGTACCACAGTCTTTACTCTGACCTCCAGCATCTGCAGTCCTCACATTCTCCCATTTGTTGGCCAACCATAGTTGCCCTTGAAAAGGTGGTGGTGAGCTGCCTTCTCGGATTATTACAATTCATGTTCTGTAGGTTGACCCACAAGTGAGAGAAACCCAGGATTTTCAAGGAGCAGCAGTATATTCCCAAATCCAGGATGGTGAATAACTTAGAAGGCAACTTAACACATGGTGGCGCTCCCATGTATTTGCTGCCCTTGTCCTTCTAGATGGTAGTGGTCATGGCTGTGGCAGGTGCTACCTAAGGATCTTTTGTGAATTTCAGCAGTGCGTAGATAAAATGTGGAGAGAAAGTTGTAGAATTAGAAATCATCAACTCCGGTCTGGAGTGCCAGCTAACATGTACCCAAAGGGCATGAGATAACTAAAGTTACAAAGGCATGGCTTGTAATTATTAGGATATAGATATACTGATAGTGACAATCGCCTTCTAAAACACAAGCACAAAATGCTGGAGAAACTCAGCAGTTTTTCCAGCACTTGCAGAGAGAAAACCAAAGTTAATGTTTCAAGTCTGGTATGACTCCTCCTCAGAAGAATGCCTCTAAAAATCTTCTCACAGTTAACAGCATTTAAATGGTCTCTTATCAGTGTGAACAAGCTGTTGAGCAAAGAGGACAGATGAACAAATGCATCCCTTCCCACACACGGTTTGGTGAACAGTCTTGCCCAGCATGAACTCTTCTGTGGCTGGGCAAAATGGATACTCCCTTCCCCCCCTCACACAGGGCAGGTGACTAACTCCCAGTGTAAACTCCTTGTTGTTTCTGTTGCCTGGATCACAACTTCACTGTTGACAGGCCTTGGAGAGGTTGTAATAAAAGACAAAGTTTGGATATCGGTGCACTAGGAATTTGAAAAATCCCTATCAACTCTGTATTTACATGGACACCTGCACCTCAGAAAAACTTTGACTCATCTGGTTGGACAATCAATTGAACCCTCATCCACTTTCTCAATGTTTCTTCCTCAGTGGTGGTGCAATGTTTCTCCCCCCCCCCCCCCCCTTATGTAATTGATTAAAACTGCTCCCAGTCAATGGACAGAAACATTTTCACTGGGATATATGTGCTTCCATGCTTTTCAAATCATACTGCACTGACCATGGACACACAGCAGATGGCGAACCTGAGCAGCATTCCAAGGATTTTATTTTAGGGTTCATCTGAACCAGTAACACTAAAATTCACACATCTATCAGAATACAGAGGAACCTCGATTATCCGAACTACACAGGCGGGGGTTTTGTCGTTTGGTTAATCAAATGCCGGATAATTGAACCCCGGATAACAGTTAACCAAGCACCAACACCTTGTGACCTTGTTCGGATAATCCGAAATTCAGTTAATCAAATGCCAGATAATCAGGGTTCCTCTGTCTTCGGTTACAAACTTCAGATGAACCAATCTGAAGTCAATGTGAATGGGATGTCAATCCCATGACCATTCATAGCAGATGTCTAAGTTACCCTTTGTAGTGAAGGGCAAGAATTTTGACATTAGTACACCGGAGAATGGGAAACATTAGAGATTGCTGAGGACATGAGAAATGAATGAGCAAGACCTAAGGTAAAGGAATAGACATAGGTGGAAGAAATATGGATGGACTGGAGTTTCTGGAATGAGATTAATTCCATTACAGTTTCCATTGTAATAGCATATTTGTACAACACATGCATCTGACAGACAGTAACTCAGTTTTGAATTTGTCTATCAAGTATCTTAGAATCCCTATGGTGTGGAAGCAAGCCATTCAACCCAATCCGTCCATACCACTGTTCAAGAGCATCCCATCCAGGTCCACCCCATTCCTGTAACCCTGCATTTACTGCGGCTAACCCATCTAACCTACACATCCCTGGACACTATGGGGCAATTTAGCATGGCTAATCCACCCACCATATACATATTTGGACTGTAGGAGGAAACCAGAGCACCTGGAAACACCAGAGAAGCTGCAAGCTCCACACAGTCACCTGAGGGTGGAATCAAACCTAGATCCCTGCCGCTGTGAGGGAGCAGTGCTAACCACTGAGTCACCGTGCCGCTCTGTACTCAGTATTAACTCCCTGTAATGCCTCGTGATGTTCACTATTCACCAATGTTACATAGAGTTGATTCTTACTAGGCTCTGAATTGAGTGGGCTTGGGTAAGACAAGTGGTAAAATAGGGTGAGAATTCAGCAAGTCTGATCTGATTGAGATCACTTTATGCCTCTCATTCATTTTCTCAGTCCACAGTGGAGCCCATTGGCCCTGGATGTTTAGTTGGGCGACCCTGGGGCATTTGGATCTGGGCAGATTAGACGTGCCAAGAGACAAGTTGACCCTCCTTGGCTGCAATTTCCAAGGGTCAGAGACGGGCAGGCAGGTGGAGGTGGCCACTTGTACAGCATCCTTGTCTGAAAACGATTGAGAGCCTGTGTGTGTCTCATTCTCCGACAGGGTGCCTTGTGGCACAGTTCAGTGGCCTTGTAGGGGGAGCACCTGGACTAGACTGAAGCTTCCCTGTCCCATTCTGATCCTGCTTTCAGTGCTGAGTGCGATGGAGTGCAGGTATGGTCAACTCTCCAGCAGACCTTAAGGGTACTGGGCCTGGCTTTGCACAGCAGCTGCCAACCTGTCCAAGACTAGCTGCACTGCTGCAGAATCTGAGCAATGATGGACTGGATGCATTATCCCTGCTTCGCTGCAGGATGGTGGACTATGAAGAGGATGCAGAAATGCTGTAGTGTGATTTGGACAAGCTGAGTGACTCAGAATGCATGGCAGCTGAAGTATAATTGGATAATTTTTTGAGATTATTCATTTTGGTAATAAAAACAGCAAAGCAGATTATTATCTGAATGGTGACAGATTTGGAAACAGGTGCAACAAGTCCTGAGTTTGCTTGTACACTCAGCTGCATGCAAGTGCAGTATGTGGTGAGGAAGGCCTCCATCCTGAGAGGATTGGAGTGCAGGAGCAGGAATGTCTTGTTACTATTGTACAGTGCCTGAGTGAGACCGTACCTGGAGTATTGAGTGTAGCATTGGTCTCCTTATCTAAGGAAAGATGTTCTGGTCATGAACAGACTGCAATAAAAGGTTTACCAAAATGATTCTCAGGATTGCTGGACTGATGTATGAAGAGAGACTGGATTGGTTAATCTGTACTCATAGCAGTTTAGAACCATGAGGGATGATATCATAGAAACATATAAAATTCTAACAGGACTAGAAAGGGCAAATGCAGGATGGATGTTCCCAATGACTGAGGTGCTAGAAGCAGGATTTGCAGTCGGAGGTAGGCCATTTAGAACTGGATAATGCTTTTTTTCACCCAGAGAGTGATGAGCCTGTGGAATTCTCTGTTATAGAAAGTCGTTGAGGCGAAAACATTGAAGGTTTTCAAGAAGGAGTTTGGTAAAGCTTTTTGTGGCCAAAGATTCAAAGGGAATGAGGAGAAAGCAAAAACAGGGTACTGAGTTGGATGATCAGCCATGATTGAATAGGGGAGCAGGCTTGAAGGGCTGAATGGCCTACTTCTGCTCCTAGCTTTTATGTTTCTGTTTCAGTAATGAGGGCCAATACCTGCTGAAAGCCTTCCTTCCAAAGCTGCCCTTCCCTTTGAATCTGCATGAGGTCCTTCATTACTGAGACCAATGGCTCAAGTCCCATGGGATTTTGGCGTGCCTCTGACTGCCAGTGGCCTGGGCAGTTTCTCCCTCGCCCGTGTGCAGAGCTGTCAGTGTGTGATGAACTCTCTTCTCTGCACAAGATGGGCTTGTTCTTGGGAAGATCACTCATTATTCTGTCACCTGCAAACTTGGCGATAGTACGGTCACTTTCTTCGTCCAAGTCATTAATATATATCGTAAATAATTGCACCACAGCACTGATGCATTCCATTAGTTACAATTTGCCATTCTGAAAATGCCCCCTTTATCCCAATTGTCTCCTGTTAGTTAGCTTCACTAGAGTGAGCATACCACTCCAACATCATTCAACTTCTTCAGTCACCTAATGTGTGTGGTACCTCATCAAAGACCTTGTGAAAATCCAAATATATTGCATTCACTGCTACCCCTTTAGCTATCTTGCTTGATACTTCCTCAAAGAACTCCAATAAATTTGTCAGGCATTATTTCCCCTTTATGAAGCCATGCTGACCCTGCTTCATTGTATTAGTATTTCTAAATGCTGTGCTATGCCATCCTTTGAAATAAACTCTTAACACTTTCCGAATAACATAGATGAAGCTAGCTGGCCATTGTTCCCTGCTTTTTTCTTTTAAATTCCTCTTTTTAAGTAAAGGTGTTATATTTGGTAATTTTCTAATCCTCTGGGAGTTTTCCAGGATCTAAGGATTCTTGAAAGATTGCTTTCAGTGCATCCACTATCTCTGTAGTTAGTTCTTTTAATATCTATCAGACACCCCTCCTTCAGACTTTGAAAGATGGTGCAGTCTTGGGGATACTGGTTTAATGGAGGCCCCTCACTAAACAATGAATTTCTCTATGAAGGTGCATACCAGGATGGTCTGGATTCTCACCACAAGTACTCAAACAATAAATAAAGCAATAAGTTTGATAAGAAAACATGAGAAAATCTGTTTGGCCTCATGGCAAAAATCACTCCACCAAACTCAACATTACTCACGCTCAGCCAAAAATATTCAAGCCAGAGATTTGTTTAAAACAATGCACAATGGATAACTGAATCATACAGTTTCGGTTTGCTTTGGGTACAATCACTGTTCTGGACTAATTCAGTTTACCTGAGCCCACGTACTTGTAGGGATGCTAATTTTGGACTCCTCTTTCAGCAAGGCAGGGATCAAATTGACCAGCGCTCTAACCAATGGCTATTGTTTTAAAATAGCATGTGCATGTTGATATCCACTAAAGCCATCCTTCCCAGTCACGTATGTAGTATATACTTCCTGGACAAAGTAGTTATGGGCTGCAGCACTCATGGAGCTACATCCAAGAAATGTAGCTTATTCATGAGAGAAGAGAAAGAAATTTCAGGGTTGGGGGATATCTGCAGAAATATTGGCATCTGTACACTTGCTTCCAACTTTCCTTGCCGAAAAATTGATTAAATTCCAGGGTTCACAATATTTGGTTTGCTGGACCTGAACTAGAGAGGGTTAAGTGACAATTTCAGACAAATACCCAGCTGTAGAACTATTTCAAATTCCATTTCCTTCTCCCCCTTACAAATTCTATATGAAGTATTTTTGTCTTTGGTACCGGCAGTAATATGTAACATCTTGGAAAATGCAAATGGTGCAGAACAAACCATTTTCAAAAATCAGATTATTGTAGCCTGAATAGATGACCAAATTTGCTAAGCAGCCAGGTTGTTCACAAAGTACACTGCTTTGCAAAGATTATGAATTCAAGAGAGAAGAACATGGTGCACTGTATTTCAAGGAATCATAATATTGAATGACTTGTATGCCACATAGAAAGGACATGAAGTTATATATTAGTGGATTCTTTTTAACTACTTACTCCTAAATGTGTTCAAAGTGAAAAGAAATTAGGCTTGATCTCAATCCTGTTCCCAGTGCTCTTGAGACTTTGCACTCACTCACTTCTGCATTAACTTAGCCACATCACTCAGACAAACAAACAAGATTGGAGCATGAGGAATACATATTGTCCCAACCACCTGATGAAGGAGCAGCGCTCCGAAACCTAGTGCTTCCAAATAAACCTGTATAACCTGGTGTGGTATGATTTTTAATCTTGTCACAGAAAAGTTCACTCTTCACAGAGATGGGCAATGGTACAGTTTTTAATGCAAATTAAGGAAGTTTCGTCTTGTAGTTGCTTCATACCATTGTATTTGATAATATTGCTGCATTGGACAGATAATTCTCATCACTGCTGAGATGGAACTGGATGATGAGAAAGTAAGTTACTTTGCAGCCTCTCCCTTTAGCTTTCATAGGTTGGGGCTGATTTCCCTGGAACATTAGAGGCTGAAGTGCGACCTTATAGAGATTTATAAAGTCATGAAGGGGATGGACAGGGTAAATAGACAAGGTCGTTTCCCTGGGTTGGGGGAATCCAGAACTAGAGGGCATAGGTTTAAGGTGAGAGGGGAAAATTATAAAATGGATTTAAGGGGTAATCTTTTCACACAGAGGTTGATGTGTGTGTGGAATTGAGCTGCTAGAGGAAGTAGTGGAGGCTGGTACAATTACAGTATTTAAAAGGTATCTGGATGAGTACAGGGTTTACAGGGATACAGACCAAGTGCTGGCAAATGAGACTGGATTAGGTTAGGATATCTGATCAGCATGGCAGAGTTGGACCAAAGGGTCTGCTTCTGTGCTGTACATCTCTATGACTCTATGAATAATGCCTGATAGGAAGTGAGGTAAATGACATTAAATGGAACTTTTTACTCCCCTGCAATACTTCCATTTCATGGCGGAACTGTTTTAACATCAATGAATCAGCAACTTTTGTAGAAAATGTGGTGCCATAAACTCCTAAGTAAAATTGATATTATGATTAGAAACCGTCTGTGTTCACAAGCTACTTTAAATTTCTCAGCCAACCATAACGTGAGGACAAAAACATAAATTTACAAAGAATTTCTCATTGACTTTGACAACTCTTCTTAATATTTTGCTTAATTTACTGCCAATTTAATTCTTTGCTTCTAGCTGAAGACATTAGAATGACAAATGAGCAGGACCTCATCCAAAATATTAGATTGATTAAACTCACAACTAAACAGTTTCAAGAACTTTCTGTAAAATAGAGAAAGCTATTTAAAATGAAATCTCACTGGATTGGAAATTGCAATTCATTCCATGATATTCAGGTTCTCTAGTTGAGTAAGTGTCTACTTATTGTTTTCACTCAAGGTTGTCAACATTATTTGGACATACGTCCAGTGCATAAGTAAGTGATAAATAATTAAAATTAAACATACAATTGCCTATAGTACATAAATGTTATTGCTATTTTCTTATAAATGTTGGTCCCCTTCTACTTGTAAGGGTCTTTGTAATCTTGAACCTATATCCAACAAGAGTTAGTGTTTTGAACAGAATGGGGGAGAGAGGGGAAGAAGAAGAAGAATAGTAGAAGTATGTAAGCTTGACCTCTAATCAGCAGTGTTGGCATTATTATCCCTGAGGTAGAACTTTGTGAGTTCAAGTCTCCTGCTCACTTAACTTTGTTGACATTGTCATTGCTTCTCTGTCCATTATCATTTTCCCTTTCAAACACCTTTTCTAAACATCCCCTTCCTCTAAATACTCCTCCTGTCCATCTCAAACTTTCCTTTGTGCTCCAGAGTCCGGGCTGAAGTCATGCTGAATCTGTGTGTGATACGTATGCAGCATGATGTATTCTAAAAATGGAGAATTTTCTACCTAATGTTATTTCACTAATGTAGCATGCCACTGTAAAATCTGAACCCAATTAGCATTTCAGATAAAAATATTTTTACTGTTGAAGTGCAAATTTTTCTTTCTGTGAATTTAAATAATCAATACTGTTCATTTCCTTTAAAAACTAGCTGAACTTTTTCTGGAACTACAAAGGACCAAAGACGCTTCCTTCTGCATCCAAGAAGCAGCAAGTCTTTTCTCCATGTCGCATGATGTAATATTCATGTGTGGGAGGCTAGAAGAGATGAGAGGCAATTTGAGAGGAGCCAAGCACTTTTATGAAGAGGCTCTTGTTATAAATCCAAGAAGTGCGAAGATCATGGAACAATTGGTGAGTTATTTTTAATTGAACAGTTTAATAATGCAGGAAAATATCTTTTTTTCGACCTATCATTTGCCTCTTCCCTTCACTAAAAACAGACATGCAACTTGCCCTCCTTTTTCCCCAGTTTTGTTTCTTAAAGTTCTTAGTTCATGATGAGATAAACTTTCATTGGTGCCAGAAACCCTATAACTGCAAGCTGTTTCACTGTGGGAGAACATCAATGCTGTTATTTTCTGTTCTCCTCATACTCTCAATCTCAAGCCAAACCAATTGGTCAGTGATCAGGAATGGAACACTGCCTGTTTCTGTTACATACGACTAGTTGAGGAATATTATGGACAATATTAGCATTTACCCAACATGATTAGCTGCAATAAATAAACCACAGATCTGAAAGTGAATTTATGACTACGGACTCTGGGCAGTAAAATGAACAAATTCAAATTTATTTAGCACATAACATGATGATAATTATGATATATATTCATTATACCAATTTAATTAAATGAAAAGCAAATCACCTTCACCATTGTGCCAATTAACTATCAAATCACACATTTATGTAATTCACAATTTAGATTTTAAGATCACAGATTAAATAAGTTAAATGATATTAGGATGTTAGCAATTCTTTATTTTGAAGATTTCAAAATGGGTGTGACCCCAAGCTCTGCTTGGATTAAATGGGATTTGGGAAATTGTTTATAGCTAGTTAATTTCCTAATTAGCCTGTCTTGGTTTATTTCCTATGTGAATAGTTGTTCCAATCCTGCGTGCCAGCTCTGTTCTCATATCCTTTTATTCCCTTTGCCTTTAACCACGACAAACCCCCCTGTATCACACCATTAACGTAATAAAACAACTCCATGCACTCAGGACTTTTGTAAAGATATTTAATAAAGTGCCACATAAAAGTTTATTGCAGTACTTCTTGGTATAGAGGTAACATATAAGCAGGATGGAAGATTGGCTGGCCAGCAGAAAACAGTATGCATAAATTGGACCTCAACTACTTATAATTTGTATAAGTAACTTGGATAAGGGGAGCAAATGCATGCAAGTTAGTTTTGCAGACGACACAAAGAGAAGTTGGAAATTATGTTGTGAAGAGGATGAAAGAAGATTGAAGACTGATATAGTTAAGTAGAGTGAGTAGGCAAAACTCTGGCATTGGAATGTATTGTGGGAAAATGTGAAGTTGTTCACTTTGGCAGGAAGGACTGTGTTGCCTTAACATTCACAGAGGAATATAAGTGTTCTAATACATAAGTCAAAAAATGTTAGTGTACAAGCTTAGTAAATCATTAAGATGGCTGTTGGAATCCTGTATTTTATTGCAAGAGGAATCGAACATAAAAGTAAGCTTAATAAAAACTGAAATAACTGTGGATCCTGCAAATCAGAAACAAAAATAGAAATTGTTGGATGAGAAATCAGAGTTAATGTTTCGGATTCAGTAACCTTCTCTTAGAGTAGTAAGCTTGTTATGCTTCATTTATTACAGGTCATTGCTGAGACTACATTTAAAACACTGTGTGCAGTATTTACATCAAGAGCACAAGATATAGGAGTAGAAGTAGGCCTTTCAGCCCATTGTCTGTCTGCTGTGCCATTCAGTGAGATTGTGACTTAGCTGTGGCATCAATTTCTTGTCCTCAGAATCTAATCAATTTCCCTCACCCCAAGCAGTGAAAGTAGTGAATTTGTTTTGAAACTTGTCTGCTGTTCAAGATCCCAATCTTGCACACACCATTTCACTTGTGGTCTTCCTAAGATTACAGGCCCTAAGGTTTTAATTGTTTTTTGTTTGTTTTCAGCTGGGGCAACTCAGTGTATCCTCATTGAACATCTTACTTATTAATACGTAGTAAGTTTTTTTTTTGTTTGCTTGATAGGCAGCTCTTGCATTGTCTCTTAGTATATCATCTGTGAGATTCTGTTTCTCACAGCTGTTTTTGAAGACGAAAATAGGGATGTTATGCTGAATCTTTACACAATGCTGTTTAGGCCACAACTAGAGTATTTCATCTACTTCTAGTTACCACTTTAAGAAGGATGTGAGGGAATGCAGAGGAGATTTTCCAGAATGACTGCAGTGATTAGGATTTTAATTGCACTGTTAGCTTTGAGAAGCTGCTGTTACTCTCCCTGGAGCAAAAGAGATCAAAGGGAAATCAGGTAGAAGTGTACAAAATGTGACGAGTTAAAAGATACAATGGATAAAGACAAACTGAGCCCATTAGTTGATGATACAAGAAATAGGTGGCACAGTTTTAAATTTTGGACAAGTGATGCAGGGAGAATGGTGATGAAGAACTTTTATTACATGCAATGCGTAGTAATGACTAGAACTCACTGCTTGCGAGGGTCTGGGAAGCTAAGATAATGAATGCTTACCAAAAGGAATTGAATTTCTCTTGAGGGAATTAAACTTGCAGTGCAATGAGGATGTAGCAGAGAGATTGCTCTTTAGAAAGCTGTCATGACAGGATGGCCAAATGGCTTACCTTTATGCTATTGTGACTCTGCTGATGGCAATAATTTGTTACTTACTTGTTGTTAATAAATTTTTTACCAACTAAACACTTCTTTAAATTAGTATAATTCAGTGGGTCTGTACCTCAACAGGAGTCAACAATGAATACTTGGAAATTGCAAGTAAAAACAATAATTCACACCAGGTCAGTCAGTATTTGAGGGTAAATACATTAAGGTTTTGGACAATTCCTTCATCAGAACCTTAAAATCAAAGCTTTATTTTATTATTAATTCTCTTGATCTGTATTATTAGGATTATCTGCTTTAATTTTGAATTTTATAATATCATTGATTATGGCATTATATAAATAATTGCTTTCCTCAAAAGGAGTCAGTCATATTTTGAGACCCTGAGCCTGTTTAGCCTTAAGGCCTCCGGAATGAGAGCAATCTTTTAAACTCTCTATATTTAGCTTTGTAGGAATCCGGTACATTTTTATACGTATATTTTTATATAAATAAGAAACTCACAAAGAGCATAAAACAGTTAGCAGAGATATTAGGCCAAATGTCCTATTTCTTTCTTTCTGGTGAGTTCAATTTATTCACTTAAAAGTTAATTTTGTAAGAAAAGGAACAAATTGGGTTATCATTGAAAATATGTTGGTTATATTAAGGATTCAGAGCAGGGGAGCTACTGTCAAAAAGCATACAGGCTACAACAGTAGTCCTAACATTCCAATTCACACTTCTTATGAACATGGCTTCCTGTTGGATGCACAAGATCATGGAATTAGCTCTGTAATATTTTCTAAATATAGTTTCATGATGATCAAAAATGGGTCTGGGTTTCAAGTGAAGTAAGTATGGAGGGTGGATAAAAAGATTGAAATTTAGAACCTAGGTGGAATAATGATGTTTACAAAAATGAATTGATAAACAAAATAATGAAGATTATGACAGGCGGCACATTTGCTGGTTAGGTGCTTGTGAAAGGTTTTCCGTCAACTGAATAATTTTTTGTTGTAACCTGTCTGAGTATGCAAAAATGGGAGTTGGGAAAGCTTCACAACTGCTGGGCCTACTGTTGAAGTTCTCGTCAGAGTTCAGTTTTCAAGTACTATTGAGGTTTTAAGTGTTTAAAGCAAAATATTCAAAATACATTTCTTAGAGCAATTAGTTTTGGCAGTGATATAGTTTAATTGAATTGGAGTTGATCAAATTTGCTGAATATGTGACCGTTATGGGATTCACTATCCTATGTGCCATCACTTGACCAACTTCGAATAATAGAATCTAAAACTTACAGTAATAGAAAGCATCAGCTAATATATGGAAATAATTTAATGTGTGTCTGAAATCTTATTATATGTTGCTGCTGTATTGATGTTCTTCTAGTTAGTATTTCAAAAGATTTATTTTGGTTCTTTACATTATAAAATACAACTTCTTCCTGATCCGTGCAGTAACTTTTAATGACTTTAAATTCAGAATCATATGTTTGCTGCTGAAAGTTAAGATATACATGCTATTTTTCTAGTTCACAGATTTTGAAATCCCAAGATCAAAACTAAAGTACTGATAATAGATTGCGGTTATTCCCTAGACGGTGAGCTCTGTCATCAGTGTATTTATTAATAAAGGAAGCTTATGTATCTAAATCTCAATTTATAGTATTGGTTGATGAGATGTACAAAATCAGGTTTTATAGGCACTTTAGAGTTTGACAAATTCCCCAATTTCACAAGGTTGAAATTATCTAAATATTTGTGTCCAGGTAATTTTGTCCACAATAACAGTGGTACTATTTGCTTTCATTTTAAGGGCAAAATTGTCATTCATTGGAAGACTGAGACATTTATTTAAATTCAACTATTGTTCTGGCTGATTATAACGCAATAGTAATTAGACCATTCACAAACAGTGGACTGGAGAAAATGGGTGTAAGCAAATAATTGCCATCATTAAATTAGATGTTGCATTTTATTGTTGTTAGATGATTGTAAGGTATCCTCAGTTCTTTCCAATCAATTTCTAAGGTCAAAAGAAAAACATATTGTGACAACATTTCTTAAATCCACTGTTGAATTTTAACTGTTTGTAAAATGGGGGATTTTGAGGACCTGAACAGAAACCTTGATATATATCCTTTCTTCAATGTTCCTTCTTACGAGACAACACTGGATGGAAATATAATGGGAGGTCGGGGCAGTTAAGGAAACAGAAAACTGGAATGATGTTGGTTTGAAGCTGTGGATGTGTTTGCCGATAATGCAGATGCGGAAGACAAACTCCTCGCAAGTGCAGTTCCTGTGGCTGTGACACTACTGATAACAACATCCCAGGCTGCTACCTGCATCAAAGATAGTACAGATCTAGCAAAGGGAAAAAGAAAGATCAGTGCCATTCCTGCTTCCTCCTGCCCTCACTTTTTTTCACCATTCCCTTCTGCCCCCATATTCCACCTTTCTGCTGTCTGCTTCCCACAGCCACTACCCTCTTGATTCACCCATTTAACCCTCTTTAACGGGTTGATTATGATCATACTTTAATGCCTTTTGATAGATTAGAGGGCAGGAATAAAGCTGAGGTAGCTGATCTCAGTTGGGTAAAAATGGGACACTGTGGTTGATCAAAATATTTCTTGGCTATAGACGATAAATATCAGGTTGTGTTCCCACTTCTGATTGCTGAATATGATCAGTATTGTAATCATATGATAAAATGTCTCCTGTCACACCTTAAAAAAAGTCAATCTACATCGTCACACCCTATTTCCCACCACAAACACCCAAACACCTCTGCCCCAAAGTTGCTTGTTTTTGCAGAATATGAAATGCTTTTTTCCCTCTTCAGTCTGTAATATGAATTGTTGGGACTTCAGTTTTGCTCCTTTGTGCTAAGCTACATATTGTGTAAAAGTAGAGCAAAATTTCTGGGCAGACCTTGTTTTTAAGGAAGGAGACTATGTATTTTCACCTTTAGATGGCAGCATATTATTGGATCAAAGCTACTAAATGGTATCTCGTTGATTAATAGTTTCAAATTAATGATTTAAACAGATTAAGTTCTGTCTTTTTGTAACACAGTGCATCATTATCTCTTTCTGTCTACTGCATCAAGGGAAATAAGTAGGTTGGATGGTGGTGCAGTATGTCGGTGATCTAACCTACTGTGTAACAAAATGGTGCTTGTTAAAATTCAGAGCAAGTCTAAAGCACTGGCTACATTTAAGATGTTTTTAAATGTATTTAATGTGTTCAAATTTGTTCTATGGACTCAGTTGGTGCTTTGACTGCAACATTTTTGCTTTATTGTGCACTTTACCTACAAACTGGATAGGTTGAGACAATTAGGTTTGTATGGGTGAAGCAGGCTGTTTAGCCTATTTAATATCACCCTTCCTACATACCAGCCCTATCATTTTCCATGGGAATATACAGCTTCTTCAATGAATCTAGTATTGTGGCCTCAGCCACCCTGAGCTGGCAGCCATTTTCAGCTTTTGATCATTCTCTGCAAACCCAATACTAGAACTGGGACCCAAATTCGATTCCAGCTTCAGCCGACTGTCTGTGTGGATTTGCACATTCTCTCTGTGTCTGCATGGGTTTCCTGCAGGTGCTTCAGTTTCCTCCCACAGTCCAAGGATGTGCAGGTCAGGTGAATTGGCCAAGCTAAATTGCCCATAGTGTTCAGGGATGTGTAGATTAGGTGCATTAGTCAGGGTAAATGTAGAGTAATAGGGTAGAAGAATGGGTCTGGGTGGGTTACTCTTTGGAGGGTGGGTGTGGACTTGTTGGGTCGAAGGGTCTGTTTCCACACTGAAGGGATTCAATGAAAACAAGGATTTTCCTTTAGTTACTGATAATTCATAGAAAATTAATATTAATTAATTTCGGACAGAAGAACTACAAAAGAGCTGGATTCTGTTTATTTTAGCTGTGACTGCTCCGGAACTTGGTTTACTGCATTATGGGGTCGATTCAAGTGCAGACATAGCATTTTACAAATAAAAGGTGCAATCAATCCTTCTGTTCTCTAATCAGAGGCATGCCCTTATTGTGAAAGAAAGACTGTACAAAGCAGCAGTACAAAAATGTAATTTCTCTGTGATCAATCAACCTAAACCTGGGAAGAATAATGGCCTGAAAGACTGGTGCTGTGGGTAGCAGTTTCTGTTTGTTACTAGTAAGTACTCAGAAACTGAAGAATTAAATAGAATTTTATAGTGCAGCATAAGGAATTCAACCAAGCTGTTTCAGGTCAGTGTTTAGATCTGCATGAAAGAAAAACTTATCGCATCTTACATAACCACTGGATATTTCAAAACTCTTCATAGCTAATAGTATATTATTTAAGTGTAGTCAATGTTGGAATGTAGGAAACAGCAGCCAATTTGCATGCACAGACCGCAACATGATAATGACCAGGTATTCTCTTTGTTTGTGAAATTGATTGAGAGACAAATGTTGACTAAAACACTGAGAACAATTCCTTTTCGATTCTTCAAAATAATGGAGTGGTACAGTATTTTGCATCAGAGTGAAAGCTAGGCCTTGGTTTATTGTCTCATCTGAAAGACAACACCACAAAATGACAGCACTCCTTTAGTACTACAGTTCTTGGTTACTGGAGTGTTTGTCTTGATTTTTGTGTTCAAGTTGAGGAGGGCAACTAAACCTGGAGCCTTGTAACTGGGAGATAGGTATGCTACTCACTGAGTCATAACTAACACACAAGCCTCTTCCAGAGCACAGTAATAGTTGCAATCTGTTCACTTGAAAATGACTCGCTATATTTTATTCTTGCTTTTCTGTTGTCTCTTTTCGAATGGTGGTTTGGTAGTGCACAACTTTGCTATTCTGAAAAAAGGCAGATTTTAGCAAAGTTTTTCATCCTGCACTCGTCAGTGTAGTCTCCAAAAAAATGGCAAAATACTGTATAAATGTTATTTTTCCTTTATGAGAAGAGACTGCTGGTTTGTGGCAAATGGATTTTGATTGATAGAGGAATTGCCATGTAGTATGTATCAGTTAATGATAACTGACTGTTGAACTTTTATTTAAATTTTAAACAAGGCTGGTAGACTCTGGTCAATGCATTGTCCTGATAAATTAACTAGTGAACAGTTATCTCCTATTTTATTGAGTTGAAACAGGGACAGTGTATGTACATGTTCTTTCTATCAGCCAAGAACAAGGCCCTGTGTTTAATGTACATAGTTTGCAGTACATGCAAGTAGGTGCTACACTGTGAGCCTCACCGATGATTCTAAATTGGTTATCAGCAGAATTCTTTGCACACTCAGGATTAATTTACAAATATTGTCCAATCACAGAATTGCACATAATGTTGGACACAGTCTTGAGAGTGTTGGAAGAGCAGGCTGATTGGGTACCTGTAATTATATGAACCCTAATTTGATGTAACAATCTCTATAATGTATGAATAGGGTAGGACTATTTTCTCCAGAGTGTCGGAGGCTGGGGGGTGACCTTACAGAAGTTTTAAAATCATGAGGGGCGTGATAGATTTCTCTTCCATGTACCATGTGGTTACATCTCAGAAAGCTACAAAAGATTTGTCAAATATGGTTTCTCTTTAATAAACATTGAATCTGCTTTGTGGCCTGTAAACATCTTTTAAATGTGTCATTCTAATATTTTCTCTACTTGTGCTATCAAGCTTACTGGCCTATTGTACTCTCAAATTTTTTTTATAACTGCACGGTCAAATTTGTTACCTCCCAGCTCACTGTGCTAGAATCCAGGGAACACTAGAAGATCCATTTAATTTCCTTTATCAAATTGCAAGTTTTTCTTTTCTCAAGAGTTAGCAGTGTTTCCTGATATTATCTGTTGTTTTAATAATGTGATTTTATGAGTCTTAGCTCTTTGCTTCCAATTTTAAAAACAGAATCCAGGCTGATACCTACACCATTAACTAAAAATAAATTTTTAGCGATATGAAGCTTCTGGTAAGTTGAAGTTAATGGTCAAAATTCCTGATGCTCATTTTTGACTAAATGTTCCACTGAATAGATGTTGATGGTTATCATGGAATCATACAGCATGGAAACAGATCTTTTGGCTCATGCTGACCATGTTTCCCAAACTGAACTGGTCCCAATTGTTTGTGTTTGGCCCATATCCATTTAAACCTTTTCTATTCCTGTACCTGTCCAAATATTGTTTAAATGTAATTGTACCTGCATCTATTACTTCCTCTGGCAGTTCATTCCACATACGAAGCACACTCTGTGTGGGAAAAATTGCCCATCAGGTCCCTTTTAAATCTTTCTCCTCTCACCTTAAAAATGTGCTCCCTAGTTTTGAATTCCTCCATCCTATTGCTATTCACCTTATCAATGTCCCTCATAGTTTTATAAATCTCTATAAGGTCACTCCTCAATCTCCTATGCTGCAGTGAAAAGGGTCCCAGCCTATCCAGCCTCTCCTTAAACCTCAAACCCTCTAGTCCTGGCAATGTCCTGGTAAATCTTTTCTGAACTCTCTCCAATTTAATGATATGCTTCCAATAGCAGAACTGTACAGGGGAACCGTGATTATCCGAACGAGATGGGCGGGCACTATTTCGTTTGG
Source organism: Chiloscyllium punctatum (assembly GCF_047496795.1). NCBI lineage: Eukaryota > Metazoa > Chordata > Chondrichthyes > Orectolobiformes > Hemiscylliidae > Chiloscyllium > Chiloscyllium punctatum. The sequence continues at coordinate 35,088,049 of NC_092749.1, read as the reverse complement.
ATAATCGATTAAATGCCTCCTCTGGGGTTCGAAGTTTTTAAAGTCTACTCCCCGTTCAGGAGACTAGCAGCAACACACAGTGCACGAGACCCCACCTCCAACACCGCCCACCAAAACCCCTTCCAACATCACCCCAGCACAAAGTGCGTGAGCCACCGCCTCCCTGTCCAAGCCCACCCCCTGTCCCTGCCCCCAACCCCATCCAACCCCACACCCCCCCGGGACAGCTGGACTGCATGCCAACAACAAGACTGCTGCTGCCTTTGTTGGCTAAGTCTCCAAATAGCGTGCACACACACAACATTTTACTGCAACTTTTTGACAGGTTCCACATTTGCCCTGTGCAGGACAATGTTGGAGAGATTATCTGGGGAAGTGTGGTGTGGGGGGAGGGTTAGGGTACACCCCTGTGTAGAACTCCAGTGAAAGTGTGGGGAGAGAGAGGTTGGGATGTCAGTCATTTGGAGACTGTGCCTGTTTAATCATTGTCAACAAAAGACGCGATCACTGTTGGAAACACGTCTTTGATGTAATATTTCTAGCAGGACCAATAGATCTCCTTTGGGTAATCCAATTTTCGGATAACTGGTATCCGGATAATCAAGGTTCCTCTGTATACAAAGGTGGCTTCACCAACGTCCTGTACAACCTCAACATGACGTCCTTGCTTGTTTTGTGTTAGTGTTGTTTGTTTCTGTGCACAAAGCTATCCTGTATGAGATACAAGTCATCTACTTGTAAGGAATACAGTCCATCTCCCAAGAGCCAACTGAATTTAAGGATCTTCTTGAAAAGGTTGTGAAGTAAACAGGAAAGGATTTTTTCTCTTTGTGCAATAGGTCAATGTACTCCTTGTACTTAGGAATCCTTTTATCACAGTAAAGTTAAGGGGATACCTAAAATATAGACAACAACATACATGGAAAAATAAGCAAGTGTAATATTTGTACTGATACCTATTTCCTAACTCTAAAACAGAAGATTGATTCTGTGCATTAGTCTGGAATGTGTTCCAATGCACTAAATCCTAGATTTGTGATGAAGTTGTTGAACTCCCTTCTTTTGAATGATCTTAACTACTCAGTTTGAATAGAGGGAGGAGAAAATATGCCTAAGATTCAACCTGTAGATGCAGGTACAGTTACAACATTTAAACATCATTTGGACAGGTAGAGGAATATGGACCAAACACAAGTAATTGGGACCAGTTTAGTTCCTTATTGGCTCGAGGAAGGAAAAATGCTAGTTGCATAGTAGAATTGAAAATACAAATTCAGGACTTCCAACTATTGATAATCATAATTTCAAGAAAGAGTCAGTTATTTCAATGAATGCCTGCTGCTGCCACCAAGTACACTTTTGCAACATAGATATTGTGAGGTACGGTGTGTGATTTATAATCATTTTAAAGCACTTATTTTTGATTTTTTTTAAATTTGAACTAGTGGCATATGGGTTTTCTGTGTGCCTGAAGGGGTTTAAAGATTAACTTGCAAGTATTTTTTTGATTACTTTTAAAACACTGTAGTGAGAGGAAGACTTTCTAGAGAGTAATAGATTTTTCTAAACATTGGGAGAGTTTACCAGCAAGTAAAGTAAACAGCATAGTCCATTAAGCTTTCAGATAGAAGATTCTGGAATTAATTTTTTTGAGCATAGGAGAAATACTCATAGAATGGAAGAATTTTTTTTTCTTTTTGTCTTGGTTTCAGTGGTTTTTTAGAGTAGTTGGCTAAAGCTAGATATGGAAAACAGTTGTGAAAAGGAAGTCAGTGAGAATTGTTTTAAAAAAGTCACCTCAAAGTTAAACATTTAGTAAATGTTCCTGACTAGAAGTGTTTGGTTCCAACCCTGAAGGTGTGATTTATATCTGAGAAAGTTTAAGTTCAGTAATATGACAAATCAAGGAAGAAGGTAGTAGATTCTCATGACTGGGAATTGAAGCCACAGCTATGTCCAACCCTATGTGGAATGAAGGTGGGCATTTGCTCTAGTGTTTGTAATGCAATGCTGTTGAAATTAATGAAATTATGACTTTACTGTGTGTTTCATAAACTTTGTGTATTACACTCAGATAACACTTTTTTAAAAAGCTATGTTCAACTCTTTTGTATAATGATTTTCTATTTACTGTTAACCCCAAATGTGCAGCATTGTGCAACGGTATTTCAGTGTAAGAGCACCTTGTTAAAAAAACCTAAACAAAATATGATCCATCAAGCCAGATTTCAGTTTGGGATTTGACTTATCCAGTTTTAATGTCAGCTAGGATCATGACAATATTAATCTTCAATTGTACCCTTAAGGATGCAGCAGAATCAGGCAAGTCCTTTGATTGCTTCTGGACTTTCCTTAAATTTGAGGTCATTAAGATCCCCGTCTTAACTTGTAACAAATTCTGTTCCTAATTGATCCTGTATTCACTGACCCACATAAGCTCCTGGTCAAGTATTGTCTTCATTTAAAAACTCTAATCCTTGTTACCAAATCTCTCCATGGCCTCACCCCCTCCTTCTATAACCTCCACCAGCACCAAAACCTTGACGTATGAGGAGAATGGGACTGTATTCTCTAGACTTCAGAAGAATGTGCGGTGATCTCATAGAAGCATACAAAATTCTTCCAGGGCTCAACAAGGTGGATGTAGCAAAGATGTTTCCATTGGTTTTCATGTGTGTCTAGAACCAGGGTACACCACCTCAGAATAAGACATAGACCATTTAGCACTGAAATGAAGAATTTCTTCGCTCAAAGGACAGTGAACATTTGAAATTCTCCACATCTGAGAGCTATGGAGACTCGGTCATTGAGTATGTTCAAGACAGAGATCAATCGTTTTCTAGATATTAAATATATTAACATGTCTACAACACAGGAAAATGACTTTCATTTGGATGATCAGCAGCAGTTCAAGAAGGCAGCTCACCACCACCTTCTCAAGGGATAGGCAATGCTGGCTGGCCAGCCAGGCCCACGTCCCACAAATGAATTTTTAAAAAGACCCTGCAGAGCAGGCTTGTATTGCCAAAAGACTTATGCCCATTCCTTATATTTTTATAACTTTCAGAAATCTACTGTTGCCTCTGACTACTCCCACCAGGATTTCTGCTCCTTATGGCATGCCATGTTCATCAATCTTAGGCCATCTCCACATATCCACTCGTTTGCAACCACTCTGAGATATCCATTATCTAACTTCGCCTACGCTATTCCCTCTTTGAACTGCCCTCCAGTTTGTCCTCAGTAAGAGTTCTCTGCAGTTTTTCAGCTCTGATTAAATGGCTGAAATTCTGACATTTTCTGTTCTGCAAACCATATTTTAGAGTCCTTTTTGGTCATGAAATTTTATATACCTCTTCATTTGTCTTATAGTCTACATGTTCAATTTTTAGCATGCAACTTAATATTCACATTTCAAAGGCTTCTATTTTCTTCTGTAGATCTTGACTTGCTGAGGTGTTTAGGCTAATGGATAGAATGTATCATTCATGTGTGTGTTGTTTTTGCCTTGTTACAAGCCTGAACTTATTTGTGAATACATCGTTCATCCTCTCGGAACTACTACTTGTTACCTCTATTCTTCTTCTAACATCTGTATCACATCTGCCCTACAATCATACAGCATGGAAGAGGCCCTACAACCCACCAAAGACTACCCACCCCCAATAGTATCGCTTTCCAGCACTAGGCCCATAGCCTTAAAAGTGATGACACTTCAAGTGGTTGTTCATATATTTTATAAAGGTAGTGAGGTTTTCTGCCTCAACTGCTGTCCCAGGTAATGCATTCCAGATCCCACCGCCCTCTGGGTGAAAGAATGTTTCCTCAAATTTGCTCAACCATTCACCATTCACTTTAAAATTATGCCACCTTATTATTGACCCTTTGACTAAGGGGAACAACCTATTCAACCTGTCCATGTCTTTCATAATCTTATACACCTCCCACCTTCTCCAACCACCTCCCAAAACCTTCTCTGCTCCAAAGAAAGCAACTGGAGTTTATCCAGGCTCTGTTCAGAGCTGAAATGCTCCATCCCAGGTAACATTCTGCTGATGATTTGGAGATGCCAGTGTTGGACTGGGGTGTACAAAGTTAAAACTCACACAACACCAGGTTATAAGGAGCGGCGCTTTGAAAGCTAGTGCTTCCAATTAAACCTGTTGTGATTTTTATCATTCTGATGAATCTCCTTTGCACCCCCTCTAATGAAATCACAATTGTCCTATAGTACGGGGACCAGAACTGCACATGCTACTCCAGCTATGTCCTAACCAAAGTCTGGACAGCAACAACATGACCTCCCTGCTCTTAGACTATACCATGACTGATAAAGGCAACCATCCTTTAAGAAGAAGAAGGGCTTATGCTCAAAACGTCGATTCTCCTGCTCCTCGGATGTTGCCTGGCCTGCTATGTTTATCCAGCACCACACTTTTCAACTCTGGTCTCCAGCGTCTGCAGTCCCCACTTTCTCCTAATTGCCTTTACCTACCCTATTAACTTGTCCATCCTCCTTCAGGGATTTGTGGACAAGCATCCGAAGATCCCTCTGTTCCTCTGAGATTCCTAGTGTCTTGCCATTCATGTAGTACTCTCTTATCATATTCCTTCCTCTAAAGTGCATCATCTCACATTTACCAGGGCTAAGTTCCATCTGTCACTGATCTGCCCATTTGAACGATCTGTTTATATCCTCCTATAACCTAACACCTTCCTCACTATTTTTGTCATCTGCTAACTTGCTTATCATTCCCCCCCCCCACCCAAAATATTCTCATTTATATCTTTTATGAATATCACAAACAATAAGGAACCCAGGGCTGATCTCTGTGAAGTGCCACAACACACAGGTCTGTAGTCACACATCTTTTGACTTACGTTTGTCTATTTTGGACAAATGATTTCAATTTGTTTCAGTGTGACACATCCACATCAATCTTCACCCTGGTTTCTTCTAATTTCCTGCTTCTGACTCATAATATTTTTTGTCTTTTTGGTGTCCATAGTTGATTCATATTCCAAACTTGTAGATTTTACTTGATCTCTGATATTTGATAAAAGCTCTTCTTATGCAGCAACAAGTGATGAGGCAGTGCCAGTGGGGTGGACAAAGTTAAAAATCAGGCAATGCCAGGTTATAGTCCAACAGGTGCAGCAAGTGACAGTAGGTGTGATCTTATCGTTTTTAAAATTTTATCAAACAATAAAAAATACAAAGAAATGGTTAACAATGAACAATCAGCAGTGGTTTACAAGAAACGGCAATTTACAAGGGAAAGGGGCAGCAGGGCCAACATCCCCCCCACTTCCCCCACTGCAACCAGTTCGCAGGGGAATGAAGACAAACATCAAATCTCACCTTATCAGAAAAGAAACAGTAATGCAAACTCATACAAGGCAGGACTATCAAACAAACAATAAAACAGTGCAAAGAACAGGTGTGAGCTTATATTTGTAATTACTATCACACTCTCTTATGGACAGAAGCAAATTATCATCACATGTGGGGAGGGGAATGCTGTTCTACATATGCTCCCCTTCCGAGGACGACCTTGTGGAGGTTTGATACGATGTCAACTTTCCAGTCACACACAGGATAATCCAATTCAAAGTATTCTATTTTAACAAACTCCATGGTCATTGAGTTAAAACACAACAGATTATAGAGTGCCATTAGTGTAATGGAACATCCCAAGGTGCCTCACAGGAATGACATAAGGTGGCGTTAGGGCAAGTGATTAAAATTTAGTTTGAAAAGGTAGTTTTTAAGCAGTGCATTAAATGGAGACAAAAGATAGAGGGTTGGGGAATGTTAGGGAAGGCATTCCCGAGCTTTTGACCTGAGCAGCAGATGCCGCAGCTTACAATGTGAATGTGATTAACAAGCTCACAAGATCAGGATTACAAAAGTGACGAGAGGACTGGAGTAGTCAAGTCTAAAGGTTAGAGAGATGTAGACAAGCTCAGGCACAATCAGAATCAACTTATGGAGGTGGAAATTTATGTTGTTAGTGATGGCACGGTTATTGGGGAACATTTTTTGGCCTAATTACTCCATCACACTCTCCTACTCCCTGGACAATGCAATAGGTTAAAATGATGCTCATTGGGCTGCACCAGTGAGCCTGTTGGGCAGCCGCAATGGACTGCCTCTCAGTCATCTCATTAACTGTCAAACAAGGCAAAACTGAAAACTAAATGCAAGATTGCTTTGGAACAAATAGTTACCCAGTCGCTTCCCTGTTTTTGTCATTTATTTTCATTTTGGCTCATTGCCCAGATTGCTAATCAGTAGCCTATGACATTAAATTCTGTAGGGCATTCTCTTGCACTGTTTTTCAGGTAGGGGAAACCTAAAAAGAGACTGCAACTTTCTGTTTTTCAGCATCTGCGATTATTTTTATTCTCAACTGCAACATCAGCAGCTGCATCACAAACGACCAAGGAGAAGTAACCGCTTCATTGCCTTTTCCGACAATTGATTTTCATCAAGTCCATATTGTTTCTCAAAATAAGCACAGAAATATAACGCATATTGGCCCAGGACAAATAATTTTCAATGAATCGCAACGTTTTTCCCTTTCAGCTGCTGTGTATTTTCAGCATTTTTGTCTTAATTTCATGTACAACCGCATTTGCAATTTTTAACTATCCCTGCCTTTAACAGCCGCTTCTTGTTGTTCGCCTACTTATTTACTGAGTGTCCACATGCACTGGCACATGCAGACACATTTTTAATTCTTTATTTCTGGTTATTCTAACTTGTTTTCATCATCAGAATTTGACGCCAAAAATGACTGTGCAGCTGGGAAAGATCAGGTTTCTTGGATTTGCATGTGTTGCTTACAGGAGTGGCTGTAAGTGTGTTTCTACATGAAGGAGGATAATAGCAGAATCAGGTGCTTTGATCTTTTGTCTCAAGGAGATCTTGCCAAAGAGGAGCACAGAAATTGTCAGTTCATATCTTCAGAACATACACATAGTTGTACAAAAACAAAAGACTGGAGAAACTCGGGAGGTCTGGCAACGTCTGGAGAAAAATGCGGAGTTAAAATCATTGGTCTCGAAGCATTAGGGAAGGAATTCCAGGACTCTGACTCAGTGACAGAGAGCAAGGAAACAATATATTTCCAAATCAGGACAGCAGGAAGGAGAACTGAGGTGGTGGTGTTCCAGTATATGTAATGCTCTTGTCCTTATAGATTGCGGGTCAGAAGGTACTGTTGAAGGAATATGGGCAAGTTGATGCAGTGCATTTTGTACATAGTACATGTTAATGTACTATGCAGCAGTGGTGGGGGAATGTTGATGATGGATGAATATTTAGATTAGTGAATGTGACACCAGTCAAACAAGCTGGTTTATCCTGGATGGTGTTGAGCTTCTTGAGTCTGGTTAGAGCTACATTCATTAGGGCAAATGGAGGTTATTCTATCACACTCTTGACCTGTGCCTTATGGATGGGTGGACACGCTGTGGGGAGTTAGGAGGTGACTTATGTGCAGGAGAATTCCTAGCTTCTGATCTTTTGTTGCAGCGTTAATAAAGTGGTCCACTTCAGTCTGATCTGGCCAATAGCATCCTGCTAGGCGGCATGGTGGCACAGTGGTTAGCACTGCTGCCTTACAGCGCCAGGCACCTGAGTCCAATTCCCACCTCAGGCGACTGACTGTGTGGAGTTTGCACATTCCCCCCGTGTCTGCGTGGGTTTCCTCCGGGTGCTCCGGTTTCCTCCCACAGTCCAAAAATATGCAGGTTAGGTGAATTGGCCATGCTAAATTGCCCGTAGTGTTAGGTGAAGGGGTAAATGTAGGGGAATGGGTCTGGGTAGGTTGCGCTTCGGCGGGTCGGTGTGGACTTGTTGGGTTGAAGGGCCTGTTTCAACGCTGTAAGTAATCTAATCTAGTTGTAGGGGATTCAGTAATGGTAATGCGATTCAACTTCAAGGAAAAATTGGTAAACTTCTTTTGTTAGAATGGTCATTGGCTGGTACTTACGTGGCAGGAATGTTTTTTGCCACTTATTAGCCACGCCATCCATGTCCTTACTAGAAAGACTGTAGGTTGGCTAACGTGGTGCCACTATTTAAGAAAGATAAAAAAGAACTAGGAGCAGGAGTAGGCCGTCTGGCCCTGTGAGCCTGCTCTGCCATTCAGTAAGATCATGGCTGATCTTTTCATGGCCTCAGCTCCACTTACCCACCCTCTCACTGTAATCCTTAATTCCTTTACTGTTCAAAACAATCCATCTCAGCTTTAAAAACATTTACTCAACTAGTGTCAACTATTTCACTGGGCAGGGAATTTCATAGATTCACAACCCTCTACATGAAGAATTCTCAATTCAGTCCTAAATCTGCTCCCCCTAATTTTGAAGCGATGCCATCTTGTCCTAGTTTCAGCTGCCGGTGGAAACATCCTCTCTACTTCTAATTTTATGTTTCTAGAAGATCACCCTTCATTCTTCTAAATTCCAATTTATATAATCCCAGTCAACTCAACCTCTCCTCAGAAGCCAACCCCCTCGACTCCGGAATCAAACTAGTGAACCACCAATGCACTCCCTCCAGTGCCAGTACATCCTGTCTCAAGTGAGGAAACCAAAACTGTACGCAGTACTCCAGCACCCAATACAGCTGCAACACAACCTCCCTGCTTTTAAACTCATTCTCTTTAGCAATGAAGGACAAAATAACATTTGCTTACCTTAATTACTTGTTCTACCTGCAGACCAGTCTTCTGTGATTAATGCATAAGGACACCCAGGTCCTTCTGCATAGCAGCATGCTGCAACCTTTTATTACCATTCAAGTAATAGTCCTTTTTACTGTTACTTCTACCAAAATGGATGTCTTCACATTGAACAACATTGTATTCCATCTGCCAGACCTTTGCCCACTCATTTAAAGTATCTACGTTCCTCTGCAAAGTTTCACAGTCCTCTGCACACTTTGCTCTGTGACTCATCTTCGTGTCATCTACAAACTTTGACACACTACACGTGGTCCCCAACTCCAAATCATCTAAGGAGAAGCCAGCGAACTACAGATCGGTGAGCCTGACATTGGTGGTGGGCAAGTTGTTGGACGGAATTCTGAGGGACAGGATTTGCACATATTTGGAAAGGCAGGGAATGATCAGGTTTAGTCAACATGGCTTTATGCATGGGAAATCATGTCTCACACACTTCATTGAGTTTTTTGAAGTAACAAGGAGGATTGATGAGGGAAGAGCAGTGGACATGATCTTTCTGGACTTCAGTAAGGCGTTCAACAAGGTTCCTCATGGTAGACTGGCGAACAAGGTTAGATCACATGGAAACAGGGAAAACTAGCCATTTGGATGCAGAACTGGCTCAAAGGCAGAAGACAGAGGGTGCTGGTGGAAGGTTATTCTTCAGACTAGAGACCTGTGACCAGCGGTGTGCCACAAGGATTGGTGTTGGGTCCTCTGCAAAGTTTCACAGTCCTTTGCACACTTTGCTTTGCCACTCATTTTGTCATTTGCAGCTTTTTGTCATTTATATAAATGATTTGGATGTGAACATAGGGGGTATAGTTAGTAAGTTTGCGGATGACATCAAATTTCGAGGTGTAGTTGACAGTGAAGCAGAGTAAAATAGGTTCTTGATCAGATGGGCCAGTAGGCCGAAAAGTGGCAGAAGGAGTTTAATTTAAATAAATGTGACGTGTTGCATTTTGGAATGGCAAATCAGGGCAGGACTTATACACTTGATGGTAAGATCCTGGGGTGTGTTGCTGACCAAAGAGACCTTGGAGTGCAGATTCATAGTTCCTTGAGTCTCAGGTAGATAGGAAAGTGAGCAAGGCATTTGATATGCTTTCCTTTATTGGTCAGACCATGGAGTATAGCTGTAGAGGACATTGGTTAAGTCACTTTTGGAATACTGCATCCAATTCTGGTCTCCCTCCTGTGGGAAGGATGTTGTGAAACTTGAAAAGGTTCAGAAAAGATGTACAAGAATGTTGCCAGGGTTGGAGGGTTTGAGCTACAAGGAGAGTCTGAATAGACTGGGGCTGTTTTCCCTGGAGCATTGGAGGCTGAGAGGTGACCTTAGAGGTGTATAAAATTATGAGAGGCATGGATTTGGTTAATAGACAAGGTCTTTTTCCTGGGGTGAGGGAGTCCAAATCTAGAGGGCATAGGTTTAAGGTGAGAGTGGAAAGATTGAAAAGGGACATAAGGGGCAACTTTTTCACACAGAGGGTGGTGCCGTGGAAGTCGTGGAAGCTGTTACAATTGCAACATTTAAAAGGCATCTGCATGGTATATGAATAGGAAAGGTAAGAGGGACATGGGCCAAATGCTGGCACATGGGACTATATTAGTTTAGGATATCTGGTCGGCATGGACGAGTTGGACTGAAGGGTTTGTTTCCATGCTGTACATCTCTTTTATTCTATGACGATATGGACATGGACTGTTTTAGTGTCTAAGGACTTTGTAATGATGCAATCATCAGCCAACATCCCTACTTCTCACCGTATAATGGAGAGAATGTCATTGATGAAGCAGCTGAAGATGTTTTGGCTGAGGACACTGCCCTGAGGAACTCCTGCAGTGATGTCATATGAATGAGATGACTGACCGCCAACAACAACCATCTTCCTTAGTGCGATCTATGACTCCAGCCAATGGAAGTTGTTCTCATTGACTCCAGTTTTGTTAGGGATCTCTGATGTCAGATTCTGTCAAATGCTGCTTTGATGCCATGAGCAATCACTGTCACCTGATCTGGAGTTCACCTCTTTTGTCCGTATTTGAACTGAAGCTGTAATGAGTTCAGGACTGAGCAGCCTTGGAGGAACCTAAACAGAGTATCAGTAAGCAGGTTATAGCTGAGTAAGTGCAGTTCGATGCCACTGTTGAATGAGAGTTGTTGAGAGTAATTGGTCAGGTAGGATTTATCTGGATTTTTGCAGACCAGGGTAATTTTTCACATCTCTGATTAGGTTCTACTATCTTTCTGTTGTAGGCCATAAAGTGAGGTGAAAAAAAATTAACAGACAAATGGCATGGTATATTAGGAAAAGTTGACTTGAGATGTGATGAATTTTCAAAGGCCTGAAGCAGCGAGGAAAACGAGAAGGAATTTCAGAATATTCAAATCCTGTGAAGAAATGACTTAATGCAGGTAGTTGTTAGCGCAGATGAAATGATCTCAGTCCGAGCCCAGAGTGCGGTTCGACAATCGGTAATTTATTAAAGTGTTTAACGCCAGCGGAGACCAACCGAGGTCCGAATCTCGATCGCTCTCCCGTTCCACGCGCGATGTTACAAGTTATATACTTCATGAGTCAGGATGTAGGAGATTGGGTATGAATGAGTGTGAATGGTGGCAATCATGGCTGGAGTATGTGTGAATGTCAAGCTTCCTGCCGTCCTCGGAGAGTCAGCAGCATACACAAAAGGGGTGCTGTTTATCTTTACGTAAATGGGTCCGGGTGCTATCTGCTTGTCTCTCCATGAGGGCTGGAGGCTAGCACCCCCCTTTGTTACTTCCAAAGTGTCTGTTAGATTCATCCTGTTCGTTTGGTGTTTGCCTTTTGTGTAGGACTGTTTTGCATGATCAGGTTATGGGTGTGTGTCAGTTGGAACCTTGACGAGATTATAAAGTGGGTTTCGATCTGTGAGTCATGACATTGTCTGGAGTCCTGACTAGTGTCTGGTCCAGTGTGTTTTCAGATCTGTCTTTGGGCCCCCTTCTCCTGATCATGTGGTCGGGCTGGCAGCTGCTGTTTTAGCATGAATACTGTTTGCTTTAAAATGGATACTGCTGGCTCTCCCAATGTGGGCCTTGCTCCATGGTAAACACGGGGCGGTTTATCACCCCCCTTCATAGTGCATGGTATGTATGTTCAGGTTTGCACATTGCAGAACGGAGAGTATGTAGTGTGGTATATATGTACAATAAGGGAAGAAATGGAAAAAAGAACATAAATGCTAATTTCATTCGTATAGAGAGAAACGAGAACAGTGTGATAACAAAATGAAGAGTTTGAGGTTGAATGTGAGGGAGAGTGACTGGACATCTGACTCTTCTGAGTACCTTTGGAGCAAATTGAAAGAATCGTTTGAGGAGACTCCCTGATTTGGGGATATTAGCTATGCCTCAGAATTTCATAGTGAAGAAAAACATAATGAAGATAGTCATAGAATAAGTGAGATTCTTAGAGATCATTTAACAATAAAGAAGATGCAGTAATGCCATTTCAGAATGCTTGATTAAAGTAAGGTGTCTTATGGTATGGTGGCAGCATCCTATGTTTAAGCCAGGAGGCCCAGGTTCAAGTCCCACCTGTTCTATGTGTAATAACATTTCCGAACAGATTGATTTGAAAATAGATTAAAGTACCAAAATATGGCCATCATCTTTGAAATCAAAACCTGAAGTAGTTACCACTTCAGGGGAGAAAGCGGAAACTGAAGGAGGATTAACATACACCATACTCTATAAAATCACAATCTGTAAATCTTGATGTATCTGCAAAGGATGAGTTTTGATGTTTCGCCAAAGAATACATTTGTAATGCATGAGAATTATGTATTTTTTCTCCAACTTTCGGCTAATATGCAACAAGTGGCATAAATTGCACACAGTCACAAAATTTGATTATCCTAATTCAATTTTTGCTTTAATAACTTTTCCATATCAATGAGTTGTGGTGTCATTATGAATTGAACATCTTAGAAACTTGATAGCATCACATCCATTAAAATTACCCAGGATTGCAAAGAAACCATTATATGTAGTTTATTTTAAACGCTTATTGAACAATAACTAAAAGCTGGTATGTCAGATCTTCCCTTATGAAGGCAAGGCAAGGGCCAGTTCCTCCATTTGGAAAATGAACTTCAATTTGAACTTTAATTGGCTGAATTCCCAATGCATTTCCTAGCATTGTTTCACTCCCCTCCTTCTTCTATTCTGTCACCTGCAAAGAATTCTCATCCCTCACCTGATACAACACTTACTTATAGTTTTTACAACTTCAGAAAGTCTCAAAGCTCTTCACTTGCAATGAATTATTTTTTTATTTGGCCCAACAAGTCCACACCGACCCTCCGAAAACTCATTCGCCTACCCTATTACTCTATATTTACCCCTGACTAATGCACCTAATTTACACATCCTTGAACACTATGGGCAATTTAGCAAGGCCAATTCACTTAACTGCATATATTTGATGTGTGGGAGGAAAAAGTGCGAACAGGACACTGAGTTGGATGATCATCCATGATCATATTGAAAGTAGAACAGGTTTAAGAGGCAGAATGGCCTACTCCTGCTTCTATTTTCTGAGTTTCTATGAAAGTTTTAACTGCCTAATGTGTACCCCGACTCTTCCACCAGTTTTCACTATGGGCAGGATTAAAATCTTTCCCTTGCTTGTTCAGTTGTGTGTCGAACTGGAAACATCACCCATCCATGTCCAAGCTTGTTTAAGATTTTGACTAAGCAACTTATATTTACAACCCTCTGATGTTTCTGACTGCTCAGTTTTACTAAATTTGTCAAGTGCCATAATTTAAGAATAATTATCATTCATTTCCAGGTTTGAAGATCTGACCTATTTTTAATGTTCTGTAATGTTGCTTATATGCTGTGTTATTTTTACAAGTTTAAGTGGTTTGCTATCTGTGTCACTCTTTCTGGTTATTAAATGCCTTTTGTAATATTTCTCCAAAGTTCAGCTCTGACCTGGTTTCATTGGAGGACAGCATTACTGTAAAGCATAGAGTTGCAATTTATTACTGCTCCATGAAATTTGTTTTAAAGTCAGAGCTGCCAACTTTAGGAAAATGTTAAAATTGGATCTCATGATCAGAAAGAGTGAAACTCATTGCAACCCATTTAGACATGTTAAAATTGTTTTTGCTTTTAAAAGTGCAAAATGAAAATTTTCTGGCCTCATGGTGAATAAAAGCATTTCATTGTGTCGGAGAATATTTTAAATCATTTTGAAGCTAGAAAGTACTGGGCTCCGAATTTTTCATTTGCTAAAAGCACGCCAATCTCTCACTATGCATCTGGCTCTGGTTTGAGAGGATTGGGAGTTGGAGGACAGGTTAACAGTTACCTGCCTGCTAGTGATATACGAGCACATTAGGTGGGAACAGGATTAGGCTATTTGGCCTACTCAAGCCCATTCTATCATTTAATAACATCATGGCTGATCTGATTATAACCCAGATCTACATACCTACCTACCCCCTATAATCTTCTATCTTCTCGCTTACCAACTATATATCCTTCTCTGTCTTAAAAAATATTCAAAGACTCTTCTTTCACTGCCTTTTGAAGAAGACTTCCAAATGTTTCACAACCCTCTGGGAGAAAAGAATATCTCTTCACAAGGCCTTACTTTCCAATCATGACCTCAAGTTCTTGATTCTCCTCCAAGAAGCAATGTCTGTTCCATATCCACTCTGTCCAGCCTCCACAGGATCCTTTATGTTTCAATCAAGTTTCCCCTTAGTTCGTCCAACCTTTCCTCATAAGGCAATCTACTCGCTCCAGGTATTAATCTAGTAAAATATTACTTTGAACTGCTAATTATTTACATCCTTTGAATGGAAGGGGATCAATACTGTACATCGTACTCCAGATGATGGTCTCACCAGTGCCCTGCTTAACTGAAGATTAACCTCCTTTCTTTGCATTCTATTCCTTTTGGAAGAAACAATCAAACCCAATTAATTTTCCTAATTGCTGACTGTAACTGCAAACTAGGCTTATAAAATTCATGCAGTAGGACACCCAGATCTTCTAGATGTCCTTTTTTCTACCTCCCTTTTGAGTAAGAGTTATATTCACTGTATTTCAATATGATACTTAACCTAAATTAAGAGAATTTTTAAAAAGAATGAAGTATATCAGTACCCAGGGATTTATCATCATGCAAGCCCAATAATTTGCTCAATACTGCTTCCCTGCAGATTGTAATTTTTCTTAAGTTCCTCCCTTCCTTTCATTTCCTGAATTACAGCTAATTCAGATATGTTTCTTATATTCTCTACAGTGAAGACCCATTCATATTACCCATTCAATTAATCTTCTATTGCATGATTTTCCATTATTAATTCCCTCGACTTATTTTCTATATGAACAACATTCAATTTGTTAACACTTTTCCTTTTCATTTATTTAGAGAAACTCTCACTATCTGTTTTTATATTTCTAGCTATCTTTCTCTCTTATTCTAATTTTAACCTTTATGTTAATCCTTTAGTATTTTTTGATTTATTAATTCTGTTTGATCTTCTTATCTGCTACTCATCACAAAACAATTATGCACTTTGTCTTTAATAAAACATAAAATGCTAGAGATGTTCACCAGGTTTTACTTCATTTAATATTATCTTAAATTTTTAGCGAATCACGAAAGGTTGGTCTTCCTTTTGGAATTTTTGAAATGTATATATTCTGCATATTCTGAAATATCCCCTTAAATGTCTGCCACTGCATCTGTATTGAGTTTTCTCTTAACCTAATTTGCCAGTTCATGTCTTCATAATTGCTCTTATTTGCAATTAAAATACTAGTCTTGGACAAATTCTTCTCTCCCTCAAATTGAATTTAAAAGTTTGAGGCAATATCCTGGGGACATATCTCTTCACATAATATCAATTCTATTATAGCTTGCTCTTTGGTCAGCTCCAGAAGGTACTGTTCTAAAGAACTATGCTGAAAACATTCTGCGAGCTCTTCATCTCGGCTATCTTTACCATTTGCATTTTCCAGTCTATTTGTAGATTAAAATCCCCATGAGTATTGTCATATCTTTTTGTCAAACTCACATTATTTTACCCTTTTATACTCTGTCCTACTATGTGGTTATTACTGGGGTCTGAACACTACTGCCACAAATTATGTCTTCCCTTTATTATTTCTCATTTCAATGATTTTGTCTCTCACTCTTTTAAACTCCAGTGGATATAAGGCTACCTTTCCTCATAAGACAACCTGCCCATTCCAGTATATATTCTTTGAACTGCCACCAATGCATTTATTTCTTTTCTCAAATAAGATGAGCAATAGTGCACAGGTGTAGTCTCAACAGTGCCTTATATAATGGAAGCATAACCTCCCTACTATTGTCTTTAGTTCCTACTTCATAAACTGTAACACTCTATTAGCTTTCCTAATTATTTGTACCTGAACCTTAATCATTTGTTGTTATTTTCCCATTTTAAAATGTTTTGGTCATTACTTGTTTTTCTAAATATTCTGTGTAATCTTATGATTTGCAACCTGTCTTTACATACTTTATACTTTCTCTTTGTTTGATATTATGTTTTACATTTCCACTTAACCTCAAATATGGCTCTGTCCCTTGGAACTTTTCTCACTCATTGAAATGTATCTATCCTGCAGATTCTGAAATATCCCCTTGAATGTCAGCCACTACTTCTCTATTGTCCTATATTTTGACATAATTTGCCAATTAATATTAGCCATCTCTGCTTTCATGCTCATATAATTGTCTTTATGCAAATGTTTTTTAAAATAATAGTTTTGGAGCCACTCCTCTCTTCCTCAAACTGAAAATAAAATACAGTCTTATGTTGCTTTCTGTTACTGTAGGCCATCTTCTCAATGAGATGCTTCTATCTCATTGCGTAGTACCAGATCCAGTGTAGCTTGCTCTTTGTCAGTTCCAGGCTGTGCTGTCCTAAGAAACTATCCAAAACAGATTTTATGAACTCCTCACCTGATTTTCCATGTAGCCATGTAGATTAAAATTTCCCTTGATTATTTCTGTGCCTTTCTGAGAAGCTCTCACTCGTTCTTCCTAAGACCCATCTACCAATGCGGCTACTGTTGCAGAGCTGTACAATGTCCAACAAATGAATTCTTGCCTTTATCATTTCTCATTTTGACCGATACCCTTTCAATATTTTTGTTTCCTGAATTTCGGTCATCTCTCTTTATTCTACAAATACCCTTGCTGCATAAAGAACCACCTTCCACCTTTCCTAGCTCCAACATGCTCCCAAACTCCACCATTGCACCTGCAATTGTTGCTTGATCAGAGCTATGGCCTGACACCGATGCTGTATTTAGGAGTAAAAATTTGAAACAATAGACTCAGAGTGTGGCTCTATTTCTCTTTTGTATATTAGCACCCTCTAAGAGTGGACATGAAGATGCATTTTTGTTGGATTCCTTTTGAGGCCATTGTATTATCCTAAATTGGACAATAAATAAGCTGCTTGGCTCTGAGTTATCCATATGGTCAAACATCATATTGGACTTTAGGCAAAGACATAATTCAGGGTCAGGGTTCATATACTCACTTGACCTTGGGGTCCTGATCACAGAACAAAAATCCACAAAAGTGGATTGGTGGTTAACACTGCTGTCTCAGTGCCAGGACATGGGTTCAATTTCACCCTCTGGCGACCGACTGTGTGGAATTTGCACATTCTCCCAGTATGTGCATGGGTTTCCTATGGGTGCTCAGGTTTCCTCCCACAGTCCAAAGATATGCAGGTTAGGTGGATTGACTATGGGAAATGTGAAGTTACAGGAATAGGGCAGGGTGTATGGGTCTGGGTGCTCTTCAGAGGGTTGATGTTGACTCAGTGGGCTGAATGGCTTGCTTTCACACTGTAGGGATTCGATGAAAATGAATAGAGAGAAGTTTAAATTAAAATATACTCCAGTTTCTAAAATAAAGACAGTGCATCTTGTTCTGGATAGGTGAAGCTGTGCAGGTCTCTTGAAAAGGGAATTGCATTATTGTGCTTGAACTATTTCAAGTACTATGAAAAAGTGGATGAACTATTGCTGTACTAAAATTGTTCATATGCTGTGAAATAAGGGCAGAACCTTCCCAAGAGGGATTGGTGACAGAGAGGCGTTTTATTCAGTGGGATGATGGCAGGTGGGAACTCTGCCACCTTCTTGCCTCTACTCTGGTTAAGGTCTAGGTGAGGAGTGAGTGGAGAGGGCTGAAGGCTTGTGGGCACCCACTTAAGGGCATAATTTCACTGCCACTGATATTCTCCAGATGACAGTTGAGGAATGAACTATGCAGGGAACCCAAGAAGCAAACATTGCAGCTGTTTGCTAGCTCCTTGCTCAGAGATACTTAATGCCTAATGGGGAATATTGGCATGATGAAGGGGAGCCTGCTGATGAGCCCATCCATTCCTGTTGTTAACAACTTCACTGCCTGACTCTCCCTGAACCCCCCCCCCCCCAACCACACCCACAACCACACCCACACACACACCTGCGATATGAGTCTAACAATTATCTTGGGTCTTGGATGTATGCATTACTGGTGACAGCCACCATTACTGGTGACAGCCACCCTCTCCCAAGTGGCACTGCTGAGCAATGTACAGCAGGCAATCTCTGATGAGTTGACAGCTCTCGGTGTTGGGATTCACACTCCACAGTCGGATAGGCCCAACACTGAGAGGTATTTAACATTCTGAGTGACAAATTGTCTTCCTTAAATGACATCAATGAGCCAGGTGAGTTTTTTTTAAAATAACAATTGACAATGGTTTTTAATTAGGAGAAAGTGAGGACTGCAGATGCTGGAGATCAGAGCTTAAAAATGTGTTGCTGGAAAAGCGCAGGAAACCTGCTGCGCTTTTCCAGCGACACATTTTTAAGCAATGGTTTTTAATTCCAGATTTTTATTGAATTCAATTTCACCATTTGCCATGGTGGGATTTGAACTCATTAGTCCAGTTTTCTGGATTACTGTCCAGTGACAATTCTGCTAAGCCACTGCCTTTCCCTGCATCTTCTCACTGAGTTTGTGGTGGTATTAAATACATTTTCACTTGATACTATTAACATCCCTTCTGAAGTTTGAATGGGCCTGTTACTGCCTACAGGATAAGAGCCCATTTACTCTTGAGAACGAAACAGCTTAAAGCTTTGTTAGAAACACTTTGGTAGCCAAAGTGGAGAATGATTCTGTGTCAGGATTAGAAGCAACCTCTAGCATGTACAATGAAATGATGAGGAGAAATTCCTCAGTGGCTATAATCTAGATGCATGGGCACTTGCTTTCAAATTCTTTCTCAGAAAGTGATGGAGCAAAGTAGAAAAAAATAGCAGATGGAACAGATGGAATAAATATATAGCATGAGATTCTCAAACAAATCTGTCATCTGGTTGTAACAGCACTAGCAGAACTACTGTCTTTGACATTGATTTCACATATGCGGGTACAAATTCATCAGACAAAAGCTGGCTGAGATATATTGTGTCAAGTATGCTTTTGAAATCCATTGCACATAAAATCAATAGCTGCATTTTATTAAAGATATTGTTAAATTTTAAATGGCATTGGGTTGCACTTAATTCAAAATTTAATAAAAATTCTGATTGATTAATTAAGTAATGGCTTCTAGTACATGAGTCAATATTAAGGCAAGTTGGCATTTACCATGTCACACTGCAGGATCCGACTTTAAGTCTGAAACTAAAATAATGACTGATTGTAAGTGGGGGTATAGAAAATTGAGTAAAGAGAAAGTCAGACTTGATCATTATTCAGTGACCTCTTCCTGGAAACTATACATGTGTTCACAGGGCTCAGCTTTGATGTTTACCACATGCCTGACTCATGTCTGAAAGCCTCTAGAGGCAAGGTACTGAAGGACTGTGTGAGTGTCTGTAGAATTGGCACAAGTCAGTGACTTTAGGGAAGTATGCAGGAGAGGGAAGCTAAAAAGCTGATATTTTGGATTTGTGAGCACTTCATCCTACATCCTGAAAGACATTGATTTTCAGATTCAAATTATTTATCTTTGATCAACAAAGGATAGTCATATTTAACACAGCTGCATTGTTGTAATGTTTATGTCATCCACTTTCCTCTGATACTGTAGTGCAGCGTGCGATGAGACAGTTTTAACCATGATTTTTGGCAGTAGGTGTCCTTTCTCGGGAAGTGTAAGGTTGCCCAACCACTTTTGATCCATGGAAAACAACCAGAATATCATCTCAATGATGAGAGACTAGTGACTATGGAGGAGCAAAGTAAGTTAAGTATCCAGGTACCCACATCATGAAACACTGGTTGCGGTGGTAGAAAAATGATCAAAAATACTAATGGAATATTGTCCTATATTCTCTCGAACCAGCAGGAAGTACCTCCAGGTTTGAACATGGATCTACTTTTTCTCACCATTTGTGTCAATGATCTTGACTTCAATAGGCAGAGACACTTTCAAATGGATCCAATGTAGGAATACGAGGACAAAAGAAATAAGCAGGAGTAGAGATTAAGGCCCGTTGAACCTATTTCATCATTCAATATGATCATGGCTGATTTGGGTGATAGTTCATTTCCTGCTTGCTCCCCATTGTCCTTTGTCCTCTGAGCCCATATGTCTGGTGGGCAAAAGTGAGGACTGCAGATGCTGGAAATCAGAGTCGAGATTAGAGTCGTGCTGGAAAAGCACAGCAGGTCAGGCAGCATCCGAGGAGCAGGAAACTCGACGTTTTGGGCAAAAGCCTTTCATCAGGAATCAGATTGCTGTGCTTTTCCAGCACCACTCTAATCTAGACCCATATATATGGTGATTTAGCCTTTAATTAGAGTCAATTCACAACCCTATGGAGAGATTTCTAAAGATTCAAAACCTCTTGACTGAGAAGATTTCCTCTCACCTCAGTCCTGAGCAATCAACTATATTATCCTGAGACTGTTTTCTTGTGTTCTCACTTCCCCCAACCAGCAGAAATAATTTTCAGTAACTATCCTGTCAAACTCTTTCAGAATTTTGTGCATACATTTTGATTAAATCATCTGAAACTCTAGAGAATATAGACATAGTTCAGTCAGCCTCTCACCAAACAACAGTCTCTTATTCCAGGGACCACTCTCATGAACTTTGACTATGCTGTCCTCCGTGTTGGCATATCCTTTAAATATGGAGAGCAAAATTGCACATGATACACCAGGTATCATTTCAACAAAACTCTGCATAATTATAGTAAGTCATCTTTATTCATCTCCTTTAATTCCCTTGCAGTAAAGATCAAGGCACTGTTTCCTTTTCTAATTGCTTGCTGTATCTGCATACTAACTATTTGGAGTTCCGTGATAAGTATGTCCAAGTCTCTCTCAACACCAAGACTCGCATGTTTCACATCTTTCAAATTCTATTTTTCTTTGTTTTTATCAAACTCAATAACCTCATTCTTGCCCACTTTATATGTTGAAAAGTGTGGTGCTGGAAAAGCGCAGCAGGCCAGGCAGCATCCGAGGAGCAGGAGAATCGACGTTTTGGGCATAAGCCCTTCTTCAGGAAGCGCTTATGCCCGAAACGTTGATTCTCCTGCTCCTCGGACGCTGCCTGGCCTGCTGCGCTTTTCCAGCACTACACTTTTCAACTCTGGTCTCCAGCATCTGCAGTCCTCATTTTCTCCTCCTTGCCCACTTTATAGTTCATCTTGTTGACCACCCAATCTGTCTATTTCTATTCAGCCTCTTTGAATCCTCTTCACAACTTACATTTTCACTTAGCTTTGTATTATTGGCAAATCTAGCTATATTATTGTCAAAATCTTTGTTCAAGCCATGAAATTGTAAATAGCAGAAAACACAACATTGATCCATGCAGTAATCACGGTGTGCTAACTTAAAAATTTTCTGTTTATGACTACTTATTGCTTCTTGTACAATAACTGGTTCTCTTCCCATGCTGTATTATCCCACTCAATCGCCCAGTTTTGGTTGTTAATGTTTTTTGTGGCACTTTATCGAATGCCTTTTGGAAGTCTAAGTATAAACATCTACCGGTTTCCCTAAATATGTCCTGTTATTTGCCTTCTCAATAGTTCTAATAAATTTGTTAAACATTATTTCCCTTTCATAAAACTGTGTTGACTTTGTCTGATCATAGTATAACTTTCTAACTTCATTGTTGGATTTCTTGTATAATAGGAGCCAGCACTTTCCTATCAACTTCCTGCAAGTCCCTGTCTTCTCCCTCTTTCCTTTCTTGGATAACAGTGTCATATTTTCAGACTGGGCTCAGATAGGCTGGCCAAATTACAGGCCAATAAACATCAATACAGTTAACTATTAGGTGAATCAGCTGGTTTCAGGCTAAATTCAATGGTCTTGATGATTCCACTTTAAAGATGTAGTTAACTGAGTTAGTTGTACTTCCGGAGATTCATGCTAGAGTTTAAAATCTGCAATTTCTGCATTTGGAAAGAGAGCCAACAATAACAGGCAAGACTTAGACATTGCAGATAATGTAAGAAGAGAGAGAGAAAAAGAATGAGAGAGGCAGGAGGTTCCAGACCTAGCTTTAAGCTGCTCAGGAAATGTGCTTAAACACACAAACATGTACCAGTAATTCAATCATGATCAGAAAGTATCCATAGTCCACATTCCAACCCCATTTGGAAAAACCCAAAGACATTGACCTCTTGAGTGTGAAAGGCTTCACAATTCACTCATGGTCATAAAAAAACATATATTTCATTTGTAACTTGTATGATAGCAGGTAATTAGCCTGTAATTGTCAGTCTTTAATGGTTAAATATTTCAGCTGATTGACATTGTTAGCTTTTTAATGAGATAGGAATATAGATATTTTCAACCCTCCATAGGGTTGCCAACCTGTTCAGAGATGTTATTATACACTTCTGGAGCAAGTGGGATTTGAGCCAGGCTTTCTGGTCTAGAGGTAGGGACACTTCCACTGTGCCACAGGAGTGGTATGGAATATGGAATACACAGTAAACGCATTAGGTGGTCATCTCAACTGGGGTTTTAAAAAATGTCTATTTTTGTACAAGGTCAATTTAATGTTCCATTAAATTTAGTTTATTAAACCTCCACATTTTATAAACCTTACTTAATTATATACAATATACAATACATATAAAATAAATGTTGCAATCAGTACTGTAAGATTTATACTTTTTAATTCTCTTGATGTAGGCATTGCAGGCTGGTTAGCATTTATTGCCAATCCCTAGTTCTCCTTGAGAACGTGATGATGACCTGCCTTCTTGAACTGCTGCAGTCCGTCTGCTGTAGGCAGACCCACAATGATGTTAGGAAAGAAATTCCAGGATCCTGAACCAGCAATACTAAAGGAATGGTGATATATTTCTAAGTCAGAATGGTGAAGGGTGTTGTTCTCAGATATCTGCTGCTCTAATCTTTTTGAGCAGGTTATTGCTGAGCAGGTACTGCTTGATAGCACTGTTGGTGACACCTTCCATCTCTTCACTGATGATTGAGAGTAGACTTATTGGGCAGAAATTGGTTGGGTTGGATTTGTCCTGCTTTGTGTACAGGATGTACCTTAGCAATTTTCCTCGTTACTGGGTAGATACCAGTATCTGTACTAGAAAAACTTAACTAAGGGTGCAGCATGTACTGGAGTACAGGTCTTCAATAATATTCCTGAAATCTTGTCAGGGCCTAAAGCCTTTGCAGTATCCAGTGCCTCCAATTATTTTTTGATGTCACGTGGTGTGAATCAAATTCACTGAAGATTGGCATCTATGATGTTGGGGATCACTGGAGACTGAGATGGATTATTCACTCAGGCCTTCTGGCTAAAGTTATTGCATATGCTTCAGCCTTATCTTCTGCTCTGACATACTCTGGATTATGTGTTCAGTTGCACATTAACTATTGTTCAGATCCAACACTTTCTGGTTTGGTTACTCTAATATATTGTCACTGGATGCATTATGTTTTTGATGTCTCATTTTTCTTTGAGTTTAAAGTAGACTTGTTCCCTGTTACCAAGCTGTTACACCAGTCAGCACCTGATAGATTCCTATTGTGAATACTGACTCTAAAGTAAATAACATTTTTAAATTAATTCTAATAAATGTATTAATTGAAAAAAATTATCATTAAAAGTTAACCAATATAATGCCCAATTTAGTGCTAAACTAATATTTAATGCTAAATTGATGGTACTGTATTTTTCAATTGAAATTTGTTGGAAATATTAAAAATGCAAATAGTAATTCATATCTTATTCATGGAAATTGGAAGCTGATACAAGTGGAAATGTTGGCATAATATGCTTTGCGTATGTACTGTTAAAATTATTTTACTCCTGTTCCTCATACATTATATTTCCATGTTCTCTGCTCTGGATGATGAAAGAATGAAGAAATCCAGAGATAACTTTGGGGTGACAGAATATTCATAGGTAGAGGGATGACTGGCAAGTGGGAGACTTTCAAAAGAGAAAGAATGAGAGTTCAGGGCATTTTGTTCCTGTTAGAGTGAAAGGTAAAACTGGTAAGAGTCAGGTAAAGATATTGAGGCTCTGGTTGAGAATAAGAGAGAGTAATTTATTAGGTGTAGAAAACTAGGATCAAATGAATCTCTTGAAGAGTCTAAGGGATGTAGGAGCATTCTTAAGAGGGAAATCAGGAGAGCAGAAAGAGATAGCCTTGGCAGATAAGATTAAGGGTAATCCAAAGAGATTCTACAAGTACATTAAGAGCAAAACAGCTACTAGGGAGAGAAAAGGGTCCCTTAAAGATTAACAAGGTCATCTTTGAGTGAAACCTCAGGAGATGGGAGAGGTACTAAATGAATATTTTGCATTTGGTTTTACTGTGGAGAAAAAGATAGGGGCTAGGGAACTCAGAAGTAAATGTTGATGTTTTGAAAACAGTACACATTGCAGAAGAGTAACTGCTGAAAGTCTTTAAAAAAAAAGTGGATTAATCTCCAGGACCTGATCGTGTGTATCCCAGGACATTATAGGAAGTTAGGGAAGAAATTGCAGGGCTTCTGGCAGAGATACTTGCATTATCAACATCCATTGTGAGGTGCCGGAGGATTGGAGAGTGGATAATATAGTATCTTTATTTAGGAAAGTTTGTAAAGAGAAGCCTGAGAAGACCTGTGAGTCTGACATGAGTGGTGGGTAAGTTATTGGAGGGGATTGTGAGAGAAAGGATTTACATGCATTTGGGGAAGCAAGAACTGATTAGGGATAGTCAGCTTAGCTTTGTGCATGGCAAATTGTGTCTCACACACTTGATTGAGTTTTTTGAGAATGTAACCAAAAGGATTGAGGGCAGAGTGGTAGTTGTTGTTTACATGGACTTTAGTAAAGCCTTAGGCAAGGTTTCGCAAAGTAGACTAATTAATAAAGTTAGACCATATGGGATTCAGAGTGAGCTTGTCAATTGGATACAAAATTGGCTTGATGGTAGGAGACAGAAGATGGTGGTAAAGGGTTGTTTATCAGTTTGGAGGTCTGTGATCAGAGGTCAGTGCTGAGTCCATTTCTGTTTGTGATTTGTATAATCAATTTGGATGAGAATTTAAGAGGCATGGTTAGTAAGTTTGCAAATAACAACAAATTGTTGGTATAGTCAACAGTGAAGAAGTTTGTGAGATTACAAAATAATCTTGATCAATTAGGCCAATGAGCTGAGGAGTGGCGGATGGAGTTTAATTTGGATGAATATGACGTATTGCATTTTGGTAAAATGAACAATGGCAGGATGTATCCACGTAATGGTAGGGCCCTGGGTAGTGTTGTCAAACAGAGAGACCTAAGGGTTCAGGAACATAGTTCTTTGAAAGTTGCGTTGCAGGTAAACAGAGTGGTTAAGAAGGCGAGAACGTGTTTAGCACACTTGTTTTCATTGCTAAGAACATATCGGAGTTAGGACATGTTGACGTTGTACAGGATGTTGATGAATACTGTATACAGTTCTGTTTGCCCTGCTATAGGAAGGATATTATTAAATTGGAGAGGGTTCAGAAAAGATTTACCAGGATGTTGCCAGGACTGGAGGGTTTGAGTTTTAATGATAGGCTGTATAGGCTATGACATTTTTCACTCGCGTGTAGGAGGTTGAGGGGTAGCCTTATAGAGTTTTATAAAATTATGAGGGGCATAGGTAAGGTGAATAACAAAGGTTTTTAACCTAACTTGGGGGACTTCAAAACTCAGGGGCATATTTTTAAGGTGAGAGGAGAAAGATTTAAAAGGGACCTCAGGAACACCTTTTACACATAGAGAGTCATTCATATGTGGAATGATTGGCTCGAGGAAGTGATAGATGCAGGTACAGTTAGAATATTTAAAAGTCATTTAAAAGTCATCAGGTACGTGAATAGAAGGGTTTAGAGGGACATGAACCAAACACAGGCAGGTGGGACTAGTTTAGTTTGGGAAATTTGGATTAGGGATTTTGATGTGTCAATGTGCTTATCTCACTGAGATATCCACTTTAGTATGGTCCTCATCAAATTTTAAGAAGTTTGATTGAATCAGATGTTTTGCTGTTCAAAGTTGCTTATCTCACTGAAATATGCACTCTAGTATGAACTGGACTGAAGGGTCTGCTTCTATGCTGTACAGCTCTATGACTCGAAGACATGTTTGGTTAAGATGTTCCTATTCTTATGGAGCAATCTGTGGTTGATTCAGGTTGCCTGGTATAAGATGTAGTTTCTGGTGTGAGTTTACCTCTAACAGCGTGTTTACCTGATATGGAAATAGTTATGTAATCTCCTGTAACATAAAAAACTGGACATGAATATGGTATTCAAGGACCCAACAGACCTTTAGGTACAAATACTACATTTCTCAGAAAAGTAAATATCTGGGCAAATATGTTATTAATTTGCAACAGAGCAGCATGCTGAGGTAAAATGGAATTTGAAATCATTTTACTCTCAGATGTTATCTTCAAATAACCTATCTTCAAATCTTTCTCCAGGTTGGGGGAGTCCAGAACTAAAGGGCATAGGTTTAAGCTGAGAAGGGAAAGATATAAATCAGACCTTAGGGACAACTTTTTCCCAGAGAGTGAGCTTATGTGTTTATGGAATGAGCTGCCAGAGGAAGTGGTGGAGGCTGGTACGATTACAACATTTAAAAGGCATCCGAATGACTGCATGAATAGACGGGTTTGGAGGGATATGGGCCAAAAGCAGGCAAATGAGACTAGATTAATTTAGGACATCTGGTCAGCATGGATGAGTTGAACTGAAGGATCTGAACAACTCTATGACATAACAGAGCATTGTTTAGACTGTTTAGTTTTACTCCATGGCTAAGGTGTCAATTTGCATTATCTTACAATCAAATAAGGTATGATGTAGTGGTAATGTCACTGGACTAATAATCCACACAGACTGATACTCTGAAGGACACAGGTTCAAATTGCACTATGACAGCTGGTGGAGTTTAAATTCAATCTGGCAGATAAAGCTAGTCACCAGTAACTGTATCCATGAAGCTACTATTGATAGTAGTAAATATGATTCACTGTCCTTAAGAGAAAGAAATTATCCTTAACCTGGTCTGGCCTACATGTGACTCCAGACCCACTGTAACATCGTTGAGCCACCCCCCCCCCCCCCCCCCCCCCCAAATAGGCCGAACAAATGGGGGTGAGCAACAAGCAGCAATTCCTGTATCCCATGAAAGAATAAAAAAGAACTGTTAGCAAATGAAGTAATGACTGGCCAAGAAGCATCATTCGAAATCAAGGTATCAATAGATAATGGCTAAAAAAAACTAGGAGACATAACTTTGTAACACAGCCACTTATTCACTGATTCAACAACCTCAGCCTGAAGGAAAATAGAAAACCTTGAAATGAAAAATTATATTTCTCAGAAATGATTGGACTGTTAACCTGTCAAACCCATTCCAAGTGAATTTTGGCAGTGCAGTTGTTGGGAGCATTTTATGTTTCCATCCTGTAATTTAATTTTTAAATGACTTATAAGTAAGCTATCTAAAAGTGCAATCTGTAAAATTATTTGGCTTCCAATGTCTGAAATTATAAAGTTAATGCATTTTTCTCACAGGAACCTGAAGTAATTCTTCGAAGGTGGGCATCGCATCACCGACTGCCTTTTATTTCCAAAAGCTTAACCTTTGACAATAGCACTGCTTCTCACTGAGTCAGGTGCTCAGTCTCTCCATAACCCTGATATTTTTTTCTTTTATGTCAGCCAAGCCCCTCTGGTGTTGTTGATCTGGCCCAATCAATCAGGGAGCCTATTTTCTATGAGGTCCAGCTGGCTGACCTTGTTACAATCCCTACACAATCCTTTTCAGGAACAACCAGACCAATCCATTTGTATTGCTAGCTATTGTTTTGCTCCTGTTTTAAGCTATGTGACTGGCTCACAATTTCTGCATGAAAGGCAAGTGGTTTGTGTCCATTTGTACAGAGTAAACGAGAATTTGTTTGACTTCAGCTGCAATTAAAATTTTATGCCGTGGGAGTAAATGAGAGAACATTCAAAAAAAGGCCTCCTGTGAATTTTGGTTGGATAAATAGCTGACAGGTAAATGATGATTTAAAAGATTACTGCTGATCAAATCTATTCCAACGGTAGTTGGAATTTTTGGGGCAATAATTCATTAGTCTCAATATTATTCTGCAACCAATGCATTGGAGTCTTAATTGTTTAAAAGTTTGACTTAGTAAATGAACGCGTGGATCATTTGTTTACAGCACTTGACAGAACTGTATTATCTACATAGGACTATATCTGACTCACTAAATTTGATGAGAAAGGTTCTTAGATAATATTTTATTTCACGTGCAGGCAGCATATATATAGATCGCAAAATTCTTTCTAACATTATAATGGATCCAGATCACAGTATACCTGTTAATATCATGGTTCCAGAAAACTGAAGAGTTTGTTTTCACAATCTGTGGATTTGACTTGCTCCCTAATTAGCTTTGTTGGTCTCCTATTAATTTTCAAGGCAGCAAGATAGTTCTGAATGAGAAGGATCATTCAGCCGATTGTTCCAAAACAACCTGTAGTGCCCTAACTGTAGGATCCGTGTTGAATCTTAGACAGAATCAATGTCTTCACTGGCCCTGAAGCTTTACTGTGACTTCCACTATCAACAAATTCTCATCCTGAGTGTCCTGCTGGTCTGCCTCTGTTAGAATATTTGTGTTACCTTTGTGGAATCAGGTTTCTGATCCTCTGCATTCTTCAGTTTGTTTAATCTGCTGCTTCAGGATCTCGGTTGCTGTAGATTCTGCTCCTGTGGAGTGGATTTTGCCATGTGCTATAGATTCTGCCCTCTGCCCCCCACCCCCAGCTAAAACGTGGGATCCTACTCCCACCCACAATAGTGCTGGAAACAATGCTATTTCCTTCATGATGAAACCTTCTCTCCTTTCTTGGTTTTAAGGCTTGCTTTGGATCAGATGGCCTCCAGTTCTATAATGGGGGAAATGGGTGGGAGGGTGAAGTGGCTACATTGAACTCGTGAAGGAGGTCACAAGAGCTTCAATCGGCCAAAGGGTAGACAGGATGCCAGGTATCTTCCCTCCTCCCATCCACAGAATTACAGACATGTTTTGGGTGGGTAGGTAGGCAGCAGGAAGGCCACCTGTTATAATTTCCATACTGTTAGGAATTGTAAAGTTCAGACCCATGTTACTGATTCAACTCTCCTTTGCTCCTTTCTGCTTGTTAGCTCTGATGTTCCTTTTTAATTCACACATGGAATGTGGGCATCACTGGCTGGGCCAACATTTAGTGCCCTTCCCTAGGGCCCTTGAGAATTGGGTGATGGGCTGCCTTCTCGCTGTCGTCCATAGTGCCATTTAGTAAGGACTTTCATGATTTTGACCCAGCAACACTGAAGGAATGGTGATATATTTCCAGGTCAAGATGGGGAGTGGCTTGGAGGAAAACTTGCAGGTGCTAGTGTTCCCATGTATCTGCTGCTTTGTCCTTTCAGATTATAGTGACCCTGAGTTTGGAAGGTGCTGCCTAAGGAGCCTTGGTGAATTTCTGTGGCCAATCTTAGAACATAGATAGAACATAGAACAATACAGCACAGAACAGGCCCTTCGGCCCACGATCTTGTGCCGAACTTCTATCCTAGATTAAGCACCCATCCATGTACCTATCCAAATGCCGCTTAAAGGTCGCCAATGAATCTGACTCTACCACTCCCTCGGGCAGCGCATTCCATGCCCCCACCACTCTCTGGGTAAAGAACCCACCCCTGACATCTCCCCTATACCTTCCACCCTTCACCTTAAATTTATGTCCCCTTGTAACACTCTGTTGTACCCGGGGAAAAAGTTTCTGACTGTCTACTCTATCTATTCCTCTGATCATCTTATAAACCTCTATCAAGTCACCCCTCATCCTTCGCCGTTCCAACGAGAAAAGGCCGAGAACTCTCAACCTATCCTCGTACGACCTACTCTCCATTCCAGGCAACATCCTGGTAAATCTTCTCTGCACCCTCTCCAAAGCTTCCACATCTTTCCTAAAGTGAGGCGACCAGAACTGCACACAGTACTCCAAATGTGGCCTAACCAAAGTCCTGTACAGCTGCAACATCACCTCACGACTCTTGAATTCAATCCCTCTGCTAATGAACGATAATACTCCATAGGCCTTCTTACAAACTCTATCCACCTGAGTGGCAACCTTCAAAGATCTATGTACATAGACCCCAAGATCCCTCTGTTCCTCCACCTGACCAAGAACCCTACCATTAACCCTGTATTCCGCATTCTTATTTGTTCTTCCAAAATGGACAACCTCACACTTGGCAGGGTTGAACTCCATCTGCCACTCCTCAGCCCAGCTCTGCATCATATCTAAGTCCCCCTGCAGCCGACAACAGCCCTCCTCACTGTCCACAACTCCACCTATCTTTGTATCATCTGCAAATTTACTGACCCACCCTTCGACTCCCTCATCTAAGTCATTAATAAAAATTACAAACAGCAGAGGACCCAGAACTGATCCCTGCGGAACTCCACTTGTAACTGGACTCCATGCTGAATATTTACCATCTACCACCACTCTCTGACTTCGACCGGCTAGCCAGTTTTCTATCCAATTGGCCAAATTTCCCTCTATCCCATGCCTCCTGACTTTCCGCATAAGCCTACCATGGGGAACCTTATCAAATGCCTTACTAAAATCCATGTACACTACATCCACTGCTCTACCCTCATCCACATGCTTGGTCACCTCCTCGAAGAATTCAATAAGACTTGTAAGGCAAGACCTACCCTTCACAAATCCGTGCTGGCTGTCCCTAATCAAGCAGTGTCTTTCCAGATACTCATAAATCCTATCCCTCAGTACCCTTTCCATTACTTTGCCTACCACAGAAGTAAGACTAACTGGCCTGTAATTCCCGGGGTTATCCCTATTCCCTTTTTTGAACAGGGGCACAACATTCGCTACTCTCCAGTCCCCTGGTACCACCCCAGTTGCCAGTGAAGACGAGAAGATCATTGCCAACGGTACTGCAATTTCCTCTCTTGCTTCCCACATAATCCTAGGATATATCCCGTCAGGCCCGGGGGACTTGTCTATCCTCAAGTTGTTCAAAATGTCCAACACATCTTCCTTCCTAACAGGTATCTCTTCTAGCTTATCAGTCCGTTTCACACTCTCCTCTTCAACAATACGGTCCCTCTCGTTCGTAAATACTGAAGAGAAGTACTTGTTCAAGACCTCTCCTATCTCTTCCGACTCAATACACAGTCTCCCACCACTGTCCTTGATCGGACCTACCCTCGTTCTCGTCATTCTCAGGTTTCTCACATACGCATAGAATGCCTTGGGGTTATCCTTGATCCTATCCGCCAGGGATTTTTCATGCCCTCTCTTAGCTCTCCTAATCCCTTTCTTCAGGTCCCTTCTGGCTATCCTGTATCCCTCCACTGCTCTGTCTGAACCTTGTTTCCTCAACCTTATGTAAGCCTCCTTCTTCCTCTTTACTAGACATTCAACCTCCCTCGTCAACCAAGGCTCCCTCACACGACCATTTCTTTCCTGCCTGATCGGTACATACATATCAAGGACACGTCGTATCTGCTCCTTGAAAAAGTCCCACATTTCCACCACATCCTTCCCTGACAGCCTATGCTCCCAACGTATGCTCCTCAAATCCTGTCTTACAGCATCGTAATTTCCCTTCCCCCAATTGTAAAAACTTCCTTGTTGTGCGCACCTATCTCTCTCCATAACCAAGGTGAAAGTCACAGAATTGTGGTCGCCATCACCAAAATGTTCACCCACTAACAAGCCCACCACTTGTCCCGGTTCGTTACCGAGTACCAAATCCAATATGGCCTCCCCTCTGGTTGGACAATCTACATACTGCGTTAGAAAAGCTTCCTGGACACACTGCACAAACACCGCCCCATCCAATCTACTTGATCTAAAGAGCTTCCAATCAATATTTGGGAAGTTGAAGTCGCCCATGACTACGACCCTGTGGCTTCTGCACCTTTCCAAAATCTGTTTCCCAATCTGTTTCTCCACATCTCTGCTGCTATTGGGGGGCCTATAATAAACACCCAACAAGGTGACTGCACCTTTCCTATTTCTGACTTCAGCCCACAATACCTCCAGAGGCAGATCCCCCTCAAACTTCCTTTCTGCAGCCGTTATACCATTTCTAATTAGCAATGCCACCCCCCCTCCTTTTTTACCACCCTGTAAAATCTTGTGGATAATACACACTGCTGTTACTGAGCATCAATAATAGAGGTAGTGAATATTTGAAGACGTGGTGCTGATCAAGCTGGTTGCTTGTCCAACACAAATCCTACCTTTTCCAGAAATGAACTCAGTGATCCAGGAATCTAACGCCTTCCCTTGTGCTCCAACTCTTCAGACACCATTCATCCCATCTGCCTTATTCTATACTCACCAACATGTGGCATTGGGATGTGATAGCCCAGTGATATTATTAATTCACAGATTCTGGTGATGTTCCAGAGACCTGGGTTTGAATCGTGACATGTGGCAGAATTTGAATTCAATTAATATTTTTAATTAAAAATCTAACGATGACCATGAAACCACTGTCGAATTTTGGGAAAACCCATCTGGTTCATAAGTGCCTTTTAGAAATGGAAACTGCTGTCTTTACCTGGTCTGGCCTATAGTGTGATTCAAGACTGACAACAATGTGTTTGACACTTAACTGCATCCTGCACAATTAATGATGGAAAATAAAATGGTGGCCTGGCGAGTGATGTCCACATCCCATTCAGGAATAATAAAAATCCCAGAGATTGTAAGACCTTGAGGTCTTGCTTTTTCAATCTGCCACCTAACTCCCTAAATGTTTTTGCAGAGCCTTACCCCTCTATCTATCTATCTCATTGGTCGCAATGTAAACCACAATCTGTTGACTGTTTGCACTCACCCTTCAGAACCCTGCAGCTGTATGGTGACATCCTTGACCCTGGCTTCAGGGATACAACACCCCACCCTGTGCCTGAATAATATGTGAATATAAATGTGGGTGTCTGTGAAATTGCACTTCCTTATTTGTTTACTGTTACAAAACATGCTTCTCCACTTAACAAGCCTTATCCTGATTATTATCATGGCATGTTCACGTCCAGATGGAAACTTCTGGGTAGTTGCCACCATTGTTGAAGCTAACTTTACTTAACCTTGGCTGGCAACATTGAAAAATGACAAGAAATAAAGGAAAAAAAACTGGTGGAAATGTAGAGCTGGTTTGTTGACATCTTAAAAACGAAAAGAGGTTAACAATTAGACACATTTACCATAATGTAGTAACATGTCCCTAGATGCTGTGAATTAAGGATCAAAGTTGATGGCGAAAGATGTGGTTGATGAGTTGAGGTTTAAAGAAGGCTTTTGAAGTGAGAGTCTAAGGGAAGGGTGTGGAAGAGAAGTCTCTGAAGGCTCTGTGACCAGTGGGCCTTTCTTTAATGATCAGCATTGCCCCTTCCATGGATGTTAGAGGTATGCTACCCTCCAGCTGCTTGACTCCTGTAATCTTCAGTTGGTCACAGCCTTCACATGTAAGAGAGAAAGAGTTCATTAGTGAATGTTGTACAAGGGGTGCAAGTTTTGTGTATATTATTGCTAAGAACTGACATTACCTGGGAATCGTGACAGTGGGTTCTAAAACTTGCAACAGTGCTAACTGTACTAAGTGGGTGAGATGAAGTATGTTAATGTAAGTTATTTGGCACAAGTCTCATTTTATAGAGATTGGTGGGTGAATAGAGGTTCAACTTATAGTATTGAAATTTCAAGGATTTGGTTGATTGACATTTTTTATTGAGCTGTAGATTTTTTAACATAGTGAAAAGTTATGAATTAATCTCTTTCTTAAGAAAAAACATTTTTACGCATGGAGCTGCTACCTTAGAGTTCATTTTTTTTCCATGCAACAGACAGTGCATTTTTCCCATACTGTAGCTCCTGTAACCTAAAGTTAGAGATTCCACATCATAAGCAATTAATTACCTCGGTGAATTCAAGATTTCCTACTTTCTAGTAAGCTTGGGTATCTGTTGTTAATGTGTGTAACTATGCTCCACTCCTTGTCACCTCCCTCTCCCTCACCCCTGATGCAGCCCTTCTCTCCCCTGTTTCCTTCTCCTGTTCCTCCATGCAGCGTCCCTATCCATGTCCACTCGCCCTCTTGCTGTGGCCCTCCATCTACCCAGTCCTGCAGACTCCCACACTCTTCAGGCAAAACACTTCTTTCACTGCCTCTGCCTCTGGGCTTATCTTTTCCACCAAGACTACCATCCACCTTCCAAGGACCCCTTCGCCCACCTCCAACACACCCCATCCACCTTGGACACCCATGCCAGTCTTTTACCCACCCTTGATCTCTTTCTTTCCAACTGCCACCGGGCATTGACGCCTCAACGTGTCCACCCCCCTCACCCACTCCAACCTCTTGTCTTCACAATGTGCATCCCTCCACTCCAACCCCAACCTCACCATCAAACCAACGGACAAAAGGGGTGCAGTGGTAGTTTGACCTCTACACCGCTGAAGCTCGGTGCCAACTTGAAGACAACTCCTGCTATTGCTCCCTTGACCGTGACCTCACCTCCCATCACCAAACCATCATCTCCCAGACCGTACACAACCTCATCACCTCAGGGGATCTCTCACCCACAGATTCCAACCTCCTAGTTCAAGACCCCACACTGTCCAGTTCTACCTCCTACCCGAGATCCACAAGCCTGACTACCCTAGCTGACCCATCATCTCGACCTGCCCCTACCCCACCCAACGCATCTCCACCTACCTCAATACTGTCCTATCCCCCCAGTCCAGGAACACCCCACATATGTTTGGGACACCACCCACGCCCTCCACCTCCTCTAAGACCTTCGTTTCACTGCCCCCCAATGCCTCATCTTCACCATGGACATCCAATCCCTCTACACCTTCATCTGCCATGACAAGGGCCTACAAGCCCTCAGTTTCTTCCACTCCCGATGTCCCCACTAGTACCCTTCCACTGACACTCTCATTCATTTGGCTGAACTGGTCCTCACTCTCAATTATTTCTCCTTTGAATCATCCAGACGAAAAGGGTAGCCATGAGCACCCCAGCTATGCCTGTCTCTTTGTCGGTTAAATGGAACAGCCCATCTTCCATAGTTACACCAGCACCACTCACCATCTTTTCCTCTGCTACATTGATGACGGCATCTGCACCACCTCGTGCTCCCACGAGGAGGTTGAACAGTTCATCAACTTCACCAACACATTCCACCCCAACCTTTATTCACCTGGACCATCTCAGACACCTCCCTCCCCTTCCTGGACCTCTTCATCTCTATCAACGGTGACCAGCCAGACACTGACATCTTCTACAAACCCACTGACTCCCACAGCTACCTGGAATACACCTCCTCCCACCCTGCCTCCTGTAAAAGTGCTATCCCTTATTCTCAATTCCTCCGCCTCCGCTGCATCTGCTCCCAGGAGGACCAGTTCCACCACAGAACGCACCAGATGGCCTTCTTCTTTAAAGACCGCAATTTGGTTGATGATGCCCTCCAATGCATCTCATCCATTTCCTGCACCTCCACCCTCAGAAGCCACCCGTCCAACTGCAACAAGGTCAGCACCCCCCGGTCCCCACCTTCCACCCCACCAACCTCTGTATACATCACATTATCCTCCACCATTTCTCCCACCACTAGAGATATATTTCCCTCCCCACCCCTATCCACTTCCCATAAAGACTGTTCCCTCCACAACTCTCTCATCAGGTCCATGCCCCTCACTAACCCACCCTCCCCTCCTGCACCTTCCCCTGCCACCGCAGGAATTGCAAAACCTGCGGCCACACCTCCCCGCTCATCTCCATCTAAGGCCCCGAAGGAGCCTTCCACATCTATCAAAGTTTCACCTGCACTTCTACACGTCATTTAGTGTATCTGTTGCTCCCGATGTGGTCTCCTCTACATTGGAGAGACAGGATGCCTACTCGGAGCGCTTCAGAGAATATCTCCGGGACACCTGCACTAATCAACCCCACCGGCCTGTGGCTGAACATTTCAACTACCCTTCCCACTCCACCAAGAACATGCAGGTCCTGGGCCTCCTCCATCGCCACTCCCTAACCACCTGACGCCTGGAGAAAGAATGCTTCGTCTTGTGCTTCGAGACCCCCCCCAACTCCACAGCATCAATGGGGTTTTCACCCCTTTCCTCATTTCCCTTCCCCCTACCTTATCCCAGATTCAACTTGGCACCGCCCTCATGATCTGTCCATATACCTTCCCACCTATCCGCTCCACCCTCCCCTCTGACCTTTACCCCCCTCCCCCAAATCTCCCTATTGCACTCTTAGCTACCTTCTCCCCAGCCCCACACCTCTCCCATTTATTTCACCACCCCCTCGGCTCACAGCCTCATTCCTTATGAAGTGCTTTTGCCCAAAACGTCAACTCTCCTGCTGCTCAGATGCTGCCTGACCTGCCGTGCTTTTCCAGCACCACAC
Source organism: Chiloscyllium punctatum (assembly GCF_047496795.1). NCBI lineage: Eukaryota > Metazoa > Chordata > Chondrichthyes > Orectolobiformes > Hemiscylliidae > Chiloscyllium > Chiloscyllium punctatum. Next base: position 35,051,255 of record NC_092749.1, on the reverse strand, counting down.
TCTCAACTTCCACACTCTTCACCCACTCCCCCAATTTCTGTTGCCTCTCGTGCTCACCCACGTCCCTTGTCTTCCACAAACCCCCTGATCCCCAAACAAGAGAACACCAACAGCTTCCCTTAATATTCCCAGTCGCCTAGTAGCCTTTCACTGTCTCCCCTAGCTCTCTTACAGCTCACCAATATTGTCCCAGCAGCCTGCTGCCACCTTGTCTTCTCCCCCCATCCCTTGCAGTATCTTGACTCCCTGCCTCTGGACCTGGCAGTTTTTCAGGAAGCTGCTCCTCTTCACAGCCTTGTTGACTAAAGGCTGCTGCTGGCAACAGTTTCCCATCCTAGTCTCAGCAAAATTGTGGCTGAACACCCCCAACCTGGGCTTTGTCCTGTGGGGACTTGCTCATTCCCATCACATAACTGCTTGCTGCTTCTCCAAACAAAGGTTGCTTCTCTCCAGCGCTTATTGAGTAGTGAACCTATCACCAACAAACATGGCAGAGACCTAACCTGTGATTAGAAGATTAGCTCCTCACCATTTCCTTCTATCTTACTTTCTTCTGGTCAGACTTGTGAATGAATTTCCTTTGATCTTCAGGAGTGGAGTTGCACACTGGCCCTCATATTTTGAGTACGGCATCGATCATTTGAGCTGAGCAGTATATTTCTATGGTGTAATATCCTGTACAGTTCTTTGATTTATTTTTATTAGTAAATTCTGTCTCTGTCTCCTGTATATTATGTCATTTGGCCACAAAATGTAATATGAAGATTAGCTTTCTTCTAAATTGTCTACGAATGATGTGAATGATGGAGTGCAAGGATAAGAGAACTCTGTCACTTCCTTCCAGACAGGCTCTTTCCACATATCGTTATTTTGTTTCTCCCTTCTAATGCCAAAGCAATATTTAATCCAATCCTGCTCACTAAATTGCCATTAATCCCATGAGATGTAACCTTTTAAATGCTCTGTGTTTATCAACAGTGTATGTCTTATAATAATTTAGTATAACTGGCAATAAAAAATTTAAAGAGTAAAAAGTGAGTTGAGTATGTTCATGGTGAATAAAGAATTAGTACGTGAGAGCCATACTAAGTGCCTAGAAAATCAGTTTAGCAAAACAATTATTCATATTACAGCTTTTCAACATTAGAGAATTTGTAATTCTTTACTAATCATGATGAGATAATTTATGATGTCGTTATGATCAGCTGAGGAGGGAATATCAATTCCCCTCTTAATTCTCTCTTGGTCGGTCATAAAAAATATTTTTATTTCTTATTAAGCATGTAGCTATCACACTTCATATGGAATGTAATTAACTAAATTAATACAAAGAGCCAAATTGTAAGATTTTCTAGAGTGAAGGAAAAGAGGAATTTATCACAAACTACCCTGAAAAAGATATAATATGACATCAAGCATGCAGAGCAGGCCGTCTTACACTAACTATTATGCAAAGGGAAAGGAATAATTGGGAATGTCATTATGAGAGACCCCTTCGGGATGAGTGACATTGATTTCACAAAGCTTGCTTTCATCAGTGGTCAGGTGATCATTACAACCATTTTAGATCTGTATTTGTTCTTTATTATAAATCATTTAAGTCAATTGAGGTCTCAGATACTAAAAAAAAATCACATAATGGTAACTGAATTTATGTCTGCCATCATAAATATGGTTCATACAACAATAATAGTCAAGTGTATTTTTTTCCCATACTCACCTCAGCTCTGTTAACACTAGCACTAATTTTACCGAAGAGGAAAGGGAGTAAACTAAAAATGAATTATTGGGTAACTGCAGCGTGCCAGTACAATTAGCAAAGAGAACATATTGCTTCTGATATTATGGCTGCAATTGGATACAAGAGAGTGGAGCCAAACAGACAGTGCCATGAGGCTGAACAACACAGAGCAGCTGTTCTTAAGGTATGTTGAGGACAAGGAGGCAGAATCCAGTTTGGGGATAATTACAATGATGTTTGATGAGCCATGCAGGACAGAGAACCTATATTCTCTCAATTCAAGGACTACTCTTCAGATTGGAAAATTGAGCTTCCTTTCTGTTATTTAAAGAATTTAGCGAGGAACCCAGGAAATTAAGATCAGTTGACCAATCAGCTGTTGACAGAAATTATTAGAATGCATAATTAAGGATATATTGTCTTAGCACATTACAAATTCTTAAATGATTGGAGTGACTCAGAATGCATTTGTAAAGTGTAGGTTCTGCTCGGTAATGCCTGATCTGATTGGTTACTTTTTTTGAAGCGGTGACTAAACTAAAGAAGACTGTCTATGATGTTATTTATATGGACTTGCAGAAGACATTTAATAAAGTCTCTCACTTGAGACCATTAGTTAAATTTGAAGCCCATGGAATTGTGGCCAAATTATTGGCCTAATTAGAATATTGACTGAGTGGAGATAGAGAATAGTGTTGATGAACAGGTACACTAATTGGTCGGAAGTGATGAGTGATGCCATGAATGTATCAGTTCAACAATTTAAATGATAAGATATAGAGCCACATATTCAAATTACTGATGGCTCAAGGACAGAGGACATTGTTAGCAGTGTTGATGGAAGCATGGAACTGCAAAGAGATATTGCTAGATCAAGTGAATAGGAATGTTGTGCCAAATGGATTGCAATCAACTCTGAGGTCATCCAGTTAGAATGTAAGGAAATGTAAATGATGAAAATTAAGTTAGAGTAGAGGTCCAAAGAGTCTTGTAAATGTGTCATTACATGTCATAGACAGGCACAGAAAATGATCAAAGGTTAGTGGAATGCTGACATTTTAGGTCTATAGGACTCCAAGTAAAGGATGCCAAAGTCACCTCAAGAGATGTTGTTTGAACATCAAATGGTGTACAATGAGCAGTTACATAGAGCACATCCAAATCAGCGGTTTATAATGCATTATTATTTGGGAACTTGCATTCTGTGCGCGTGACTTGCATTTTCTAAGGGTCAGAAAGTATTTATTCATACTGGATCAAAACAGCATTTCCATGAAATCATGTAACTTTAGTTAATTGATGAGATAAGCTATCTGGTGATAATTTGTTAAAGTGTTTACTGTGTTGATCTTTTATTACCAGATGGAGAGGTCAAAAAAAAGGTTCATTTCAGTTGAAAAGGACAATACCAACAAATGTGCTGCTTAGCAGGTGAATGGTAATTGAAGAAGTTGGAAAAAGCCTTGTTTTCATTGCTTAGAGTTCTGTGAGAAAAGTCGGTGAGTTAGCCTCTGTCAGTGTACCTCAGATAACAGCGAGAATCATATCTGGTGAATGTGCAGAAAATTGCCGAAAGGACAACCTCATCAGTTGAGTGTGAACTTAAGGAGTAAAGTTAAAGAGATATTTCAATGGCCTTGAGTGTCTGTAAAGGTTGTTGCTGCAGAGTAGGTTTGTTTTATTTTTGAGATAAGATCTTACAAAATTGTCATACATATACGATTTTGTGTTCTTCTTGTGCTACAAATGTCATTGTTCTTTTGTTAAAAGTATTTGGCAATCTCTTAGAAATATGTTCAGTGACTAATATACCATTGTAAATAAAATACATAAGTAAAACTTAAGATCTATCAAGACAAACTTCATTTGCTTCTGACTTGTCCAGTATTGCTGTCAGCTGGCACCCTTGGGGAGATAGCTGAGATTCAGTTAAAAGTGGGGAAAAAAAATACTTGATTTAGAAATTAAAGGAGGAGAGAATGAAATAATGGACAAGACATAGAAACAAAGGGAAAAGAATTGAAATAAGAAAGCTTGAATATGAAAGTGAGGAGAAAGAAAAAACAAAGGAAGAGAAATTTATAAGTCATTCTGCAAAGAGAAAAGAAAATCCGACAACATTGGTATTGCTGGAGAAGAGTTTAGAATAAAGGAAAAATGAAAGGATAAATAGTACAGACAATGATTCTGATTCTGATGAAGAATTTGACTAAGCTAGAAATACATGCCAACATGATTCATGAACAGATCTGGGCAATTCAGCTCCTCCGGTCTACTCTGTTGCTAGATCGTAGCTAATCTGTTTCAAACCTCAAATCCACATTCCCACCTACCCCGAGCCTTTGCTTACAAGAATTTATTTACATCTGCCTTAAAAATATTTGTGGATTCTGTCTCTACCACCTCTTCAGGATGAGAGTTTAAATGATTCGTGGCCCTCAGAGAAAAGATTTCACCTGATGTCTGTTTTAATGGGCACCCCCTTGGTTTTTAAACAGTGAACAAGAGTTCTAGATTTTCCCACAAGAGGAAACATCCTCTTCATATCTATCCTGTCAAGATTAGTTACAATTTAGTCACCTCTTACTCTTCTTAATTCCATTTACAATCCAACCTTTCCTAATAAGAAAAAACACCTGTTTCAGGTATTAGACTAAGTAAACCTTCTCTGGCCTGTCTCCAAACATTTAAGTCATTCCTTAAGTGCACTGTATTCCAGATGTGCTCTGAGTAATAAAAGCATCACTTCCCTGTTTTTATTCACTTCCCTTTGCAATAAATAACATTTGATCAGCTTTCCTAATCATTTGCATTACTTGCATGTTGATCTTTTGTGATTCATACTTGAGGATGTCCAGATCCCTCTGCATCTGAGAGCACTGCAAATCTCTCATCATTTAGATAATAGGCTTCTTATTTTATTCTTCCTTACTTTATCCCCTTAAGTCCCCTTCACAACTTACTTTCCTGCTTATTTTTGGGTTGTCAGCAAATTTCACAACTACACCTTCCAATCCTTCATCTAAATCATTTATATAAATTATAAGCATGGAGCCATACAGCACACAAGAGGCCCTTCGGCCCTTCAAGTCTATGGCAACCTTTCAACACTATTCACAATTCCCAGCACTTTACCCATAGCCTTGAATGTTATGACATTTCATATGTTCATCCACATAATGTTTAAAGCTTTTAGGTTTCCTGCCTCTACTACCCTCCCAGGATGTGCATTCCAGATTTTCACTATCCCCTGGGTGAAAATATTTTTCCTCAAATTCCCTCTAAACCTCCTGCCCTTCACCTTGATATCCCCTCACTATTGACCCTTCAACTCATGGGAATAGCTGCTTCCTACCTACCTTGTCCATGCCCCTCCTGATCTTGTACGTTTCAGTCAGGACCCCCTCAGACTTCTCTGCTCTAAAGAAAACAACTCAAGCCTATCCAAAAATGCTCCAACTCAGGCAACATCCTGGTGAATCCCCAACGTACCCCTCCAATGCAATCGTACCCTTCCTATCGTGTGGTGACCAAAACTGCATATTGTACTCCAACTATGACTCAACCAAAGTTTTGTACAGCCCCAATATAACCTCCCTGTTCTTACATATATGCCATGACTGATAAAGGCAAGTGTCCTGTACACCTTCTTAATTGACTTATCTACATGTTCTGCCACCTTAAGAGGTCTGTGGGCAAGCACCTCAAGATCCCTCTGTTTCTCTTTGGCTTCCTGGAGTCCTTTAATTCATTGAGTACTCCCTTGTCTTGTTCTTCCAAAGTGCCTCACCTTACACTTGGAGTCATAGAGTCCTGCAGGATGGAGACAGGCCCTTTGGCCCAAGCCAAACAAAATATCCATCCACACTAAACACATTTCTCTGCATTTGGCCCATATCCTCCTACACCTTTCCCATCCATGTATTTGTCCAAATGCCTTTAAAATATTGTTAATCTACCCACCTCACCCACTTCCACTGGCAGCTTATTCCATGTGCATAAAAAGGTTGCCCTCAGGTTCCCTTTTATCCTTTCCCCTATAATGTTAAACTGATGCCTTTTTGTCCTCAATTTCCCCAACCCTGGGAAAAAGGTTGAGTGCATTCACCCTATTCATACCTCTCATGACCTTATATAGTTCTGTAAGATTCCACCCCGCTGGCCCCACTGCATCAGTCACCTGTGCCAAAGAAAAAAAGTCCTAGCTTGTCTAACCTCTCCCTATAACTCAGACCACTGAGTCCTGGTAACATCCTTTTCAGGGTAAATTCCATCTGCCACTGATCTATCCATCTGATCAACCCTTTTATATTTTTCTGTAATTGAAGACCTTCATCGTCACTATTTATCCCCCAAGCCAATCTTCATATCACCTGCAACTTAGTTATATTCCCCCCTACATTGGTTATATATATATATATCATGAACAATAAGGGACTCAGTATTGATCCCAATGGTATATTACTGGTCACCAGCCTCCAGTCACACAAATAGTGTCTCCTACCACTAGGCCAACTATAAATACGTCTTGCCAAGTTATCCTGGATCCCATACTTTTACCTTCTTTATTAATCCCCCGTGTGGGAATCTTGTCAAAAGGTTTGCAGAAATCCATGTAAACTACATTAACCTCACTACCTTTATCTGCAAACCTGATCACCACCTCAAAAAACTGTACCAAATTTGTTAGATATGGCCTCTGATAAAGCCATGCTGCTTATCCCTGAACAAACCTTGCCTGTCAAAGTGAAGATTGATTCTGTTCTTCAGAAAGTTTTGTAATTGTTTCCCTACCACTGATGTGAGAATTAATGGTCTGTAATTCCCTGGTTTATCCCTATCATCCTTCTTGAAAAGTGGAACCACATGAGCTGTCCTCCAGTCTTCTGGCATCTCCCATCTGGCCAGAGAAGATTTAAAAATTTGGATCAGAGGCCCTGTATTTGTCTCTGACCTCCCACAGCAACCTAGGATCCAGCTCACTGTGACCTGGGGATCTGTTCAATTTTAAGCCTGCTAAAATCTCATTATCTCCTTCTACCCTATATCACAGAGTCATAGTGTCATACAGCATGGTAACAGTTCCTTTCGTCCAACTTGTCAATGCTGACCAGATTTCCAAAATTGACCTGGTCCCATTTGCCAGCACTTCCTGATCACATACCCATTCAGATGCCTTTCAAATGTTGTAAATGTACCTGCTTCCACCACTTCCTCTGGCAGCTCAGTCCTTATACGGACTATCAATCTGCTGAAGAACATCACAGTCCCTCTCTCCGGATTCTATTCCTACGTTCTCTTTGTCCCAAGTAAAGACAGATGTGAAGTACTTATTTAACACTCTAGCAGTGTCCTCTGGCTTCATGCACAGATTGCCCCCTTTGTTCCTAATGGACCCTACTCTTTTCCTGGTTATCATTTCACCGTGGTATACTTACAGAATATCTTGGGATTCTCCATAGTTTTATCCGCCAGTGTGCTTTCGTGACACCTCTTTGCTCTCCTAATTACTTTCTTAAGTTCCCCTGTACTTTCTAGGGTATTTCACTAGGGCATCTGTTGATTTTCTCCCATTGTACCTGTTAAAATCCTCTCTTTTCCTTCAGTCCTGAATATTTGTAGATATCCAGTGTTGCTGTTATATGTCACCCTCAAGGGAATATTTTGGGCCTGGAGAATATTGTCCCCATTTCCTTTTTGAACCTTCCCTTACCACTGTTCTGCTGTAGATTTTTCCACTAGTAGTTAGCTTTCTCTCATGCTATAATTTTTAGTAATTCTTTGCTATTTTGTCAATTGTTTCTGCTATCCATCTTTACAAAATAGTATGCTTTTTTCTTTATTTCCATTGCCATCTTTAGTGTTTCTAATTGATCACAGATGGCAGTTCTGTCCCTCGTATTTTATTTCCCATTGGAAAGTATCTATTCTGTAATATTCCCTTGATGTCTGTCACAGCATTGCTATTGACCACTCTTTGACCTAATTTACTAAATAACTTCAGCCAGTTCTCCATTCATGTTCTCATCGTTATCCTTATTTAATTTTTTAAAAATTCTCAGTCCCAGTCATTTCTCCCTCAAACTGGATGTAAAATTCAAATATATTATGGTTGCTATAACTTTAATGGATTCACAATGAGTTAATTAATTAAATGTATCTCATTGTATAGTACCAGGTCTAAAATAGCCTGCTCTCTGGTCAGCTCCAGAATGTGCTATTCTAATATACTATCCTGGACCCTTCTTCTAGGCTACCTTTGCCCATCTGACCATTCCAGTTGAAATGTAGATTACAAGCTGCCATGATTATTGCTGTGCCTTTCTGACAAGCTCTCTCTTGCTATTTCTTCCCTTATACCTCACCCTACTGTACAGGGAGCCTGTACACCATTCCCACAAGTAAGTTTTTCATTTCTTTTTCATTTCTCATTTTGGCCCAAGCTGTGGTTTCCTGAAAGAGCTATTCATCTCTATTGTGCAAGTATCATTATTAACTAAAAGAAATACTCTCGATCTTTTCCAAGCTTTCAGTACCATTCCTAAAGGTACTGCAGTCTTCAAGATTCAGGTTCCAATCCATGCCATCTTGCAGCCATGTCTCTGCTATGGGACCAGATCATCATCATGCATTTTTATTTGCACTGTGAGTTCATGTGTTTTGTTTTGAATACTGCATGTATTCAGGTAGAGAGCCTTTAGTTTTATCCTTCTGCTCTCTTTGTACATTGTGATCTTACCTCTTTGGTTCATACTCTTTATCCCTTTCTATCAGTCTGCTTATCATTTCCTCTATTGCTACCTTTCTTTTTGGCCTTGACAGTATTCTTTGATTTGCCATTTGTTCCCCAATTTGCTCCCTTACACCTAAAGTTCACTTTAAAGTTCTCTCTGCTTCTCTAGTTAGGTGGCTAGAAAGATCATCCTCAACTCCACTTTCCTGCCTTTGCCCCATTACCCTGATTCCCTTACTGATTAAAAATCCCATCTGTCTCAGCCTTGAATATACTTAATGACTTGGCCTCTATTGCCCTCTGCAATAAAGAATTCGACAGATTCACTACCCTCTGAGAGAAGAAACTTCTCTCCATTTCTGTCTTAAGTGTGCCCTTGAGCTCTAGACTCTTCAACGAGGGGGAAGAAAACGTTTCCACATCTATCCTGTCAAGCCCACTGCAATCTTATATGTTTCAGGAAGATCTCATTCTTCTAAACTCCAATGAAAGTAGGTCCAACCTATTGAACATCTCATAGGAAAATCCCTCTTACCTGGGATCAACATAGTGAACCTTCTCTGGCCTATCTCTAATGCCAGTATATCTTTCCTTAGATTAAGGTACCATAGTTATTCAGAGTATTCTAGGTGTGGTCATCCCTGATGAAGGGCTTATGCCCAAAATGTTGAGTCTCCTGCTCCTAGGATGCTGCCTGACCTGCTATGCTTTTCCATGCCACACTTTTCAACTCTAGCTAGTGCCCTGCATACGTTTAGCAAGATCTTCCCATTTTTATGCTTCATTCCCTTTGAAATAAAGGCTAACATTCCATTTGCTTTCCTGATACCTGTTGAACTTGATCTGGAGATGTTGGTGTTGGACTAGGGTGTACAAAATTAAAAATCACACAACAGGTTCTAGTCCAACAAGTCTATTTGGAAGCACTAGCTTTCAAAGCGCTGCTCCCTGTGAGGTTGTCTGTGCTACAATGGTCAGACTGATTCTAATCTAAAAAACAGATTTACAGAATCTTACATGGATTCATGCAGTTTTTACAAAGTTAAAAATCACACAAAACCAGGTTATAGTTCCATGTATTCAGGGAGTTAACACCTTCAATTCCTTATCTGGGCCGACATGACACCAATTGTTAAAGTGCACTTGAGAATGTAACTTTTAAAAAAAAACATTTTGTGACTTACATATGAAAGATCTGAAACTAGCATGGTCATTTTAAAAGATGTGAGACATAACAAACAATCCGGGTCTTTTTCAATATATAATTTCAGTTACATCACATTGTAAACTTTTGCTATAAATTCTGTGTCTTACAATCTTATTCTTCACAATCACCTGATGAAGGAGCAGCACTCCGAAAGCTAATGCTTCCAAATAAACCTGTTGGACTATAACCTGGTGTTTTGTGACTTTTAACCCTGTTAAACTTGTGTGCTTGCTTTTTGTGGTTTATGTATAAGGACCCCCAAATCCCTCTGTGCTTTAGTTTTCTGCAGTCTTTCTCCATTTAAAAATATTCAGCTCCTCTTCTTCCTTGCAAAGAAACAAGCCAGTACATATATTGTTTTCTTGTCTTTCCGAATCAGTCACAACAATGCCACTGTTATAATGGTGCATTTGTGTTGAACATTATTCATTAGTATTAGCAAGATATGTATAGACTTTATAAAGTGAATTAACAATTTGATTCGAATACTGATTCTGGTCACTGTAACTCAGTTAGATTAGATTACCTACAGTGTGGAAACAGGTCCTTCGGCCCAACCAGTCCACACCGACCCTCCGAAGGATAACCCACCCAGACCCACTTCCCTGTAACTAGTGCATTTCACACTATGGACAATTTACCTGGCCTGCACATCTTTGGACCGTGGGAGGAAACCCACGTGGACATGGGGAGAATGTGCAAACTCCACACAGACAGTCGCCCAAGGCTGGAGTTGAACCTGGGACCCTGCTGCTGTGAGGCAACAGTGCTAATCACTGAGCCACTGTGCCACGCTTACTGTATTTGTTTTGAAACACTGTTACAAGAGACTAGTCAGCAAGCTAAAAGCCTATTTGACAAATTGGTTCCATGATTGGCTTAGTGGCAGGTAGCAGAGGATGTTGGTTGAGTGTTGTTTTTGTGAGCGAGTGACTATCCAGTGATGTACTTCAGGGTTCAGTGCTGGGTCCCTTGCTGCTTGTGTTCATTACTGATCTAGACATGAATCTAGGAGGTTAATTGGTATGTTTGCAGATGATGTAAAAATTGGTGATGTTGTACATAAATAGTGATAAGGAAAGCCTGAGATTTTGGGCTAATATAGCCAGGCTGGGCAGAATAGTGACAAATAGAATTTAAGCTGGACGAGTGTGAGGTGATACAATTTTGGTCACCACCCTACAGATGATTGCACTAGGCCGTGTGCAGAGGAGACTTACCAGAATGTTTGCTGGAGTGTTTCAGTTGTGAAGAGAAACTAGATAGGCTGGAGCTAATTTCCTTAGAGCAGGGAAGGCTGAGTCAGGACCTGTATGAACATATTCAGAATTATGAGGGGCATAAATAGGAAGAAACATTTCCCATAAGTGGAAGGGATAATAACCAGGCAGCATAGAATTAAGGTAAAGACCAGAGGTTTAGAGTGGATTTAAGAAGAATGTTTCCACCCAATGGGTGGTGAGTACCTGCTGCTTACTGCGTGAAAAGTTGATCAAGGTGAGCACTATCACAACATTTGAGAAGTACTTAGATGAACATTTGAGACAAGCTGATGAACATTTGAAACATAGTTATGAACCAAGTGCTGGAAAATGTCTAAATAAATGTTTGTTGATTGGATAGACATGACGGGTCATCGGGCCTGTTTCTGTGCTGTAAAATTCAGTGAGTCTACATGCACTTTTTACTTGTTTCTAAGTTCAACCCAAGTGGTAGTACGGATAAAAATGCTATTCTGTTTTAGTGTCTAGATATTACATTAGACCTTTAATGTAATATAGTTGCTCTTATTCTAGCTTTGCATGTCAATTGGATCATCAACACTTACATTTGATTCTAAAACAGCAAAAGAGTGTTGGTTAAGATTACCATAATCTTGCTTCATGCCACCACCACAACCACATTGATTTCTAAATGGGATCATTGTAATGAAAAAGGGTGTTTAATCTGCAATGTTCATTGAAAATAAAATTGTAATGTGATGGATCTTTTATTCCATGGGTATAACTGATGAATTTGCAGCCACCCAGCAGTGTGTGAATTCGCTGTAATGAAATAAATAAGTCACTATATTTAATTATCACTTTAACCTATGTGCAACTTAACAACTTCCCAGCCAAGGTGACATTGAAATGCATTGATGATCCTGTTTATCTTAGCTAGCTGTATTCTAGAATATACACTGTTAAATTGCCAGATTAGTTGGATGTTCTGATGGCAACAGTCAGTGTGGATTTGCAATCATTTTGGCTCAAGACCTTCCCTGGCCCTGGAGAAGATTATACAGGGCAGCAAGGTGGCTCAGTGGTTAGCACTGCTGCTTCAAAGTGCCATGTATACTGGTTCGAATCCTGCCTGTGTGGAGTTTGCACATTCTCCCGTTTGCATGGATTTCCTCTGGCTGCTCCGGTCGCCTCCTATAGTCCAAAGATGTGCAGTTTAGGTGGATTGGCTATGGTAAAGTTGTCCTGTAGTGTCCAGGAAATGTATAGGATAGGTGGATTAACCAGGGTTACGGGGATAGGGTGGTGGGCTGGGTCTGAGTGGGATGCTCTTCGGAGGGCCGCTGCAGACTCGGGCCAAATATCTTCTTTCTGGATTCTGTGATTCTGTGAGGATGTGTGGGCAGAAGTAGAGCATTTAACGCATTGATCCAACTCCACCATTCAATCAGATCATGACTGATCTGATCAAACACAGTTTATGTTTCTGCCCTTTTCCCTGTAACGCTTGATTAGAAATTTGCCTGTCTCAGCCCTGAATATTTTTAATGACCCAACCTTTAGAGCCCTATGCATACAGATTACCTTAAATTCCATTTCAGAGAAGAAATTATTGCTTATCTCATCTTAATGGGTGGCTCCATACCCTAAGAATATGCCCTCTGGTCCTAAACTCTCCCTGAAAAGGAAACATCCTCCCCACATTTAGCCCATTAACTCTTACATTGCTTAATTACATTCTTACATTGTTTAATAAGATGTTCCTCACTCTTCTCAGTTCCAAAGAGTACAGACCCAACCTACTTAATCTCTTTTCTTAAGACAATTTCTCCTAAAGCTGTCAATGCCTTTAGAAAGAGGTGGACACTATGGAGCATGCCATGCTTTATTTCCCTATCCAAATCCATTCCCATTTCATCCCTTCCCGCTCTCCCTACCCCCATCACCTTTAACAGTTTGCATTGCCCATAAATTGTCTTTGTTTGTAAATATTCAGTTGGCTGCATGGGTGTTTTACTGGTGGTAGTTAGTGGTTTAAAAACAACAAAAAATGTCATGGTGATTTGATGATGGGAAGGTCACTCGGCTGCGTATGATAATACTTCTGCATTAATAAAAAGTCAGTCCCTGCATGCCCAGGATTAACTGCATGAACCTTCTCTAGACTGCCTGCAATGCCATTACAGCTTTACATTGATAAGGAGACCAAAACTGATCAAGGTATTCTGCATGTGGTCTGACTAATGCTTTGTGTTGTAAGACTTGCCTATTTTACAGCTCTAGGCCCTTTGAAACAAAAGCCAACAGTCCATTTGCCTTCCCTATTACCCACTGAACCTGGAAGTGTTTTATTTTGTGATTTATGCACAAATCTCTGTGCTGGAGCTTTCTGCAGTCTTTCTCTATTTAAGTAATATTCAGCTTCTTTATTCTTCCTACCAAACCTAACATTTTCCCACATAAAATTCCGTCCACTGAGGTTTTTTTTGACCCACTCACTTATCCTATCCATATCCCTCTGTAGGCTGTTCGTGTCATCCTCACCACCTGTCTTCTCACATACTCTTGTCAGTCACAAACTTCACAATAGTAAATTCACTCAGGTCATCCAAATTATTCTCTCAAATATTGTAAATAATTGTGGCCCAGGCATTGATCTGTGTGGCACTTCACTGATTACAGGCTGCCATCCTGAAAATGCTCCTGACACTGTTTCTGTTAGTTGGCCAATCCTCTAACTATGTTAATATACTACTCCCAATGCCATGGGCTCAAATCTTATTAAGTAGCCTTATGTAGAGTACCTTATCAAGTGCCTTTTGGAAATATATATTTTACATTTACTAGTTACCTGTTATCTATCCTGCATATTATCTCCTCCAAAAGTTGTAAAAGATTTGTCTGATATGTTGCCATGGATTAGTGGTGCTGGAAGAGCACATCAGTTCAGGCAGCATCCAAGGAGCTTCAAAATCGACGTTTCGGGCAAAAGCCCTTCATCAGGAATAAAGGCAGTGAGCCTGAAGCGTGGAGAGATAAGCTAGAGGAGGGTGGGGGTCATCACTTCCGCCCTTCACATCATCGCTGATGCCACACGCTCAGTGACTCCCGCCACCCCTACTGCCATGATCACCACCCCTTCCGCCCCCACCAGCGCCACTCACCTGCATTCTGCTGACATGCTCCCCACAGACCCCACTGTCACTATCCCCACCCCCCAGAACCCCGAGAGCAAGATCACCCCTGCTCATGACTCCATCCCCATTCCCTCCACCATCACACCCACTCCAGTTATAGGTTCCGCCCCCACTCCCAGCTCTACACCCACACCAGATTCCAGCTCCCAGCCCTGCCGAGTTTTCACCATCCCCCCCAGACCTCCCCCTCACTGAGGACAAACGATCAGTCCTCAGCAAAGGACTCACCTTCATCCCACTCCGTCCACGCATCAATTTTAATACACGCTGTGACGTCGAACAATTCTTCTGTCGCCTCCGCCTCCGAGCTTACTTTCACAATCAGGATTCCCGTCCACCTTCCGAGGACCCCTTCGCCCACCTCCAACACACTGCATCCATCTGGACACCCCGCGCTGGCCTATTACCGACCCTTGACCTCTTCATTTCCAACTGCCGCCAGGACATTAACCGCCTCAACCTGTCTACCTCCCTCCCCCACTCCAACCTCTCACCCTCACAATGCGCAGCCCTCCAACCCCTCTGCTCCAATCCCAACCTCACCATCAAGCCAGCGGATAAAGGGGGCGCAGTGGTAGTCTGGCGCACTGACCTCTACACCGCTGAAGTCAAACGTCAACTCGAGGACACTCTTCCTACTGCCCCCTCGACCATGACCCCACCCCCCATCACCAAACCTTCATCTCCCAGACCATACAGAACCTCATCACCTCAGGGGAATTCCCACCCACAGCTTCCAGCCTCATAGTCTGGGAACCCTGCACTGCCCGGTTCTACCTCCTTCCCAAGATCCACAAGCCTGACCACCCTGGCCGACCCATTGTCTCAGCCTGCTCCTGCCCCACTGAACTCACCTCTACCTACCTCGACACTGTCCTATCCCCCCTAGTCCAAGAACTCCCCACATACGTTCGAGACACCACCCACGCCCTCCACCTCCTCCAAGACTTCCGTTTCCCTGGCCCCCAACGCCTCATCTTCACCATGGATATCCAATCCCTCTACACCTCCATCTGCCATGACCAGGGGCTCCAAGCCCTCCGTTTTTTCCTCTCCAGACGTCCCCAACAGTACCCTTCCAGCGAAACTCTCATTCGTATGGCCGAACTGGTCCTCACCCTTAACAATTTCTCCTTTGAATCCTCCCACTTCCTCCAGACCAAAGGGGTAGCCATGGGCACACTTATGGGCCCCAGCTATGCCTGTCTCTTTGTTGGCTACGTGGAGCAGTTGATCTTCCGTAATTACACTGGCACCACTCCCCACCTCTTCCTCCGCTACATTGATGACTGCATTGGCGCCACCTCGTGCTCCCATGAGGAGGTTGAGCAATTCATCAACTTCACCAACATATTCCACCCTGACCTTAAATTTACCAGGACCATCTCTGACACCTCCCTCCCCTTCCTGGACCTCTCCATCTCCATTAATGACGACCGACTTGACACTGACATTTTTTACAAACCCACTGACTCCCACAGCTACCTGGATTACACCTCTTCCCACCCTACCTCTTGCAAAAATGCCATCCCGTATTCCCAATTCCTCCGCCTCCGCCGGATCAGTTCCCAGGAAGACCAGTTCCCACCACAGAACACACCAGATGGCCTCCTTCTTTAGAGACCGCAATTTCCCTTCCCACGTGGTTAAAGATGCCCTCCACCGCATCTTGTCTATATCCTGCACCTCCGCCCTCCGACCCCATCCCTCCAACCGTAACAAGGACAGAACGTCCCTGGTGCTCACCTTCCACCCTACCAATCTTCGCATAAACCAAATCATCCGCCGACATTTCCTCCACCTCCAAACAGACCCCACCACCAGGGATATATTTTGCTCCCCACCCCTTTTCGCCTTCCGCAAAGCCGTTCCCTCCATGACTACGTGGTCAGGTCCACGCCCCCCTACAACCCACCCTCCCATCCTGGCACTTTCCCCTGCCACCGCAGGAACTGTAAAACCTGCGCCCACACCTCCTCCCTCAACTCTATCCAAGGCCCTAAAGGAGCCTTCCACATCCATCAAAGTTTTACTTGCACATCCACTCATATCATTTATTGTATCCGTTGCTCCCAATGCAGTCTCCTCTACATTGGGGAGACTGGGCGCCTCCTAGCAGAGCGCTTTAGGGAACATCTCCGGGACACCCGCACCAATCAACCACACCAGCCCGTGGCCCAACATTTCAACTCCACCTTCCACTCTGCCGAGGACATGGAGGTCCTGGGCCTCCTTCACCGCCGCTCCCTCACCACCAGATGCCTGGAGGAAGAACGCCTCATCTTCCGCCTCGGAAGACTTCACCTCCAGGGCATCAATGTGGACTTCAACAGTTTCCTCATTTCCCCTTCCCCCACCTCACCCTAGTTCTAAACTTCCAGCTCAGCACTGTCCCCATGACTTGTCCGGACTTGTCCTACCTGCCTATCTCCTTTTCCATCTATCCATTCCACCCTCTCCTCCCTGACCTATCACCTTAATCCCCTCCCCCACTCACCCTTTGTACACTATGTTACTTTCTCCCCACCCCCACCCTCCTCTAGTTTATCTCTCCACTCTTCAGGCTCAGTGCCTTTATTCCTGATGAAGGGCTTTTGCCTGAAACATCGATTTCGAAGCTCCTTGGATGCTGCCTGAACTGCTGTGCTCTTCCAGCACCACTAATCCAGAATCTGGTTTCCAGCATCTGCAGTCATTGTTTTTACCTACCTGATATGTTGCCATGCTGACTCTACTCTATTATGTTATGTATTTCTATATCCTCTGTTACTACATTTTTTAATAGTGTCTTGTATTTTTCCAAAACAGGATATTAATATAACTTACCTATAATTTGCTGTTTTTTGTCTTCCTCCCTTTTGAATACGATGTTGGAATGACAGTTTTCCAAACATATGAAACTTTTTCAGAATCTAAGAATTCTTGGAAGATCACTATCCGTGCATTCACTATCACTATAGCAACTTCCTTTAGTAAGTTAGAATGCACCCATCAAGTTCAGAGGATTTATTGGCCTTTAACTGTACTAATTTCCCTAGTACATTTGGTTTTTGAAGTGATTGTAATGAGGTCAGCTAGATGGACCTCATAGAATAGGAGTTCCCTGACTGGGGCTGTTAATCCCCTGGCTGACATATAAACAAGAGCGTCAGAGATTCCATTCACTCTGAGAGCTGACTCTGAGGAAGCTAGAACAGTGTCAAGTACTACGAATGTGTAAATAAAGGGTGACTTGGTGACGGGATACCAGCATCTGGAGTTATTTAAGTTTTATTATGTTTATTCCCTCCCTACCTTTTGCCCCTTGATTTAGTATTTTTGGAATGCCATTAGTGTCTTCTATCATGTAGACCGATTATTTATTTAACTCCTGTTACCCATTATTATTTCCCCAGCCTCATTCTCGAAAGGATGTATGTTCACTTTAACCTCTCTCTTCAATTTATATATTTATATATTTCTTTCTACCTGCTTTCATATTTCTTGCTGGTTTACCTTTATAGTTTGTTTTCTCCTTTTATTATGCTCATCATTTGTTGGCTTTTAAAACTTTCCCACTCCTCTTGTTTATCACTAATACTAGCCACTTTCTGTGTTCTTTTTCTACCAGTTTGACACTATCTTTAAGTTTCATCCATGTTCAGTTGGGCACCATCTAGAATGCTCCTTCCTCACTGGGATATGTATTTGTTGTGAGACTTGAACTATTTTCTGAAAACATATGCCATTTTCCATCAACTGAAGTGAATGATGGTCATTCAGTTTGTTAACCATCTCTTATAGCAATGACTATCAATCATTTTGCCATTAGTTTATGTTGCTAGGAGTACTGCAACATAAATGCAATATAAGAAAAGTACAGGGTTTTACTTCAGATTCATTTTCTGCTTTAGTGTCAGGTATATAGCTACCACTAAATAATAGGGGAGCATCTGAATTATACTCACTAGAGGTTCGCCAGTAACAGCAGGATACTGTGCTAACTGGTAAGCTGTGAAAATGCACAGACAACAGGTCTCAGTAGATTTGTACATATGAGATTAGCCATTCAGTGATTTTGATGTATGAGTATAGTCTCCAAAAGTAAAATCCACCCAGTTAACAATTTGATATAGTAGAGCACTAGGTCAGAACAACTCCTATTAAAATATTTTTGCATAATTATTGTATTAACTTCTTGCACCTTTTGATTCTCCCAGGACTATAAGGAACAAGTTAGGATTGTCAGCCAATTGCAATGCAACATTTTCACTCATTTGTGTCTGTTGCAAAGACCAGGAACATGCAGGCTCTACCAAGACCGTATTTGGACATGTGTAATATTCTGTCTTTTTCATTGCAATGGTGGCCTCAAAATTGCTGATTTTAACAGCTGTTTCAGAAGGAATGTCTTACACTATCACTATCACAAGTTTATTTAGTCATGCATTTGTACGTATTAAGAAATCTGTACAATAAAATTGTTTAATATTTTGTAATAATAGAGATTTTATTCTATGTAGGAGATAAAATCACAACTTAATTTACAGTAATTGAATTAATCACATTCAATTTTTTACTGAATAATACTTTGACATTTTTGCTGATGCTTTGGGAATTGAATTCCACAACCCTGTTTGTTATTTTTAAAAGCTATTAATGACTTTGAATCAGGGTTGCTTGATTTGATGGTTCATGAAGGAAATTTTCTAACCATTTTTCTCCAGGGAGGCTATGATTGACAATAAATTTTCCTGAGAAATTATGTGGCTTGAATATAAATACTGTATTGGCATCAATAGTAATATTTCAACATGGATGTAGCCATTGATCTCTTCTGGTCTAACCTCCAACAAATTCAGTCATAGTATTGCTGTAACCGTGGCTGCATTAGTAATAGATGTCAATGCCAGCAGACATGAAGACATCTTCTAAATAAGAGTCTGTAGACTGACATCTCTCACCAGTGTAAATGTATTTTACGGAGGTAGAAGCACTATAAGGTAAAATTCTTCTCCAACTTAAAGACTTTCCAAAACTCTTATGTCTAATTAAAACAAAATACTTACAATTTTCAGTTCTGTAAAAGTCATATTGGTCATGAAACATTAAATCTGCTTCTCCGCAGATGCTACCAGACCTGCTGAGTTTCTCCAGCACTTTCAGTTCTTATTAATTGTTCTTTCCCATCAAGAGTATGTTAAACCCTGCTATACTTGAATCACCATCTGGAAGATTGGCATGTGAAGCATCTCAAAAAGGAACTAAGCTTCATATCTTCTGTGTCACACAAGGCTGGAAACTTGAATGTGCACTTTTCTGTATTTAGTTTTCTTAATGTTTTATTTCCTTTCAGGACTTCCTCAACAGTAACCTGTTTCATCACAGTAATCAGTTCCACTGCATCATATCTTGCATTTGGCCTAGTTTGTGTGCATAATCAGTTTAACTGTCCGGTGAAACTTTTTCTGAACTGGTCTATTTCTTTCTTCTATGTGATATCATACTTCTGAGTAGACCTGGTCCGATTCCTTTCCAAGTAAGTCTGTTGATTCAAGGTCACTCTTGATTTATTCTACTTATTGGGTGTAACTATATATACTTAAAGGCTCTCAAAGACTTAAAATTCCAAATTTAAATTTGTATTTACTTATCACATATCTCTCTAATTCTGTAGAATCTCGCACATAATGTCATTGATATATATCATTTAAACACCTGACAGTTTCTCTTTGTGATACTAATAGAACATACTTTAGATCTGCTTTACATAAGCTGAAAGAACCCCACTTTCAATAAAGTTGGACCGAACAGAGAAATACTTTACACTCCTTGCTACATCATTCAACCCATAAACACATTTGTTTGACTTCCATAGCTTTCCTCTTATATGACCTCCTCCTTTAGCTGGTTTCAGAAATACTTCCCTTTGGAATTCTTCACGCTGATGAAAGTACTACTTTTATGTCAATTGACTTGCATGTCTAGGAGTATTGTCTAGAGCTCAGAAGATCTTCAAGATCACTGTTCCCGCAGTCAGGCAATCCACTCTTGATCACCAGGTTTCATTTCAAAACCCTGACCCAGCTTAAGCCTTTTCTGTTCAATCATGGAGCATTTTCTTTCTGTGTTTATCCATCTGTAAGAGAATACCCCTATCTGGTATTCGGTGTATACAGCAAATTCTTACATCCACTCCATCACTGAAAGGATTGTTTTTTGTCCTGTTCATTACCACAGTGTTCAACTTTTCACATTTATCATTCAATCCAGCATTGGCAAAACCTGCCTCATTATCAGTTAGGAATTTAACCAACACCCCCAGTCCAGTCGCTACCCATTTCTCCATTATCTTGTCCACTATTAGTGTTTTCTCATTTTTAAAGGCTGACTAAATCTAGTTGCCATGTCAATGAAGTACAAGGTTTTTCCCCCCTTATCCCACACCTTCGAGTCTATTGCTACAACTTTGTTAAAGTTTCTTTCAAATGGGAGACTCACTATGGGCTGTGATTGTATCCTCATATATTTTCACATATATTCTATTTATCAGTGATCTCTTCTAGAAGTTTAATGTACTCATCCTCCCTTTTTCCTGCAACATTTAGTAGGATTTATAATCTATGAAAGATGGGCACACTGCCAATGTAGTTTTAAATTAATTAGCCTATTTTCCTTTGAACACCTCATCTTCTGATGTGAGTATCCTCTCCTTAGACGAACAGTGAAATTAGGTCTTGTTCAAGGACTACAATAATGTCCAGACTGTGTAAACTATAAATCCACTGACAAAGACAATTGTCTTATCATGCTTCATGTCCAATTTCACAGAACCTTTTTCATAAATGCCTTCTCAACATTGAGGATGTTTCGGTTGATACTTGATGTGTATAGATATAGTACTTTATCCTAGTTAAGCTGCAGGGATCACCAGTTCTTTTAATAATTTCAGAATATTGCCATCCCAAATCTGAAGCAGGTAGAATGTTCAAATTCCTTACCATTCCTTTGGTCTTCATTGTTTAATCAATCCACTAGGAGAAAGTGAGGACTGCAGATGCTGGAGATCAGAGCTGAAAAATGTGTTGCTGGAAAAGCGCAGCAGGTCAGGCAACATCCAAGGAGCAGGAGATTTGATGTTTCGGGCATATGCTTATGCCCGAAACGTCAATTCTCCTGCTCCTTGGATGCTGCCCGACCTGCTGCGCTTTACCATCAACACATTAATCAATCCACTCCACATATTCCAACACTGTTCAGTATAGAGGAATTGGATGGTTCTGCAGCTAGAACATTCATTCCTGGTCTAGAGATGCTTTTAACTCTTACAATTCCCTATGCTTGATCAGTCCCACCATCTTCTACTTCTGAATCTTCTGTGTTCTCTATTATTTCAAAAACCTTGCTATTATGTCGAAGATAACTTATTACATAATTGTCTAAAATCCCTGTCGACCATACCCCAGGCATTCCTGGGCTCGTTCTTCTGTTATAGCTCCTCAGTGACTATTGTCAGTTATAATTTTCAGAGGTATCACTATCCAGGTGCCTTTTAGTTATGATTTTCCTTTCACATTAATTCTTTGGCTTGTATCTAAGCAGTCTGATTTTGCCATTACTATTGAATCATTCACTCTTTGTGTTACTTCTGAATGTCCCATTTAAGCTAAGAACATTTCCAGAAATTAATGTTTATCCAGGAAATATTTTAAAGCTTTAGACATCTGTTCCAAAGGCATTTCTTTTTTAAACTCTAACTCCAGTTAATATTAACAGTCTATCCAATTTATGCAGTAAGCACAGTTTAACACTTCACATTTTTATATATATCATGTTTAACACTGATCTCTTGTAGAGGTTTAATGTACTCATCATTCCTTACTCCTGTAACTTTTAGTAGGATTTTTAACATGTGAAAGATGGATGATTTGGAGCGGCACGGTGGGCCCCAGGTTCAGTTCCAGCCTCGGGTGACGGTCTGTGTGGAGTTTGCACATTCTCCCTGTGTCTGCGTGGGATTCCTCCACAGTCCAAAGATGTGCAGGCCAGGTGAATTGGCCGTGCTAAATTGCTCATTGTGCTAGGTGCAGTAGTCAGAAGAAGACAGATCTGGGTGGGTTACCGTTCGGAGGGTCGGTGTGGACTGGTTGGGCCAAAGGGCCTGTTTCTACACTGTAGGGAATCTAATTCAAATTGAATCAGGAATCTCCTGGCATTTTTGCAAACTTACATATACTTTAGAGTCATTGAGATGTACAGCATAGAAACAGACGCTCCGGTCCAGTCGTCCTTGCCGACCAGATATCCTGAACTAACCTAGTCCCGTTTGCCAACACTTGGCCCATATCCCTCTAAACCCTTCCAATCATATGCTCATCCAGATGCATTTTCAATACAGATGTTATAATTGTAAGTTTGCTAAATTCCATTATATATACTTTTATAGAATATCCATCCTCCCTTCTAGATTGTCAGAGATCATTTTTCTTATAAATTTCTTGAACATCTTAATGGATTATCTACACCTTCGTCATTGTCCAATTGGTGAGTCTCCAGCTGAAAGAATGCTTTACATCTGATTTTGCTTCCAATAGGAAGTGCCGAGGTCATATCTTGCTTTTTCTATAACCTGTGTTCAACTAGCCACTTCATTTGTCCATTGACTGTAAAATCCAGGTTGACAAGATAGTGGTAGAAAGTGATTTCCCAACACTTTGTGCTTGGTTTCCATCATTCATCTCCAAAGTAATTCCAATTACAATCTTCTATCTGAAAAAATACTCTTCATTTCTAATCTTCACCTTTCGGCGTCTGACCTCTGCCATGAATGTCTATACGGATCCAAGCCAGTCGATGAGACACAAACCAAGGTCACTATTATTCAATCAAAAAAAATGGTTGTTGAGAAAAGCTCTTGCAAATAAGTTCTCTTTTCTGAGATGGTGAGATCACAATCTTGCCATAATGTAGCAAGAAGATATATGCCTGCATGTGCATCTCATTGAGGTCACAAGTTCCCCTGTTCACTTCTGCTTCCTGATTAATTTCTTCCAATCAAGAAACTCATCACTTTAGAAACTTGACACTAGAACAGAAGAAGGTACTTGTAAAATTGGCTACTCATTGATATGTCCTGGTGAGTTTATTGTTGTTGACAGGCAGGAGGCTAGAAGAACACAGCAAACCAAGCAACATCAGGAGGTGCAGATGTCTTCCAGCCTCCTGCTTGACTACTTTGGGTTCCAGCATCTGCAGTCTGTTTGTGTCTAACCAAATTTATTGTTGTACCAGCCATCTTCCTTTACTTGGAACCATTTCAACTGCAATAGGTGCCTCCAGGCTCAATGGACTGGTCTTTCTGGACCCTCCATTGTCACACCTGAGCAAGACCAATGCATCAGCCTCAATATCAAGGTGTTTGTTCGCAGGAAAGCTCAGGCATTACCTATTCACTTGGGTGTAGCATTTTTAACAGGAAGAGCCTGATCTTCTTGGCTTAGAGTGGTAGCACTTGTAGACAGGAAGTCAGGCACCTCTGGCTTTTAGCTATTGCTTTAGTACAGATGGATAGCCAGGCAACTATGAGCTTAGAAATGATGGCTGACCATTGAGGGAGAGACAGGAAGCTTCTGGTCCTTGGACACAGGTAAAATGTAATGTAAAAGACTAAAAGTAAGTGAACATGATGCTGTACTGTATGGCACTGCATCAGCGTCAGATGTGTTACCTACAACAACAGTTTGTGCAGGAACAGTGTTGATACATTGATTGGCATATGCAGAACCTCTAGTAACTGCACAACTGAGGGACTGTTGGGTGTGCATTGCCTCAGGGCTGTTCCTTTCAGCTCCATTCAGGGGATGGGCCATGGTCAGTCAGCTTTTGGAAAGGGAGTGGGCGGTACTGGGTAAGTCATAATTCAGGGGCTTTTCAGGGGTCAGTCCGTGGCATTGTCAAGGCCACAGGCAACTCGAGTCTGAGGATTGGCTTTGTTGTTTTGGGTCTCTGAGGGAATGGTCACAGTGTTAGAGGCTAATTGAAGATAGCAAGGTAGGATCTGGCAATGTATTATTTCAAGGGGACTGCACAATCTCAAAGGTTCAGACAAGTTGTGGCCACTCTGGTCTCTACATGGGGAGGGTGCATGGCCAACAAAGGCCTAGGAACCTCGAGAGCCATGGGCTCATGGGGGTAAAGAGGAAATATTAATTATAGTGTAAAGAATCTGGACCAAAATGAGAGAAGAGTGAAGTCTCATTGGTGTCACACAATAGGCAACGGAAGAAAAAGACATGAAGAATGGAGCTAAACTGTAGGTTGTAGGTGGAGCCTGCCAGTGATACAAATGCAGAATTGGGTCTCACTATGTTGACCTTAAGATCAACTATGCAGTAATATCTGAAATTGTAGCGAGCACTTAAAAAGAGTAGATACTGTTTCTTTCTAAGAGGGCAGTGTGTAATAATAGAATGTGGGAATTTTTGTGGCACATTGGTAGTAACCCTAGCTTTTGGTAAGAAGGGCCAGCTTCAAGTTCTACCTGCCACAAAGATGTGTCATAACGCATTTGAGTAAGTTAATTTTTAAACATTATCACTAGAATGTGAATGCTTTAAAGTGGCGACTACTCATTGTTACATAAGCGAGTTGCAAAGCTAGCCTTCTGCCTTCAATTCACAGTTAATCTGGAAGTCAACATTCCAATTCAAACATGCAATCATGAAGCACGCATTAAGTTTGCATGTGCTACATTGTGAACAAAGAGCTCGACAATACTTAATGTAACAAGGCTCTTTCCATCACAGCCTCATCTCAGTTGGGTAAGGCATATACACCTAAGCATTTGATGACTTCGCATTATAGCTGGGATACCTACATAGCTACAGCTTTACCCTGAAGTGGAATTGTCACAAAGTTAGGCAGAGACGTAGACACACAGATTTTGATAAGATAAAGATGAAGTGCCGAAAGACTGGAGGTTGGCAAACGTGGTGGGCAAGTTGTTGGAGGGAATCCTGAGGGACAGGATGTACATGTATTTGAAAAGGCAAGGACTGATTCGAGATAATCAACATGGCCTTGTGCATGGGAAATCATGTCTCACAAACTTGATTGTGTTTTTTGATGAAGTAACAAAGAAGATTGATGAGGGCAGAGCAGTAGATGTGATCTATATGGACTTCAGTAAGGCGTTCGACAAGGTTCCCCATGGGAGACTGATTAGCAAGGTTAGATCTCATCGAATACAGGGATAACTAGACATTTGGATACAGAACTGCCTCAAAGGTAGAAGACAGAGACTGGAGGCCTGTGACCAGTGGAGTGCCACAAGGATCGGTGTGGGCCCTCTACTTTTTGTCATTTACATAAATGATTTGGATGCGAGCATAAGAGGTGCAATTAGTAAGTTTGCAGATGACACCAAAATTGGAGGTGTAGTGGACAGCGAAGAGGGTTACCTCAGATTACAACAGGATCTTGACCAGATGGGCCAATGGGCTGAGAAGTGGCAGATGGAGTTTAATTCAGCTAAATGCGAGGTGCATTTTGGGAAAGCAAATCTTAGCAGGACTTATACACTTAATGGTAAGGTCCTAGGGAGTGTTGCTGAACAAAGAGACCTTGGAGTGCAGGTTCATAGCTCCTTGAAAGTGAAGTCGCAGATAGATAGGATAGTGAAGAAGGCATTTGGTATGCTTTCCTTTATTGGTCAGAAAATAGACTACAGGAGTTGGGAGCTTAAAAATGTGTTGCTGGAAAAGTGCAGCAGGTCATGCAGCATCCAAGGAGAAGGAGAATCGACGTTTCTGGCATGAGCCCTTCTTCATGTCCGAAACGTCGATTCTCCTTCTCCTTGGATGCTGCCTGACCTGCTGCACTTTTCCAGCAGCACATTTTTAAGCTCTAATCTCCAGCATCTGCAGTCCTCACTTTCTCACAGGAGTTGGGAGGTCATGTTGTGGCTGTACAGGACATTGGTTTAGGCCACTGTTGGAATATTGCATGCAATTCTGGTCTCCTTCCTATCGGAAAGATATTGTGAAACTTGAAAGGGTTCAGAAAAGATTTACGAGGATGTTGCCAGGGCTGGAGGATCTGAGCTACAGGGAGAGGCTGAACAGGCTGGGGCTGTTTTCCCTGGAGCGTCGGAGGCTGAGGAGTGACCTTATAGAGGTTTACAAAATTATGAGGGGCATGGATAGGATAAATAGGCAAAGTCTTTTCCCTGGGGTTGGGGAGTCCAGAACTAGAGGGCATGGGTTTAAGGTGAGAGGGGAAAGATATAAAAGAGACTTAAGGGACAATGTTTTCACGCAGACGGTGGTACATGTATGGAATGAGCTGCCAGAGGATGTGGTGGAGGCTGGTACAATTGCAACATTTAAGAGGCATTTGGATGAGTATATGAATAGGAAGCGTTTGGAGGAATCTGGGCTGGGTGCTGGCAGGTGGAACTAGATTGGGTTGGGATATCTGGTTGGCATGGACAGGTTGGACCAAAGGGTCTGTTTCCATCTCTATGACTCTATGGCTATGACTATGACTAATTAGTGGACAAAACTGAAATTAATGGACAAGATGGATATTATCTGACATTATCCAGTTTGGTAAGAAAAGTATATTTGTACTTTATTTGTTAAAGGAGTAAGAGAGTGGAAAGGTTTGGTATTCAGGGATCTAGATTTTTTTTGTATATGAGTCAAAGACAGTTACCATGCAGCAGCTACAGCAAACAAAGGCAAAATGTGTTAGCTTCATTACAAAAGCATGATAGTTTAACAGTGAAGACTGCACAATGAGACTAGCTGATGCTATGGCCAGACATGTTAGATCCCAGGCTGAATTTTGGCTGATAGATCATATTTTGTTTTTGCTTTGATTTTAATTAAGTGATCTCTCAATGAATGATTGAATGGAAAATAAAATACGAAAAATATAAAAGAAAAATACAATAAATGAAACTTTTACACATTTAAAGATTCTGAAACAGTTGGTAAATATTCACTCCAACTCCAGCATCCCATTACAGTTTTCAAATGCCAGAGAGAGCTCTCGTCTCTGTCCTAAGGAGCCTATGACTTAGCTATAGCTTCAGTTCCCAATCATGAGAATCAGGTAGCCCCTTCCTTGATTCATTATATAAATAAGCACAAACTTTTTCAGAGTTCTGGCACGTATCATGAAGACTAAACTCCTTACGCTGAGGTAATTTTTTTTAACAATTCTGAATTATTTTCTCTCAATCTCTGGAGCAAATGCTTTACACATCCAACTTCAGCTAAGAAGCTGACAGAACAGCCCAAACTGAAACTAAAAAAGTTTTTTTGTGTTCCCTTAAGCCCAAAAAGTTCCAGAATGCTTTTATCTGGAAGCATAATGCAATACTGCTGTTTACATAGTTCATTGTAAAGTCTCCCAATGTAAACACAAACTGAGTACTCTCCAGGAAGTCATCTTCTCACACTGTTATAACGGAGTTTACCATGGATACATAAATACTTACAAGTTAGACCCCTACAGGCATACAGAAGACTCATCTACCACCAATTCAAATTCAAAAATCGAAACTCAAAACTAAATATTAAAATATATACAAATCTGACAGATGATGTCACACTATGTCTGCAATACTGTGTGCAGTTTTTGTCTCCTTACCTAAGGAGGGATATAGTTGGTTTGGAAGGAATGAATTCGAGGTTCAGAGACTGATTTCAAGGATAGGCATGTGGAATCTGCTTGAATAGGGTGGATTTGGGGTATCAGCTTTATATAAGATTAAAAGAAGGACCTTTTTTTTACATAGATTAAAGCAGCACAACAGAATGTGAAAGTTGCTAGTTTAGGGCACAAATCATCCCTCTCCTGGTGGACTGGTCAGTCACTGGTGTAGGTTTGTTTGGTATTGAATTGACTTTTGAAAGGAAAAGGTAACAGAAGGTATATTTGCAATCAGTTCTAAGTTAGGCACAATGCAAAATAAACTAGTTGAATAAATAAGTGATTTCTTGGGGGACTGATGAAGGTATTATCCTTTGAAAAAAGCATGAATACAGTAGAACCTTCTGTTTTCTCTGAGATTTAGAGGAATGAGAGGTAATCTAATTGAAACACTTAAAATGTTTGAGAAGCTTGATATGGTAGATTCTGGGCAGATGTTTCCTCTGGCTATGAAACCTAGAACTAATCATCACAGCCTTAGAATGTATGACCAAGATGAAGAGGAATTTATTCATACACAATGTTGTAAACCTTAGGAATTCTGTGCCACTTAGGTTGTGAATGGAATTGTTGTGTATATTCACGTCAGTTTGACAGATTTTTGGACAGAATGAGATCAAGGAATAACAAGGTGGTCTGGGAATGTGTATCTAAACTACAAGATCAACCATAATCTTATTGGTTAGTGAGACGTACTCAAGGGGCTGAATGGCCTACTGCTGGTCCACTTTCTTATCCTTGTTTAAAAAACAATCCAAGAGCAGAAATTCACATCTGTTCTGTAACCAATTACCTATTACTACTTCAAGCTAGCTTACAGTTAAGGCACTAAATAAATAGCTCCTAAAATGTCCTTTGTATTGAAGAACTAAAATAAAGAAAATTGAAAACAGATTGAAAAACAAGTGCAGTAAAATACTTAGTTCCAATCACCCCACTAAAGCAGAACTTTACTCACATCTGGCCTTTTGCATTCCACTAGCCTCTTATGGTTTGAATAAAATTGAACTTTTACTACTGGAAAGAAAGAAGCGCTTAAGAGTTTTCAAAATTACAAAGAAATTGGAGAATATAAAGATTTCATTTCCATTGGTTAATAAGTCAATCATGAGAATCATCAGAATTATCATTACAAGAATGCACTTTTAGCAACAATTAATCTCTGCAGCAAATGGAGTTATAAAGTATTGTTTTCAAATAGGAATGAAGAGTGCTAGCGTACGAAAAAGCATTTGATCAGATATTGTGGGAGATAAATTATTGTGAAGCTGGGCTGAGTGTTCACTACCTGTCAGCTGAAGCTATTGTATTAAATAGTAAACATTGTTAATGTTAAAATAATAATATGGAACCTCATTACATACAGTGTTCAAAGTGAAATTTCCATACTTTTGCATTTTTCTTGGAGATTAGCTGGTTGGTTCTCTCTTTAAGAAATTGAATGCTTTGAGAAGAGTCTGTGTTAGAGGCGAGTTAATGTGTGCTTTCTCATATAGGTCAGTCCCAGAGACACGTTTCAATAAAAGCAAATATTGCAGATGTTGGAAATCTGTATTAAAACAGAAAGTGTTGAAAATGCTCAGGAGCTCTAGCAGCATCTGTAGAGAGAGAAACAGATTTCCAGTTTTGAGTTGATTCTGACTTCTTTAGAACTGGAGGAAAATAGAAATGTGATTGATTTTATGCTGTTGAAGTTGGAGAAAAAAGATTAAAAGAACAGAGAAGATAGCAGAAGAGATAAAATTGTAATAATGTCATGGAACAAAAGACAAAGGGAGTGGTAATGGTTGTAATGAAGAAAAAAAGTTTTCCCAAAGTGAGTGTGAATGACTGAGCAATGAACAGCTCAGACTGAAATCAGAAACATGAAAAACATTAAGCCACACTTGTGGCAAAAAAAAATCTAAGGAGGGGACAAATTGAAATTGTTAGTCTCCGTGTTGAGTCTGGAAGGCTGCCATATGCCTAATTGGAGTGATGTTTCTCAAGCTTTACAATGTGCTTCACTTGAGCACTGCAGCAGGGCAAGGACAGAAATGTAAGTATGACAGCAAGGGTTTGAATTGAAATGGTAAGCAACTGCATGGTTATGATCATGTTGGCAGATGGAATTGAGATGCTGTACATATCAGTCACCTAGCTTGTACTGGAGACTGCTTTTTGAGCAGAAAATGCAATTTGCTAATTTGAAAAAGCAACAAGTATCTTACTGCTTCATCTCGGAGAAGTGTCTGGAGTGACAAAATGCTGCAGACTGACACATTCCAGGGTCCAGAGGGACACACTAAAACTTGGGCAGCTGCTGCCATGGTACACTGGGGAAAGACCACTGTCCAAGCTCTTTTCTGCCAAAGTTAAATGGCGGTCTGTTCAGTTATCGGACCCTCCCAATGCCTCATATATAATCTTGTACAAATAAGAGGTGCTTTTGGTTTGTTTGTTGGGTAGAGACAAATTCCAAAGTTTGTTTCAAAAACAGAAATTACTGGAAGAGCTCAGCAGGTCTGACAACATCTGTGGAGAAATATCAGGGTTGACATTTTGGTCTAGTGACCCTTCTGAAGTTTTGAAGAAAGGTCACTGGATCCAAAGTGTTAACTCTGATTTCTGTACCCAGATACTGCCAGACCTGCTGAGTTTTTCCAGCAATTTCTGTTTTTGTTTCTGATTTATAGCATCCGCAGTTCTTTCAGCTCTGATGTTTGTTTGTTTCTTCATATGTTACTGTACAGAACCAAGCTGCTGCTTTTGTGACTATGTGTGTATATAGAGATATTTTATGAATAAAATATATTTTTAAAATTAAAAAAAAGTTTGAAGCATTGGATGTTGAGGAAAAAGGTGATAGAAGTTCAGATATTACATATCCTCCAATTACATAGGTTCTGTGAAAGGGAACAAGATGAACAAATGCATTTTCTGACACATGCATTTTCTAATATGTCATTTTCTTTCTCATTCCCAACTGTGGTTTAACTGGAAAAACAATAGTGTTACTTCGTGAGAGAACTTTGTAGATGGTTGCTCTCCCAAGGCATTCCCAAAGCCTCCTACCAAAAGCTGTGAAAGACCACCAAGATGAGTCATTTCCTTTTGATTTTTCAAGCCCTAATCTGTGTGGCATCTGTATATGGCTAACTTGACAATAAATAGCTCCCAAATAGAGCAAGGGCATTTTGTAACAAATATGAACAAAAACAGGAATTGCTGGGTAAGCTCAGCAGGTCTGTCAGCATCTGTGGAGAAGAATCAGAGTTCACATTTTGGGTCCAAGATGTTAACTCTGATTTCTGTCCATCGATGCCGCCAGACCTGAGTTTTCCTGGCAATTTATTTTTTTTTGTTTCTGATTTCCAGCATCAGCCATTTGTTTTTATTTTGTAACACTTTTACTAGAATGTATTCTGTTCTTTATTTTTATACTTATTCCAGAGAGTTTGAGAATAAAATCAGGTAGTTATACAGCAGCAATCTGAGTGACTATTCAGATGTGACACCCCTAACATGTCGTGGTCATTACCTCCATTAGACATGACCCAGATTGAGAATGAAACAAGGACGGGAACTATGTTTAGGCCGTGTTAGAATAGTGACAGGCAGCCTGGGTGTTACAACAGCATTAAAACTAATTACTTTGAAATAGAATCAATGCTTACCATCCTCGAAGAGATGGCCAATATACTTCTTGTCCTGAAATAAGAACAGTAAGAGACACTCAACAGGCCTGGCAGCATCTGTGAAGAAATAGGGAACTTTCAAAGGGAAGGGAAGGGGTGAGAACAGAAGGGCAGGAAATTGAGTAAGTGTAATCAAAGGAGCTGTGAGAGTTGGCGAGCTTATAATGAAGACAGTGTTTAATACTGGACTTCTAAAATTGGGTGAGAGAACGTGAACTTGGTTGATTTTAGTATAAAGTCAGAAGACGCACAACTCCAGGTTGTAATCCAACATGTTCGTTTAAAATAACAAGGTTTTGGAGCACTGCTCCTTCATCACCAGTCCAACACCAGTATCTCCACTTCATGGTTTAGTATACCAACTGTAACACAGCACAGTGTGAGCTAACTGAACACAGCACAGTGTGATATTTTAGAACATTCTGATATGATGAAAACTGAAAGAACTGTGGACGCTGTAAATCAGAAGTTGCTGGAAAAGCTCAGCAAGTCTGGCAGCACCTGTGAAGAGAAAGTAATGATAACATTTAAGATGTGATGACCCTTCATCAGAACTGATGTAGCTAGGAAAATGTCAGTTTATATGCAGAAGATATGCAGAGGAAGGGGTAAGGAGTAAACAATAGGTAGGGATAGAGCCCAAAGAGAGAGAACAGTTGGACAGATAAAGGATCGGATCATGATCTGGTTGGAAGGGTGAATAGCTGTTAATGGAGACTGTTAGAGGCTAACAAAATGTAGTATGTAATGGCAGGAGACAGTGAGGTCTGCAGATCAAAGTTGAGTGTATGTTGCTGGAAAAGCACAGCAGGTCAGGAAGCATCTGAGGAGCAGGAAAATCAACGCTTCGGGCCGGAGCCGTTCGTCAGGAATGACAGTCATTCCTGATGAAGGGCTCCGGCCTGAAACGTTGATTTTCCTCCTGCTCGGATGCTGCCTGACCTGCTGTGCTTTTCCAGCAACACACTCTCAAGTAGGTAATGGCAGACTATGTGATAACAAGGCCTGGTGTGTTAGGGGAGAAAGTGAGGACTGCAGATGCTGGAGATCAGAGCTGAAAATGTGTTGCTGGAAAAGCGCAGCAGGGCAGGTGGCATCCAAGGAACAGGAGAATCGACGTTTCGGGTGGAGCTGCCTGACCTGCTGTGCTTTTCCAACAAAACATTTTCAGCTCTGGTGTGTTAGGGGGCTAGGACATTGGGAGAGTTCAGGCCCTAAAATTATTGAACTCGATATTGAATCTGAAGGGCTGCGGGGTCCTCAAGCAGAAAATGAGATGTTGTTCTTCCAGCATGCGCTGAGCTTCTCTGGAGCACTGCAGCAAGCTTGAGACATAGATGTTGGGCAGGGAACAGGGTGATGTGTTAATATCCGTTTGGAGGTGGTGAAAATGTCGGCGGAGGATGTGGTTTATGTGAAGGTTGATAGGGCGGAAGGTAAGCACCAGGGTGTTCTGTCCTTGTTATGGTTGGAGGGGTGGGGTTTGAGGGCGGAGGGGCGGGATGTGGATGAAATGCGTTGGAGGGCATCTTTAGCCACTGGGAAGGGAAATTGCGCATTCTAAAGAAGGAGGCCATCTGGTGTGTTCTATGGTGTAACTGGTCCTCCTGGGAGCAGATACAGCGGAGGCAGAGGAATTGGGAAACCAAACAGACCACACCACCAGGGATATTTTATCCCTCCCCACCCATTTCCGCTTTCCGCAAAGGCCGTTCCCTCCATGACTACCTGGTCAGGTCCACGCCCCCCCCAACAACCCACCCTCTCCTGGCACCTTCCCCTGCCACCACAGGAATTGCAAAACCTGCGCTCACACCTCCTCCCTCACCTCCATCCAAGGCCCCAGAGGAGCCTTCCACATCCATCAAAGTTTTACCTGCAACATCCACCAATATCATTTATTGTATCCGCTGCTCCCGATACGGTCTCCTCTACATTGGGGAGACTGGACGCCTCGGAGCAGAGCGCTTTAGGGAACATCTCCGGGACACCTGCACCAATCAACCCTACCGCCCAACACTTCAACTCCCCATCCCACTCTGCCGAGGACATGCAGGCCCTGGGCCTCCTCCACTGCCGCTCCCTCACCACCCAACGCCTGGAGGAAGAACGCCTCATCTTCCACCTCAGAACATTGCAACCCCATGGCATCAATGTGGATTTCACCAGTTTCCTCATTTCCCCTTCTCCCACCTCACCCCTGCTCCAACCTTCCAGCTTAGCACCACCCTTATCACCTGTCCTACCAGCCTATCTTCCATTCCACCTATCCACTCCACCCTCCTCTCTGACCTATCACCTCCATCCCCACCCCCATTCACCTATTGTACTCTATGCTACTTTCTACCCCCCCCCACCACCTCCCATTTATCTCTCTACTCTGCAGGCACCCTGCCTCTATTCCTGATTAAGGGCTTTTGCCCGATACATCGATTTTCTTGCTCCTGGGATGCTGCCTGACCTGCTGTGCTTTTCCAGCACCACTCTAATCTAGACTCTCCCACTTTAACACACCATGTGTTCCCTGGCCAATATGTCTGTCTCAGGCTTGCTGCAGTGCTCCAGCAAAGCTGGAGGAATAATACTCATTTTCCATTTGGGGATCCTGCAGCCCTCTGAATTCAATATCGAGTTCAATAATTTTAGGGCCTGAACTCCCCCATGTCCTAACCCCCAACCCAACACACCAGACTTTGTTATTTGATGAAGGGCTTTTGCACGAAACGTCGATTTTCCTGCTCCTCAGATGCTGCCTAACCTGCTGTGCTTTTCCAGCACCACTCTAATCTAGCCCCTCATTATCACACAGTCTACCATTAAATACTGCCTATTGCTAGCCACTAACAGTCCTCATCAACAGCTATTTGCCCTCGCAGTCAGGTCGTTATCCACTCCTTTGTCTGTCCTTCTCTCTCTTTGGGTTCTGTCCACCCTATTGTTTACTCCTTACCCCTCCCCCACCCTATCTTCTGCACATAAACCGACATTTTCCTAGCTACATCAGTTCTGAGGAAGGATCACCAGATCCGAAACATTAACTCTGATTTCTTTTCACAGATGCTCTCAGACCTGCTGAGCTTTTCCAGCAACTTCTGCTTTTGATTTTGATATGATGGCCTGATATTGGCAGGGAAATTGGATTTGCATTTGATCTAATGTATTTTCCTGAAATCATGAGTATTGAATTTGAATAATCAGTCTGTGGGTAAAATATAATAAAAAGATAATTTTCCAATCACATTTTGTAATGTGGCTTGGGGAATGTATTTATTGCAGGCTACTGCTGCCTTTGTAATTCAATTTTATAATTATTTGCAAAGCATTTTTTATAATGAATTATACATACAAAGCATTGTCTCAGTACTTATTGTGAAGATTGGACCTTGGACCCTCTCATCAAGCTTGTGTTGCTGAAACAATCCCTCTTTTTCTTCTCTCTGCCACCCATAGTTAGCTTGAATCGTCGTTTGGGAATTAGTATGTTATTCCTTTCTCCGAACTTATGTCCATGAAATTTGACTTTGTTTCCACTACTGCTTCAAGTCACAATTTTTAGCATTCTAGGCATTTGCCAGTATCCCCTGCTCTGTTCCTGCTTGCCTCAGTGTATCTTCTCTGTACAAGAAGTATCCCTGATCTTAATGCAATATCAGAAAGAAATCCTTAGCACAAGCAGCTATCATGCAGGACAAGCAATATAAAGGCAAAGTACTGGGATGTTGGAAATCCAAGATCTGAACAAATTTAGAAGTTTACCAGATTCTGTGGAAAACATACTTCACAGATGCTGCCAGACCTGAGTGTCTCTTACTGTTCTTATTTCAGGACAAGAAGTATATTGGCCATCTCTTTGAGGATGGTAAGCATTGATTCTATTTCAAAGTAATTAGTTTTAATGCTGTTGTAACACCCAGGCTGCCTGTCACTATTCTAACACGGCCTAAACATAGTTCCCGTCCTTGTTTCATTCTCAATCTGGGTCATGTCTAATGGAGGTAATGACCACTACACGTAAGGGGTGTCACATCTGAATAATAACTCAAATTGCTGCTGTACTGCTATCTGATTTTATTCTCAAACTCTCTGGAATAAGTATAAAAATAAAGAGAATACATTACAGTGTAATTGTCACAAAATGCCTTGCTCTATTTGGGAGCCATTTATGGTCCAGTTAGTCATATACAGATGCTACACAGATTTGGGTTGATAAAGTCAAACAGAAGAGGCTCAGCGCTTCTGGCAGGAGGCTTTGGGAGAGCAACCATCTACAGGCCCTCTTAGTAAGTAGCACTATTGTTTATCCAATTGAACCACAGAATCAGAAGGAAAATGACTCAATAGAAAATGCATTTGTCAGCTGGAAAAGAAGCAAAAAAAAAGACAGGTTTGAAAAATAAAGCTCTCATTCTAAACAACAGCAACTTACTGTTAATCTTGTAAAATGAAAGCCCAAGAACCTGATGAATAGTTAAAAGCTGATTTGCATTTAAAATATGAGGGAAGCTTTGCAGCCAAATGCAAGATCGAGGTGCAGTTATAAGCCAAGTTCAGGCTCCTATTGTCTCCCTGGAACTGTGTTTATTTACGTATTGGGAGAAAGACAAACTAATTTAAAGACACCACTGGGGTTGATTTGAGAATATAAAGAAACGAGCAATTGTTGTTTGCATTGACTATCCACCCAACAGTATCCCTTCAGAACTGCAAAGAAGATATACCCAGTTGACCCCTGTTGCTGTCTTTCAGTTAATCTGGAAGCATTCTCTAAAATGTTTAACCTGTTATTTTCTTTTGGACTCTGATTGACCTGCGTGGATATTTTCAGCATTTCCATTCATGTCCTTAGTTTTTTTTAAATTTCCTTGTCTGGTGTCCTACAATCCGAGCAGAAAGGTAGATAACTGGTTAACTTGCGTGGAGTGCTACAAAACTCTCAAATCACTCATTTCAAAGAATGTCAGTGACTTCCTTTCATGTATGGTTTTGAAAATGCTTTGTTCAGTTCAGTAGGCTTCTAACGTAAGATCCTGCGTTTCTCAAAAGACCCCACTGTTTCTCATGTTCCAACCATTGTTTGTTTATTGGGTATGACGTACCATTATTTGTAGTCTGGGTGGGGGGGCTGAGTTGGCTAGAATACTGCATTCCTGTGCTTCCAAAGTTCAACTCCCACCCTTGGCCCCTGTTCAGATTTGACTGTGCTTGAATGGTTTGAGGTTTAACTGACTCTAAACTGAGAGGCCATTGTGATAGTTGCAAGCAAGAGGGAAGAGGGAAAGACAGGGCAAGAATTTAAACCATGTAATGATATCAATTTTACCTGTGTTGCCTGAACTGAATGTTTGAACTTTGAATGTTTCTGCAACCTTTTCTTTCAACAACACACCAGCAACTTGAAGCTCAGCTGTAGTTACCATAGCATTTTGGAATAGTTAGTACTAAATAAAGACAGGACTATTAGCTACAATTTTAAACATATTTGTAGATTACATCCAAAGCAGAACCTCTACCCTGGAGTAATCAAAAAAATTCCATCTAGATTGAGCAAATAAAATTTAAATTGATATAACCTAGTCTGCCAATTGAGCTAACAGTCTATTGATCCAAAAAGCAATGACTGCAATACAGGGGTTTAATAGATCAGTCAGGCCTTCTGTTGTTTGACTGGAGTGGTAGATTACCCTCTTACACATGAGGCATTGGTTTAAACCCATTCCTGACTGATATGATTAAATTCTCCTGTAGTTTTGTATTTGGTTATGTAGTTACTGCATGAGACGAATATAAGAAATCACAAAATAGATAGTACCAGGTTTAGGTTCATTGTATACTTTTTGACTCTGATCTCCAGCATCTGCAGTCCTCTCTTTCTACTTCCCCAGTTTGGCAGTGTAGACAAACCACAAGATTTTTTTTCTCTTTTGGGGAATGGAAAATGCTACTAGAGCAGTAAAATGTACTATTACAAGGTTTTAAACTGAAATTGAATTAATTTGAGAGCAAATTAAAAATAGTTAACCCTGAATCTTGCATGACGGTCAATGTTGATACTAGTTGCTGGAAGCAAAAGGTCGGACAGCTTAAAACTCTTTTATGCTTGCAAACATCTTAAAGATTGTACTGTAAGTGCCATTAGATTGAGTAAAGTGCCATGTCACCTACTCTTGATATAATCTGAAACAGAGACAGAAATTTGATAGCAAGTATAGCACAGTTCTAAGGTTAACTGCTGGGAATGTTGTATAACAAAAAAGTCTGTCTTTTGAAAGGCAAATTTCAGTCAACCTTACTTTATGATCATCACTGGACAAGAGCAGGTCAAAGTAGCATGGGTCACATGTACTGGAAAATCAGCTTACAGAGGAGTATTGTGAACTGGCCCACCTTAATTTTAGATATTCAATTATATCAACTGATTTTCAGTCAGAATGAAATGCATCTTAAACTAAATTAAATCTAAACTAAGTGGGAAAAATCGCAAAATGAATAAGTTAAACAAGAAACAAAATAAATGTATTTCCAAGTTTTCAGGTGACACTAAGTTGGGAGACTCAGTAAGTCATGTGGATGGGAAATGGAAATCACAAAGGGATGTAGAAAGACCAAGTAAATGTGCACAACTATGACAAATAGAGTTTGAAATGTGGATCTCTGAGGTCATTCACTATGAGTCTGAAAGCAATAAATCCAAATATTTTCTTTGTAACAAGAAATGAGCAACTGTGGAGGAGGGAAAGAATTCACTGATTTGTCCCAGTACACACAGCATTTAAGTCTAGTGTATGACTTCAAAAAGGCAAATGAAATGTAAGCCTTTATCTCAAGGTGGTTGGAATGGAGGTGTGAAAATGGTGCTTCAGATGTACAGTTGTATTTGTTAGACTCTATGTGGAATATTCAGTCCTGGACCCCAAACCTTCAGATAGATATGTTGGCCTTGGAGGAAGTATAGTACAAATCAACTTAATGGGTTAACTTACAAGGACACATATTCATTAGAGTTCAGTAAATTGAGAAATGATTTAATCACAATACTTACAATGTTAAATGGTAACATAGGTGCCCCCACAGTACCCTTGCTCCCAGGATTTTGACCCAGTAGTGGTGTATTTATTAATCAAGATTGTGGTGCATGTCCCCATGCACCTACTGTCTTCATTCCAGAAAGCTTGAGAGTTCATGGATTTTTTTAAATTCACTATAGTGGTGAAGGCATCTTTGGTTGGGCCAGCATTTAGTTATCCTTGGGAGATGGCAGTGAGCTGCTTTCTTGAACCACTGCAGTCCATGTTCTGTAGGAAGATCAACCATATCATTAGGAAGGGAATTCCAGGATTTTGGCCCAATGATATTGAAGGAACAATAATATATTTCCAAGTTAGGGTGATGAGTGGCTTGGAGGGGAATTTGCAGGGAGGTGATTAAGTTGATTTTCGGTGAGGTAATATGGTCTGGACCCAGAAATTAACGTAACAACAAGGACCTGATCCTGGAATTAAAATCCTGCCCATAACTTTAGTATGGGCCTCTGGATGACTAATCCAGTTATATAACAACTGTGCTATACTGTGCTACCATTCCAATCATTGAACTGAAGGCAGAACAGTTCAAGAGGCTGAATGCTTAATCCTATTCCTATAGTCCTTTGAGAGGCTAGTCAGCAGGATAGAGAAGAATTGTAATAGATGATAAATAATCAGATATTGCAAATAAGTAAATAATAAAGGCTAGAAATGGAGTTAAACACACAGATGTTACTTGCAACATGATAAATTGCCAAGCTTACAGCTTGATCAAATGTAAAGGAGAATAATGGGTCAGTAAATTTTATTACATTAGTTGGTTAATGAAATCTCCTAGCCTGGTAGAAAGAAAGGATAAATGGGGGATGTTAAGAAAACTCACTTATAAAGGGAGAGAGTTACATAAAACCCAACTTTGCTTCAACTGTGAAAGGTTGAAGGTTTGAAATTACAGTGGTGAATTACTTCTCTGTAGAGTCAGATTATGCATGTCCAAATAGAGTGACTCATTCCTGCTGTATTTCGGAAATGTACGCATACCACTGTAGGCTGCTATTTTGAAGCTAAGAATTTTGGACTGAATCCATTACCCAGACGTCTTTGTGGCTTCTTAGAGTGAGAGAGTTTCATTTGTGAGAGGTCTTGACTTTTCTGTGGGTGCGGCTGGTAAGTCCAGCATTTACTGACCATTCCTATTTGCCTTTGAACATATGGTGAAATACTTTCTTAAAACATAAGCTGTATGATAAAGTTACTCTTGTGCACTGTTTGATCAGGAATTGCAGGGTTTTGTTGATAAAGAAATGACAATGCCTTTTGAAGTCTGGATGGTCTGTGACATTACCATGTCCCTACATAGGCAATAGAGGTTTCAGGTTTGCAAGGTGCATCGAAGAAACCCTGCCCAGTTGCTCCAGTGTATTTTAAATATGGTACACATTGTAGCCATGGTCAAGGTAGAGGGAGTGAATGTTTAACTTGTTACTGGGATGGTGATCAAGCTGTTGCTTTGTGCTAAGTGATGTTGAATTCTTAAATGTTATTGGAGCAGCATTCATCCAGGCAAATGGAGAGTATTTCATGATTTCCATCATGTTCCTGGTTGTGCCTGTAGATGTTGGAAAAGCTTGGAAAGTCAAGGAGCAAATTATTCACCATTGAATTTCCTGCCTCTGACCTGTTCTTTGACCACAGTATTTATATGGCTCATGCAGTTAAGTTTCTAATCAATGGTGACCCCTCAATCTCATCACAGGTTGATGGATGATGAATGCTGAGGGACGTGGTTAGATTTTCTCCTGTTAGAAACGATCATTGAATGATACTTGTTATGGTTAACATTACTTGCTATGTATCGGCCTGAACCCTGATGTTGTTCATGTCTTACTGCATATGGACATGGATTGTTTCATTGTCTGGACTTGCAAATAGAACTGATCACTGTGCAATAATAGGAGAATTGAACATAGAAAA
The DNA here is from genome assembly GCF_047496795.1 of Chiloscyllium punctatum. NCBI lineage: Eukaryota > Metazoa > Chordata > Chondrichthyes > Orectolobiformes > Hemiscylliidae > Chiloscyllium > Chiloscyllium punctatum. The sequence goes on along the minus strand of NC_092749.1, from coordinate 35,010,783 downwards.
TAGGAAATTGAGTGGTCTTTCAGCCCCTCCTACTGCCCTGTCAGTCAACTAGAGCTGATATTCTACCTCAGTGCCATTTTCCTGTACTGTCCCAACATTCCCTGATATTTTTAATATCAGAAATCTAGAATGGACACCAACTTTCAAAACATTTAAACTTGAGATGATTAACCTTTAACAGATCGCAACTATCTTCCTTTGTGTTAGGTATGTCTCCAGTCGCTGCCATTTTTCTCCTGATCCCTGTTGAAAAGTTTTACACTCTGTCAGTTGTTACTGGAAGTCAGGTCTTTTGTCCATATATGGGTGAACACTGTATCATTGTCAACATCTTCCATCACTTTGCAGATGACTGAAGTAGTCTTGCTACCTTACAATATCTCAAGTGTGTAAAGGCCATTTTTCCCCCTGTATTTTTAATTGTGGCCTAAAATAAGAAAATAACTGCTTTAAAAACTAAGGATTGCTGATTATTTTGCAAGCAAGTGACCTGATACCTAGTGCAAGCATTGTTTACACAGCTGCTTGTTCAATGTAGATTGCAGACAAACTTGAACTGAAGTCATGTGGACAGATGCAGTTTTAGATGCTACAAGTAACTGTTTGGTCTGTTGATGAGTTCATCTATAATTGATGACAAAGGCCTTTGCATGGTAACAACTATGAGGTTGGTGTCAGAGAGCCGAACAGCTTGGAGCTGTGAACAAAATACAGAAAAATCACCAGGTCTCCTCAAACTCAGGAGCTACCTCTGTTCTCTGCAATAAAACGTGAAGGCTGTAGTAAGCTGTTTATCTTTCCTTCAGCTGTTGTTGAAAGCTGTGGCTTTTACTTGATAAGTCAGAGGCACTTTATAAGTGAACCAGACACTCCGAATTCCTGCAAACCAATGAAAACTTCCAATAAAGGAAGATTGAGAAGCAGCATTCTGACCAGCACAAGAATCAGAAGAATGATCTCAGGGACCACTAAATTATGAGAGAGAGTAACTTTATTTGTCATTCTATCATATACAGCGGGTACAATAAAAATGAGACAGCGTTCCTCCAGGACCAAGGTGCTATATGAACACACAGACTGCACGAGAGTACAGTCAGGGCAGCATAAAGTGCAAAACATGCAAGACAGCATAGTAATTCCTGACAAGACCAAGACAAGACCTTGGCTCAGTATGGACAAATTACAATATAACAATGCATGATCATTAATAAAACATTGTTTTAGCTGCAATTCAGAAAGTCATCTGAAAATTGCAAATGGGATAGAGTGTGATCGTACAGTGTTAAGGAGTCTTCCCAATCTTTAGTTCCATCCATAACACCCATATGTTTTCCTTCTGTCTGTGTCTGTGTGTAAGGGAGTTTATATGGGGATTAGAATTTTACTTACACAATTTTACATTGGTAAATAACTATCTGTATCTTGAGCCTGATTGCTTGTAATAAACAATAATCGTTAAGTATAGAAACCTGGTCCATGTTTTCTGTCAGCCAGGGTTTGAAAATCTAAAATTCTGTGTACCTTTAACTTTTTTTAACAACTCCAGGAACAGTGAGGGCTTGAACTCCAGCTGCCCCAGTGAGGCATGACAGGTGCAAACCCGCTACTTCGGGGCAGAATTCTCTCTCACCATCTTCTCAACTCAGCTAAAAATGGAAATGGGTGGTCCTAGGTCAAGATTTTAAGATTTTAATCCCCCTGCACCCAAATCCTTAGTTCTGATTAAAATCCCCATCTCCCTTCCCAAGAATCTGTCAGTGAAACATCCCATCGTATTTTTTTAAGGAAGACCATGGATATTTGCTGTTGTCCTGTCTGCCATGGTCCACCAAACACACAGCTTTTATCAACTTGCTCTTTGTGGGAGCTGGTGTGCACAAATAGCTGCTCTATTGGCCTACATGTTTCAAGCCTTCAAACGTAATTTATTAACAGTAGAGTGATATGAAACGTCCTGAGGACATGAAAGATGCTCCGTTAATGCAAGTATTTTCTTTGACAAATTCGTGCTTTTCATTTTGCTGTGCCTTATAACTTATGTTAATTCTCTGCATAACGCTCTGATCTTTGTGTTTTATTCTTTTATAGGGAAGGGCACTGCACAAAATGGGCCGGAATAGTTTGGGAGAGAAGTTTCTGAGAGATGCTGTTCAGGCTCAGGCAACATCCCACGAGGCCTGGAACAGTTTGGGGGAGGTGCTACAAGACCAAGGGAAAAATGAAGATGCTGCAGAATATTTCCTTACCGCATTAGAGCTGGAAGCCAGCAGTCCCATTGTTCCATTTGCTGTCATACCGAGAGAGCTTTGAGATCAATCATGTGGGTCAAATTGTATGTTTTCCAAAGATTTAATTTGTTGACTCATTGAGCAGAAATCAGTTGCAAAATATCCAGGACAATCAATTCAGACTCCTTTTAACCAGTTTCCTATTCGCTGCAAGTTCATAATGGCCTCCGTCATGTCCTGCCAGCTCCTACTAGAATCGGACAGAGTTTTTCCATTCACAGCAATTCTTATGAGACACATTATGAGACATTTGTGGAGCCAGTACCTTACACGGAATAGTATCCAGAGCGGGGCATCATTATTCCACAGCAGATGTAGTGGCATCTTTCCAGAATAGCCTGAGATTGTTTACTGCATGAAGGAGCTGAGATGGATTGCCCTCAAATGGCATGTACATTGCAGTATTACTGTTCTTATTCCCTTCTCCCTGCACTGGAGATCAGCCTTTCATTGAGAGAGTTATCAGGGACCCTCATGCCGCATGATGTAATCACTATTAATAATTTTGGCTAAATCACTGCAGGTTAACTCAGAATTCTCCATTGAATTTGTCAATTTATTTAAGATCCTCAGGAATTTTTAATTTAGAAAATGTGTATTTTCTACATGAACAGTTTCATGAGACATAGAATTTACTACTGTAATATTGACATATGTCTATTTGTCTGATCATTATTTAAGTGTGTAGTTCACATTGCTGAGCCTTTTGGTCAACTCTGCAGTACTTCAGCAATGACTTGCCCTTATTAGATAATTCAATCATCTTTTATTTTACAACAGCCATTGTTCAATATCTTGCAGTGTTTGTAACAAGGTTAGCCAGATGGGCATCATGGAATATGTGCTCCCTGATTGGACCAGATTAACAGCCCCAATCAGGGAGTCTTGGCTGACAGGTATAACGGGTATCTAAGGTTCTATTCAGTCGGAGAGCTGGCTCTGAGGAAGCTGACCAGTGTGTATTATACTTGTAAATCAAGGGTGACTTGGTGACGGGAAAACAGCCTCTGTGGACTTATTGCAGTGATAATGAGAGAAAAAAAATTGCTCCTGAAGAAATTCAATGGCAACAGTCATCTTTTGAGTTGGGCTTAGCTTTTCTGGCATCATGCCTTTATTTGGGAAGCTTAACTCATTTGATCCTGTCATCAAAGACTGGGCCTAGTATGTGGAAAGAATGTGTTTTTTTTGGGAAAATGACATTGGGGCAGATGAAAAGCAATGAGTAATTCTCCTCACGGTCTGTGGAATTGCAGCTCTTCGGTTATTAAGAGCCTCATGTTTCCGGAGGCACCAGATACTAAAACCTTTCAAGAGTTGAGTATTTAGTTCAGGAATATTACACCCCAGGTCCAGTCTATATCTGAGATGCTATCAGTTTTACTCAGCAATTTAAGAATGAGGGGAATCTGTATTGGGATTTTTGACAAGGTTAAGATGATGGGCAGAGGCATGTGACTTTGGTTTAACCTGTAATCAGATCTGAGAGACTGTTTGGTATGTGGGTTTAATGATGTAGCCGTGTAAATGCACTACTAATGAAGCCCAATTGGACTTCAAACAGGCACCACCACTGGCTTTATCATCAGAAAGGGTAACAAGTGGAGCATATGAGTTACAGGTGTGCCGATAGGAATGAAGACCCTCACCAGGCCAACTGAACACCACTTTAGAGAATGCAGTTGCATAGCCTCACTCAGGACATATCCTGAACAGAGGGACTCAAAGTCAGCCCACAGCAAAACCGGAAAACAAAGCCAAGCCTTGGCCAAATGGTTAAAATTTTCTTAAGGATCTTGTCCGGCAAGCCATTGTAGTTGCTGTCAGTATGCAGACTTGAGACAGCAAAAGAGTCCCGTGAGACCTAAATTGAGGAAGAGAACTTATATGCCGGTATCTGTGGAGAGTGCGCACCCTGGAAAGTCCACTCACATCTGACTTGGAACAGTTAAATTGCTTAGCAACATCCAACTCAGAACCAATCAAAATAAACGCCTGCTGAATATTCACTGGTTCTATATGGAGGCTGATACTTTTATGGCTGTATCAATGATTGCAGACCCAGTCTATGACAAAATTTACTCTCATCTCCAACCCTTAAGTTTGCATAAGATCTTGGTTTACACCATCACTGAAGAACCTTTACAGATTAAGGGTAGACCTTCGGTTCCAGTCTTGTATGAGAAGCAACTGGTTCACTTACCACTGATGGTAGTAAAAGGCTTGGCCTTGGGAAACATTTGCCATGGGTGGCTCACCATTTTTTGATTAGAAACTGCCTGAGTGAAGTTCTAATTAAATATCCAAAGGTTTTTCAGCAAGGTCTAAGGATTATGAAAAGAGCCAAGGCCAACTTGCATGTTGACCAGGAAGCAGTTCCATGATTCTGCAAGTCCAAAAGCGTTATTTGCCTGACTTGCAAAAGTAGAGGCAGAAAACAGAAGGCTGGAAAGTGAAAGGAATTATCAAACCAATCCAGTTTGCAGAACGGGTAATTGTGCCAATTGTGAAGCTTGATGCCTCTGTTCACCTCTGTGGGGATTTTGAACAAATGATAAACCACTTCTCACAGTAGAATAAGTATTCAATCCTTCCCATAGAGGATTATACACATCGCTGAAAGGGAGGCCATCTTTCACGAAGCTGATCATGAGCCATGTGTACTTGCAATTGCAGTCAGATCAGGATTCCCAGAGGTACACGACAGGTAATACCCATAACATGTTGGACCAATTTACAAGACTGCTATCTTTCAGCGGGCAATAGAGAACATTTTCAAAGTCTACCCCAGGTCGCCATTTATCTGGATGACATGCTAATAACAGGGAAGACCAATAAAAAGCATTTAGAGAACTCGGACATAGTCCTTCGATGTTTTTGCCAGGAGGGTGTACACCCTTGAAGGGAAAAATGTGTTCCAGGCTCCCCAAGTGATGCACTTGGGCTACAGAGTCCACAAGACAGGATTTAGATCCATTGGAAGATAAAGTGAGGGTGATCAAAGGTGCCCTGGTTCCCACTTCTGTACCAGAGCTTAGATCTTTCCTTGGGCTGGTAAATTATTACAGGAAGTTCATATATCAAATGGCCTCCATTCTGGCACCCATACATCTGCTATTGAAAAAGGGTAAGCCTTGGAAATAGTCTCATAGCCAAGACATAGCCTTTAGGGAAGTGAAGAAGCAGCTATCATCATCCAAGGTGTTGACACACTATGATCCAAAGCAGTATTGGGGTAGTGTTGGCTCATAGATGGTATAATGGAGAGGAACACCTTATAATGTATGCTTCCCAGACTTTGGCTATTGCAGAACGCAAATGCACCCAGGTAGAGAAGGAGGGTTTGGTGGTCATCCTTGGTGTGGAAATGTTACATGGTAACAGACTACAAATCCATTCTAGGGCTACTCAAAGAATACAAGGTTGTGTCTCCCATAGCTTGAGGCTGAATTCAGCAGTGGGGTCTCACTCTACATGCATACAGTTACAAATTAGAACATCAACCAGGAGGCCAAGTAGCAAATGTAGATGTCTTGAGCTGCCTCTCGCTGGCAGATACATCACTGGTGGTACCTCCCCTGGAAGAGTCTATTTTGGTTTTAAACATTTTGGTACCCTTCTGGTCACCGCTGACAATGTCAGACTGTGGATACGAAATGATCTGGTCCTGCCAAATCAAACCAGCTGATGATGATGGGGGAAACAAAGGGCCATAACAACCAGAATTGAAACTTTTCTGGACCTAGTGAGACTGAATCACAGTAGAAAACAGGATATCATTATGGGGAACAAGAGAGATTATCCTGAGCAGAGGTCACTGCCTGATCCTGACTGGATTCCACCAGGGTCTGCGGGGGAGGGAGAGGGGGGTGGGGTTGCAAAATGAAGGTGTTTGTGAGAAATTATGCCTGTTGGCCAGGAGTGGATGCAAACATAGCTGCGTTGGTGTGGCAGTGCTCAGAGTGCCAACCAGAACAAAAATTACTGCCAGCAGTGCCCCACATTTGTGGGAATGACTGAGTAAACCCTGGACTCGGTTACACATCAACTATGCTTGTCCTTTCATGGACTAAATGTCCTTAGTCATTGTGGACGCCCACTGAAAGTGGCTGGATGTGCACAGAGTTCATTCATCAAACATGGGGACAGCATTAGAAAAGCTGCACACATCCTTTGTCACACACAAGCCTCCTGAAGTATTGGTCTCACTTACCACCAGGGAATTTGAGTATTTCCTAAAGTCAAATGGCATTCAGCATGTAAGGACAGCTCCATACCATCCATTATCCAATGGTCTGGCAGAAAGAGCTGTCCAAACTTTGAAGGCAGGCTTGAAGAAACAGTCTGCAGCTTCACCCCTAACACAACGACATGGACAGCTCCAGTAGAGTTGCTAATGAGGAGAAGATTTTGCACCAGGTTAAATCTGATCTTCCCAACCTTGGGGTGAGGTGCAACAGCATCAGAAGTACCAATGCCAGACACAAGACTCCTCTTGGTGAGAGTGATTTCAGACCAAGTTTGGTGATGAAACCACGGAAATGGGAAAGAGACATGGTCAACACGAGGTCAGGTCCCATGACATGGGACGTTCAGATAGGTGAGGCAGTCCTGAACAAGCATGTGGACCACATGAAAGCTGCAAATTTGCAAACAGGTCAGGAGCAAAACATACCCGGCACCTCAGAACAGCTGGAAGGGCTGTCAGACATATGGGTTCTCCTACTTCACCTAGCATCAAAGAAACCTCAGAGTTTGAGGTGGACACATCGGATGGTGCAGCCTTGACACCTTTACCATCTGAAGAATAGGATGAATTTCTTCCAAGATGCTCTGGTTCCAAGAGGTGGGTTATGGTACGGTACACGAGGCTGAGTCAGAGGAACTGGACCTGCTGTGAAAACACCCAGGAGTAGCCACAAGAGAAAGAACAGGCCTATATCCCCAGACTCAGAGGGAGAGGGATGTAGTGATTGTAATGAGGTCAGCCTGGTCAACCTCATAGAGCTGTTAACCTGGTGCAATCAGGGAGCACTGGCTGACAGATATAAACAGGAGTGTCAGACGTTCTGTTCACTCTGAGAGCTAGCTGTGAGGGAGCTGGAGCAGTGTCAAGGACTGTGCACATGTATAAAGGGTGATTTCATAACAAGATATCGGCCTCTGTGGAGTTATTACATATCTTGTTCCTGATTTTATTATTCCCAACCTGAGTTATAATGTAATACAGGTTGTTCTGCTATAACATGCACTTCGTTAACCCAAATTTGCTGTATCACTAATGGTGAATTGGGGACACTGTTTCTACCGCACGGACTTTTCAAACATGCATCAGCTACAACACGATTCCAGCCTCATGAGTTTAAATAATGTGGCTATTGCGCGATTTCCCTAACACAAGATTGCATGAGAATGGAATTATTGTGTTATACCAGAACTGACTGTACCTTATATGATTTTCACAATGACAACACTTATGTGATTTCTTTTACAAGAACACAGTATTGCACATGGGCTTAGTCATGGGGAAGTTACATTGTTGGTACTACACTCAGACTGCCGAATAGCATGCTAATCTTCACTTGACTTCCTGAAAGTCTAATGATTTCATTTTTAAGGCAGTCCTGCAGTACCAGTGGCTGACTGCGCAACATTTATTTTACGTGCGTCTGTGTGATACAGAAACACTGTCTCCTCACAATGCTTCCAAATCATGACAGTATACAATTCTTCATAAGGGTACTTATCATTTAGTAAATCTATGCACATATCCTCATACACGCCTGCAAATGTTAATATTATGACCAGTGGAATTTATATTTGAGAGTATTTATTGTTGAAGAATATGCTAAAACGCTGCCAATTACCCCTGGGTGGGTTTGAACGCAGTCAAAGCTGGCCAATAATTTTGTCTTTCTTGTAGTAAAGAAGAATATGCTAAATGGAAATAACACACCGAAGTAAGAGGCATTTAAATATCGAAGACAAATACAGAAAGGATGAGATACCTGTCATACCCCAGAGAATTGCAACAATAGACGTCACCTCATAGTTCTCAAGCTTAGGGGATATTTATATAAATTTAATGTCTGCTCGTAATACAGGGGAAGCACTGAATTGCGCTATTTAGCCACACCTTAGTCACTATCCGTTTACTGGAAAAAATATAAAACTTTAAAATGTTTATTGAGTAATAACTGACAAATCACAATCTCTGGATGACGGAAAGGGAAGTAGCAGTGGAAACAGGAAATTAAAACTGTCTGATTTGACCACTGTGCTCCGAGGTTGCTTAGCATCAGCTAGCGATTTTTTGTTTAAAATACAATTGACTGTTGATTTGTGTGAACTCACACAGGCAACCCATGCCACAGTATGGGTTTCATTTTGCACCAGGAGCTGAGAAGGCTTAACCTCATTCTCTTTCACCATATTAAGCAACAACTTGAACTATTACTGTGAGTCAAGGAATTTCCTGGTGTAATTTTGAATGCGTATAATTAGCTCGTCTCAGGGGACACTTTCATAGTTTTGGGACCTGTTCATTGATATGATCAATGGGGTGGATTGGTAATACTGTGCATTATAAATGTTTTCCCTGTAATGTAAAGCTAACTACCACCAAAAATAATGCATTGAAAAAAAAAACCCTCAGTGCAGTGAAGCAGCACAAAAGCTTTGCTTCTGCTGTAGATTTGCTGAACTGTGTGAGCTGGTTTTGCAGTGAGTCTGTCCTGTTTACATTGCAGTGTGATTTCACATCACTGGCTGCAGCACAAACAGAATTACGTTCAGGCAGTTGCTCAAGTGGTTGTATTTGCACCTGTGGAGTCTTCCGTGATGTGAAAAAAAGGTGTGAACCGTCTAGAAGTGTGAAAGGTACACATTTCAAACTCAGGCTAGCAAATCTTGGAGCACTCAGTCTGAGCAAGTCCAGTCAGTTTCATGTTAGCCCTGTACAGTAATTGGCTGTGAGAGACTCTGAGGGTGCTGGCATGGCTGCAAAATAGTAAGGAAAATTTTCATGAAATAATTTTATCAGTGAACTTGTCCAAACTCCAAAGCATGAAGCCAGATCTTTTCTGCCAATTAAAAAGCAGCTGATTGGATTTAATTTTCAAATAATAAAAGTCAGGCAATCAGATCACTATATTACAGATTCACTTGAAAAACAGCTACTGGTCATGGATACTTACAGACACAGGTCTTTGGTTCACATAATGTAGAGTTATTTCTTTCAGCTTCCCTTCTGACCCAGCCATAAGCCTGTTGAATGGCAGAGCAAGCTCAAGGGACCGAATGGCCTCCTCCTGTTCCTATTGCTTATGGTCTTATTTCTTCAGCTGGTTCTAAATGTCTGTTAATTGTAAGATTTACTATTTATAAGTTAGAGCTATAACTTTGGGAAGGTGAGATATAAAATTCAACTGAGCTAAGGGGACTGATTTTCAGAATTTAGTGGGAGATAAGGAAATGGGCCTTATTTCATTTTCATCTAAGTTCATGCCTTCCATATGCCACTAGCATAGTAGTTAAATTTGAATTACTGAAAGATTCTAATTTAATCTGGAGAAAACAATTTAGCTATGAGCCCGGTTTTGTTTCTAATTCCTTGAGTTTATCTTAAATCATAGCTCATATCAATAGCCAATCAGCAAAATTTATTAACCATTAAGAAATTTGTGATCATTTAAAAGATCCAAATGGACTATTCTAAAATGCTGGGAGGAGGGGACTGCTTCTTCGGTAATGGATAATGATTGTTGTGGGCATTCACCAAGCTGATAATCTTGCACATTTTATTTAGGCGATGGATTGTAGTAGACTTAAATAGAAGTGCTCCAGTGTAGATGTTCTATGGTTCACTTACAAACTGCAGAAGGATCAGCTGATGTGAAGATTTATGTTTCTCATATCTCTTTCCCATTTGTTAAGAATCAACTGTATTTTTAGAAATTCTTTTTAAGGAAAACTGTCATTTCACTTCATTACAGTTCACATTAATTAGTTCACACTCACATGGTACTGTTCCACTCAGTGTCAGACACTCTTCTGCATTGTCCACAATTAATGACCATCTAAAGTTTGTCGAGACTAAAAACAGCATTTTAATTTTTCGTAATTGTAACTTAGTGACTAGCGGTGTCAGTTTAAAGATCAATTGATGCTATGAAATAGCATCCTTGCCTAAGCCCCCACAGTCTTTTGAACAGTGACACAATATTTACTTGGGTTTCAGTTTCACGTTTCCCACACAGGGTGTAAGTTGTCCAGAATCTGCAGCAGGAACTCAGGCGGCTCAATTATTAATTCACACTGTGCACCAGTCTAGAAAGTACTACTGGCTTGGCACATTGCAAAAGTGACTTATGCCAAGGGAGATGTATGCTGATATTTTCTTCCAACCACTTGAGACACTTTGTCCTATAAATCTTTTATGTCTGTGCCTCAGAAAAATATATTTGAAATAGCACTTGATTCATTTACTGTCGAAGATACCAGAAGTTTAGAGATCGCATTTGCAGTATTAAGTAATTTATTTTAAATGTTCAATTTATTTCTGGGAAAGGAAGCTGATTTTTTAAATTTTAGTTTTACAGTGAAGATACCAATGTTAAATAATTAAATGGACCTGTGTCAGAGTACATGTTTGCATAATACAAAGATGGATATTTACTTTGCCCTTAATAAATGGACTTCAGCTTGTTGGTTTTATAATATGCTCAGTGCACTGAATTATAGCAAATGAGTAAGACTCCGGCATATAAACTCACCCAACATCTATTAAATGTTATCCTGTAAACACAGTCTATTATCTTGTTTGTAAATGCATCCTATCATGTAATAACATGAATTTTAGGGCTTAGAGAAACCTGTTATCTAAAATCTTCCATGCATTGCCATTCAAGGGCTAGTTAATGTGGTTAATGTCTTAATTATAAATTATTTTAATGGTTTCAGTGTAATTATTTTGTGCAGTACATCTAATGTGTCAGGGAATAAAATGGTTGAGCTATGCAAATCAGAATTTTTCCTCCATCACTTTGAGGACTTTCAGATAGCATTGTGTTTCATGATGGGGCCATTAGCACACTGATATTGTGTGCCACCCAGTTGCTGGGTGTAGCTCAGGACCTGCAATTCTTCACATAGCAAGTATCTGACTTTGATTGTCAGATATTTAGAAGGTTCAAGGCCACTCTTGATCATAGCTGACAGTTGGATTTGAATGACATTAGCAATTTTCCACCTTGCCAGTCAAGCATGCTTGTAGAATAGTGTGTGATACTAGAAGGGCTACATTGTGAGATGGAAATATACATTAAAGTGATTCAAAACATGTAACAAACTCATTATTTGTAAAGGCTACCTGCATCTGATTTGAGTGATTGAAAGCTGATGTAGCCTTTGTATAACAAGATCCAAATTACCATGGTTCAAATAACTGAGGGCCATTACAGTCCTAACCTGGATAGCTAGTGGCAACGTGACTCAACTACAAATGTAAAGATTACACATTGTAATGTTTGAGTTATGTTCTTGATTTTTGCAAAGTGTGACTATCAGGTACAATCATAATGTAGGCAGTAAATTGAGTAATAAATTGCTTTGTGTGTGAATTTTCAGGCTTTTTTTGTGTTGATGTGGTGACTTTAATGTAGGGAATGGTTATGATGTGTTTTTTTTGCAGTATTTCTATGTTCTGTAATCTATGTTAAGAACTTAAACAAATTAGCATCACTGATTGAAACCTGAATGAGAGAGTTATGCATGCATGATATGCCTTTGCTTCTTTGCAGCTGCAGTTTTACATATTTCAGCCGATTATTTTATTTCCTTTGCCTGACCTGGAGCTACTGAAGCTAATTGTAGCAATCTTCTTTCGATTGCAGTGGAGATCCGCTAACTCAGTATAAACCAGGAAATGGCTCAGTCTGGCACCACTTGATATATTTACACACTAAGTCACTAGAAAAGCTCACAGTACATTTGCTAAAAAAGAGGTACTCTGAGCAATTCCCAGCCTGTAATTTCATCTTGAGGTTTAGATGACAGTTATAAACTGCTCAAGCCTCATGCTTGTGGTTTATGACATCATTTGACCTGTTGATTAGGTTACTGCCTTGTAATCACTCCCTGGTGTCTGTTCCCTCTGTAATACACACCACTTAGTCCAGAAAAGGTAAACTGTGGAACATGAATACCATTTACTTCATATCGCTGTATCTAGAGGGGAAAATAACTATAGGCTGCTAATCACAACATGCAATTATCTCAAATAATTTCAGTGTTTTACATCACTACTCTCCTACGTTGCTGCTCATGTGGGAAAGTATTGTTTTGGAAGGACTTTTTCTAAATTGTTTATCATCGTGGCATTATGAGAACCCTTTGGTTGTCATCTTCAAAGCTTGGAAACATAATTTTCTCCTTGCTTTCCTTACTCAGCCCTCTAATACTAAGGATTGTTCTCATAATCTTTCCCTGTACTATTTCTGGGGCCTGATGGTTCATTTGTGTCTCAGGCACTAGACTGGACTCAGTGCTTAAGGTCTAGTCTATCCCTAAGCACTGTACAATTTCACAATAACTATCTCCAAATTGTAGTCTACTTGTTTTGCAATATATTCTTTCTTCTTTTTATTTGATTGCATTTTTAAAGTGACTGGATAAATCGAGCACCCAAACTCTCAATGGTTTCACAACAGTGAATTAAGAGTTTGATAATAATTACTTGGAACCTTTCCATCAGGTCACCTTTTCCGGACGTGATAGTTGGGACCCTGTCTTGTTTTTATTAGCATTTCATGAATGCTCATTAACACCCGGATACTGGAATTATGGTCCAAGAAGCAACTTTGTTAGGAAATGTGTGTTCACAGACCAGACTATTTCTATGAGGTGTGTCCCTTCTTCCTCCAAGCTGTGGGGAGTACAAAGTTTGCCAGTCACACAGGTCCTAAGTAACCAAGCCATTTCTTTGCACAAACACTGAGGGTAAAGGTGAAACCTAACTGAGGCAACAAGCCTGCCTAAGCAAAGCAACCATATCGGCTGACCCCAGCAAACCTGGCTGGGGCAGACAAGTAGGCCTCATTCAAAAGGGGGCTCAATTCAGAGGTTCATATCAAAGTGGGTTAGGTAGAACCGAGTGGTAGGGAATGGGACTGAAAGGTGTGGTTGTTAGGGGCACTGGAAGGATCCATAAGAGAGGAGGGAACTGGAATACAGTGGGAAGAATCACATTTTTGTCAGCAAAAGGCACATGGAAGTATGGGAGCTGTAATCATTAAGGTAGAAATACCTTAGGTTAAAGAGGTACATTGGGGAGGAAGGAAGAGCAGGTGAGTTGAATGAGAGGTAGTTAAGGTAGAAGTTTGGGCATAGGGGGCTCTTCTGACACAGTGGTAGTGTTCCTGCCTGTGAGCCAGGAGACCCCCAGTTCAAGTCCCACAGGCACGAGAGATGTGTAGTAATATCTCTGAACAGATTGTTTAGGAAATATATATAAGCTTGGGCATCAGGTCTCTGGTGGCACAGCGGTAGTGTCCCTACCGCTGAACTAGGAGATCCCGGTTGAAGGAACCCAGGGAAAGCATGAATATCTAGAGAGATTTGAATAAGCAAAATGGCTGAAAGTCAACGGGGGAGACAGAAGGACAACAGGGGGTAAAAAGGCCATCTACAACAATTGAGGGGTAAGGAGGGAAGAAGTGTAGTGCAGTGGCGGTGAAGGTGAATGAAACCAATGAAAAATTAACAACCACTATCTCCTAAATCATTTTGCAAAAGAAGATCTCACAGTGAATGTGTAGCACACATGGATGAGGACCTCACATTTTCCTGCACAGTGCAAACACACCCAACACAGCATTGTCAGAAAAACTCATCTGGTTCACTTATTATCTTTTAGGGATAGAAACTGCTGCCCTTACCTGAATACGTGTAACTCCAAACCCACAGCAATATGGTTGACTCTTAACTTTCCTCTGGGCAAAAAATGCTGACCTGGCCTATGACACCTTTATACTATAAATGAATATTTTTCAAAAAAACTGAGGGAATTGCAACAGAAACTGAAAAATACAATTTTAAAGGCATTAGGTTCAGGACTGAGCAATAAAAGTAGGAATTCACTGCATAAGCTCAAACAACACATAAAATCAACATCCCAACCACACCACATGATTCATTGAACTGTGAGAATAAAAACACTGAAGACTGACCAACCATGGTCAAGGTGATGGAGGAAGAGGGGAGGGATTTATTCTACATGCAGCAGCTTTCATATGCCCTTTTATCTAAAAGTTGAAGACATAGAAAGAAGCTGCTTTACAGGTTGTAAATGCCAAGGTTTTGGATCTATATCACAGAGGATAATGAAGGCCACCAAGAGTCAAATTGAGCTTATTGCTTTTCATGCAGGCTGTATTGTCAAGATCTTGCGCACAGTAGAATGAGGAAGAGGAAAATCATCCATGGTTCATGGAAGACATGCTTCATCATGTCAAGGTGGCTGGTAGGACAAACTTGCAACAATACACAAACAGCCAGATAAGAGCTAAAGAGCTGCTTAACCATAGAAATCTCAAATCCAAAACAAACATCTAATTTCTGGTATTTCTTCACAAATCCATAGAATCAGTAGATTTCATGCTGAATAGTTGGCCAATGTAACCCAGCAGCTGTAATAGCATTGGTGAGGTTAAGGAGGAGGAAGAGAAGAAGGAGGAGGAGGAATATCCAGTGCCAACAGAAATAGGAAGCTGCAGCTGTGGGGATGAGCAAGCAGCAGCTGAACCAGGGTCTTCAGTGTCAGTGAGCATTATACAGGGAGTGGCTCTGCTAAAGGCGAAGCAGGTGAGTAAAAGGCAGTGCTGGAGATGGTCTTTGTATAACTAGAGAAGCCGTCACCTACATCAGTCCCTCCTGTGGACAGAGCTGGAGGGGCAGCATCTTCCTGTGGTGTTGCACATTAAAACAGCATTGAACTCCCCTGCCACAAGCTCCTGTCAAACCTCAACATGAGGACCCCAAGGATCCTTTCACATCTGACAGAAATTTACCTGTACCTCCACAAATGTCATCTACTGTATCCGTTGCACTCGATGTGGCCTCCTCTACATCAGGGAGACAGGACACCGACTTGTGGATTGTTTCAAAGAACATCTCTGGGACACCTGTACCAACCCCACCGCCCCAAGGCCAAATACTTCAACTCCCCCTCCCACTCTGACAAGGACGCACAGGTCCTGGGCCTCCTTCATAGCCACACCTTCACCACCCAACGCCTGGAGGAGAAATGCCTTATCTTCCGCCTTGGGACCCTGCAACCACACAGGATCAATGTGGATTTTACCAGTTTCCTCATTTCCCTCCCCCCACCTTATCCCAGTCCCAAGCCTCCAACTCTGCATCACCCTCTTGACCTGTCCACCATCTTTCCCATCTATCTGCTCCATCCTCTTCTCTGACCTATCACCTTCTCCCCCACCTTTATCTACCTGTTGCATTCTCAACTGCCTTGCCACCACCCACACACCCCCCCCCTCCCATTTATCTCTCTGCCGCCAGCTCACAAGCCTCATTCCTGATGAAGGGCTAGTGCCTGAAATGTCGATTCTCCTGCTCCTCGGATGCTGCCTGACCTGCTGTGCTTTTCCAGCACCACACTCTCAACTCTAATCTCCAACATCTGCAGTCCTCACTTTCTTCTCAACAAGAGGCATGTCTGGCATCTCCCAGATGGCAGCTTACAAGTTTGATAGAACAGTTCTTGCAGTTCATCAGCGACACAGAGAGCCCAAGGTGCCTGATGCTTTAAAGGAAAGACACAGCCAGCCAAGGTATCTGAGATGTTGAGTTCATAGCCATCACTGGGTTCCCTCAGTGATGTGGGGCCATTGCCTGCTCACATGATGCTCGGAGCTCCATGGCATCATTTAATCTGATTCCTGAACAGAAGGAATTTCACTATCTCCAAGTCTGACATTGTTTGTGCACCGATTTCCAGGCAGTTATCACAATACCTGCTTCCTATAAAACTCTCAGGTTCCTTGAATATTCACTCCTCTGTTTCAACTCCAGAGCTGGCTTACAGGTGACAAGGGGTAACCCAGAAGGCATGGCTAATGGCCTTAGTGTGAATCTTCAGACTGATGCTGATCAGCACGACAAAGCTGTCAATGCATTCATGAGGTTCACCTGCCTCTCCTACAACTTGGCTCACTGTATCTGATGCTCCCAATGTGGTCTTCTCTGTATAAGGGTAACCAAATGTAAAGTTAGGGAATGGTTTGCCGAACAACTCAGCTGGGACCGACCAAATCGCCCAGTCACCACCCATTTAAATTCCCCCTCACACTCCCTTTCCAACATGACCAATCTTGGCTTCCTCCATTGCCACAACGAATCAGACTGCAAATTGGAGGAACAACATCTCATCTTCCACCTGGGCAGCCTACAGCCTGGAGGACTCTGCACTGAGTTCTCTAATTTCAAATAATCTCCATTCTCATTCCCCGACTCTCTTCCCAGCCCATCCCCATCCCGTCCACTACTCCTAGCCACCTACCAGATTCATTCCTTCCATTGACCAACCAGGTCATACCCTCTACCTGTCTCCATCTATCCCCACTTCACCACCCTGCTCCCCTCACAACCCCTTTATCTACAGCTCCCCTACACCAACCCCCAGTCCTGAAGAAGGGTTACACCCAAAATGTCAACTTCTGCACCTCCTGATACCGCCTGGCTTGCTGTGTTCTTCCAGTCTCCTGCCTGTCTACCAACGAAGAAAAGGAGTATGACAGAGATGCTGATGAAACCAAAGCTGACAAGAAGGATGCTGAAGAAGCCAGGACAGTCGTAAAATGAACAGACACAGCCAAGAGAATGTTAGTACAGCTAGGTTTGACAATGGCTTTTATGATCATCATTAGACTCTAATCCCAGATTTTTCATTGAATTCAAATTCCACTATCTGCCACAGTGGTTATGTTGCAGATGGTAGTGTTCCTATGCATTTACTGCTCTTGTGTATGTTCAGTTTTGTTTCTTTCTATACATTTTGTAGCAGTTCAATACAACTGAGTGGTTTGCTGGGACTTTACAACAAACAGTTATGAGTTACCCGTATGGTAACAATTACTCAGAGACCTGGCCAGGTAAAGAAGGCAGATTTCCTACCCTTAAGGGCTTTAGTGAACCAGGTGAGTTTTACAACAATCAACTGATTATGTAGTCAAGCATTTTTAATTTCAGATTTTATTTAATTTAAATTTCGCAATCCACTGTGGTAGTATTTGAACCCTCGTCCCAAAAACACCGGCCTGGGGTTTAGAATTATTAGTCCAGTGACATTACTATTTCACCACCAACCCTGAGAGATCTAACTGTTGCTCCTCCTCCATTTTGGTGCTCAGTGCCAACTCCCTCACACCTTGAGATGAGGGAACCTTGAAGGAGATCAGGCCCCTCTCACTGAGCCAGTGAATGAATGCAATGAGTGAAAGCCATGTGTAGGTCAGGCAACCATAGTCTATATGTGACTCCAGACCCACACCATTACAGTTGACTGTTAATGATCCCCTGAAACAGCATTGCCAATGACACTCATACCCCGTAAAAGAACAATTAAACATAAGTCTTGCAGTCCTAATTCTATCCGGAGCAATGTCAAAGGGTTTTTGGAAGTCGGAGCACCCTAATGTTTTTCACTGTCTGCTCAGAACTTTCTTTTTCTGTTCTTTTGTGGATGTCAGCATCACAAGACAGGGCAGCATGTGTTGCTCTTCCCTAATTGCCCCTGAGAAGGTGAGTCATCACTGTGAACAACTGTGTGCATGTGCTATCAGTAAAGCCACAGTGTTGGTGGGGATTTCCAACTTTCTGAAGCCTTTAGAGATAGCTTAATATCACTCAACAAAGAGATCAATATTGAAATTGGATCTTCAGATTCTGGTCACAAACCACTTAAGCTCTGCACTCCTGTCTGTGACATCCAAAGCTGTCGATTTAAATCCTCTGAACATATTCCTCAGCCTTCAGCATCCCACATATGCTCATTAATTATGAACTAGCTTTGTATCTGACATTCTATATTTAGATCATTGCTTCTGTGATAAATAACTAGGTGAGTTTACAGCCCATTACCACCGTGAGCCCTAATTGAGTGATCTTGCTGATACCATTGGACCCAACCCCTCTGGAGAAATGAGGTTCAAGTCCAACCAGAGTTCCAATGTCTGATCACCATCCAGTGATTTGAATTGAAAGTTGTGTGTGTGCTGACATCAGAAATGGTTAACTTACCATGGCAGTTCCTCAGGCTGTAGACACTCCCTGTCTGGGATCAAACTGAAGAACAACTACTCAGTGGAGCTTTGAAGAGCTGCTGGCATCCTTGAATGGAAACCAAGTGAATGCCAAAAGCTTCCAGAGGGGAGTGAAAAAGACTGGAAGCAGACCTTAGCTTCCTTGTTACTCTCAATGAGTTGAGTTTAATAGTGTTACCATATCTAATATACACTCACTGAAAAGAAAATAAGACAATATTAGAATCGGGTCACTTCTTCTTTAACCACCCACAGAACAAAATGAGTTAAGACAGACCACTGCACATTCTTTGATCAGATCTCTTTCTGAATGGTCACAGGGCATGGAATTTTCCCACAGGCTGATACTGACTCCATGGCTGTATTTTTTAGATAGAATGTTAGTATTGATAAGACTCCTCTACATATTTTTTAAAAGAAGCTTCATAATATTTGATCATAATATACCACAGCAGCTGTTTGAATATTGCACTGTTTAAAACTAGTGGGAAGGTAATGCAGCAACATTCCTATACAGTTATGGAGTAATGTCAAGCACAATGCAGTTGACTTGGGACTGGCAAAATGCCAGCACCCTGTGCTTAAAGCAACATTTTTTCAAAGAGCTGCTCCAGTTAAACATCTGATGAATTGTCTCATCCATATTACCTTGTATATCCTCTTCTGAGGTGAGAACTGACAGACTGAATATTTTTAACATTTTCTATTATAGATTTTTAGTATTTGACTCTTTTTCTGTAGAGGCTCAGTTACCTTGGAACTAATGTGTCTATATCTGAAGTGAGGGTATATTTATCATAAAAGGTAAACTCCTCAAAATCATTTCTATAGAAATTACTTTTCAGATGCAGTACATGTCCAGATGTTTGTCATTAAAATGTACACAGCGAGCACCAGGATAATTTTAAGTTGAAAGACATGGAACAAGATGGTCCCTATGAATGTTCACAGATTTCAGATTACAATTCTGAGGTTTGTAGCAACCCATCTAGTATCATTGGCTTCTAGTAGACATTGCATGAAATCTCAGTTCCTGGTTTGGTGGTTCAAATTACACACATCACTGAAATGCCAACACATTGCATAGTGGTCAAAGTCCATTCTGAAGCAGGTAATCTGAGCATTGGAGATTGTTGTGGATACATTGCAATTAAATAGTTAACAATCTTATATGAAATGACTCCGATCTGTCAGAGGTTCAGCAACTCATACTGAGAAATTTGACGTGTCTGTGTTATGTATTTGTGTGATCATTTCTAGACTAGCAAGTCCTGAAATTTACAGTATGCTTTACTTGGATGGGACACAGAAGGGGAAAGTCATATTGATATTTCTGGTACATTTTCCACATTACTAGAAAGTACACTGGTCCACGTCACTACAATTCCCATCATGCAGGAGTGACTTAAGCCATAATATCACACCAAACCTTTCTGCTACTCTGAGGCGTGAACCTTTCCAAAACAGTGAGAAATTCAGATTCATTGCTCTGCTTCATCTGCAAAATCAATAGTTGTGTCCAATTTGCTAGATTAATGCTGCTGTAATGCCTTGCTATTTACGCTGAACCAGCACAACTCTGTGACTTGGTACTGACTGTTCAATTTACAGTTTTCATTTTTGTGCTAAAAATACCTACGTATGAACATTATAAACTGCCATTCAGCCTTTCGATTTGTCCTCATAGCAACTTCACACTAAAGTTACCATTGGATGGGCAATCTACCAAATGACCTCGTTCCTCTAAATGCAATTAAAGCACGATAATGTAATTGTCACTGCCTTCTGCAGGAATGGAGAACTTGGATACTCTTGTTATCTTTGACACATTGTTAAATGTCGTTGAAAGATTTGAATTTCAAATAAAGGGTTAGATGAGATTCAGAAAGCAGAGAATCGGGCAGAAAGGGGGACGTGTAGTTCGATATGAGAACATAGCTTTTCGAGAAAGTGGAGGTTTTGGTGCATTAGCTACAGCTATACCAACTGGGTTCAAGTAGTTCAATCTAATTGACTACTGCCATTTGTTATAACCTTAGGGGTCAAGAGCCCATTTCGATGAAATATTCCAAGCATATATTACTAAAGTATCTGAAACAGGATTAATTTGAAAAATTAAATAGGGTGGCACATGTTATGCCAAATGCAACTAGAACAGTAGCACACATTGCAGTGTGTGTCTGAATCAATACTATATGTGTCAAACATTATGGAGTCTTGAAACAGGTCGTTCACCTTACAGACATTAATCTGACGGTGTTCAAAGGAATGGTGGGAGCGGGGATTCTATAAAACTCGTTTCTTAAGAGGGTAAGAATTATTCCAAATCCTGAGTGGAGGTTCATATTCAAGAAGACCAACACAGTCTGAACTAAGGAATTACGAGATCATTGACTTTAAATTTAGGCAAGTTGGTGTAAGGAATTGTTTGAGATGTTCTGGATGGGAACCCGGATAGAGAGAGGTTTCATGGCTGAATGTCAGAGCAAGGTGTGCAGTAGATTCAGAAGCTTCCAGAAAAACAGATACAGTTGCCAGCCTTGATTCAGTGGATAACGCATTCAATTTTGAGTCAGGAACATAAGTTGGGAGTTAGTTGTAGAATAGGCCATTTGGCCCCTTGAGCCTGCTCTACCTTTCACTAAGATCATGTCTGTAATTTTATCTTCAGGGCTGCAGTTGGAAATAAAAAAAAAACTGCAGATTAGATTAGATTACTTACAGTGTGGAAATAGGCCCTTCGGCCCAACAAGTCCACACCGACCCTCCGAAGAGCAACCCACCCAGACCCATTCTCCTACGTTGACCCCTTCACCTAACACTACGGGCAATTTAGCATGGCCAGTTCACCTGACCTGCACATCTTTGGACTGTGGGAGGAAACCGGAGCACCCGGAGGAAACCCACGCAGACACGGGGAGAATGTGCAAACTCCACACAGACAGTTGCCTGAGGCGGGAATTGAATCTGGGTCTCTGGCGCTGTGAGGCAGCAGTGCTAACCACTGTACTGGAAATCTGAAACACAAACAAAGTTGGCTGGAAAAACTCAGCAGGTCTGGCAGCACCCGAAGAGAGAATGCAAAATTAGCATTTTGGATCCAGTGACCTTTGTTCAGACCAGATGCTGCCAGATACTGTCTGGTTTTACTGCAGTTAGAAATTTCAGATGATACCTTCCACCAGTGACAACATTTTTAAATGTCAGCAGAGGTGAAGGGGCCCATAATTTCTTGACACCTCTCGGTGTGCCAGTTTATTGGGATGTTCTTGAATCCCAGTCATATTTAAACATGTTGCTGACTAGCAACAGGCAGCTAAATTCAGCCCCTTTACTGACCTATTAAGGTCAATCTGAGAGGAGTAATCCAAACATGAGTCAGGCCTCATGTTGGGACCAAAGCCGAGCTGATGACTGAAGCAATGTCTAAGGCAGGATCAGGGAGAGTACTCCATATACAATGTTTACCTAATCCTTCACCATCAGTGACAATCACAATATAGCCATAGACTGCCCTCTGAAGTTGCATTAATGCCTCCAGCAGTCACTGGTTTATGTGAAGCAGAACACTGAACAGGAGTGAGACTGCAGTTGAGTGGACCTTCCCTGGAGGAAGGGCTGTCTTTGTAAGAAACTGGCCTCAAGGAAAAAGGGAGGAAACACAGAAGACTTCCTTAACCAGATGTGAAGTATTCCATGTAAATACACCATTTTCCTGATTGATCTTTAACTTCATTTCATGTTTGTTAAAACCTGATGTCAATGGAATAAAAAAACTTTGCTTCATGGTCTTCAGGATGGCTGTGTTCTTAAATCTTGTGTTTCAAAGCAAATACCCCTCCACTTTAAGAACATGGCAGCTGTGGCCAAGTTTTGATTCTTCCAAGGCTAAGAAATCTTCAGAGGGTGCCTTCTCTTTCTGCTGCCGACAGCAGCAACTCCAATCTCTCGATATTGATATGTCTTTGATGGTTGGCCTTTGAATATCCCCAGCTTCAGGTCTCTGCCTGCCATCATTAATTGGATGACACGTGTGTAATCTAGCAGTTCAGGGCTCATGCCCGAAACGTCGATTCTCCTGCTCCTTGGATGCTGCCTGACCTGCTGCGCTTTTCCAGCAACACATTTTCAGCTCTTTACATACAATTGCATACAGCACCAACGCAATGAAATGCACCAGAGTCCTGATTCCAGAAAACAAAACGTAAAACATTTCCTGATGTGTCTTTGTCTCTTTCGATCAATGGAAAAAGATTCCACAATATTTCAAGTAAAAGCAAAAGAATATTTCCCAGTATCCTGGCCAATAACTAAAGCAGATAACCTGATCACTTATCGTTCTTCCACGTGGCTAACATCACACAAATCACATACTGTGTATCCTACATTGCAACTGTGACTATCCTTCTTTGACTGTGAAGTGCTTTGGGAAATAATTTCTTCTTTCTAACTGATAGCTTCAACAGCATTTGGCAGTTGGCTACATAGTAAAATGCAGGGAAGTTTGAGCTATTGCCAGGAGCAGAGGCAGGGAGAGTAATCATGGGCTGTAAAACTTTGCCTGTCCCCGTGCCCTTCCAGATTTTAATTCTTGATTGCTTCTGTTCAGCATATTGTTATGATGATGGGTCAGAATCCAAAGCAGTAATAGACATTTTTAATTTTAATTGCAAAATATATTGGACAGCAAAACCAAGTCAGTAACTGTGTAACAAAGTCTTATGTGCAGTCCATCGAACAATGTGTGTAAATTATCAAGGAAATTTCAAATGGGGAGAGACTGAATAAGAGATGACAAAGGTGGCTGACTGCCTCTTCCCTCCCATCCCTTGCCAACATTTCTGTTTTACTCTCCAAGAATATATAAAAATTGCTCGAAAATGTCAACAGGACTGGAAGCCTGGTTAAACTGTCTTCTTTTTAAAACATAAATTTATTCGGATCTGGGGTAAGGTAACAGAAGGGATTTTGTATAATTCAACCTGTTGTAACCAAATGAGGGGTAGATGAATAAAGAAAAGGAACCAGTTTATCCCTTCTTCCTCCAGGAGGTTAACAGTTTAGGGTGTCCTATCTGGAACTATAATGAATTGGGGTTTCTTGCCAATGATTTAGTCATAACACCTTCAAGATGTATTTCGGGTCCTCTAGAATAAAATAGTGCAGCACAGTAGGAGGCCAGTCAATCCATTGAATCTCTCTGCCAGTTCTTTTGCCAGTCCATTCAACCTAAAGTCAGAACACATTAGAAAACATTACTTTCTTTGACCATGCAAAATTTAAAATTGCACAAAACAAGCAACCTTAATTAGCAACCAACCTTTCTTTCCAAAATAACACACACCTCTTCACAAAAGAACATTATTTTAACCATATTTTCAACAGACTGACCACTGCAGTCACAGCTAACGCAAACTGTGAATATTTGGACAGGCAGTCACTACCCTGTTTACTGCATTCCAGATTGCAATCCTAGATTTACATTTAATTACTTGTGGAATATTTATTACAATCACATCCTTTACATTTCTCCCTGCATAGTAGCTCCTCAAGCTAGCAATTTGCGCAACCATTTCCAACCAATTCATTACCTCAGTACTGCCAGTTTTGTTTGGCTCCTGATCAGTTGAGTATTCATATCTAGTGATCTGACAGTGCTTGTTGGAAGGATATAGCCAAAAATGTTGCAAACTCTAGCATTGACAACTCCATCTGCTAAGCTGTGAAATAAAAATAAAACTGGAAAAAATATAATCAGCAGCCTCTGATATTCATCGGTCAGTGAGTAGAAGGGTTGATGGCTAAAGTGGAATTCGAGTGAGTTGGACGCAGGCATCAAACATAAGCATTTTTAAAAAGATGCATATCGCATCAAATTGTAGCTGTAAACCTTGGAAACCTGGGCTTGAAGTTGGTTATTGTTATTCAGTTGAAAAATTAATATACTTTTCATTGAATATAAAGTAAATTAATGACTAGTCCAGGGAACTCCCTTGCAATTTACATCTGTGACTATTAGGGTTCCTCATCATCGATGTTTTGTTTAAATCAATCAGCTTCCATTTCAATACTCTACAGTAAGAAACTCAACCCCAATTATAACCACATAGAGGTGAAATCTAGCATCATATAACAGTTCATTCCCCTCTTGGCTCTTTGACAGTTGCTAACTATGAGCAGGTGGAGAAGTATGATTGAGGCTTCATGTAAATTGTTTCTTTTAACTTAGATTGCTTTGTGCATCAGCTAAAATGTAGACCCAAGTTCAGTTTCATGGGCACAGAGTGGGAAAAAAAGATATTAACAGTTTAGAAGAAGTTGGCAACTGTCTCCACAGGCAGGTGTGTTTTTATCCACTTGCTTTGGGTTAACTTGTCCCTAAGATGCTGAAAATCGGTCTGATAAAAATGTGTAAAAACCGAAAGAACTGCAGATGCTGTTAATCAGAAACAAAAACAGAAGTTTCTGCAAAACGGTCACTGGACCTGAAATGTTAGCTCCGATTTCTCTTCACAGATGCTGCCAGACCTGCTCAGCTTTTTCAGCAACTTCTGATTTTGTTTCTGATTTTTAAAAAGTGTTTTATTTTTCACTGATAGCTACCTCATCTTGTTTTATAGTGTTTTTTCATCTGTGAAGGAGCAATCTAAATGAATCCATGGAGCAAACCATAGAAACTAGGTTCAAGCTTTGCCAGATGCATTATGAAGGGGACAGAACACCAGTTCTTCAGAATGGTGTCTGCACCTGGCAAAACCATAACAAGTCTGGAAAATGTTGCTGAGTTAGAAGTGCTGGAGAAAGGTTGTATTGAAGACACCGTTCTTGACTGGAACAGGTTACAAGAAAGATCATAGCGAAGCCCTAGCTAGTCTGCACAGCTTGCTTTTGAAACTTGAGAGGTATGATTTCAATTTGAAATACAATTCAGAAAAAGAGCTTTTGCTAGCAGTTTGTCATCAAGATCATCAACACGGGGAAATATGAGATAAACATCTAGGTATAAAGATACATTACCTGGTGAATGTAATACTTTCAAAACAGAGTCAATTTAAAGAAGAGACTAGCAAAGACAAGGATTTTGAGTTTGATTTATTGTTGTCACATGTAAAAGTGTTGTCTTGCATGCTGTACAGGCAGATCGTATCATAGAAGGTGCATCAGGGTAACAGAACAGAGTACAGAATGCAATGTAGCCATAAAGAATGTGCAGAGAGAGAGAGATCAATATTAATATTTGAGAGGTCCGTTCAAAAGTCTGATAACAGCAGGGAAGAAGCTGTTCTTGAATCTGTTTGTACATGCATTCAAACCTTTATATCTTCTGCCTGATGGAAGAGGGTGGAAGAGAGTATAACAGGGGTGGGAGGGGTCTTTGATTGTGTTGGTTGTTTTCCCAAGGTAGTGGGAAGTAAAGATGGAGTCAGTGGATGGGAGGCTGGTTTGCATGATGGACCGGGCTGTGTTCATGACTCCCTGTAGTTTCTTGTAGTCTTGGGAACAGCAGTTGCCATACCATGCTGTGATGCATCCGGATAGGATGCTTTTTATAGTGCATCTATAAAAATTGGTAAGAGTCTTTGTGGACATGCTGAATTTCCTTAGCCTCCTGAGGAAGCAGAGACATTGATGTTCTTTCTTGACCGTCATGTTGACATGGGTGGACCAGGACAGATCATCACTCCCAGGAACTTGCACTCTTGACCATCTGCACCTCAGCATTATTGATGCAGAGAGGGTGTGTCCTCCACTCTGCTTCCTGAAGTCAGTGACCAGTTGTCATCCCTATATTATGGATCTGTTTGCAAGCAAAGGATTTCTGGAAGACTGGTATGTGATAATGAAAACCAATTCACCTCCAGAGTGTGGAAGGAATTTGCGAACAAGGTTCAACATCATCACAGAGACACAGGTTAATAGAAAGTTATGGCCAGATAGTGAAGGGAAACTCTAAGATGCAAACCCTGTCTTATTGTTATTCTGATCCTCCCCTCTCAAAACTGATAGAAAGTGGCTTTCAAAGCAGAAGACAATGCCAAGCAAATTATTTCCTCACAGTGACCGGGATAAAATAAGACAAAAACTCAATGAATTACAGATAAAAGTTTCAGAAAGGATATCACTTTTCTGCTTGAACTGTGAAAAGATACTTCTACATGTATAGGATCCAAACATGACAACCTGCAATTCAGCAGACATTTGGTGGTCTGAGATTCCAAGTCCAAACATCATTGAGACTGAAACCAATCAGCAATAGAGATGAAACAGAGTTGATATTTATTCTGAACTGGAGCTGGCAAAGCAGCAAAGATCATCAACACAACAGCAACATCATTAACAAATGAGATATCATCAACAGCATCATTGCAACATCACTAACCAGTGACAGAACAACTAAAACACGAATATCATCGTTCCAACATCACTAACCAGTGACAATAAATTGACAACAACATCAATAACCAGTGAGAGAATATTAACAATGTCATCAACCTCACTAACCAGCGAGAAAGCATCAACAACACCAATAACCTCACTAACTGGTGAGAGATCATTAACAACATGACTAACCAATGCAAGATCATCAACAACACTGTGAGATCCCCACCCTGGAGGGTCCCGTGGATGTCAATAATAACACTAACATTCCTGGACTAGGAGTTTACAACTTTATTTCACACTTTCCAATTCTATGACACGTTGCATAGAGATAGGCTACCTGTAACCAAGGAGGGACTGTGCTGGCCAGTCACAGTCCAATCCACTTTGCATGGTTCGTCACCAAAGGGCACAACTCTTGACACATTGGTTGGTCTGTGGAGTTGATGCTGCCAAAGTTTCAAACTTGGCTGATATTTATATCATCTTTAACATGACTGACCGTATCATTCACATGTGGCTGTTCATAATTGGCTGGATTTTGCTGTAGCGAACTGGCAGTGACCTACTGGGCTGACTTCCATCTGTTACTTATTTTTACCATGGAGGTATGAGTCAAGGCCAGGTGCTTCCTCCATTGTCTCCTGTCTGTATCAGCATATGCCTGTGTCAGCAGTCATAGAATCATAGAGGTGTATGGCACAGAAACAGACCATTCAGTTCAACTCATCCATGATGACCAGATATCCTTAATTAATCTAATCTCATTGCTAGCACTTGGCCCATATCCCTCTAAACCCTTCCTTTTCATGTACCCATCTAGATGCCTTTTTAATTTTGTAATTGTACCAGCCTCTACCACTTCCTTTGGCAGCTCATTCCACACACGCACCACCCTTTGTGTGAAAAAGTTGCCCCTTAGGTCCTTTTAAATCTTTCTTCTCTCACCCTATGCCCTCAAGTTCTGGACTCCCCATCTCAGGAAAAACACCTTGTCTATTTACCTTATCCATGCCTGTTTGCCCCTTTATTATGTCAGCAGTTCTCATTCAATCTGTTGGCTCATTACTAGACCACGTGACTGATCCAACAGCATCACAAACATGGGAAAAAGTGGGTTTCCTCCGGGTGCTCCGGTTTCCTCCCACAGTCCAAAGATGTGCAGGTTAGGTGAATTGGCCATGCTAAATTGCCCATAGTGTTAGGTAAGGGGTAAATGTAGGGGGGTATGGGTGGGTTGCGCTTCGGCGGGGCGGTGTGGACTTGCTGGGCCGAAGGGCCTGTTTCCACACTGTAAGTAATCTAAACTAATCTAATCTAATCACTTACCTGTCGGAGAATATTAAAAACACCAAATACAGTATTAATCAGGGACAGAACATCAACTAAACTAACAACATCTCAACCCAGTGAGACAACATCAATAATTCCCAGCAATATTACTAAGCAGTGAGAGAACATCAACACCAACAACATCAGTAACCAGTGAGAGTTCATTAACACACCAGAAACAGGTCATGCAACATCAACAACATCACAAATGAGACAACGTTAACTGTGATTGTTAACAGCAGGACCTACATATGCAACATTGTGCAGCATGCTGAGTCACCACTAAGATCTCTGAATGCCAAATCCAGAAAATGGTGCACGCCATCATAGCACTTACACCATGAATATATTATACTATGCCATGAATAATACTCTTAGAAAACAAGCTGCAAAAGATTTTTGTAGTGCTCAGTTTACATGTATAAGTCATGATTGGAATTGTTCTATTGATAGCGGCATTGTAGTTTTCTTTTTAGGAAGAAATGCTTTCTTGTTACATTATTCATAAAAGAAGGAGGAACTAATTGTTACATGAGCATATTTCCCAGCATGTAACATTCACTGTTACATTGCAATCATGTGCTTAGTAACAATGTATCAGACCACAAGCCACATGCCCAACCACAACAAATGTACTCAATGTCGTTCCAGCATTTTCAGTCTAAAGGATTGTACAGTAATTATATGGTGTTGGGGACCTGAAAGGGTTCCGAAGCTCAATGGCAAATTCAGACTCTGGATGGAACTGACACAGTTAAAGAAATAAATCTGGGGGAAAATCCATGCTACATTTTTAACAAATGTCAGTTTGACAAAACATTTAGGAGGAGGAAGTGAGGACTGCAGATGCTGGAGCTCAGAGCCAAAAATGTGTTGCTGGAAAAGCGCAGCAGGTCAGGCAGCATTGAAGGAGCAGGAGAATCGACGTTTCGGGCATGAGCCCGAAAGAAGGCTTTCCTGAAGAAGGGCTCATGACAAAATATTTAAGCAGCATGTTCCTGACTAAACTTCCTGCTCTTAGAGGTTTTGAGAGACATCCTTCGACAAGGAATTGAGGGTGTTATTATGCTTTATATCATCAGCTCCATAAATATTCCAGCAAAACATGTTTAACATTCTGAAAGGGAAAAAAGAATAGTTTGTCATATGGGTGACATAGTTACATCACAAGACATGAACAATTTTTGACAGTGTGACAGGAGGCTATAACAATGTGAATTTGTGAAAACCTCCATTATGATCTGAGATACACAGTGCAACAAAAAGACACAATGATAGACCTTCGAAAAACAGAAGCCAACAGTAACTTTTCACAACATAAATGTGTTATTGATGTCCAGAGATTCTTGGCGTGGTCAGGATATTCACTCCAACTTTGCTACAATCACAGAACGTTTGAGAGACCTTTTATGAAAATGAGTAGTTAATATTCTCTCACTAGTTAGTGATGTTCTACGCCAGGATTAATTGTCACTAACTGCATAATTGAAGCCTTCATTTTAGCACTTCCAGCAAGAAGAAATGTCTAACAAATGCAGTTGGTGAAAGCTAGAGGTTCAGGATTACCTGGAGGCTGAGTAAGAAAGGTTGTGCTCATTTAGTCAGGGTTTTGTATTATCATGATTAAGCTGCAGAATGAAGCAGTTTCTTCTAAAGTCTCACACTAGTGGAATTACAGTTTAATGGGGAATAGTGTGCTCAGGAGAATACTAAACATCGTACTCACACAACTTAATGTGAGCTATCTTGTTCAACTTGCCCATTGCCAGTTGACCATCAACTGAAACCTGTTTTTCCCTTTTGGAAGGAGGTTAGCAGGGATCAAGTACACTGCAAGAGGAAAGTCTTGCTTATGGAAAATTGAAATTTAGTCAATCCTCATTGGTTGATAGCTAATTTAAAACCTGAACCAGGCAGGCATGTAACACTCAAGAACTTTGTTCATAATGAACAAGGCAGCTTGACTCGTTATTGGAATATGGTTGGATAGGTCTGTCAATAGGGGCCAGGATTCCCCCAATTGGCTCCACATTACACTGCAAGCCAAAGCCCTATTGGGTAAGGTGATCTTTAGTGAGAAAAATTGTCAGCGTGGTTTTAATTGATTAAACTCCAATAATATCAATACATAATCCTGGAGATCTTTAGTCACTTCCCAATTCGACCTGAGCACAGACATTTGTGTCTTCATCAAGTAAAGTGTACCTGAAAGGAGAGAGAGAGTATGTTCTCTTTGGACTATCAGAAATTCTCCTTGGATATATGTTAGAGTAGACTGTGGCCAGGCCTTCCTTTGTAGGCCTCTGAACCTTGCTGTCAGGTTCAGGTGTGGGCCAGAAGCCTGCACTGTGTGATCTGCTCTGCCGTGGCTAATTAGAGATTGGGGGTGGACTCGCCAAAGAATTAAACACAGAAAGCAGGCTTGGCCAATCAGAGATTGCTTCAATCTCTACCGCCTGGCTCCTGAGGGAATATGAAGACCGAGTGGATAATCCCAGCCACACTCCGGTGATGGGCCTTAATAGGATTCATCGGCTCCTTGCCCTTTGTAGGTTGGTAGTCCTGCCACCACCCTCTTCCCAACTCCGATAAAATGGCCTTGGGAAGGATAGAGACAAGGAACTGCATGCTGTGTGAACATCTGTGCTTTCTCACCTCAGTACCTATTGCTGGCAGGGACTAAATATGCTGCTCGATGATTAGTTTCTGTACATGTTGGACACACCACTGTCTGTGACTGTGTGTGTTAGAAAAGCTGCTGTGAACAGGTACGGATCTAGCTACGGTGTCCATCATTAATTGAAAGATTTACCGAGTGTCACTATCTAACCTCAGATTTGAAGTCACCTGTGTGATGCACCAGAGGGCAGCTAATGTCAATGGAGACCCACTTACGTGATCATCACAACGAAAGTGGGAAAGGAATTTAGGCAGGGATAAAATACAGAGGGTTAAAGCATAAAAGAAATGATAAAATACTGAATGATTTGATGGAGAATGTAAAATAAACCCTAATTACTGAAACACAACCTGGCACCAGAAAGAAAAACATAAGGTGTAGAAAGAAGAAGCTGGGATCTGATGTTAGCTCAGTCCTTCTGTGACACATTAGTTGCAGGCTTATGACATCAACATTGTGTAAGCACTGTATCATCTCATAGGAGTGGTGTAGATTTCCATAGGTTTCAGATGTGTCTCCTTACAGTAGCACTGTATGAGTTTTGCAGGAATATTTTCATGTCTGCTCTTTAGAACAGCAATTAAACACACAGGGTTCATAACAGAGCGGGCTGTTTTGCACTTTGATCACTGTGTATTTTGAGGTTGAGCAGCTTTCCTATTGTGTATCAAAACTATTAAAGCACGTCGTATTTTGAAACACCATGTATAAATAGTGAAAAATAAAAAGAGGTAAGAATTAAAAAGATTAGACAGTTTTGTGCACTACTTTCTCACTGCTGAGATCTGGGGTAAATCTAGGATTTGAAGTTGCTTTTATGTTGGGTTCACCAGGTTGTCAGGGTGCCTTGCTCTCATGTTGCATGCACCATCAAACCTCAGGAGACTTAAAATATGTGTAAAATAAAAAAAACACACTACAGATTTTTCAGACATGGCCTCAAAGCATAGTCACATGGACATAAATCACAAAGCTCACTAGTGATTGTAAATTCAAAGTTCTCCTAGGGTACAACATGAATGAACAAACTACTGTTCTTGTATCCCTGTGGTTCACTTTCCCATGGTCATTAACGGCTTTCTTTATATGATGTAATTCCTATTTCTGTGATGGTGGAAAATTATCCTGTATATGTATCTCCTGATCCTAATCCGAATTTGTCAACACTCCCAACTCAAGGATGTAATGGTTCAATTATAATACCTTTAGTAAGATTAGCATGACTATCTCGAGTACGTTTAATAGTCAGAAGGATAAGTATGGATATAGATCACTGAAAGACTACAAAAGAAAATAATTTCTGAATTATTCAGACCAAAAAAGGCAATTGGTCATGGAAGAATAGGGTCATTTACTGCTTTGGCATAAAGCCTCAACTACCGGAAATGAGCTTTAGGGAATCAAGGACTGTACTCGCAAAGTTTTCCATTAGTGTAGTGTACAAAGGTAGTTCAAAATTAGAGATTTGTTTGATTTAAGTTTGTGAATTTGCTCAATCATTACCCAAGAGGTTAAGAATTTGCCAACCTGGAATAATAATGAAAACTGTTTAACAACATCAACAAAGCAATAAGCAGAACCAACATTCCACCAATTTAATTGCAAAGATGAGGTGCACAACTACATCAAGTTGCTGAACCAACAAACTTAGAAGTTTCTGAAAAACGCTTGACTGCTGAAAGAAAAGAAACCAGGGCTTTGGGAAAGAATACGGCTGTAGAATGAATTCAATTCCTGTTGCAGAGAACTGGCACATATGAGACAGGACAAGTGGTCTGCTTCAGTTTTGTGATCACTCTAGAATTTCATTTTGTGATTCAGTAATGATATATTAGCACAGATGGCCAAAGAATGGGTCAAATAGGTAGATTTTTGAGGAGATAAGTAATTGTGATAAGCCTTTCCCATGAACATTCAGACTGGATGAAATCATTAATACCTGAAATAAGGATATTCATACTGTAAGGTTAGGTTGACTGACTAGTGCAATACCTGGTATGTAAGCTGTGCATCCCAAAGATGGCCAATAATGGGTGTGTTCCTGTGATTGTGCATCATTTGCTAAATAATCCTGAGTATGATCAGAATTAAGCTGACAACTGATTGAGACTTAGAGATAGTGAGGACTGCAGATGCTGGAAAGTCAGAGCTGATAAAGTGTGGAACTAGAGAAAGCACAGCCAGTCAAGGAGCATCAGAGGACCAGGGGAGGCAGGACCCTTCATCAGGACCAGGGGGGCGGGACAGGGCTGAGAAATAAATAGAGGAATGGGTTGGGGGCTGAGGAAAGGTAGGTCAGCTAGCAATAGGTGGATGCAGGTAGGAGGTGATTGAGATTGGCCAGTGGGAAGGGTGGAAGGGATAGGTGGGAAGGAAGATGGACAGATTAGGTCAGGTCAAGGGGGCAGGATGGAGAGGGAGGGCTGGACCTGAGATGAGGTGGTGGGTGGGGAAATTTGGAAGCTAGTGAATTCTATATTTTCAGTTTAGATTCCCGACAGTTTAGAAACAGGCCCTCCAGCCAACACATCCACACCGACCCTCCAGAGAGTAATCCACCCAGATCCGTTTTGCTCTGAGGAATGGCAGATGGAGTTCAACCTGGATAAATGCGAAGTGATGCATTTTGGAAGGTCAAACTTGAATGCTGAATATAGGATTAAAGACAGGATTCCTGGCACTATGGAGGAACAGAGGGATCTGGGTGTACAAGTACATAGATCTCTCAAAGTTGCCACCCAAGTGGATAGGGTTATTAAGAAAGCATATGGTATTTTGGCTTTTATTAACAGGGGGATCGAGTTTAAGAGCCGCGAGGTTTTGCTGCAGCTCTACAAGTCCCTGGTGAGTCTACACTTGGAATATTGTGTTCAGTTCTGGTTGCTTTACTATAGGAAAGATACAGAGGCTTTGGAGAGGGTGCAAAAAAGGTTTACCAGGATGCTGTCTGGACTGGAGGGCTTGCCTTATGAAGAAGGGTTGAATAAACTCGGAGTTTTCTCTCTGGAGAGAAGGAGGAAGAGAGGAGACCTGATCAAGGTGTACAAAATAATGAGTGGAATAGATAGAGTCAATAGCCAGAGACTTTTCCCCAGGGCAGGATTGACTGGTATGAGAAGTCATAGTTTGAAGATATTAGGAGAAAGGTATAAAGGAGATGTCAGAGGTAGGTTCTTTACGCAAAGAGTTGTGAATACATGGAATGCGTTGCCAGCTGAGGTGGTGGAAGCGAAGTCATTGGGGACATTTAAGCAACTGCTGGACATGCACATGGAAAGCAGTGAGTTGAGGGGTATGTAGGCTAACTCACTATATTTTTCATTAGGATTAAGTCTCGGCACAACATCGTGGGCCTAAGGGCCTGTTCTGTGCTGTACATTTCTATGTTCTATGTTCTATGTTCTAATGCACCTAACACTATGGGCAATTTAGCATGTCCTGCACATCTTTGGATTGTGGGAGGAAACTAGAGCACCTGGAGAAACCCCACGCAGATATAGTGAGAATGTGTAAACCCCACACAGTCACCCAAGGCTGGAATTGAACCTGGGACCCTGGTCCTGTGAGGCAGCCATGCTAACCACTGAGCCACCATGCCACCCTTAAGAAAATGAGCTTCAGGGCGCCTGACATGATTTGAACATGCAACCTTCTGACTTGAAGTCAGATGTGCTACTGTTGCGCCACAAGCCCACGTAAGGCCATAAGGTTATAAGCTCCCAAGCAGATGATGAGGTGTTCTTCCTGCAGTTTGCATGTGGCCTTATTTTGACAGTGGAGGAGGCATGTTGTTGGGGGAGTGGGACAGAGGGGTTAAAATAGCTGACAACCAGGAGGGGTGGCATTGATTGGAGCATGCAGATCATAAATGCTCCCTGAACCGGTCCCCAAGTTTGCATGCTGTCTCTCTGATGTCGAGGAGACCACATCAAGAGCAATGGATGTAATAAATCAGGTTAGCGGAAATGCAGGTGAAAATTAAAATTGTCATTTGGACTTCCAATGTGATACACTTGCGCATACTGGAAGCTATCTCTGTTTATTCACAGGGTCCTGTTCTTTGCAGTCAGAAACAATATGCACACATGTTACTCCTATTTCAATCTCAACAAAATAGGTGACATCCTTTCTCTGGTTCAGTGTTCATGGCCAACCTTCCTGATTTTCACAAAGCTGGGCAGTTAAGTGTCAATCATCATCAAGTTGGAACATTTTCCAGAGCAGTGCCTCTACCAAGCCTAGAATGTACTGGCCAATCAATCAGCACTCTCCTCTCCTGCAGAATAAAATGTTCGTTAAAATGTTGGAAATCTCAAAATGACGGCGGTGGAGTAGGCAGCAGTCAGCTCCTGGGTGCCATGGAAATGACACTACGCAGGGTGTCCAGCCGCATCCCCGCCTCCTCACACATCCTCTTCAATTATTTTCTTAGTATTATTATTTCCGCAGGTGCTTATTGGCAGGTTCAGCCACTCTTAGGCTCGGGCACAACAGGAATGGCTGCATCAATGGCAGGCATCGCCAACAGCCTGGATCCAAGACCCCACTGGGCCCAGTGCAGGATTCAGCTCAGACACGGCTGCAGGAACAGTGACAAGGGAGGGGGTGGGCCCTGAACCGGGACCCTGCCAGCCCCCAGCACGGACATAGCTGCAAAAATGGTGGCAATAGCCTGGTTACTGGTCCCAGCTGATATCCAGCGTTGGGAGGGAGAATCAAAGAGTTTGCTGCTGAGTAGGTAAGTGAGAGCTGAGCCTTTGGATTAAACTGGACAAATTCCAAGTCTAGATTAGTGTGGTGCTGGAAAAGCTCAACAGGTCAGGCAGCATCTGAGGAGCAGGAAAATCAACGCTTTGGGCAAAAGCCCTTCATCAGGAATGAAGGCAGGCAGCCTCCAGGGTGGAGAGATAAATGGGTGGAGGCGGGGTTGGGGAGAAGGTAGCAAAGAGTAGGTGGATGGGGGTGGGGATGAAGGTGAGAGGTCAGAGAGGAGGGTGGAGCGGATAGGTGGGAAGGAAGATAGGCAGGTAGGACAGGTCCTGAGGATGGTGCTGAGCTGGAAGGTTGGAACTGGGGTAAGGTGGGGGAGGGGAAATGAGGAAACTGTTGAAGTCCACATTGATGACCTGGGGTTGACGTGTTCTGAGGCTGAAGATGAGGCGTTCTTCCTCATCTTCATGTGGTGAGGGAGCGGCGGTGGAGGAGGCCCAGGACTTGCATGTCCTCGGCAGAGTGGGAGGGGGAGTTGAAATGTTGGGCCACGGGGCAGTGGGGTTGATTGGTGTGGGTGTCCCAGAGATGTTCCCTAAAGGACTGTGCGGGAAGGCGTCCAGTCTCCACAATGTAGAGGAGACCGCATCAGGAGCAATAGATACAATAAATGACATTGGTGGATGTTGCAGGTAAAACTTTGATGGATGTGGAAGGCTCCTTTGGGGCCTTGGATGGAGGTGAGGGAGGAGGTATGGGCACAGGTTTTGCAATTCCTGCGGTGGAAGGGGAAGGTGTCATGATGGGAGGGCGGGTTGTAGGGGGGCATGGACAGGGGCGTGCAGAAGGCGGAAAGGGGTGGGGAGGGAAATATGTCCTTGGTGGTGTGGTCCGTTTGGAGGTGGCGAAAATGTCGGTGGATGATGCGGTTTATGCGAAGGTTGGTCGGGTGGAAGGTGAGGACTGGGGAGGTTCTGTCCTTGTTACAGTTGGCGAGGTGGGGTTTGAGGGCAGAAGGGCGGTATGTGGATGAGATGCGTTGGAGGGCATCTTCAACCACGTGGGAAGGGAAATTGTGATCTCTAAAGAAGGAGGCCATCTGGTGTGTTCTGTGGTGGAACTGGTCCTCCTGGGAGCAGATACGGTGAAGGCAGAGGAATTGGGAATACGGGATAGCATTTTTGCAGAAGATACGGTGGGAAGAGATATAATCCAGGTAGCTGTGGGAGCCGGTGGGTTTGTAAAAAAATGTCAGTGTCAGGTCAGTCGTCATTGATGGAGAGGGGGAGGTCCAGGAAGGGGAGGGAGGTGTCAGAGATGATCCAGGTGAATTTAAGGTCAGGGTGGAATGTGTTGGTGAAGTTGATGAACTGCTCAACCTCCTCGTAGCTGAGTTCTAGTTCCAACCTTCCATCTCAGCACCATCCTCATGACCTTTCCTACCTGCCAATCTTCCTTCCCATCTATCAGCTCCCCCCTCCTCTCTGACCTATCACCTTTATCCCCACCCCCATCCACCTATTGTACACTTTGCTACCTTCTCCCCAGCCCCACCCCCTCCCATTTATCCCTCCACCCTGGAGGCTCCCTGCCTTCATTCCTGATGAAGGGCTTTTGCCGAAACATTGATTTCCGTGCTCCTCGGATGCTGCCTGACCTGCTATGCTTTTCCAGCATCACTCTAGTCTAGACTCTGATTTCCAGCATCTGCAGTCCTCACTTTTGCCTGGACAAATTCCAAATCTATTGCTTTAATTTCTTGTGACAATCCAATCTAATCTGATCTAATCCAATCTAATCTGATCTAATCTAATCCAATCTGATCTAATCTAATCTAATGTAATTTCCTGTTTCGTTAGCATTTCTCATGAATTATCCTGATGGGTGCAAGACTAAATGCTTTGACAACATTTTTTCAGAAATACTAGATTAGAATTGGTTTGTTTAGTCAGTGATCAATTTGGATTCAACTCAGAGGTTGAAATTATTTATTTTTGTCGACTCTTATTGAGATTTTTACAAGGACTACGTTTTGGTTCTTTAAGCGGTCCTTTTTCAACCTCACTTGTTCAGTGATGCAGTCCTGTCATAACAATGCCTTCTGTATTTCATTGACATAAATGTACTTGAACTCACAAGGAGCAGAAATAGAATAATTCATCAATATCGAGTCACAGAGGCATTGTTACAGCTAACCTGAGAATGCAAATTTTAAAAAAACAGCTTTTGTGATTTACACATGAAAGAAGTGAAACCATCATGGTATTCAAACAGATTAAAGACTCAACGGACAATCAACGTATTTTTCAATGTATAATTTCAGTTACATCACACTGTAAATTGTTGCCGTAAATTCTATGCCTTAGAATTCTGTCCTCTCCACATCACCTGATGAAGGAGCGGCGCTCCGAAAGATTAGATTACTTACAGTGTGGAAACAGGCCCTTCGACCCAACAAGTCCACACCGCCCCACCAAAGCACAACCCACCCATACCCCTAACCTAACACTACGGGCAATTTAGCATGGCCAATTCACCTGACCTGCACATCTTTGGACTGCGGGAGGAAACCGGAGCACCCGGAGGAAACCCACGCAGACACGGGGAGAACGTGCAAACTCCACACAGTCAGTCGCCCGAGGCGGGAATTGAACCCGGGTCTCTGGCACTGTGAGGTAGCAGTGCTAGCCACCGTGCCGCCCTAAGCTAGTGTGCTTCTAATTAAACCTGTTGGACTATCACCTAGTGTTGTGTGATTTTGAACTTTTTACATTCCAGTCCAAAACCGGCATCTCCAAATCAAGCATATCAAATGCCTTCTTCACTGTCCTGTCTACCTGGGACTTTACTTTCAAGGAGCTATGAACCTGCACTCCAAGGTCTCTTTGTTCAGCAGTACTTCCCAGGATCTTACCGTTAAGTGTACAAGTCCTGCTCTGATTTGCCTTTCCAAGATGCAGCAATCTTCAATAATTATTAATTCTCTGCTAAATTTAAAGCCACAATACAGAAGCATTAAATTTTTAGATATTACAGAATGTAAATTGACACAAGATGATAAGCATAAATTAGCTTTTTTTTAATGGGGCGGCACGGTGTCTCAGTGGTTAGCACTGCTGCCTCACAGCACTAGGGACCTGGGTTCGATTCCCGCCTCAGGTGACTGTCTGTGTGGAGTTTGCACATTCTCCTTTTGTCTGTGTGGGTTTCCTCTGGGTGCTCTGGTTTCCTCCCACAGTCCAAAGATGTGCAGATGAGGTGAATTGGCTATGCTAAATTGCCCACTGTGTTCAGGGATGTGTAGGTTAGGTGTATTTGTCAGGGGTAATGTAGTGTAATAGGGTGGGGAAATGGGTCTGGGATGGATTGGTGTGAACTTGTTGGGCCAAATGGCCTGTTTTCACACTGTAGGGATTCTATTTTAAAAAAAACAAAATTGTCCTAATCACATCTTTGCCGTACTGGTGAGGCCACAGGTTATTCACTTCCATTGCATATGCGTAACACTGGAGTATTTTAACTGGGCAGTTATCACTCATTTACTGCATCTCAGATCTCAGTCTCAGATTTACATTTAACAATTGCCACAGTGTTTGTACAATAGCATCAGCTCCATTTTTACCCCACATTGTAACTCCTCAATCTAGAGATTCTATCTCTTCACCTCTCCTGCTCCTGCATCACCATTAACTGCTCTTGCACCCACTTCCATTATACCAGTTCCTCCCTTGGCATCATTGCTTGAAAAACTGGCTGATCCACTGAACTAATACCTCCACAGCACTTTAACTGGTGTACCTGTATTCCTCAGAGTGGTTGCACTTAATTGTGACTGACCGTAACCCAATCCCTGGACTGCAAAGACACAGATCCTCGGTCTCCGGCAGAAGCAAGCACCTGACTAACTGTAGCCAGGACAGAAATTGGACAGTTCCCTTGAATGACTATGGCACTACCCTCTGACTGATCACAGAATCCCTTCACCACATTTAGGAGCACTCCCCTTTGGCTTTTACACATGGTCATTTGGTTGAATCAAACACTCCTGCAATCACTACTGTTTGTAGCAGTCTTCTCCCACCTTCTATTTGAAGCCTTCTTCTAGCTTCTCCCATTTTATAGTCTCCTTGTTTCTCTTGCCCTTCTCTCAGTCTCCTCTTCCTCCCCAAACTCTTGTAGCCTTGTGAACCTAATAGCAGCAAACACAGGAGAGATACAGATTGGAGGAGCAGCCCCTCACCAATTCTGTCAATTCCAAGTATGGGTGGGTGAATTTTCTCTGATTCATCAGTCCATGATTAGAATTTTCCCTTGAGGAACTTGGGTGCTGATCTGCTGCCCCTGTTTACTTTAGTGCTAATTCAAATTCTTCCAATGAAAATGGATGCGCACGTGAACAGTGAGAGAAACTGTCTCCATGGCATTTTATTGGTTCAAAGTAAAAGCGACGTATTATTATTGGCATTTTGTAATGCGCTGTGCGAGGACTGGAGGGTTGGCTTGAAAACACTGGGTTTCCAGAAATTAAATGATAAATTATACACCATCTCATCTGAAAATGTAACTTAAAGATGGATCTCTAATGCTGCATGTGAATCTACACTTTAAATTGGTCTCGACATATCTGGGAGGGTTTTGTTTTTGTGTGTACATCCATGTAGAAATATGCATGAGTGAATTGAGATCCTCAGAGGTCTTCAGAGGATAGAGGCATTTCATTTCTGGAGCATGGGGTTGGTAAGTGTTGCAAACCTGACATAACTAAAATGCTTGGCATTTTCACCTCTTCCAAGTCACTGGCACAATCACTTTAAATAATTTAGTGCTTATGTGGCACCTTGACATGCAGATTGCTAGCTAACACTTAACAGAATGCCATTTAATAATATATGCAATATCTAAAGTTACAAATTATTTGAAGATCTTTCAGCACAATGTTAATCACAATTATTAAGAGACTTAGATCTGTAACATTGACACTGTATACACTACAGTGGTTGCACCAGAATAAAAGCTACAGCTCAGCCTTCAAACTAATTTCCTTCCACAATTTATGTTATGTTGGAACTGTATAATTATAGATCTATCCAAAAGTATTGTTAGGTTAAAAATCCTATG
This sequence comes from Chiloscyllium punctatum, assembly GCF_047496795.1. Lineage (NCBI taxonomy): Eukaryota > Metazoa > Chordata > Chondrichthyes > Orectolobiformes > Hemiscylliidae > Chiloscyllium > Chiloscyllium punctatum. The sequence goes on along the minus strand of NC_092749.1, from coordinate 34,969,939 downwards.
TATAACCTGTGTGTCTGTTCTACGAATTCACTTCCAGCAGTGTGGAGAAACAATGTCTAATTAAGTCTGTAACTTTCCTGGACTAAAAAGAAATTCAGAATAAATCAGCTAGTGTTTTTTTTTCTATGCTGTGAATGCAGTGCAAAAGTAAAATGAATGCTGCTTTATATGGTTGAAGAATCACAAACAAAGGCCGAACCTTACCAGAAATCAGCTTTCTCGTTGGATTCCATGGAGGGTTTCTATCTGCGAGGCCTAGACATTTTTCTTGTGCCTTATCCCAAACCCACCTCACTAACCAGATACCATCCCCGATGATGTCCCTCAAATCCAATGCTAGCCCTATTCTCCCACTTGCCATAGGCAGAGGTACTTGATACTGCCAGGTTATTTTGGGATTCTTGGTGCGGGTGCCATCTTTAAAGGGTTGTCCTGCACCTTGTAAAGGGCTGTCAGTCTGGAGCTGACCTGCACGGTTCATGATGTTTGCCCAGCTATGGCAGATTAGGGAACATTGGTGTGCTACATTGTGGACAGTGAGTGGTAGACAAGGTAATGTGGAGGAGGGCTGTCTCCATCCCACAGGACAGGCATAGAAGGCCATACATCAGGTTGATTCAAGTTAGCCACCCAGTTCAGTACAAACCCAACTGTCTGGAAGAATGTGTAGCAATGTTGCAAAATGGTCAATGACCCTTCTGCTCTTCCAGGGTAAGTGCCACCTTCTTGCATCTGCTACTTCACACTCAGTCTATCTGTGTGACTGTACCCCCTCCCACTAAGGGTCATGTTCTACTCCTCTCACTGCTACAGGCAACATCTTCTCTGACTTGCTTCCCTCACCTCCTCAACCCCACCATGGTCTGTAACCCTGCATGGTTTCTGTGCTGCCTACTCACTCAGTCTGGACACCACCTGTCTCCAATTTACACCATGCTATCAGCTGTGCCATCCACTTTTGCTTCACTTAATCCCTCCCGTAGCAGGCAGAAAGAACCAAGATGGGTGATGGAGTGCCTAACACATGGCTCCTCACTCTCTACAAGGAGGGCATTCTGACCATGACCACCTTGAGCAGCTGCTAACTGACTACTCCATGCCCTGGACCGATACCAGATGAAGCCCTTGACCAATTAGCCCTAACCCTCACTTCCTGACTAATATGCATGTATCAGCAGTTTACATGGCAAACATATTGCTTCAGTCATAGTCATAGGGTCAGACAGATCTACTGCACAGAAAAAGGCCCTTCAGTCACTGAGTCTGTGCTGGTAAAAATAAGCACTTAACTATAAATAACACACCTAACATAAATCTCTAACTATTCTCATTCCATTTTCCAGCACTTGATACATAGCCTTGTAAAGGTAAAACCAATGACTGCAGATGTTGGAAAACAGATTCTGGAGTAAAGTGGTGCTGGAAAAGCACAGCAGTTCAGGCAGCATCTGAGGAGCAGTAAAATCGACGTTTCAAGCAAAAGCCCTTCATCAGGAATACAGGCAGAGAGCCTGAAGGGTGGAGAGATAAATGAGAGGAGGGTAGGGATGGGGAGAAAGTAGCATAGAGTACAATAGGTGAGTGGGGGTGGGGATGAAGGTGATAGGTCAGGGAGGAGGGTGGGGGCCCCCTATGCTACTTTCTCCCCACACCCACCCTCCTCTCATTTATCTCTCCACTTTTCAGGCACTCTGCCTGTATTCCTGATCAAGGGCTTTTGCCCAAAATGTTGATTTTCCTGCTCCTTGAATGCTGCCTGAACTGCTGTGCTTTTCCAGCACCACTCTACTCCATAGCCTTGTATGCCTTGGCATCACAAGAGTACATCCAAAAGCTTCTTAAATACGTCTTCAATGTTATTCAGGTTTCTACCTCAACCACTCTTACAGGCAGTGAGTTCCCGATTCCCATTACCCTCTGGGTGAAAACAGTTTTCCTCACATCCCCTTTAAACTTCCTACCCTTCATCGTAAATCTATGTCTCTGCTCATTGATCTCGCCACCATGAGGAAAAGTTTATTTCTCTCTATGGTAGCTATGTCATTCTTAATTTTATACATCTCAATCATATCCCTCCTTAGTCTCCTCTGCTTCACAGAAAACAAGTCCTATTGCCCTGGGAAGGAAAATGGAACTAACTTCAAAAAGGTGAATATGTATGTGTCACATGCATAGCACTTGGGGCTAAATGTATTAAAAGGTGTAGGGGCAAAGCAGGATCAAGTAATTGCAAGGGAAGATCATATCAAAGAGTGGAGCCTTCGAAGGGACAAACTGCCTATTGCTCCTATTTATTACGTTTCTAACCAATCCCTCTTCATAACTAAAACTCTCCAGCCCCTTTTTAGGCAAATGACCATGTCTAAATGTCCAAGGGGAGCAGTCCTTATTGGGGTGAAGGAGGTCTATGATCAATCCGTGGTATTGCAACAGTCGTCAAGGAGCTCATATGATTCCAGTCCAGGGAGTTGGTCATGATCAATCAAACACTTGGTCTTCCCAGAATCCAGGGAACTGGTGCATTTCCACTCCAGAAATTTGACCATGGCCAATCCTACTGGTAAAGTGCACTCTATTCAGGAGTATAGATAAGTCAATTGGGGTGCATTCGAAACATTGGTGTAGAGGATGAGCCAGTTTCACCTGCAGTGAGATAAAAGGAAGTACAGCGTTTGATGGGTGTGGATGGAAGAGCACTTAGTAGTAAGATAGTGAGGTGTCCCCATTAATTGTGTAAGAAATGTAGAGGGAAGGAAGGGTTAATTGTTTGGGAGGATGAAATGGATGAGAGGTATTGGATAAGCATGATATATGTAATAGTTAGAGTTATTTCCATAATCCTTGGTGAGAGGTGAATGCAGTGTGTTAGAACCCTCATTATTTTTTATTTGTTTTCGATTTTCATTTGCAGCTGTGAACTGAGAACTGTGAGCTGAAGGTGACCCTTGGACTGTGAACAGCAGCTTGTGTTAGATATAAACAGAACAAACAATCTGTGGTTTGTTTGTGAGGCCAGACCTGGAAGTTGGCCCATGGGCCAATGTAACTGGAAAACCAATTAGAGGGAACGCTGATCTGTACATCAGTCCTATAAATGAATTCCTATCTTCATCTTTTCTCATCTCTACCCAAAACTGCCTCTACATATTGTTTTATTGAACTTAGGTCATCCCTCCCTATTTTGCTACTATTATCATTAACAGAGGCACCCCTCCACTTCTTACTATCCTTTCTGAATGCATGTAACCTTTAATATTCAGGTCCACTCTTTGCAACCTGCAACCATATCCCTGTAAATGGCTTTTGGATTGCACTTCGTATCCATGTTTATGTTTCTCTCTTTTTCACCTCTGTTTTCCGTTTTCCCTTTTTTACTTGATCCACCTTTGGTAAATCCTAAAGTGTTCCAAATCCCCAGGCTTACTAATTTTATTAGTAAGCTCAATGGGATGAATGGCCTGCTGGAATTCTGTGAAAAGAGTCTTTTGAAGTTGCTTACTAATTTTATTAGTAAGCAACTTCAAAAGACTCTTTTCACAGAATTCCAGCAGGCCATTCATCCCATTGAGTCCATACCGACCCTCTGAAGAGCATCCCACCTAGACTCACCCTCTCAACGCTATCCCTGTAATCCTGCATTTATCATGGTTAATTACTGACCCTACACATCCCTGAACACTACGGACAATTTAGCATGGTCTATCCACCTAACCTGCACATCCTCAGGACTGTGGGAGGAAACCCAAGCATGCAAAAGAAACCTACACAGTCATGGGGAGAATGTGTAAACACCGCACAGTCGCTTGAGGATGGAATTGAACCCGGGTCCCTGGTGTCGTGAGGCAGCAATGTTAACGACTGAACTCCTTTCTTTGCTCCAATATATTCTTTCAATTCTCTTCTTAGCAATGGTGGGATTACATTTTCTATTGGAGTTTTGTGCTTCAAAGAAAAGTATACTTGTTGTAGGCCATGTACTATTTATTTAAATATTATCCATTGTCTGTTTACCATCATAGCTTTTAATGTAATTTCCCAATCTACCACACTTAACCCTTCATTTTTTTTAGTATCCTTTGTTTAGATTTAGCCCTAGTTTTAGAGTAAACTATATCATTTTCAATTTAATATAGAATTCCAGCATATTATGGTCACTCTTCCCTAAAGGCTCCTTTACCACAAACATATTAATTAACCATTTCTAACTAGACAATGCGAGATTTAAAATAGCCCATTCTCTAGTTGGTTTCTAATTATATTGTTCTGGAAAACCATCTTGTATACATTCCAGGAATTCATCTTCCCAAAGCATTAATGCTAATTACGCTTGTACAATCTACATACAGATTAAAGTACTACATGATTATTGCATTACCCTTGTAATGTGTACCTCTAATTTCCTGGTTTGTGCCATGTCCTGCATTACCACTGGTGTTTGGTAGGCTATAAATAATTCCCACCAATCTTTGTGGCTCTTTCCTGGTCCTTAGCTCTATCAAATTGATTCTATTTTGTGATCTCCAGTCTAAGATTCTCTCTCACTAACATGCTGACCACATCCTTTATTAACAGCAGTAATATTTTTCTTTTCCTATCCTTTTTTAAACATTGAATGCCACTGAACATTCAGTTCCCTGTTTGGTCATCCTTTAGCCAGATCTTTGTAATGACAATTAGATCGCAACCATTTACTTCTGTTTGTGTTGTCAATACATCTACTTTGTTACAAATGCTACATGCATTTGGAGAAAGTGCCTTTTATTTTGCCTTTTTAAAAAAACATTTATTTCATATTTTAACCCTCTGTGATGTTGACCTTTGCTTCCATTATCTTCCAATGTTGGTCACTATTTTTCTTCCAAACTTTACCAGCTTTGTTTTTCTCCTTTCTGAATTCCTATCAGATTTCCTTCCCCTTACCAAACTTGTATTTGTACCAGAATTGTTTTTGCAGGCATATTCTATTTTGCTCAAAAAGCATGCAATCTGCAGGCAGTCAATGTAGTCAGTCAATCCATGTGACATTTTATGAATTACTTCTTTGGAAATAGAACCAATCTGACTCAAGATTGGGATACAGACAGACTCTAACCTCACGCCATTAATGCATTGTCTGAGCTGAGGTGTCACCCTTTATCTCGAGAATGTGACTGAAAAGAAGTTCTGGGATTTACATATTAATGAAGCAAAACCTGCAACCCATTCTAAAAGATGAAAGACTTAACAGCAATCCAGGTTTGTTCAATATATCGTTTCAGTTGCATGGCACTGTAATCTTTTGCTAAAAGTTCTATGTCTTATGGTCTTGTGCTCCACAGCTACCTGATGAAGGAGCAGCGCTCCAAAAGCTAGTACTTCTAAATAAGCCTATTGGACTATAACCTGATGTTTTGAGATTTTTAACTTTGCCTACCCCTTTCCAAGGAGAAAGCGAGGAGATCAGAGTGTGTGCTGGGAAATTACAGCCAGTTAGGCAGCATCCAAGGAGCAGGAGAATCGATTTTTCGAGCATAAGCTCTTCATCAGTTAAACCCCAGTCCAACACTGGCACCTCCACATCATGTTTAAATCCTGCTCAAGTATATTAGTAAACTGCTCTGAAGGATATTGGTCCTGGTCATGCTAACTCATGCTTTTTTTATAGAGTTATGCCAGCCTCAAAATCTGTCCTAATGCCTCAAAAATGTAAAGTCCACCTCCTGCACTCTCCCTCCAGCTACATGTTCACTTATTTTTCTACTCACCAGCACACGGCTCTGAAAGTAATCCTGGGACTACTGCCTTTAAGGTTTTGTTTTTGATCTCTTTCCTCTCAAAAATCCATGTTCAGTGCCTCCTCTGTCTTTCTAACGATCTCATTGGATCATAACATCTGGCTGTTCACTCTCTCTTGTAAGCACGTCCAGCAACCACAACTGTGAAGTACAAAATCCTCAAAAACATATCTATTTGGGCTTACCTGTTATAAAATATTTCCCAATTCCCTGTGGCCCTGCCTTTCTTTTTCTTTGTGGTACTTATCTAATTCGTGTTTGAAAACTACAATTAATATTATCTCCACCATAAGACGTAGCATTCTGGATCCTAACCACTTGCTTCATAAAGCATTTTTTCCTCATATTGTCTTTTTTTTGTCATGCACATTAACTCTATGACCTCCAATTCTTGGTAGAAACTGGGGTCAAGGAAATTTGTTTCTAGCTATCTACTCTGTCCAGACCCCTTTACAGCAGAGGCTAATATTGAATGGTATGTACCCTACCATGTGTTGATCCGGGAATAGTACTGTAAATATTCAAATATAATAGAATCATCTGTATGTGTTAATTATCTTATAATCTGCAAGAGGAAAACCATTTTTCTCACCAGTCAGCTTTGGCCTATATGTTTATGGAAGTACTTTAACAGACAACTGTTGGGTTTCAAACATCGATGGGAATTTTACAGAAATAGAATTTTGGCTGGTGCTCCTCAATTAACATTTTTTTCTACGTTGCTAAGATTATAGTAAAGATTCATGACAAATTCAGGGTTCAATCTGAGACCTGAGTTCCAAACTAGAGGTATTGGGCTTGAAACATTAACTCGGTTCTCTCATACAGATGCAGCCAGACCTGCAGAGTTTTTCCAGCAATTTCTATTTTTTCTTTTAATCTCCGGCATCCACAGTATTTTGTTTTCAATATAAGAACACAAGAACTAGGAGCAAGAGTAGTCCCATTGAGTCTGCTTCACCATATAATACAATCATGGCTGATCTCATCTCTGCCTAACTCCACTTTCTTGCCTGCTCTCCATAACCCTTTAATGCATTACTAATTAAAAATCTCTTTATCTTCTTCATAAATTTGTTCAGGTTCCTGGAGTCCACCCATATCCTGGGGTTTTCAATTCCATAGAATTGCCCTTTGAGAGAATTAATTCCTCCTCAACTCTGTTTTAATTCTTCCACCCTCGTTGCCCTAACTGTTTATTGTAGAAAAAGAAACTTTCTTCCAAACAAAAGGCCCTTTGTAAAGAAAAACCTGGAAATTCATGTTCCAATGGAAAGTAAACCTTGAAATGTTTACCATGCATCGCCATACTATACTTTGGCATTGACAGAAGATTAAATTTAGCTCTCACACTTGTGTTTAAATTATTAACACAGCAAGTCATTCTAAGACAACTTGGGCTTTGGTGCATGTACATTCGCTGCCACATGGTGAACTCTCAATTGGGTGGAGGTCTATTACTGTGTGTATATTTAACACTTGCTACACCTCAAGAATTTTTTAAAATTCCAAAACAAATCAACTCATATCAATAGGGAATATAAATTCTTGGATGATAGCCTAGAATTTACAAATCCTTGCCTACCTTTGGACATCGTTGCCTGTAAAATGATCCCAAGAAGTGGGGAGAGTGCAGGATCCTATACTGAGAATTAGCATCATCCTCCAGTCATAGTCTACCTCACTGCTCACCAAGTTGCTGTCTTGGCTACATGTAGGCACTACAATGGAGACCATAAGAATGTCCAGACTATTTTTCTGGGGTTCATTAGATGGGCTTAGTAGATAAGGGCTGAATGTTTTTGGTATTAAGCTATACTTTAGGAAAGTTTAGTTCCCTGGAGTTCCCTGGAGACAGTATTGTAATGTATTGATGCATTAATGGTATTCAGTGCTGTTGTGTAATTTGACAGGAAATCAGAGATGAGGTGTTTACATGGAAATGAATATGCTGTTGGTGTCTGGGATACAGTCCAGTCACCACCTGTTATTTGAACCTTGATCTATTCCTGGCTCTGCCATGCCTCACCAATGCAAGGGTAATAACTGTGCTTCGCAGAGCCCTCTGAGAAATACAATGCAGTGGGTCTCATGAGGAAATAGTGGGAAAAAGATTCATCAAAGGGAATGCCATGGAAATCCAACTAGGTGTCAACACTTGGAAAAGACTGGCTATAAACGGGAACTAGAGTTTGATCGATTGTAAGTGAAAGGAGAAAGTTTAAGATTCAATAGTAAAATGGCTGATAACTTCTGTTAACATTCAATAAACAGTGTAAAAAGAGATAAAAACACACAGAAAACAGCTGCGAGCAGCTACTATGAATAACCATTATCATAACACTTTAAAACCTAAACAGGTGTTCTAATTCTTGTCATGTATGAAGCTATTTTTTATCCATTACTCCCTCACTTACCCTTTGCTACCTGCATTGGTGCTAGACAAGAGCAGAGCTTCAAAGGATAAAGGAACTTCTGCAGGCATAAACCCTGATTGGATCTAACCCCAGCAGGAGAACCAAGAGGAGCTAGTAATTGCTGTCTGTGGCATGTTAGGCTGCAAGCATTAGGATCTACTTTCATAGTTCCATCTACCCTAGCACTTTCAAAGACCCACAGGGGTCAGAGGGCATCCAGGGTAGATCATAGTAACATGTTTTCTAGGCAACTCTGAAAATTTTAAGCAGGAGATGTCCATAGACCTTCGACCTGCAGGTCTCCACCTCTTTTTTTCTGATTCTTGCAGCTATACAAGGAACTGAGTGATACTCAGGAAAATTAGGCCAAACATTGCTTCATAACCTTATCGTACCAAAAGATTGGAATATTACAAAACCATATAACGCTAAAACATTTTATAAAAATTTCTCAGCACTTATAAAAAATAGCTCCAAGTGAGAAACCAGGACATTGGAAAATAATATTGACAAATTGTCAACTAAGGTTTCAATCAGCACATTGGTGAAAGGGACATTATCAATAAAATAAATTAGTGCTATTAATGATATTTTGACAATGAAGGAAATGCAAGTACTAATGAAATATCAACCTGATATTCCAACTAATGGAAGAGAAACTGATGGTTTGGTTTACAAATCAAATGCTGACGGATAATACCCTCATGGAGGAGAAAGTGAGGGACTGCAGATGCTGGAGATCAGAATCAAGAGGGTGGTCCTGATAAAGGACTTATGCCCGAAACATCAATTCTCTTGCTGTCTGACCTGCTGTGCTTTTCCAGACAATACCTTCATGACAATGCTTCTGTGAAGTGATAATTGAGAAAGACATTATTCAAATGTTTTGCAGTTTTAAAAGAATATTTTCTCCCTTTTTTACCATTTGTGGGATCTCAATGTACGGCTTTTCTTGGCTGGGAGAGCAGTTAATATTTCACTGCAGTACTGAAGGTGCTCTGGATTGTCAAATGGAATATCCATTGGATGAAATTTTAACTCAAAAGCTACAAGATTGTTTCCCATCCCAGATAATATTCAAAGAAGAGTTCTGCATGATTTCCGGCCAACATTCTTCCCTGAGCCCACATCATATTAATTGGTAATTAATTACATTGCTGTTGACACTAATTAATTGCCATGATGTGTTTGCTTACAGAACACATTTTGGCAATTTATTGTCTGTGAATGTTTTAATGTTCCCATATGTAAATAATAACTTCCAAGCCATTCCTTACCGTAACAAACCACTAGAGTATAAGTTCAAATAACAAGTGATGTGGCTGGAGTTTCCCTCTTCCTCATGGTATTGCAGGTAATATATTGACGTGGAGAGAGAACTGGTAGGCAGACAGGAAGCAGAAAGTTGGAATCAAAAGGGTCCTTTTTAGAGTGGCAGTCAATGATGAGTGGGGTACCACACAGTTCAGTGCTGGGACCCAAGTGTTGAGAATATATAATGATTTGGACAATGGAATTGAATGCAATATCTCCAAATTTGCAGACAACGCTAAGCTGGGTGGCAGTGTGTGCTAAGTGGAGGGTGCTAAGAGGCTGCAGGGTGACTTGGATAGGCTGGCTCAATAGGCAAATACTTGACAAATGCAATGTCATTTGGATAAACTGTGGTGGCAAATAAACAGGTTATGATCTGAATGGTGGCAATTTAGGAAAAGGTGAGGTGCAGTGAGACCTGGGCGTCATGGTGGAACAGTCACTGAAGATTGGTAATGCAGGTACAGCTGGCGATGAGGAAAGCTAATGGCGTGCTGGCCTTCATAGCGAGAGAGTTTGAGAAGAGGAGTAGGGATGTCTTCCTGCAGTTACATAGGCCTTGGTGAGGCTACACTTGAAGTATAATGTACAGTTTTTCTCTCCCAATCTGAGGAAGGACATTCTTCCTATTGAGGGAATCCAACAAAGGTTCACTAGACTAATTCCCAGGATGGCAGGACTGACATATGAAGAAAGACTAGATTGACTGGGCTTATACTCACTGGAATTTAGAATTATGAGGGGCGATCTCATAGAAACATATAAAATCCTAATGGGATGGGACAGGCTAGAAGAGGGAAGAATATTCCTGATGTTGGGGAATTCTAGAACTAGGGGTCACAGTTAAGAATAAGGGGTAAACAATTCAGGACTGAGATGAGGAAGAATTTCTTCAGTCGGCAAGTTGTGAACCTGTGGAATTCTCTCGCACAGGAAGCTGTTGGAGTGTTAGATATATTCAAGAGGGAGCTGGATGTGGCCCCTGTGGCTAAAGGGATTAAGGGGGATGGAGAGAAAGCGGGAGTGGGATAATGAAATTGCATGACCTGCCGTGATCATTTTGAATGGTGGTGCAGGCTTGAAGGACCGAATGGCCTACTCCAGCACCTTTTTTTATGTTTTCCACTTTATCGTATTACTCGGTTGCCATTTGGTCATAACTGTAGACCTGCGGAGGCCTGTTCTGATCTTTCAACAGCTGATTGATCGAGTGAACTGGACAAACACCGACACAGCAAGTGAAGAGCCTTGTTTACAATCACTAAGTGAGTTTCAGGTAGATAAAGAACATTCACTGGAGATACTACCAGGAAGTGAAATAACAGATTTGGAGGAGGTGGGTGTGATGCCCAAAATCCCAGGATTGACTCGATTATTTTTGAGGGCCCTAAAGGTGTACTGTTCCCCTTTGAAGTCTGCCAATACCTGTACCTTTGCAGCACCTTTTCTCTTCCTATCCTTGTGGAAGAAGTCAGATTGCACACTGCACAGGCTCCATTGAAGTCGAACCAGAAATGGTCTTATTTATGTTGGAGCATCCCATTTTCCTTGCAAAGGCATCATTTTTGGATGCATGGGGCTAGGGTCCCTTTAAAATCGCATTGACCATGCCACCACTGTCCAGTAAGCTTATTGACACAGTTCTGAACCCATCACTACCCCATTAATGTCAGACACAGGCAGTGAAGCCTCATTCCTCTATGTGGGTAAGACAAACAGAATGGGCAGAACGTTTCCAGCATTTGGGTGCAAGCTGGGAGGTAGGGGAACCAGCTACAGAAGTCATTCCTTCTCAATATAGTTCATGGCCTGTGACATTTTCCCAGTTGAGGGTTGTAAGACATATCCACCGAACACTCCAGTGAGGTACAAGCAGCTGATTAACAAAATTAAAGTTCCTACTGTTGACTATTTTTTGAAGCTACTAGCATTTGAATGATAGTGTTCTACCCCTAAACTTGGCTATAGAAAGAAGCTGCCTGTGATGTATTGTACTCAGGCTAACAAACGTTCAGTTGCAAGTGGCCATTTTTGATTACTTATGTAATTTTAATTATGTAATTTTATTTACATCTCCTCAGCAGACCAGAAGGAGCAGCAGTGACAGCAGCTCTTCCCACCACTCCTTTCTAATTTTTTAAACAAACTTATACAGGAAAATATGTAATTTCCCAGATACAGTATGAGTAAACCAATATTGGCAATACCTAAATATTTAACCAGTTGGATTGCATATTTGTTTTTTCTGTTATCACAATTAAACACGGTGGTTAGCACTGCTGCCAGGGCGGCACGGTGGCACAGTGGTTAGCACTGCTGCCTCACAGCGCCAGAGACCTGGGTTCAATTCCTGCCTCAGGCGACTGACTGTGTGGAGTTTGCACGTTCTCCCCGTGTCTGCGTGGGTTTCCTCCGGGTGCTCCGGTTTCCTCCCACAGTCCAAAGATGTGCAGGTCAGGTGAATTGGCCAGGTTAAATTGCCTGTAGTGTTAGGTAAGGGGTAGATGTAGGGGTACGGGTGGGTTGCGCTTCGGCGGGTCGGTGTGGACTTGTTGGGCCGAAGGGCCTGTTTCCACACTGTAAGTAATCTAATCTAATCTAAAAAATCTAACATATATGACCAAAACTGCTAGAGTAAGCTGCATTCCAAAAGAATTGAACCTCCTTCATATCAGTATGTCTTCAGCAAAAATATCATCATTTGACAAGAAATAATGAAAAAAAAGACTTCTTTTTCCTACATACATTCAGTAAATCTTTTTCCTTCTGTCTGGATAGTTCTTAGCATTTCCTTTAATTTGACTCCACTGTTTCAACATCTTTGACTGTGTCAAATCTAATTATGACTTCAACTATGACTTTGACTATGAACTCTACTTGATGGTTGGAACTGTGTCGCTGACAGATTTGTCTTTAAAACTCTGAATCATTTTACTCTACTGGTTGTTCCGTATTCCTTTAATCATTCAGCTTTTTTTTTGGTTTTCACTTTCCCTCTGACTTACACTTTGGGCTGAAGGAGGAATTTAAATTGTAGGAGTTTTTCCCACCTCTCTCTTTGTCATATTTCCTCTTTCAAGGAAATGATTTAAGCAACAGCGAAAACTTCCCTCTCTGATCCTTTGCAAGATATCTGAATACTTTCACAACAATCCCAATCACATCCTTATTCTGAAACAAAAATCAAAAACGTTGGAGAAACATCAGCTGGTCTGGCTGTATCTGTGAAGAGAAAGCAGAATTAATGTTTCAGATTCAGTGATCCTTGATCAGAAGTAGAAGTAGTTTGTTTTACTTTATCAACATACTTTTCCTTATCACCTTGGAGGTATTTTCACCATGACCTTCTGGCTAGCACTGAACTCGCTAGGTTTCATGCCTCATGCATCATCATCACCGTGGGTGGCACGGTGGCACAGTGGTTAGCACTGCTGCCTCACAGTGCCAGAGACCTGGGTTCATTTCCCACCTCAGGCGACTGACTGTGTGGAGTTTGCACGTTCTCCCCGTGTCTGCGTGGGTTTCCTCCGGGTGCTCCGGTTTCCTCCCACAGTCCAAAGATGTGCAGGTCAGGTGAATTGGCCATGCTAAATTGCCCGTAGTGTTAGGTAAGGGGTAGATGTAGGGGTATGGGTGGGTTGCGCTTCGGCGGGTCGGTGTGGACTTGTTGGGCCGAAGGGCCTGTTTCCACACTGTAAGTAATCTAATCTAATCACTTTGTCATGCTTTTCTTTTTCTTTGTGAATGATATCAGCCTTGTCCTAAGAGTGTGTTTGAACACTAATTTAGGAGTAGAGCAACCTTATTGTAACCTGTGAGGCTGTTCTGTAAGAAAATAGATTATTTTCTAGCCTACCTCAAAGGGAAACATGGAGATGATTGTCTAGTTTATCACCTTACGCATGCTATGGCAAAGGTTGTGCCATGGAGGTAATATCATTCCACTAGTAATCCAAAACTGGCGGCTAATATTCTGAAGATGCATGTTCAAATCCCAACATAGCTGAATCATTATAAAGTTAAGTTGTGATTCTTTGACTTCTGTCGGCACTGGAGTTTTACATTTAGCCTTATTGCTCTCATCTTCCATATGCTAATTATCTTATTTTCTGATTGAGTACAACTCTTGATTTTGCTGCTTGATAATGTCAATTTTTGCTTTTATATTTGTCATAGGTGAATTTGAGGATTCCTAGACTTCAGAACTCGTTCTAGATCTACCACGACCTTGACCTGATGCTTTAACCTCGCTCGGAGAATCACTGTATCTTCTAATCCTGCACACCGCCTTGATATGACTGACTCCTCGAAAACACTTTGATTGGAAATTGAGGCATTTAAATGGTTGGTGGCTTCCATTCCAGAGGGGGAAAAAAACAATAAAATGCCAGTAATATTTGGAAATGAGTGCTTTGGTTCTGCCAAGGCTTGATTTTGAAATATAGGAAATGAGTTAGACTTTCATTAATTTTACTGATTTTTCTGTTTAAGTTGGCAATGTTCACATCTAAATATCTGACTCAGGGTCTGTGATCCAGCTGATATCTAGTGAACACCTCACAGCCAGTACAAGAGAAGAAATCACTTGTATTTTGCAACTATGCATTTCCATGCTATGGCTTGCAGTGTGTCGCAACAATCCAGCACACTGGCTGTTTGGTCATTGTGTGGTTTCCAGAGCAGACAGACTTTAAGGCAGTTATATCAGGACATTTCCAGTATAAAGGTACCTGTCCTAACTTCAGTTCCCTCTTTCAAACAATACAATACAAAATGTGGTGTTCTGTTAGTCAGTTATATGTCTGTAATGTATAATAACATCAGTGAACACATACCCGGATCTTTTGTAAGTCTGTGCTTTTACAGCAATACATGCAATTGTTTTTGTTATTAAACTTAAAGGCACCTGTCTCAACAAGAACCCAGATCTTTATGATATATGCTTCATGAGCAGCTCTCAAACTATAGCATTTGACCCATGAGTATCACATGACCACCACATTATGGGAATTGCTGAGGAACATGACAGTGACGGTGAATCCACTGAGAACAAACTTTGCTCAGACTGGTAGCATTATCCATCGCAAGCAGCAGTGCGTGTCAGCCACACGGCCCAGGTTACTGCCACTCTTGCTGTGATGGTGGTGCAGTCTAAAGCTGGACCATCCAGAAGAAGATCAGCTCAAGGACATCCTGGAAGACCATTTGCAATCTTTTCTGACTGAATATAGTCACCTTCCACAAGGCATGCTGCAGCTGCAGTGTAGAAATAATAAAGACACACTAAAAATAGGCAGTAAGGGAATGCATGAAAATGATTAGTGTGGAATATGAAATTATCTAATGTATAAATTTGGTGGATTTTAATTTTATATTTGCAGCGTAGCCAAGCAAATGCAGTGATGGTCAGTGATGAAGGAAAAGGATGCTTTAGGATTGTTGGTGAGTGAAGAATTGGTGATGTGGTTACTGGTATCACACTCGGATGAGTTATTCGTGGAGAGTCCAGGCAGAAAAAACTGTCCAGGTTGCCTCATCTTTTCCTCCACCTCCTGCTTTACTTCATTCCCCTGCTCTTCAGCTGCTTGCTGTAGGTGGTGGCAACAGCTGTCCCCTCATGCTGTCCAGATCAATGCAGCAGACCACGACTAGTCTCGACACTGATTCTGCTGGGTACAATCATTGCTACAGCACTCCAATATTCTAACACCACTGGCATGGCAAAATGGTTTTTGTTGTTTATGTACCATGTGACATTGTGAGGGCTACACATCAGTATCATTAACTTTGACATTGTTAGAAAACCTTTATTGTCCAGTATATTCACCGTTAGGTCTCAAATTCGGATAGCACAACAGACTGCCGCAGATTAGGGATATCATGCCTGCTGCCAGGAGATGCCAAGCATTCTTTGCTGCAGTCATACACCAACTGGATAATAAAGAGGGCTAAATCTTTGTAGTATTGAGGATAGTGTAGGTTAGAGAATACATGTAGAGTCCACAATGCAATATCCAAGCAACCAGTGTTATCCTGCAGAATGAGGAAGCCTGCAACCCAAGTCAAGCTGTGTACTGAGTCCAACTCCATTGTGCAGCTAAGAGAAATTGAAATGTATATCTCAAAGAACTAAAGGTCTCAGTGACTCCCTTACACAGTAGTCACTGGCAAACAACTCTTTGTAGGCTGGCAGGAGCTGGACACCTGAATGCCACAGATCATGGTCACAGATATTTCTGCAGCCAGTAGAAATAAAATGCTTTCTGTGCTCCGATGAGCTATAGTTGTGGCTGCAATGAGGAAGTCTTTACTGAAACACACTGCAGATTATGAAAATAATCACTTCATCAGTTCAACCCCAGAAAGGTAAAGGCCTATCAATGATGGTTAAACCTGCTTAAAGAACTGTCTTCTGTGTGTTTGAAATATTTCTAATGGTGCTTTCCATCTGTGAGTCAAGTGACAATTTTCTCCATAATTCCAGTAGGAGATCAGGATCACCAGCTTCCGACCTTACCGAGGAACTTCTGATCTGTTCAAGGGATGGAGCTTCCACCTCCCTAACGCAAAGCCATCAATGCAATGGAGTGCGACTGGCTAGTTGCAATGGACATTTTGGATTCTGTATTTTGGGATCCATCTTGTGAAATCCATGCCAAATCTCACTGTTCCTATGACATATAAATGTATAAATTAGGAGCCAGTCATTTGGCCACTTGACCCTACTTCATTGTTAAAAAAAAAATCAGAGCTGATGTGTTTGTGTTTCAAATCCACATTCTCATGTACAATGATAGTCTTTCATTCCCTTGCCTAATAAGAATCTAATTACAACAAAAGCAGAAAGATCTGGAGAAGCATAGTAGGTCTGGCAGCATCCCCTGCAAGAGAAACAGTTAATACTTCAAGTCCAGTGATCGTTGTCAGAACTTTGATCATGTGACACAAAACATTAACTTTATTTCTTTCTCCACAGATGCTGCCAGACCTGTTAGTTTCTCAAGTGTTTTCTGTTTTTGTTTCAGATTTCCAGCATCTGCAGTTCTTTGTTTGATTTCTTCCCTTTATTTTAGGATGCATTTACCTCCATCTTAAAGAAAGATTCATTGATTTCATCTCCACTACCTTCTGAGGTAGAATCCCAAGGTCTGACAATCCACTGAGAGAAAACATTTCTCCTAATCTTAGATCACTTCTCTCTCCTTTTCCATGCCTAGTCACGATAACGTGCTATCTGCATTAAACATGATTCCATTTTTTGGACTGAAAAGTGAGCAATAGATAAGATGAACCTTTGAGCTTTATCTGATACATTGATTTTGATATCAAGATTCAAAGACACAATATAGAAAGAGTTACTTATCTGAAGTTTAGTTTAGATTAATGTGCGGCATTTCATTTTGGTAAGGCCAACCAGGGCAAGATTAATGGGAGGACTCTGAGAAGTATGGCCACACAAAGAGACCTTTTGGTGCAGGTGTAAGGTTCTTGAAAATGCAGTCGCAGGTTGGCAGGATGATGGAGAAGGCATTTGGCATGCTTACCTTTATTAGTCAGAACATTAAGTGTAGGAGTTGGAACATCTTGTTGTGGCTGCACAGGACAAGGTGAGGCCACTTTTGGAGTACTGCATACAATTCTGCCCACCCTTTTATAGGAAGGATGTTACTAAACTTGAGAGGCTGCAGAAAAGACTTACAAGGATGTTGCTGGGACCGGAGGATTTGAGTAATAGGGAGAAGTTGAAAAGGGTGGGTCTGTTTTCCCTGGAGCATCAGAGGCTGAGCAATAACCTTACAGAAGTTTAGAAAATCATGAGGGGTGTGGATAACATAAATAGACAAGGTCTTTCTCCTAGGGTGGGAGACTCCAAAACTAGAAGGCATAGTTTTAGGGTGAGAGGGGAAAGATTTAAAAAGGACATGAGGCGCAACTTTTCCACACAGAGGATGGTGCATGTATGGAATGACCTGCCAGAAAAAGTGATGGAGCCTCGTAGAATTATAACATTTAAAAGGGAATCTGGGTGAGTACATGAATAGGAAAAGTTTAGAGGGATATGGGTCAAGTGCTGGCAAATGGGCCTGGGTCAGAATGGGTTGTCCAGTCAGCATGGACGCGTTGGACCGACGGGGGTCTGTTTTCGTGCCGTACGACTTTACGACTCTACATCTAGGAAAGCGTTGGTTTAACATTCTCGAGACAGGCTTTCCCCACTTTAAGCTCTTCACTCAGGAATGTGATACTAGACATGTTTCATTGAGTTTTGTTATTCATCAAGTTATAGAAAGATGTGGCACAGAAAGAGGCTATTGGCCACTTTCTTACCCCTTACATCTCTGTAAAACTGATTTCATATATTCCGGTTTTACTTCTATTTCCTTGTGGAAAAAATGAATGTCATGAGATGGCCTAATCTCACAACAGCAGCCCCTGTGTAGGTTGTTTACATGAGTGAGTGTGTGAGTGAAACACATTTAGTTATTTTCTCTTCTAGCTCATGTTTCAAAATGCATCTGTTGCAAACTTGCTTCCAAATCATTTTAATGGTGATGTTATCCCCTCCCTCACACCCACCCTTCAGATAACCCAATCAAATCAAATGTTCATTATGAACTTCATTGCAAGAGGATCTGATTTTATGTTTATTATTAACTGGAAATGTCAGTGATGCAAAGCGAGAAAAGCGAATTCCAGATTTGATCAGTTACAGATTTTGGGTCCAGCTTCTATCAATTTACAAAACCGCCTCAGTAGGCCCAGATACTGTGTTTCCAAGCCATTCAATATCAGGCAATAGTATGGCTCAATCCAATCCTTCTCCACCAGATAGCAACTCATGCCCATCCTCAACAGGAACGGGCACTGTAGGCACCTTTATGCTTCACAAAGCCCCAATACTTGAATGCAGTAGAACAGCCTCAACTGACCAACGAGAGAATATCTAACTACTTCTCCTTATCAGTCAACAACTTTGTCATTGCTGAAACCCCACTCCCACCATTCTGTGGATTATCATTGACTAGAAACTAAACTGGGCCATACATATAAATAACACAGCGATTAGAGTGGTTAGCACTGATGCCTCACAGCACCAGAGACCTGGGTTCAATTCCCACCTCAGGCGACTGACTGTGTGGAGTTTGCATGTTCTCTCCGTGTCTGCGTGGGTTTCCTCCGGGTGCTCTGGTTTCCTCCCACAGACCAAACATGTGCAGGTTAGGTGAATTGGCCATGCTAAATTGCCCATAGTGTTAGGTGAAGGGATAAATGTAGCAGAATGGTTCTGGGTGGGTTGCGCTTCGGCGGGTCGGTGTGGGCTTGTTGGGCCGAAGGGCCTGTTTCCACACTGTATGTAATCTAATCTAATCTAATCTAATCTAATCTTTTTTTTTATGTTTCTCTGACACACTTTGAGGAGTCAATGGTGAGTGCGCTCTAGATTAGATTAGTAATCTAATCTAATCTAGAGCGCACTCACCATTGACTCCTCAAAGTGTGTCAGAGAAACATAAAAAATAGGAGCAAGAATAGGCCACACAGCCCCTTGAACCTACCTTTCCATTCAATATGATCATGACTAATCATCTAAACTCAGTAGCCTGTTCCCACATTCCCCACATATCTTTTGATCTCTTTAGCCCCAAGTGCTATATGCAACTCCTTCTTGAAATCATACAATGTTTTGGCCTTGACTGCTTTCAGTGGTAATAAATGCCATAGGCTCCCCACTCTCTGGGTGAAAGAATTTCTCCTCATCTCAGTCCTAAACGATCAACCTTAGACTGTGACCCTGGCTCTGGACTTTCCTGCCATTGAGTACGTCCTTCCTGCATTGACTCTGTTTAGGCCTGTTCAAATTTACACAGGGCACAAATCAGGAGTTTGATGGAATACTCCCAGGTTTTCTAGATGGATGCAGCTCCAACAACATTTAAGAAGCTTGGCACTGTCCAGGACAAAGCAACCTACTAGACTGGTGTCCCATCTACCACCTTTTACATTCCCCTCCCCCGCCCCCATCTGCCACAGTTGCACCTTGGCTGCAGCATATATCATCCACAAACAGCAGCAACTCACCAAGGCTTCTTTACCAAGCGTCTCACCAAGCAAGCTCACCCATTACTTGGAGCTGTACCACTGATCCTTCTTAATTGTCAGATCAAAATCATGGAACTTTGTGCAGCATTGCAAGCCCCGACACCTACACCTCACAGCTACTGCAGTTCAAGTAGGAGGCTCATCGTCACATTTTTAAGAGACGGCAATAAATGCTGACCTTGTTTCCACTAGAATTGTCAGAGATGCTCACACTAGCTGGCACTTTGATAAATGCTTTGCCTCCACTTATGTAGTATTAGGTCAGAGAACCCCACAAGTAAGGGGATATTACACTTTCTCAGGGAGGCTTTGAGGCTGTCCTTGTGAAGTATTTCCTCTGTCTGTTTGTAGCCATTTGCCATTGTAAAGCTTGGAATTGTGAATTTGCTTTGCATGTCTTCATTGAATCATAGAATCCCTACAGTGTTGAAACAGGCCATTCAGTCAATCAAATAGGAGACAGTGAGGACTGCAGATGCTGGAGATCAGAGTCAAAGTGTGGCACTGAAAGAGCACAACAGGTCAGGCAGCATCCAAAGAGTGGGAGAGTCAACATTTTGAGCATAAGCTCTTCATCAGGAATGTAGGGGGGAGTCCAAGGCAGCTGAGAGATAAATGGGAGGGAAGTGCAGTTGGGGTTGCAGATGAAGAGATTGAGGGTGGGTGACAGACCAGCATGAGGTGTCCAAGTGAATGCAGTATGTTGGAGGCAGGCGAAGGGGTCCTCGGAGGGTAGGTGGGAGTCCGAATGGAGAAAGTAAGCACTGAGGTGGAGATGACAGAAGAAAAATTTGATGTTGCGACGCACATTGAATTCATTGATGGGGAAGCATAGTGGGATGAAGGTGAGGCCTTTACTGAGGACTGATTGTTCATCCTCATTGAGGGGGAGGTCTGCAGGAATGGTAATAACACTGCAGGGCTGGGGGCCAAGACCTGGAGTGGGGCTGGAGTTGGGAATGGGTGCGGAGATTGTCTCTGAAGTGTGTGTGTCATGGTATCGTGGGTAACGTCACAAAAGGATGTGACACTCACCATGGGGGTCAGGGGCTTGGAAGTGGTACCATCCGCTGGGACGGAAGTGACATTGTGTGTGACGTTCGCAATATTTTCAGCGGTGGCTGCGTGTTTGTCGGCGGTGTTCCGGTGAGCGATGTCGGTGGGGGCGGAAGTGGCTGAGGCGGCGGCAACTACTGGGGTGGAAGTGACATTTCCGGTAGTCTTTGTGGTGGTTTCGGCCATGGTGATTCTTGCGGCAATCACGGAGGCAGCTGTCGGTGGCAATCACGGAGGCGGTGGTCCTGTCAGCAATTGTGGAGGCGGTGGTCCTACTCATGGAGGTGGTACAGTTGGCAGTGATCCCGTTCTGTGGGGTGGTGGGGACGGAGGTATTGTCATAATGTTCCACGATGGTAATAGTTGTAATGGTCACATGGCTAATAGCGTCCGAGCGGTTCCAGAGGCCGGGACAACGCTCTGAAGTGTTCGATGAATCACCTCCCCTCAGATTTAACTCTCAGCTCCTTTGGGCACCACCCCCCACATTCCTGATGAAGGGCCTATGCTCGAAATGTCCACGCTCCTGCTCCTCGGATGCTGCCTGATTGGCTGCACTTTTCCAGCACCATGCTTGTTGAATCATTCAGCCTAACAAGTACACTCTGGCTCTCCAAAGAGCAGCCCACCCAGACCCACCCACCTACTCTATAACCCTACATTTCCTATGACTAATCCACCTAGCCTGCATTACCTTGTTCTGTGGGAGGAAACTGGAGCACCCGGAGGAAACCCACACAGACATGAAGAGAATGTGCGAACTCCACATTGACAGGCACCTGAGACTAGAATCAAGCCCGGGTCTTTGGCACTCTTAGGCAGCAGTGCTAACCACTGAGCCACTGTGCTGCTCGTCTTGACTCAGGTGTGTAGACAATGTGGCCCACCCATTGCACGGATTGACTGAGAATTGCCTCAATTCTCCTTGCCTACAGCGATTATCCTGACAATAGGTTAACAACATATTGTGGAAGCATCACTGCTAATGATCTCAAAGATTCTGAGGTGTCTGCTCTACAAGGCTATCAATGCTCTCATGTTTGTCTTCATCTTCTTTGTTGCAGACTCTATCCCCAAGGTATGAAGCTACCTGCTGGTGTGGAATTAAGATACAGGACAAAGAAGAAACTGCTTAACCTGCACCCTACCCAGTTCAGAACCAACATCACCTTATTCTTTGGTCAAGTGACAGTAAACAGATGAATCTTGGCACTTGCACCTGTACAGACTCAGAACCTGAGCTCCAAACTATTATTGACGCACTTACAAAATCAAATGAGAGAATGGATCTGAGGATGAACATCCAGAAGGCAGACGGCTTCTACCAGCACCGCCCATAACTCTTCTCACCCCCAACTATTAAGATCCACCATGAGCCTCTGGACCATAAAATTCAAAGAAGAACCATAGAAAAGTTAAAGCATTGATAGACATCAAACAATCCATCATTTCTGTGCTAACTGAATAAACTAGCCACGCATTCTAATCCAACATTCCCAGATCTAATCCTTGTAGGCATTTTAGATGCAAATCTGGGTTTCTTTTCAAAAAGCTGAGGATCTCCACATAAACCAGGCAGTGAATTCCAGGCACTCACCATCCTCTGGGTGCATAAGCTTCTCCTCATCTCCCCTCTAATCCTTCTCCTGATCACCTTAAAGCTGTGCTCCAGGTAGCTGATCTATCCACAGGGGAATCTGGTCTTTGTCCACTGTATCCAAACCTCTCATTGTTTTATAAACCTCACTGAAAGCACCCTTCAGCCTCCTCTGTTCTAAAACCAATAGCCCTAGCATCTCCAATGTATCCTCATAGCTGCACTTTTCAACTCTGGCTACATTCATGTAAATCTCCTCTGCATCCTCTCTTGAGCAGTTATATCCTTCCTGCATACACTGACCGGAAAGGTACACTAACCCCAGCTGTGGCCTAACTCGTGTCCAGTATAGTTCTAACCCTACATCTCTCCTCGTGTATTTAACACCTCACCCAACGAAGGAAATCATTCCATATGCCTTCTTTGCTACCTTCAGAGATCTGATGACACTCTCCAAGGTCTCTCGCTTCCTCTGCCTTCCTTAGTACCCTCTAATTTATTGTGTGTTCCTTTTGCGTTGTTTGACCTCCCCAAATGCATAACCTTGCTCTTATCTGGATTGAATTCCATTTGCCATTTTTCAACCCACTCAGCCAAACCATTGACACGGTCCTGCAGTCGCCAGCCATCCTCTTCACGATTAACCACCCAGCCATGTTTTGTCTGCAAATTTGATCAAGCCTCCATATTCAATTTTAAATCATTAATATATACCAGGCACAGGAAGGGACCCACTGGAAGACCGCTGGAAACCACTTTCCATTTGGAAAAACATTCATTGACCATTGCAAAAACAGAAATTGCGAGCAAAACTCAGCAGATTTGGTGGCATCTGTGCAGAGGAAGCAGTGTTAATGTTTCAAGTCTGGTTACTCATTATCAAAACTGTTGGTAGCGAGGAAAATGTGGTATCCTGAAGGCAAGGTAGGGGAAGTCGGCGGAGAGGTGAGGAACAGGTGGAGATGGAGCCCAGAGAGTGAGAGAAATGGAAGACAAATGATTATTGATAACAGGCCAGGACAGAAGAGAAGCTGAATAAGTGAGAACAATCCTTTTTATTATTTCCTCCCAAAATTAAAATAATAAGGCACAATCTTCTTTTGAAAAATAACCATCCTGATTTTCCCTGATTAACTTATACCTTTCCAAATAAAAGCCTCTCCTATCTCTCTGTATTGAACCCCAGTAATTTTCCCACCCCAGGACAATGTGATCAATTCCCATTTCTCAAGAGCTTTCTCGTAGCCAGGGTAGTCACAGATGATGGAACATTACCTCCAGTGTGCCAGCCTTGGCCATCCGAGAAAGAGAATGTCTGAAACTGAAGACCTCAAACCTGACGCCAAGCTCCTGACCTACAGAGCTGCAGTGTCACGAGCCTTCCTGAACGTATCAGGGAAAACAACAGGCAATGGTGGTGAATATGAATGGGATTGAGTTGTGCTGAATTAAAGGCAGAGCTGCACTGCCTGTGAATAGTACCTTGTCTCACTCATGAAAGGAAAGTACTGTTTGAAAGGCATTTGTTTTGAAGGGAATGGTTCTGAAGGAGTTAGTATTAAGTAACATTCAGCCATTCTGATGCTGTCACACACAGTCCTTGGGTGGAGACAGTGCATTTAATATTAACCTCCAAAGAGAGCAGATGTATTTAATACAACTCCCAAAAGTCCTGGTAATTATGTCAGATTAGTAATGTAGTTGTGCAACAAAGCACCTTGTTAGCTAAGACAAGTGCCTTTTCTGTAAAGAGTGATATATCCTCCATCACTGACCATGAAACAGGCCCTAATACACAATATAGTCAAAGGAGGAGGAATGGCAGCAATCTACCCAGTGCCAAATGTCATTAGAGGTGGCAGATGCCATAAGATGCCAGCAACAGTAGCAATCAGAGTAATACCACAGTACCCATGAAACTGTCCCCCAAATGATCTTGTATAATAGTGTTGTTAGAGCAGGTTGGCACTCAGAAAAGCTGGAGATGACTGATTAAGCCTTTATTTTTTTCACAGAGTATCTGATCCAAAGGTTTCTGCTATTAAGAATTTGTCTTGCTCCACCTTCTAAACGTTTAAAAGTTATGACAGCCTAGCTGGTACCGTTCTCAGAACTGAATTATATTGAGGATTTACCTTAACATCTTCAAGATACAGAAGTATATTGAAAATTCAAGAATATGAATTCATTAATGAATAAGCATATTTTAAAAAGAAAACAATCATGAAAGTGAAAGAAAATGTTTGTCTCTTCATTATAACTGAAGTTGTATGAACATATGCAAAATAGTGAAACATGAGTAGCAGAGCTGTGGTCTCTTGGATTGTTATATCCATTGAATTTGTGCCCTTGGAATAAGTCCCTGTTAAACACTGCAGGTTATTTGAGGCAAGGAGACACATGCGTACTTAGTTACTATTTAACTGTTGGAAGCGGGTTTGCAGGCACACTTTCCACTTCATGAATATGTTATGATTCACTCATTAGAGCAGTCATTTCTAATCACATCAGTCATCAGGAAAGTGATCTCAGAGTTCTTCTCAGTTACCCAGCCAGGTAGTGACCAGCTTGGTGAACCTTTGGAAAACGGATCTTGATGGAAAGCTTTTGACTAATTCAGCGGCGTTATATTTAGATCATATGCTCAATTTTATTTGGAATTGACATCACCAAGTTGTAAATTCCTCATAAACCACAGTTCATGCACAATGTGATGACTCGGTGAAACTTTTCAAGGGCACGTTTTTTTGAAATATTATTTTCTCCCTGCAGAGTCAGGTAGCTAATGTCTTTCTGTTGAGCAATTAAGATATTAGGGTATCAGGTATATGTTTTTTAAACTTCTGATACCTATCCATCCCTGACTGGCTGAAATGCAACACTGGAAGATGTGAAGTATGATTGATAACATTTACAGCTGCATTGCCCATGAAGACAAAGGCTTGGTACAGAACATTGACTCAACAATATGATCTACCTTACACTATTTACTTTATTCATTAAAGCACCTGGTTAGATTCATTGTTCTCCTAATGAAAATGATAATAAACAAATGGTGCCGTGCTATGATCCATGACCTGTCAACTTGCTTTCCTCGAGTCAGTTCAATCTCTTTTGCCATTATTGCGGAAGCTTAATTTCTTAATTGCATTAGGTAATTTTGATATTCCAATAAACGTGCAGTGCACCCCTAGAACTGAAATGTTAACTATTCCTTCTTTATTCTGTTATATTTTATAAGTGAAACCAGAATACTTTGGTCAAGAAATAAACATCTTCAGCTATAAAACTGGTTCTCAAACATTTAGAGGTTTCAAATTGTCTGCTTTCTGTGAAATGGCTCATCAAAATGTTGCATGGTTTGTTTCTTTACATTGTAACTAGCTCTAACACACACTTTACATCTTGTTAGA
Source organism: Chiloscyllium punctatum (assembly GCF_047496795.1). Lineage (NCBI taxonomy): Eukaryota > Metazoa > Chordata > Chondrichthyes > Orectolobiformes > Hemiscylliidae > Chiloscyllium > Chiloscyllium punctatum. The sequence goes on along the minus strand of NC_092749.1, from coordinate 34,944,267 downwards.
ATGTTTCCCTATAGAACAATAACCTAGCTGTAATCCAATGCTGTAATGCAATTACAGAATGGTTACAGCGCAAAGCAAGGCCATTCAACCCATTGTATTTGTATCTCTCTAAGGGCAATGGAGCCTGTCCCATTCTCTGTCACACTACATTTTTTTTCAGATGCTTTCCCAATTCTTTTTAAAAGTCTGATTGGATCTGCCCCCAACTTCACTCGTAGGGAGGTCTTCCAAACACTGGCTGAACAAAAACATTCTCTTTCTACCCCATTGTCTCCAATTTTCTATTGCTTCTTTTGCCAATCACCTCTGTTGTCCTCACATTCTCCTTCCATACTGGGAACTGTTTATTCCTATCTCTAATGTGCAGATCCTTCATTATTTTAAACAATTTTATTAAATCTCCTTTCAACTTTGCCTTCTTTAACAAAAAAAACTTCAGCTTTCCCAATCTATCCATGTGACTGTAGTCTCTGAACCCAAGTTTTCTGTTATTATTACTTTGGCTTACTCCAAAAAAGCTTAAAAATTATGGTGGCTATTCACAGTCTAGATGACAGGGTTCTCAGGATTGTATTTTTAGGGTTCTCAGAAGTCAGGTCAATGTTTGCTTAGACAAAGCAGCTTTTTAAGTTTTTAATCTCTCAAAAAAATAGAGGTTATGTCAGATATGGAATGCAACAATTAGATAATTTTCCTCTCTCAATCTTGCCAACATTATTCCCAAACTCTCCCTATCAGTTTGACTCAGTTAGTAGATCTCTTCCTTCTGATTTAATGAGTTCAAGATTAATTCTTAGGTGAATCCACATTTCTGAGGGTGTGCTGTACTTTTGGAGATTAGATTAGATTACTTACAGTGTGGAAACAGGCCCTTCGGCCCAACAAAGTCCACACCGCCCCGCCGAAGCGCAACCCACCCATACCCCTACATTTACCCCTTACCTAACACTATGGGCAATTTAGCATGGCCAATTCACCTGACCTGCACATCTTTGTAACTGTGGGAGGAAACCGGAGCACCCGGAGGAAACCCACGCAGACACGGGGAGAATGTGCAAACTCCACACAGTCAGTCGCCTGAGGCGGGAATTGAACCCGGGTCTCTGGCGCTGTGAGGCAGCAGTGCTAACCACTGTGCCACCGTGCCGCCCATATGTTGTAACTTTGGTGAAATACTAAATTGAGAAGACCCAATTCTTTTCCTGTTTGCTCGAACAGCTTTTAAAAGGTTACACATCATTATTCAAAGGGAAACAAAATGTTTTTCCACTTTTCTCATCAATGCATTTTCCTGAACTCAAAAATGGTTAAAATCTGGTCATTCATTACAGTTGCTGTTTGAGCAACTTTACAGAGTAGATATTGGCATTTTCACTTGTTCATCCAATAAGTTGGAAATAATTAATTGATTGTGAAGAGTTTTGTGATCTCTGAGGATGTAAGATAGTGCATAAATGCAAGTTCTTTTGTCTAATTCAGCACAGGCCTCTTCTGAATTGAATTATTTTTAGCTAGATGCTCAGCTTACAAAATCATGTTTCAAATATGCCAGGTGCATTCTTGTTAGGAATAGCTAGAATTTATCGCACAGTAAAGAAAATGGATTTTTAAAGTTAGCAGAACATAAACAGTCAAAGATCCTGTTTTTAAAAAAATATACTTTGCAACCAGTGGGAACTTGTGATATTTTATCAATTTATGCAAACCTTTGCAGTTATCTAGCACCTCTCATGCCTTTAGGACTCTTCTATATATCTCTATCTTCCCAGGGCCCATCTCCACCTATTCATTTACCTCTCCCCACAACCTCATCTGCAGCATGAATTCCACTTTTTCCTGGCTGCTATTAATTCTGATGAAGAGTTACTGGACTCATAATGTTAACTCTGCTTTCTCCCCTGAAATGCTGTCAGACCTGCTGCATTTTTTTGTTTCAAATCTCGAGTTCCATAGTTGTTTGTTTTAATAATATTTTTGCAGTCATTGATGACCGGCATGCATCTGCTGAGCATCACACATCGCATTCTGGATGACAAATTTCATTGTAACATCACAAATGCCCTATCTGGAAAAAACATACTCACTTTGCCCATTAAGAAGCTTAAGAGTTCATTTGAAATTAGATTCCCTACAGTGTGGAAACAGGCCCTTCGGCCCAACCAGTCCACACCAACCCTCTGAATAGTAACCCACCCAGACCCATTTCCCTCTGACTAATGCACCAAACACTATGGGCAATTTATCATGGCCAATTCACCTGACCTGGACATCTTTGGAGTGTGGGAGGAAGCCCACGCAGACACAGGGAGAATGTGCAAACTCCACACAGACAGTCACCTGAGGCTGGAATTAGAAGCTAGAACCCTGGTGCTATGAAGCAGCAGTGCTAACCACTGAGACACTGTGCTGCCCCTAATTAATTCATGGAAAGATAAACACGGCTTGGCTGAGACTGAATTTCCAAAGAGGTAATGTTGTAAAAAATATTAACTGAGAGGAGCTGTTTGAAACAGTTCACAGAGAAATGACATTGTGATGGTAGAATCTGGACAGGTAATTTAAAATTTATACCAATAAATCTGGAATTGTCAAACTTCCAGGAACACCCTGGAGCTTCCAAATTAATCTCCAGGTCATGGTCTGAGAAATCCGGGTGAATATCATAAAAGCATTCAAAGTTGCATTTCTTAAAAACTGTCTTTGAATTATTTTGGTTATCACTGAAAATCAGACATGGTTGACTGTTTAGACTAGTCTATTCAGGTAGTGAAGAGCCAATTTGCTCTATGATTACCATGGGAAGGGGTCGCAAGACAAACTGGACATTTTGGGTAATCAGATGGCAGGAGTATCAGAGCAGGGCATGGCTGGGGGCTGGTGGTTGGCAAAGATTCAAATACTAAGTATGCCCAACCAAACTGGATGCCCTACAAGATTTTCCACAGGACATGTTTTTTACCTTGTCTATGGCAACAAAGGAACTATTCATGGCTCAGTGGTTAGCACTGCTGCCTCACAGCACCAGGGACCTGGGTTTGATTCCAGTCTCGGATGACTGTCTGTGTGGAGTTTGCACATCCTCCCCGTGTCTGCGTGGGTTTCCTCCGAGTGCTCCGGTTTCCTCCCACAGTCCAAAAATGTGCTGGTCAGGTGAATTGGCCATGCTAAATTGCCCATAGCGTTAGGTGCATTAGTCATGGGAAAATATAGGGTTGGAGAACGGGTCTGGGTGGGTTACTCTTCAGAGGGTCAGTGTGGACTTGTTGGGCTGAAGGACCTGTTCCATACTGTAGGGAATCTAATCTATTCAGTGAAGTCTAATCAATACGATGTACGGAGAATATAGATCAGAAAAAAAATTACATCTTAACTGAGTGGCTCAGTGATTAGTATTGCTGCCTCACAGTGCCAGGAACTTTGCATGACTATCTGTGTTGCATTTGCACATTCTCCCCGTGTCTGTGTGGATTTCCTCCGCGTGCTCCAGTTTTCTCCCACAGTCCAAAGTTAGGTGGATTGGTCATGCTAAATTGCCCCATAGTGTCCATGGATGTGCAGACTAAGGGGTTAGCTATGGGACAGCTAGCCCCCTATGGGTTAGCTATTCACAGGGTGAAAGGGATAGCGTAGGGAACTGCTTCTGGGGTATGATGCCCTTCAAAAGGTTTGTGTGGACTCATGGGCCAAATGGCCTCTTTCCATGCTGTAGGGATTCTATGATTATGATCAATACCTGGTGGGCAGTTTAAGACCAGCAGTGCCACATCTGGGAAGGGATGGCATGGACAAAATTGACCAAATAGCCCCTTCTATGATGTATCATTTCTATGGTCCTATGGATCATTTTCACAATTCTTTTCAGCTGGGAATACAATGGAGAATCCCAAAACTTTAGAAAGAATTTAAACACTTGAAGCAATAAGGGATAAAGCTGAAAATACTGACAGAATAAAATTTCTCAGGGAATAGATCTACCTAGTATGGAACTGACCCATGTAGATCAGGAAATCCTAGACTCAGTTAGGGTTCTGTTATCAGCTGATCTCAGATGAAACATGGGTCAGGATGCTGCATTTGGTCTCAGCACACTTTTTTAAGGAGGGAGATAAGCCAGCAGTTTATTTGATTCTTCTTGGTGGCCATTCCTCCTATTGGAAACGATGTACACAACCTTTTAATAGGAGGTGTGGTTAGTGGGTTTGCAGATGACATCAAAGTTGGTGGTGTAATGGATAGCTAAGATACTACCTCAGATTTCAATGAGACCTGGATCAGATGAGCCAATCAGAGTGGCAAATGAATTTTAATCAAGATAAATATGAGGCAGTATATTTTGGTACTGTAAATCAGGGCAGGACTTAATGGTACTGTCATGGGGAACGTTGCTGAATAAAGATTGATAGGGTTGTTAAGAAGGCTTATGGTGTGTTAGCTTTTATTGGTAGAGGGACTGAGTTTCGGAGCCATGTAGTCATGTTGCAGCTGTACAAAACTCTGGTGCGGCTGCACTTGGTGTATTGCATACAGTTCTGGTCGCTGAATTTTAGGAATGATGTGGAAGCATTGGAAAGGGTGCAGAGGAGATTTACCAGGATGTTGTCTGGTATTGAGGGAAAGTCTTATGAGGAAAGGCTGAGGGATTTGTGGCTGTTTTCATTGGAATGAAGACGTTTGAGAGGTGACTTAATAGAGGCATACAAGATGATCAGAGGATTAGATAGGGTGGACAATGAGAACTTTTTCCTTGGATGGTGATGGTTGTATGAACGGACATAGCTTTAAATTGAGGGGTGATAGATACAGGACGGATGTCAGAGGTAGTTTCTTTACTCAGAGAGCAGTAGGGGCATGGAACACTCTCCCTGCAACAGTAGTAGACTCACCAACTTTAAGGGCATTTAAATGGTCATTGGATAGACATATGGATCATAATGGTTAGATGGGCTTCAGATTGGTTTCACAGGTTGGCACAACATCGATGGCTGAAGGATCTATACTCTGCTGTAATGTTCTATTATCTATGTTCTATCAATCCTACTCCTTCAATATGGCATTGATCATGGCTGATTCTCGGTTGCAACTACACCTTTCTACCTGCGCCAGGTATCCCTCAGTATACTGAGAGACTAATGATCTGTCTTTCTCAGCTTAAAATCAACTCAAAGTTGGAGTATTCATAGCATTATTTCAAAGATTCACAAGGCTCAAGCGAAAACTTTCTTCACATCTCAATCCAGAATGATTGACCCCTTACCCTGAGGCTATGACTTTATGTTCTGGATTCCCAGCCAGTAGAAACATCTACTAAGCACCTACCCTGCCAAACAATCTTGTTTGTTTCAATCAGATCATCTCTCATTTTTCTAAACTCTAGAGAATATCAGCCAAATTTAACCAGCCTCTCATTAAATGTTAACCCTTTTAATCCAGGGTCCAATCCAGTGAACTGAATCGGCTGACAAAACATAATTTCAAGAAAATCTTACCCATGCTCCGATTCCCAACTCTTGCTCCCTACCCATGCTGGGTGGGGTGGCCTCTTGTATTCTCACTGCACCCAGCTCTCATCTACTGAAACTGGGAGTCAATGCAGTTCTCACTAAAATACTTTTTTTTCCTTTCAGGCATTAAGGAACACAAGCCGCAATAACTCAGAGATACACACACCCCTCTGGAATCTTCCTTACCTACCCCCCTTCCCCTGACTCCATTCCTTCTCCTATCATGCATTTACTATCCCTCTTGTCTTTTTGCTCTCTCATACTGAATGTTCTATCCTCAACAAAGTTATATCCCTCTGTGTCCCTACCTTAAGGAATTTCAGGCACGACATGACACTGAACTCTTCTTCAGTCGCCTTTCACCAACTGCCAACATTCTCCCTCCACCTGGACCCAGCCCTCTGGCCTTTTACCTGTACTCGACCTGGTCATTGAGAACTGCCAATGTGAGATTGGTCACCTCAATTTCTCTGTTGCACTTTACCCATTCCAACCCATCTCTCTCTGAATTGATTGCATTCTGTGCTCTCAGATCTGACCCTGACATTGTCATCAAGTCTGCCGATAAGGATGGTGCTGTTGTAGCCTGGCAGACTGACCTCTACATTGCAGAGGCTGAGCACTAGCTCTCAGATACCTCCTCCTATCTTCCTCTGGACCATGACCCCACCATGGCACATCAGGCGATTGTGTACACTACAACCGCTAACTTTATTTCATCTGGTGATCTTCCCTGGACTATCTCCTGGTCATAATCTCCCAACTCATATGGCTTGCTTCTACCTCCTTCTCAAAATCCTCAAGCAGAATTGCCCAGGCAGACCCATTGCTTCTGTCTGCTCCTGCTCCAAAGATCTCATCTCTTCCCACCTTGACTCGAATTTTTCTCCCCTTGTCCCATCCCTTCCCATTCCTCTGATGTTTTACTCCAATTTCAGGAATTCTAGTTTGCAGGCTCCAGCCGCCTCCACTTAAGCATGGACATGCAATCCCTTTATAGGTCCATCTCCCCATCAGGATGATCTCAGGGCTCCTCACCTCTTCCTGGAAGACAAGGGCCAGAACCATCCCCATCAGCACCCCCACCTGGTGAAGCTTGTCCTCACTCTGAATCACCTCTCCTTTAATTCCTCTTACTTCCTTCAAATCAAAAGGGTGACCATGGCTACATGATCCATTGACACTGGATCTTATTCCGAGGAAAGTGCCACTAGTACTGTTGCAATGAAGCTGTAAGAGTTTGTAAGTGCTTCATGAGTATTAGACTCCAGCCCCAATAAAGGTATCATTACATATAAGAATATCTAGAGTTATGTTGACAATTTATAGGTAAGAGGGAATCATTGTGATGTTCCCCTCTCCACCCTCTGAGATCTTGCCTTATCTCTGTGCTTGGAGACACACAGTTACTTCTTTTAAGCTTGTCTGGGGATTGCTTCAGCTTCACAGAGAAATCTATCCTCAATCTGCAGTGACCAATGACATGGTCAAGATTGCTTATTACCAACATTTGCCCCCTCCCACAAAGTTGGGCACTGCACATGCTGGATGCTGTAATTGTAAATGACTTTAACCTGTACTCTGTGAAGGTATGATGAATGCAATTGGCCCTGAAGGGCCCTCCCATCCATCAGAATTGAAATCCACTTCTTGGTTCAGAAGCGGTCACAGCCATTTTCCATTTGTAAATCTCAAATAAGAGTAAAGAGATCATGGAAGGCAGTGCAGGGAATACTGGGCACTTTGAGTCCTAGTGGCAGAATTGCAAGGTGAGGTGAGGCAAGATAAGTCAGGGATGCTGCGAACACTCAAGAAGAGGCAAAGTGAGTGTGTGTAGAGAATCAGCAAACAGCCCTGAAACTGAGAGTATCTCTCCTGGCTGCACCACATGTGAACAAGGCTGTTTGTGCTCCTGGGGAGCACTGAACCAGCCAGCAGATTGAGCATTGCTTAGATCAGTGCTGCAATCACTGAAATGAGGAGGCTGCACTCAATTTACATGCTTTCTGCTTCATGGTGAACAACACTGACTGATCCCAACGTCCATCACAAGAAAGCAGCTACCTTCAAATTTTTGGGCCGTGATCTCATCTGGGTTGCTTTGCGATATTACGATGAAAAGGAAATAAAAAAAGCTATCATTATTGTAACACTTATATGCTAAGGTTAGAGCAAGAACTTTTTGAACCTTTACATGGGGAAACACATTGTTGCCAACTTTTACAATTCTCAAGGGATTCTTGAGGGAAATCTCGAAATAGCATCAAAGAATCTTGAGCAGGGGCCAAACAAAAGATCCCAAATTCTCAGAGGTCCACTGCAGCATCACATTGAGAGTCTTGATGAAGGCATGGGGAACGTATTAAAAGAGACATGTCTGTTGTTGATAGATTAGTAACTCAGCTAACTGATCTGAAAATTAACAAATTCTTCTAGACTCAAGAATCATTTGCAATACACCAAAAACATATCTCTGTTGGTCAATTTATCACTGCAATATTAAACAAATCAAGATAGAATTTGGAGCAAAATTCCTGGAAAAATCGCATTGGAAACAATTAATTGTTTTGAAAGTGAACATTTCAGGATGAGGTTTCGAGGAGTGAAATAGCTCTGATGATAAGCCTCTTCCTGAAGCTATTTTTATGACTTTCCCCGATTACTCATGGTACTGGTTTGCTTCAATGTAGAAATGTATGAATCAGAAGATTTTTGATAATAACTCAGGAAGCCTGACTGGAAAGGAACATGGTTTATTGCTGAACACCAAAATAAAGCCCCTCTTCATGGCATACATAAACTAAATACTGGATTAGTGGTGCTGGAAGAGCACAGCAGTTCAGGCAGCATCCAACGAGCAGCGAAATCGACGTTTCGGGCAAAAGCCCTTCATCAGGAATAAAGGCAGTGAGCCTGAAGCGTGGAGAGATAAGCTAGAGGAGGGTGGGGGTGGGGAGAGAGTATCCCACCCTGGGATAGACAGTTCTGCAGATCCATTCCTGGGTCTGTATTTTAATCTGAAAGTGCTCTTATGCACTTGAATGCAAGGCGTGCTTTACTTTTTTCCTTATATCCAGAAATGTTATCGACACAACTTTCTCCCCATCACCAAATCTTTTTCATGTCACCCACTGTCAGTAAGTCACCAATTTGATTTACATGCAAAGCCCAGTAAGGGCAATGCAAGAAGGAGGTAAGGAGAATGGGAAGAGGCTAACTCAAAATGGAATTCGAAATGGAAATAAAGCACTCTACTTCCTACAGTGTTTACCTCACTCTAAATGCATCAAGAATATGGTGGACACCGGATGGCATCAGTTGCTTGCTGATGCCCACTGCCTTTGTTTGCCAATTCCTGCATGAACATCCAGTCCAGGCCTTTTGGGAGGAGGCTCAACGTAAAGGTATCACTGCAGGTTCTGAATGTGGAAAGTTGCCAACTGGGTGCAGAGGCCCATCAGGGACTGACTGACCTCCTCAATGGGGAGACTCTGAGCCCTGTTTTGAAGGAGTTAGATTTCTTCCTTAGGGTTAAAGGAATCAAAGTGTATGGGGCAAAAACAGGAACAGGATACTGAGTTGGTTCATCAGTCGTTCAGTTGTGATCATATTGAATGGCAGAGCAGGCTGGAAGGACTGAATAGCCTCCTGGTTTTCCTATTCCCTATGTTTCTATGTTAATATGCAATTCCACTCGAGACAGTGACTGGAGAGGGACATGAAGGCATTATCAAGGGAACAGAGTTTGCGGTGGCCAGAAGCTGGGTCAGCTGCACTAAGAGGACAGGAGTGTCAAGCATCCTGGTGTCCCTCACGCTGACCTGCAACAGGTTCTCCCACAAAGCTCTGCCAGCCTCCTCATTGGACGGATCCAGAGAGGAGAGCCCTGTAATAGGCCAAGGGCTGGGCCCTGATTCCATTCTCTCTGGATCTGAGACAAGGGAGCTTGGGCAGCTGCTGTTGGATCCTGTGAACAGAAGAAGTGGGGGCCAATGAGATTCAGGGCCCAGAACGCAGCCTTCCTCTTTTTGTGCATCTCCCGCCCGCCCTCCCCCCTGCCTTCTACTTCTTTGTTGACCCCATCATGTACCCCTGATAGAAGGCACTGATGTGAGTCTTGTCCAAGTCCCACCATAGCAGTAAGAATGGGAAGCCTTCCCTTGTTTCCTTCTCTAACTGGTCTAGAACAAATGGAATGGATCCTGGAACTGCTCATACTCCAGCAGCAGGTTGTAAACATACCAGCATGCCAACCTGAGCCAGGCATAGAATGGGGTGAGCTCTGCCCCAACCAGGTGGTGATCTGTGTATGTTTCTACCACATGGCAGCCCCTGGAGTGCAGGAGACATATGCCCATGAAACACACAGGCAGTCGGTCCTTTACACTTTCATCACAGGACTTATAAACTGAAGGCGATGACGTCATGATGAAGATTTCACCAGAAGTTGACCAGGTCAAGGAACTTGGCCAAAGACTGGCCTTTGTCTACATAGGCAAAGTGAGTGGTCACTTCTACATAGAAGCACATTTGTGTTGGTCCAGCCAGAGGATTGTACACTTTCAAAGCACTAATTGGACAATTTCAGACTGGGATCGGGATGGCCGCCCTGAGATGTTAAAGATCAGGATAAGGAACGGGATCAATTGTACTGAGGTGTTAAAGACTGGGATTGAGATTGGGATTAAGATCACCACACTGAGGTGTTAAAGACTTGGATCAGGATTGGGATTAAGATCACCACACTGAGGTGTTAAAGACTGGGATTGAGATTGGGATTAAGATCACCACACTGAGGTGTTAAAGACTTGGATCAGGATTGGGATCAATCCACTGAGATGTTAAAGACTGGGATTAATACTGGGATCACTCCACTGAGGTGTTAAACAAGGTATTGTGATTGGGATCACTGCACTAAGGTGTTAAAGACCTGGATTGGGATCACTGTACTGTGGTGTTAAAGACTAGGATTGAGATTGGGATCACTGCACTGTCATGTTAAAGACTGGGATTGGGATTGTCGCCCTGAGGTGTTAAAGATCAGGATATGGAACAGGATCACTGGACTGAGGTGTTAAAGACTGGGATTGGGAACGCCATACTGAAGTGTTGAAGCCTGGGATAAGGATCACTGTTATGAAGTGTTAAAGACCAGGGACCAGGATCAGGATCACCAGGGGTGACTATGTGATGCTGTACACCATCACATCTGCTGCGTGGAAGGTGTGATTGGGAGCCCCTAGATGGATACAGTGAAGGCCTACGCAGTCATCTCTTCCCAAGCTAACCAAAGATTAGACACTGGAAGGCATAGACATGCTGGAGGCTGCTCATGAACCTTGTAGGTGTTCTGACATTTTCCTAGTAATGTGCATTGGTTCAGGCCCATGGTTACAGTGAAAATTCAAAATGACCCAAATTAGCTCAGTTTATGGTGACTGAAATTGCATAAACCTTTGCTCAGGAAACATGAGATGTGAGCCTGATGAAGGGTGATCCATTGCTGAAGGAGGGGGCGGGAAGGCAGGAAAAGATGCAGGAAAAAAGATTGGGATGATTACTGTCAATTCACTGGTAGTCAACACAAATCAGTTATCAGCAGAGATCACCTTGCCTGGTCCATTTGATTATCAATCAGTACAACTTACCTTAACCCCATGCAACTGGTTTTCAAGACAATATTCGATTTCAAGACACTATCATGGGGTGGAATTGATTAATATTGACACAAGCCAGAAGCAGCAAGCATTCCCTCCGCTAGTCAGGGGCAAGTTTGAGCCCCACCTGATATTAGGCCTCAGGCTTTATTTAAATCATATTGGCCAATCTAATGTTCCTTGGGCTTGATGAGATTTGACTTCAAGTCTCAGATAAGTAAGACTAGCAAGATGTAGACATCTGCTGCATGTTTCTGGGCAACGAAGCAGGGTTAAACAGTAGGGGCCACTGGGAGAAGGTTGGGGAAGAGCAGACAATTAGCAACAAGGCATTTTGACATGGTGAGGCACTGGGTATTGGAAGGGGAGAGAAGGATCTACAGAACAGAATATTTATTTATGGAGCCCAGCATCTATATCTGATAGATTAGAATAGATTTAACATGGCTGCATGCATAAAAAAGTTCACTTTACTTTGCACAACAGCACAGTAAACAGAGTTTGAATGCCAAATCCACACACACACACCCTTTTCTCGCAATCAGGCCTTTCTGAGGTAGACCACCAGATGAGTGTCAGTTAACGCTGAATCAGAATAATGCTTTTGTCCTAGCTCTATTATGAGCAACATTGATGCTGAAAGAGGGACTACTTTTTAGAACCTTCCAACAACAACAAACAGTCGATAATTATATAGTGCTTTGAACATAATAAAATGTCTTGGTGCCCAGTGGGAATGTTATTAAATGCCTAACTACATTAGGCATTATGAGGACAAAGGCTTGGTTAAAGAGATAGGTTCTAACAAGTGTGATGTAAGCAGAGAGAGGATTAGGGAGTTTTAGGGATACAATTCCAGAGAGTGGGATCAGCAATGGGGAAGCAATTAAAATTGGGGAGGGAATGGTCAAGAAGCTAGATATTTCAGAACGTGGTGGGGCTGGAGGAGATTACAGAGACCAGAGAGGACTGAAGTCAAAGAAGGAAGTGAAAAAAAGGATGAGAATTTTAAAATCAAGATGTCACCTTGTCCAGGAGCCAATGTCGATCAGGGAACAGAGGTAAATGAGATATGGTGCAAGTTAGCAGAATTTTGGGTATCCTGATGTTTATAAAGGGGAGAATATGGTCAGTAAACCATTTTTGCATGTGAGGTCTAGGGGGAACAAAGGCATAGATGAGTGTTTCAGCAGCAAATAAACTTTGGTAGGAATGAATTCACTCAAAATTACAGAGGCAGGAAAAAGTGATCTTAGTGACAGTGTGGAAAGTGGTCAGAAGCTCAAATATGACATCGATGTTGTAAACAGATTGATTTAGGTTCATACCATTGTCAGGCAGAGAGATGAAGTTGGTAGAAAACTGTCAGAAAATATAATGATTCATATGGTTTCGAAATATAACTTTACATGGAGATTGAAGATTTTAAATGCAAGACAATGGAAGCATCTTGTTTGGGAGACCTATTGTCACTGCAATTCATAATTTAATAAGGTCAGTATTGCAAGTTAGAAAACATTAAATAAAGGGTTGCCCCTTTCTGAGTTTATGGTGGAGGCAAAAAAACTACAGTTGTCTTCATAAGAGTTTTCTATGAATTAGGAAGCATTGCAGTATATGGGGCAAAGCCCCTACCTCTGAACCAGAAGATCTAGATTTGAGTCCTACTCTGGGGTTTCATTGTCACAGATGTTACTCTCATAGTGTGGCCATGTTTGGTTCTGGGGGAAGTGAAGGAACTCAGAAGATGCTATAAAGGACAAGGGAATTTTGATTAATACATCTTGCTGATATTGAGTGAGTGATAAATGTTGAAAAGATCCTGGGTGAATTCCTCTGATCTTATTCAAATAGTGAAATGGGATTCTATATATCTATATAATAATGTGGACGATTCTCAATGTGAGAGTTAAGAATATAAGTGTAAAAGTTTTTAAAAGAATCGATGATGACTCATATCTTCATTGTTGTGAATCTGCTCCAATTGGTTTGAGTTTGGTGTGTGCATATACAATGCATTCTGGAGAAGGACATCCAGGTTACTCATTCCTGGTGGTGGTACAAGAGCAGTAGTTTCTCTTGACCTTCTGGCAAGGTGGTCTTATCATGGCAGCCAATGGTGCAGTTTGCATTTATCTTCTATTCCATATAATGAAGGTTTGATTTCTCTCCTGACTGTAAGTATATCACATTATTTTGAACACAATATTGTAACGTATCTTTAAAAGTTTCATAGCATTTGAGCATGTGCCAACAGCAGTCAAGAGTAAGTCATCAATGCATTCATTAATAGCACTATCTTACTAGTGAGAGGAGCAAGCCAAAATAATCACGTGGTTAGCAATGGAATTATTCGTTGATTCTGAATAGAAAGAATTTGCATATGAATAGTTTCTTTCACAACCTGAGAATGTCGCAAAGCTCATCACAGTGAAAGAAGTACATTTTAAAAGTAATCATTGTCGTGACATTGTTTTTGGAGGAGTCAATTTATACCTAACAAGATCCCACAAATATCAATGAGGTTAATAACATATCATTAATTTTATTGATAAATATTTGCAGGGTTACTAAGACATCTGTTCTTCGTGGAGCACTGTAATAGGATTTTCTACTTTTACCTGAAAGGATAAACAGGATCTCAGTTTAACATCTAATCTGAAAGACAGCATCTCCAGAGGAATATTATTCCTCAGTACTATACTGAACGATCAGTTTAGATAATGTGCTTGAGTCTCTGGAGTGCAGCTTATGACTGATTTTTGATGATGGTAGAAAATGGGTAGATCCTTTTTTTTGCCTTTAATGGAAATAAAGATTGAGGAAGGAGTGCATCAACAGTCAATGATCTGTTTCCTCACATGCTTTGTCATTATCTAAAATTAAAATTAGCCCTTGATGGTACTTGGAATTAAAACCTGTCTAACAAGATTTTTCTCTGTATTCTGTCACTTATCCAAGATTATAAAGCATTCAGAGGTTGGAAAGAGATAGCTTTGTTGTTGAATATGCCCTCAGGTTATTTTATGGTTTTAGTAGATTTTCTTCCCTACTTAATATCAAACTACCAGTTCAGTTTCTAGAAAGGTGTGCATCCTGTGTATGTCAGCATAGATAATTTCTTTATGTATTCATTATGGGGTGAAAACATTGCTCACTGGGCCAACATTTATTGCCCATCCCTCGTTGCTTTTGAGAAGGTGAGAACGATATTCTGGCATTACCTCAGAGTTTTAGAAAATATTCCTGGAAGTTTCTGTGTAAATGAAGATATCAAATTGAATCAAATGAAGGCAAACATGTTCAACTTCAAGCATAAACATGAAATTGTTTCTCTTTGAAATTTAGCATCAGATTACCAATATATTATGCAAATTACATGTTTCCTTCATTTAATCTAATGGTCAAATAAGTCATACGTTGCTCCTTATATCTTGCTAATACATTTCTATCGGTCTCAATGCAGTGAGACTACAGCTTGTGCCCAATCGTTTACATTTGTGAACTAATTCAATCTAAACTGTGTACTGTGCTAAGACTTGCAAAGGATCTGCCATTTGGATCAGAGGACTGGCTCATATGTCTAGGCCCAGAATGCAAAACAGGACCTTGTGGAACAAGGCAGAACCTGGAGGGTGAAGTAGTGCTGCACATGTAGTGCAGTAAAAAGTTCATTAGACCTTTAAGAATATTTGTCAGATCACATGGAACTGGTGCTTAGGTTTGCAGGTTTCCAGACAATGTCATTTCTCAAATGTCTCATAAATAATTACATTTAATAAAGCTTGTGAGTAATGTTCACTCAGACAAACATGGATCTCATGGTTGTAGCAGTGACCAGGCTTACGTAACCGGGTGTAAGTAGCAAGGAGCAGCTGAAGTGAAACCCAGTGACACTACATGTAGCAGGTGATGAACGAGACCAGTAGAAAGACCTGATTCCAGAAATAGGGTAAGGATCTGAAGATAAGTTCAGCGTCAAAAGGAAGCTGCAAACAATGGACTTCAAGACACCAAGCCACAGAGGGGTACAGCCCACCCAAAAGCTGATCAAGTCTAAAAACAAGCCTATGGCAGGGAACATGGTAAAAGCACTGGCCACTTTCACTGAAATTGTATCATTGATGAGAGGAATTAGCACACAGGGGCAGAAACTCAGAAATTCACCAACAGAAAGCAAGTAGCTGAACAGGGGGTGATCAATGCCCTTAAGGAACGTCACTGGCAGAATCGCAGCCCAGCCAGTTTTAAACAGGATTATGTGTTGTGTTTGCTCTCATTCCTCGTGTGGTTGCATTGACGTTTGAGGTCTAGGCCTAACAGCAGCTTCTGGAAATGGAAGTTAGGTTTCAGCACACTGACGGGCCATGTAGGGAATATTGGTTGTGAATGCCAAGAGAGAGGCCATATCACAGCAGCAGCAGCAGCAATGCAACAGCACTAACCACAGACCACAGTAGTGTGTAGGTGTGCTTGTAGCAAAGGGCGTGGAGGGGCATGATGAATTCATCCCGTGAGGTAGTACAAGTCCGCTGCTAGATTGCGATTCTCCTGATTGTGCTGAGGTGCAATGTAAATTGTGGTTTTCAGAGATCATAGATAATGCCAAGAAAAGTCATTTTATATTGGGTACAGGGTAAATGCATCAATTCTTTCAGATGCAGAGCCATGGCTGAGGCCAGAGGTCCTTTGAACATCTTCCATTCAATTTTGTGTTACAGGATTTTTTAAAATCAGAATTAGAGGGCAGATGAAACCTATACTTAAATGGAAGAGAGATCCTACATATCATTCCTAATCAATCTGCTTCTTTCTTAAATGGGGATGCTGTGTAGTTTTAAACCTTGCTTAGCTGTTGCTGGACAGACTGAAGTTGACTCAGTGAGCCCTGAAGTCGACTCCAGTACAGAACCTTCATCCATCACAAGGACCACTGGAAGATAGCACAGATCTTTCAGTTCTTTCAAGCCAAAAGCCCTAGTTAGTGGGGCAAAAAGGCTTCAAAGCTGTAGGTAATCAGTCACAAGAAAGCATGTGAGGTCTTAGTTTGCTCTTTCAGGATCTAATGACACAGAATGAAGTTAGCAGCCCTGCTATTAGTTTAAATGCATTTGTAATCTTGAACCTTCCTGTAGCTTCAGATTCAGATGCTCCATTTGTAAAGGCTCTGCTCACTCTTTTGACGAGAATCACCCTTTGATGAACGTGGTAACCAAGAGGTGAAATTGTCTGTTTATTCCACTGTCCTCACTAAGGACATACAAAAACAGTGATAGCACCAGCAACCACAAGAAGATGAAATAATCTGTCCCTGTGATAAAGTCTGGAGATTAAAAGGAAAGCAGAAAGATGACTTAAAATTCCAGCAGCTGTCAACTGCATCTCAGTGACAATTTCTCCACAGACAAGAACATTTCTGGAACTCTTATCAAAAAGGCAAAGTGCAATTCCTGTTTGAGATGACAAGAATCTTGGCAAAGATTTCAGAAAACTCAACTGAAGGTAAAAGACCAGCTATTTTTGCAGATTAAGTGCACTGAACCACCACAAACTGTAGATGCTGTGACATATAAAGGGACAGCACCAACAACAAATGATCATTGAACATTCAGACACTAGGAGTCTACAAAACTGGAACACTTCAACCCCAGGGCATCAATGTGGACTTCAACAGCTTCCTCATTTCCCCTTCCCCCACCTCATCCTAGTTTCAAACTTCCAGCTCAGTTACTGTCTCCTTGACTTGTCCGACCTGCCTATCTTCTTTTCCACCTATCCACTCCACCCTCTCCTCCTTGACCTATCACCTTCATCTCCTCCCCCACTCACCCATTGTACTCTATGCTACTCTCTCCCCACCCCCACCCTCCTCTAGCTTATCTCTCCATGCTTCAGGCTCACTGCCTTTATTCCTGATGAAGGGCTTTTGCCCGAAACGTTGATTTCGCTGCTCGTTGGATGCTGCCTGAACTGCTGTGCTCTTCCAGCACCACTAATCCAGTACTTGAAATCTACAGTTGAGTCCCATCAATAATCCATGGAAGTACTCGAGGCTTTTCTCAGCAAAGAGGAAGAAGCTCATACTACAGAGATCCTAGAGGTGCCTGGGCAAAACATAAAGTTGAGCATAAAATATTTTGTTGCAGTTTAAAATCAAGCATAAAAGGAATTCAAGTAGCTCAAAGCTGAACAAGAATCGGAGTCATTTAGAGATTGCTAACCTAAAAGTCCAGTTACTAACAGTTGCACAATGAAATCAAACCTTGGACATCGAAAAAGAAGGGGTTTATAGATCCGAGTGCAGAGGTCCATTTCTTCACCAACAATAATGCACTTCTCTTTTTTGATAGAGTTCCAGAAATGTTCTTGACAATGGAGAAGTTGCCGCTCCACTCGGCATTTTCAAACCACCCTCCCAGAGATGACAAGCAATCCCTGCAACCAATAAGTTCTACAAGAGAGCTGAGAACGTGGTTATAGATTAATGTCTCGAGTCAAAGAGACCTGCTTTGGCTTAGAGGAAGGGGACTAGAGAGTTAAATGCTAATGGTTAAAAGATGGGGATTGGCATGTGGAGAAAATACTCAATTATACTTTTACACGAAGTACAGCTAAGCAGTCTCTGTTGAAGGAGGTCTGTCATAGTGGCATTAGGTCTCATGGAATTGGATCCTGAGTCTTTAGAGTTCCAGAAGAAGTCTTCTCTTACCATAACT
Source organism: Chiloscyllium punctatum (assembly GCF_047496795.1). Classification (NCBI taxonomy): domain Eukaryota; kingdom Metazoa; phylum Chordata; class Chondrichthyes; order Orectolobiformes; family Hemiscylliidae; genus Chiloscyllium; species Chiloscyllium punctatum. The sequence continues at coordinate 34,926,393 of NC_092749.1, read as the reverse complement.
TGGAAATAATTAAGTTTAATAAAGTTTGTTAATGTTCACTCAGATGAGTGTGGACCTTGCCCTTTCTCCATGGTTAATGTAGGGCTCACTGAATGAAACAAGGCTATATTGGTCAAAGCCTAATCAAAGCCTAATCCAAGGGTTATATTAACCAAGGACAAATCTCATGAGTTTCAGAGATAATCCACAGTGAAACAGGATCTTATGGAACAGATGATTAAACTTTGCAAAAACGTACACAAAATGTTTTAGAAATACAGTTGACCAACTCTACAAGAAATATAAAAGGAAAACTAATTTTCCTATGATTTGAACCTAAGGACCACTGATCCCTGGCAGTGCAGGAGCTGGTGCTGGCAAGCTTTCATCTCCTGGTCATTGCTCAATGGTTAACTCTAGTGTAGGACTTGAGGATAGCTGCCACTTTAGTGTTGTAGTGAGGGAATGCTCCCTTGTCACTGCTGTATTCCTGACACAATACTAAATTGAGGCTGCTATTATCTGTCTGAATGAAAATAAAATTATTCTGTCCAGTCATTGAACAAAAAGTGTCAATTCCCACTGGGGTCTTTGTCAGCAATCTTTTCTCAACCATAGCCACTAATAAACCTCTTAGCTGGTCCTTCACTCAGTTACCTTTTGAAAGATCGCTTGCTTTGTTTGGCTATATATAATGCCTGTATTTGAAGGATCACAAATCAATGGAGAAGTTTTATGACGACTGTTACCTTTGCATTGAGTTTAGTGGCAATGCCAGAGGAGCAGGCTTCCAACACAGGAGTCTCATGGAGTCCTCAGCAACCACAAACTTGCTGTACTCTCTACTGTCAGTAAAAGTTGTTTTAAAAAGTTAAGCCAGCATTCAGCAAGTTTACTTTAAGTTTGGTGCTAGCTGTGCAAAACCTGGACTCAATACTAGTTGCCCTGGTAACCTGCTAAACCTAATATGAAGGCAGTTAATGCTTGGCAACAAAGGGCGCTGTTTTAGCTTAAAGTCATTTGAATTAAATGTAAAATTTAAGCTGGAGAAGGAATTGGCTGAAAGATATGAGACAGCATGTACTTTCCAGAGGGTGATGGCAGAACTGGGGATAGCAATGGCTGTAGATTGTCAGGGATTTAAGTTGGGACTCCAAATTGACTTCGACCTACACTTCTGAGCATGACAGCATCACAGAATTAGTACGGTGCAGAAGGAGGCAGTTCAGCCATTGTGTCTGCACCAACTTTCTGAATGAACATTCTGACTTAGTGCCATTCTCCTGTCTTTTCTCATGAGCCCTCTTGACTACTTCAAATAACCCCACCTCCACCACACTTCCAGTCAGTGCATTCCTGAGCCTAACTAACTGCTGTAGGAAAAAGATCTTTCTCACCTCACATTTACTTTGTTCTGTGGTTTGCCTTAAATCTGTGTCTTCTCCTTCTCTACTCTTTTATGAATGGGAACAACTTCTTTCTATTTACGCTATCCAGCCCCTTCATGATTTTGAAAACTTCTAACAATTCTCCACTTAGCCTTCTCCTCTCCAAGGAAAGCAGTCCTACCTGCTCCAAACTCTCGTTATAACGAAAGTTTCTCATCCCTTGAACCATTCTCATAAATGCCTTCTGTGGTCTCTTCAATGTGGTCACGTCTTTCCTAAAGTCTGGCACCCAAACATGATTTACATGATGTACATAATATGTATGTAATATGTAATCTGACATCTAACTAGTGTCTTACACAAGTTCAGCATCACCTCCTTGTTCCTATACTTTATGCCCCTATTAATAAAACTGAGAATATTATAAGATTTAGTGACTACTTGCTCTACCCGTCCTATCGCCTTTAATGACTTTTGCACATATACACCCAGGTTTCTTCTGAACCTTCAGTATTCACATTGGTTCTCAATTGTATTTTGTACCTGATATCTATCATAAACCCATTCCTTCATCTTGATCTCTATCTTCCGTTTTCAGCCTTACCTTGCCCTTTTGTGGGAATATAACCATTTCTGGTTTGAAGGTAGCCAATTGTACAATTACAGCTTTTTCCTGCCAACCTTTCTTTCTATTCTATCCAGTCTTTTTTGCCCCATCAAAGTCAGCTCTTCCGCGATTAATTACTCTCACTCTGGAATGTCCTTTTGCCTTTTTCACCATCATTCTAAGATTATGCTATAATGACCACTGTTTCCCAAAATACTCCCCCACTGACATTTGCTACACTTGATGAAAGTGAGGGCTGCAGATGCTGGAGATTAGAGATGGGAGTGTGGTGCTGGAAAAGCACAGCAGGTCAGGGAGCATCCGAGGAGCAGGAGAATCAATGCTTTGGTCAAAAGCCCTTCATCAGGAATGACCTGATGACCAAGTATTTGCTATACTTGGCCCATCTCACTTGGCTCCTTTCTTACTGGACTGGCCCCATACTGTTGTGGAAAATTCTCCCAAACACAATTTAGGAACACTTGCTCATTGTTCATCTTTATACTACCACTGTCCTCGTCTGAAGTTGGGTAATTAAAACCTCCATAGTTTAAGATGTTTTCACCCCTCTGTAATTACCTTGAAGATTTGTACCTTCACACTGAGCAATGGAATGCACCGTTTCTGTTCAGAAGTTCAAATTTTCAGATGTCTGTGAATGTCAGCTTATCTGAAGAAGCAACCAAGCGGGAGCATACAAAACGAGTTGTGATAAACTAATGAAACTTAATGTGATGAGCTGTCAGAGGAGGCGGTAGAGGCTAGTACAATTACAACATTTAAAATGCATTTGGATGGGCATATGAATAGGAAGGGTTTAGAGGGATATGAGCCAAGTGCTGGGGGAAATGGGACTAGACTGGGTTAGCATATCTGGTCAGCATGGACCTGTTGGACTGAAGGGTACATCCATGCTGTACATCTCTATGATTCTTTGACTCCAAGTGTAAAGTCTGACACTTAGTGATTGAGGAATGCAGGGGTTAGTTCATCTAGAGTTTCACGATCTGTGCACATTGCTTCAAATCCACCATGGCACCTGGAGAACTTCAAATTAATTCACAAAATCTGGAACTTAAGCTAGTCTCAGTGAAGGCGACCACAAAGCTACTGCCAATTGCCATTAAAAAAGACTCATCTGATTCACCAATGCCCATCAGGGAAGGGGATCTGCCATCCTTACCTGGCCTGACCTATATGTAACTCCAGAGCCACATCAATGTGGCTGATTCTTAATTGCCCTCCTGACATGCTTGGCAAAATTCAAGAACAGTGAGCGATGGGTAAAACTGCTGGTCTCATCCCATAAAAAAAATTTTTAAAAAGCTAAATTGTATATTATCAGTCCAGAAATAGAGAAAACTCAATAGCCTTCCTGCTGCCAGTCACATGACTATCAATGTTGCCTTAAGATCAGGTTAGGCATAGTTTGAAAGATTTTGTTTGGTAGAATGGCTGCAGTATTCCATGTCTAGGATCACATACCAGGATGATTTGCTCTGCAAAATATTACTGTAAACTGTTTGTTTTCTGGTCAATTTATTGCATTTCAAATGAACGATTAACCTGAACATTCATCCATGCCCCCACTTCATGTGTTGACTTGTTAAGAAAATATTAAGAAAAGATTGCTTTCGTTGCATACAGAGGGCATTTTATAAAGTGAAGGAAGGTTAACATTCCCAGGGTTATATATAGATATATTGCGTATTTATTAAAGAAGACTGCCAAGAGACATAGGGAAATTCCCTAATTTTCTTGCAATGCCAGCTGCTTGAAGAGGGTGTAGGTTTTAACTCACATTTTGCTGGGCATGGAGGTTGTCAGGTTTTGCCTCAGAACCTATCAGACAGATAGCCCTAGTTTAACACAATGCAGAGAAACGCTGACCTGATGCCTTCACAATCCAAGCCTCACACATTGTCCTTATAGACCCTGTTTCTGTTTTTAATCAGTATGGTGTAATCCATTCACATTTACTGACTTTGTAATCACCAGCTGAATACCAGGAATATATATTGCATAATAGCAGTCAGGGTATATATTTGGCATTATGGATCTCCATGACATTGGAAAGAGAACAATTGGTTGCTAGGGACTGTTGTCTAAACAAAACTGTGAGCTGGTGTGTATCAAGATGACTAGGCAACAGGAACTTGACTGAAAAAAAGACACATGAATGTTTCCTTTCACCATATTATGCAAGGTCGGAATGCTGCTCTACCCTTCATTTTATAATTAAAAACTTTTGTACTCACTGACATTTCCTTTTATCTATTTCTTTTCATGCTTTATTTGTTATTTGGGTCCACTGTACCCTATCTGCCCTGTTCAGTTTCAGATGGGGCATACAGAACCCAAAACCAAAACCAAGAGTCAGTCAGTTCCACCGCATAGCAGTTCAAGACAGTATTGGCTGGGCTGAGGCATGTTAGAAATTCCCATCCTTAAAACATGAGGGTCTCATTATTAAATTCAAAAGCAGTTGGACAAGAATTGGATCAATTTATAATTTGCAGGATGAAAAAGCAATAGCGTGCCTTAGGAATGGCAGGTTCATGACACAATAGCCCTGATTTCAACATGCCACAGGTGAGGTCCCAGAAGACTGAAGAATAGACAATGTTGTTCCTTTATTCCTGATGAAGGGCTTTTGCCTGAAACGTCGACTTTACTGCTCCTCGGATGCTGCCTGAACTGCTGTGCTGTTCCAGCACCTCCAATCCAGAATGTTGTTCCTTTGTTTAATCCAAGAAATCAAAAGTTGGTAATCCTTAGTCCAGGGTAGAGAAAGTATTGAAGGAGATTCTTAGAGACAGGATTTACTTGCATTTGGAAAAGAATGGACTTGTTTGAGATAGTCAGCATGGCTTTATGTGAGGGAAGTTGTGTCACACAAATTTGAGTTCTTTGAGGAGACAAAGGTGATTGATGAGGGAAGGGCAATTGATGTTGTCTATATGGACATTACTAAAACATTTGACAAGGTCCCTTATGGTAGAGTGGTCTAGAAGATCATGTTATATGGGATCCACGGTGAGTTGATAAGTTGGATATAAAATTGGCTTGTTCATAAAAGACAGAGGATAGTTGTGGAAAGGTGTTTTTCTGCCAGGAGGTCTGTGACCAGGAGGTCTGTTCCACAGGGATCAGAGCTTGGACCTCTGTTGTTTGTCCAATATAGAATGATTTGGAAGAAAATGTAGGTGATCTGATTAGTATGTTTTCAGATGACACAAGGATTGCTGGAATTGTGCATAATAAGGAAGGTTGTCACAGGATATAGCATGCTACGGATCAGTTGGAAAGTAGGGTGGAGAAATAGTAGATGGAGTTTAATGCAAACAAGCGTGAGGTGATGCATTTTGGGAGGTCAAGTCCAAGAGAAAAGTATAAAGTAAATGGCAGGATCCTTAGGAGCATTGAGAGAGAAAGGGATCTTGGAATGTAAGTCCATAACACCCTGACATACATTGTGCTGTAACTTCTTATCATTTTCTTTATTAACTCAACTCTTCCTTATTAATTTCACTTCTCTGCCTCCGATAGTCCCAATCCTGACTGCAGAGCGATGTTGTGCAGAATGCTATTCAATGTGATGATACTGTTGGAGTCTGAGCTTCAGGTTTCTAGCAAAATGCTCAATTGTATTCCTGGTGGTTCAGTGTCTTTTATTGTATCCATATTGCTCATAACTTCTACTTTACTTCACAGAGCTGGCACAGGAAAGGAGTTGAGGCCCGGAGCGGATCAGCCATGATTTTTAAAATGGTGGGGTAGGCATGAGGAGCTGAATGGCCAATTCCTGCTCCTACCTCTTATGCTCTTATGGTAAGTTTCTGAATAAAGAACTGAGAATAGCCAGTCACTGTATAATCTCATTTATGCTGATGTCTTGCTCTCCTAATTCAGAATGATGATGCATGTTGGTGATGAGTGCTGTTAACATAGTCTTATCTTTTATACTGCTTTTCAGTATTCATAAATAATTATGACCTTGTTGAAATCAAATGCTTTTGTCAGCAGGAAGAAGGAGGTTACAATTCTACAAGCAGTTAAAGCCTCTGAGCACAGCATGAACCTTTCCTTACTCAAGACGATAAAAGCTCCTTACATTAGTATTCATCAAGCATAAAAGTAGACTCTTTAATGTTGTGTCTCTGCATGAGTGAACTTCCATGGACACCTGTGAATTGAGTTGTTCATTGCTGCAGCCACTGCAGAGTATTAACAGGTTCTGATGGCTAAGACCTTCATATAACCTAGAGCTGGTGAAATAGGTTATCTGAGGAAGACTTGGTCAGCAAATTTGAAAGGGAGTACGATTTTCTCCTTTCAGATTCATCAGCTGCATTGGTGCTTTTAAATGTTTAAGGAAAATGTGGATGTAATTTCACTGAGAGGAAATGTTATTTAAATGCTAACTCATCAGTAGGGCCCAAATAGCAGTAGCCTCACAGTGTAACACAAGCATTTTCTTTCTAACTTTGCGCCTGCTTTTTTACTTTACATATCAACTATCTGGTTTACCATCTTTGCAGTTCTTATTTTACTTCTCCTGTTTCATTCAAATTCAGTTCCAAGTTGGATTTAGTGTCTTCTATTATATAGTTTCTTTGTGCAATCATCTTCTAACCCTGAAAGAATCCTAAGATTCCGTACCTCAGTATCTTTGTACCTAAGATGGCGTGGTAAATGGTGACTTGTAAACGTTTTACTCTACTCATGTGAATACATGACAATAAACCTAATTCGATTTTAATTCAATTCAATTCAGTGCAATTCAATTCAATCCAAAGTTGCTGTCATCTTCAGGTTGAATCCTACATTTTACTCCCGTACATCATGCACATGAGCTTCCTGAACAAAACATCATCAGGATTTCAGCCACTGCCAAAATGTAGGAAAGGATTTCTGGTTGAAAGAAAGCAACAATAACTTGCATCAATACAATAAAAGCTTCATATGTTGTGCCAGAGAAGTGGAGTTGGATGAGGTGACCAATAATCTAACTCAACAACGACAAACACTGCAGCAAAGGATTTCCACCTTTTGGAACCAGGAGTCAGTATATGTGATAAAGTAGTTGGGCATTATCGGGTAGTGGTGGAAAGAAGTGGTCGGTGGAGAGGAACAGCTGAGAAGGTCAGCTATAGAGACTTTGATTATTACATCACAACTGGATGTTGCGAGGAAGCCAATATTTCCAAACATGTTGGGCTCATTTTTGCCACCTCAGAATTAGTCAGTTGTCTCAGGTGTGTCATCCTTCTTAGCCACTCCTTAGGGCGTTCACCATCACAGATGCCAGTCACCAGCCAAACACAATATCTGACAGTAAGGAAGAAAGTGGAGTCAAAAGGTGTGGAGCTGGGAAAGCAGAGCAGGTCAGGCAGCATCCAAGGAGCAGGAGAGTCAGTGTTTTAAGCATGAGCTCTTCATCAGGAATGAGCCTGGATGAAAGCAAACATTTCAGGTCCAGGCAAATCCCAGACAGTAATGCTAAAGCAATGTGCTGCACAACTGAAGTAGCCAATAGCTAAACCGTTTCAACACAGCCACAGTACTGCCAACAATGAGGAAATATTGCCCTGGTTTCAGTGATTCACCTGCTCTGCGGAGACACCAGTTGGTCCACACTGAGCAGAAGCTGTTCTCCAGCTCTTTGTGCGGGAAGGTATTCATTGATTCATCTTCCCTGCAGAAACACCTGCAGGTTCCCATCGGGAAGAGGCCATTCTCCTGCTCTGTGTGTGGGAAGGGATTCAGTCAGTTATTCCATCTGCTCAGACACGAAATCTCAGACACTGTCTCTATGGTTTGTTCTGAAAAAAACCTACATTGATACAGATCACCTCACATGGTTGCAACAATGTAGATATGAGCCATACCCACAAGGAGAAGAAATTCAAAAGAATCAGAAAAAAGAAAAACTTTCAAGTAAGTGAGTTTACCACTTTAAGATCATCATTTTAGGAAGAAACAGTCAGTCAGTCAGAGGAGAACATGGTTAGAGCAATAGCTGTGGGGGCTACTATAGGCTGCACCAACTCTACTGATATCACCCACAGTTTATGTGTGGTGGCAATGAGTTCTAGTCCAACTTTCAGAGAAAGCAGATGTGTCTGTACCAGCTCCCTCAGGTCCTAGTAATTGTGCCTGACCAAATTCAGTTGTACTCATTGGTATTGTGCAATAAAGCCTCTTGTTACCTAAGAACATTGCCTTCTCTGGAGATAGTAGAGAATAGATACACAGCTGTCATTAGATAGACACAAGAAAAGTTAAAAGAGGTTTGATGACAATGAATTTACTTGAAATGTCTCTTACCCAGTACCACATAATAATTGAGGTGACAAATGCCACACCATGTTAAGTATGGCCATCTGGGGAAAAATATCACACTTTAGATTGTCTATGTTTGAAGCTATAAGTGATTATCTGATCCCTTCCCCTGACTCATGGTGTTGTGGAAAGTGTGCTTCTTTTGTTCAAAGTTCCCAGGTTATCTCCAACATGTTAGAAACCGAGTATCTCAATATTTTAAATAAAGCAGGAGCTGCAGCTGGAAAATAAACTCATCATTTGAAGTGCAGTTGGCATAATATTGTCAAGTAGAATTCTAGAATGGGTTATGCACTTTACATTCCAGGCCAGCATATCTTGGAAAGGTGTCATTGGAAATAATCATCGCAAAGAGGGATTCCAGTGATTTAGGAGGTAACTCCTGTTCAAAACAAAGAGAAAAATATGTCAGGACCAGTCAACCATGTTTACACATACAAATAGCTCAAGTTTTCTGAAGGATTTTAACTGTGTGAAACATTGTCTACAAAAGTTCAATACACCAAGACATGGCATACATTTAGCACATCCTCTCGAGATTTAAACTGAACCAGCTCAACAGTAGAAACTAGTGCTTTATTATTGAACCTCACTGTAGAGATGCAAGATAGATTTTCTGATACATATTTGCATTACACTCAACTGTTGTAGAACAGAGAGACCTAGAGATGCAGGTATATAATTCTTTGAAATTTGCTTTACGGGTAGACAGTGATTAAGAAGGTGTTTAGCAGCTTGCCTTCTTGCTCAGACCTTTGAGTATAGGAGTTGGAAAGTCATGTTGAGATTGTACAGGACATTGGTGAGGCCTCTTCTGGAGTACTGTGCAAAGTTCTGGTCACCCAGTTGTAATTAGAATAATATTAAACTGGAGAGGGTTCAGAAAAGATTTACCAGGAATGGAGGGTTTCAGATATATACTTATAGTATGGAAACAGGCCCTTCAGCCCAATAAGTCCACACCAACCTGCTGAAGCGCACCCACTCAGACCCATTGGGCAATTTAGCATGGTCAATTCACCTAACCAACACGTTTTTGGACCGTGGGAGGAAACCGGAGCACCTGGAGGAAACCCACACAGACACAGGGAGAATGTGCAAACTCCACAGAGACAGCCACCTGAGACGGAGAATTGAACCCAGGTCTCTGGCGCTGTAAGGCAGCAGTGTGCCACCGTGCCGCCCACATAGATGGAAAATAGATGGGAAAGACTGGGATATTTTCAATAGAGCATAGGAGGTTGAGGATTAGTGGTGCTGGAAGAGCACAGCAGTTCAGGCAGCATCCAAGTGGCTTCGAAATCGACGTTGTGGGCAAAAGCCCTTTGATGAAGGATTGGCACGTCAATACACAAGTGATACAGCAAATTCATCCTCAATCTTTGATAACTCAAAGGAGGACAGTGATGAAGAAGTGGACATCATTTTTATTATTAGCATTCATTTGATGGCTTTGGATTATTCGTGCAAGGCAGTGAAGATGGATTTTAGACTGCAGTTGGTGAACATTTTCATTCAGATACATGGTTAAAAATCACACAATACCAGCTAATAGTCCAACAGGTTTATTTAGAAGTACAAGTTTTCAGAGCACAACTCCTTCATCAGGCAGCTAGTAGACCAGGATCATAGGACTCAAAGGTTGAAGGGTCAGACAACTGATGTGATGTATTGAACAAGCCGATGGGTAGCACGGTGCTTAGTGGTTAGCACTGCTACCTCACAGCACCAGGGACACGGGGTCGATTCCAGCCTCAGGCAACTGTCTGTGTGGAGTTTGCACATTCTCCCCGTGTCTGTGTGGGTTTCCTCCGGCTGCTCCGGTTTACTCCCACAATCCAAAGATGTGCAGGTCAGGTGAATTAGTAATGCTAAATTATCCAGAGTGTTCAGGGATGTGTGGGTTAGGTGCATTAGTCAGGGGTAAATGTAGAGTGGTAGGGGAATGGGTCTGGGTGGGTTACTCATTGGAGGATTGGTGTGGATTTATTGGGCTAAATGGCCTGTTACCATATGTAGAGAGTCAATGAAAACCTACATTGCTGCTAAGTCTTTAATCGCTTAGAATGGGTTGCAGGTTTTGATCCATTAATATGTAAATCTCAGAACTTCTTTCAAGTCACATTCCCAAGATTAAAAAGGTGACATCTCAGCTCAGAAATTGCATTAAAGATGTGAAGCTAGAGTCTGTTTGTAGTCCAATCTTGAGTCAGACTGGTTCTATTTCTGAAGTAGGAATTTATAAAATCTCACATGGACTGACTCTCTACAGATTGTGTGCTTTTTGAACAAAATAGAATATATCTGCAAATGCAAATTCACCCCATTGACTTATATGTGTGTGTGCATGTGCCATTGAGGGAGAGAGAGTGTGAGAGATTGTGTGTGTGTGACAAAGTATATGCCTGTGAGAGGGTATGCGCATGAGTGGAATTGTGGGTAGTGGTGGTAGATGTGTGTGTGTCTGAGAGACAACGTGTGCATGAGAGATGATCTGCATGAGTGTGATCATGTGTAAGAATGTGTGTGTATGTGTGAGAGAATGCATAGTGTAGTTGGGCCACCTGTAGTGTAACATGAACCCAAGATCCCAGTTGAGGCCATCCTCATGGGTATGTAAGTTGGCTATCAGCCTCTGCTCAGCTACTCTACATTGTTGCATATCCCAAAGTCCACCTTTGAGCATCACCCTAAAGATCTGAGGCCAAATGTCCTTGACCATTGAAGTGTTCCGCGTCTGGGAGGGAACATCCCTGTTTGGTGATTGGTTATGCGGTGTCCCTTCGTCCATTTTCGCAGCATCTGCTTGGTCTCGCCAATATACCATGCCTCGAGGCATCCTTGCCTGCAGCATATGACATCGACAATGCTGGCCTAGTCACATGAATACCTGTTGCTCACTGTGACATGTCTTGCAGTGATGGTGGTGGATGTTTTCCTGAAAGCTGGCAGTTGTTTAAAGGCGAGAAGTGGAGGTGTAGGGAAGAGGTGCTCATCCTCATCGATAATCTGTTGCAGGCTTCAAAGAACATGGTGTGTTTTCTCTACTCCCGGGAAGTACTGGACAATGAAAGGTACCCTATCGGTTTCTTGCTGCGACATGTTGGAACTGGCGATTGATGAGTTGGGCATCATACCCTGTTCTTATGAGGGCGTCCTTCTAGCACCTTCAGGTGTCTGTCCTGTTTTCTTTTAGATTACATTACAGTGTGGAAACACGCCCTTCAGCCCAACAAGTCCACACCGACCCGCCGAAGCACAACCCACCCAGACCTGTTCCCCTACATTTACCCCTTCACCTAACATTACAGGCAATTTAGCATGGCCAATTCACCTAAACTGAACATTTTTGGACTGTGGGAGGAAACCGGAGCACCTGGAGGAAACCCACGCAGACACGGGAGAATGTGCAAACTCCACACAGTCAGTCACCTGAGGCGGGAATATGAACCCAGGTCTCTGGCGCTGTGAGGCAGTAGTGCTAACCACCATGCCGCCCACGTTCCTCCTCATCTGAACAGATCCTGTGTATGTGTAGGGCTTGTCCGTAGAGGGTGGCTGTTTTAATATGTTTAGGGTGGAAGCTCAAGAAGTGTAGCATTGTGAGGGTATCCATGGGCTTGTGATAGAGTGAGGTACAGAGGTGCCCATTGTTGATGGAGATACGTGTGCCCAAGAATGAGAGTGATTCTGAAGAGTAGTCTACGGTAAGTCTGATAGTGGGATGAAACTTGTTGATATCACTGTGTAGTTGTTTCAGTGACTCCTCGCCATGTGTTCAGAGGAAGAAAATGTCATCAATATATCTGGTGTAGTGTTGGAGGTCCTGTGTAGCAAAGAAGTCTTGATCAAACTTGTGCATGAAAATGTTGGCATATTTGGGTGCACATTTGGTCCCAATGACTGTTCCATGTATCTGGATGAAGAACTGGTTGTCAAAGGTGAAGACGTTGTGATCGAGGATGAAGTGGATGAATTGTAGGATCGTGCTTGGAGATTGGCAGCTGAGGCTGTTGCAGCAATGTCATCATTGTGGGGAGTGCTGGTGTACAGTGCTGAAATATCCATTGTGATGAGGAATGTTCCTGGTTCGACTCGTCTGTGGGCGCTGAGTTTCTGTAATGTTGTGACAGAAGCTGGGGGTCCTCTATACAATGGGTTTCAAGCTGCTCTTGACATAGCCTGAGAGGTTCTCACCCAGGGTTTCATTGCCTGATATGACGGGACGTCCAGGTGTGTTGGCTCTGAAGGCAGTAGAAGCCCCCTGCTCAAGAAGTACATGGGATGAGAGCACGTCGAGTACTCTGAAGGACTGGAATCAAAGTCCTGATCAATCTGTTTAGTTCACGGCTGTGTTCTTTGGTCGGATCAATCGGTATTTGCCTGTGGTGTTCCTGGTTGTTCAGTTGTCGGTACACTTCCTTGCAGTAATCTGTTCTATTCTGAATGATGTTGGCTCCTCCTTCATCTGCTGGTTTGATGGCAATGTTGCAGTTGGTTTTGAGAACATGGATGGGTGACATTTTGCTCTACCTTGTCACTGCGGCTGATGAATCTAGTATTGAAGATACATGGTTTGTTCTAGATATCCAATCACAGATGGCACTGCTCTGCATTTGCCTGAAAGATGAAAAGACCCTGAGAAGAGTATTCCCCAGACTTTACCAGGTAGCTGTGATAATGTCTACATATCAATGTCCACACAATCAAAGGCATTCAAATGTTGCACACAATCACAACGCTGTCTGTTGATTACCCCTGCACATCTTTCACAGACTGCCACTGAAGCATTTCATAGCTCAAATCCCTATCTAACATATACCCACTTGAATGCAACACTTAGTTCAGTGAGCAGCAGCATCACAACAAGTGGCTGTGCCTCCAAATCGCTGGGCTATCGACAATCCAAGGTTTTGAGCCAACCAATTTTGAACTCACTCTGCTGTTGTGCATCAACAAACGTCATCCAGCCCTCTCATCATATTTTTTTCAGAAAAAGCAAACCACAGAGGGCACATGCATTTACCATTTATTATAAAATGTGTCAAATGCTGAGTGCATTTAAATTTAATCCATCACACAATCGTTCAATATCCCTGGGCTGACATGCAAAATTCATGCGTGCGTAGGCAGTGCTTTGTTCTGCAATGGTAATCATGCTCGAGGGTACTTTGTGAGGATTTTGCTGGATGGCTGATGAACAGGAATATTTTCTACAAATTAAGGAATAGGATGTTGTTTACGTTTCCCCAGCCAATGACTCTTCTCCAGTACTCTTGCCCTGATTCAACTAAGCCATGTTTGCTTCCATCAGCCAAGTGATTCTAGAACTGTACACTCGTCAATTGACCCATTGAATTAGTCAAATGATAAATACCTCCCTGCAGCTATTGCTGCAGTCTATTGCAAATATTCAAACTCAGCTATCTCCCCATTAAAGCTATCTTAAGCACTGACATTGCTTGTGTTCAAAACAAAAATGCCCAATAAGAAAAAAAAAACTGATTTCTTGTGATGAATATATCGTCTTAATCAAAATGACTGTTTTTGAACTTTTCTGCCTTGGTGTTCCTCAGCACAAATATTCTATTCCACAGAAGTTCCTCATCCAGCATTCTTCTATTCAAATGAAGATTGATTGCGCAATCTAATACAAGCTTCGAATTTACTTCTCCCAGTCTTCTATGACCCACAACCTTTAAATGACCTCAGCTAACTGCTGCTCTTGATTAACCCCACCTTCAATCCATCGTTTTCAACCGTGCACCATCCTTAGCCCTTTAGGTGTTTGTCAAATATTCAACTTTAAATTTTTAGAAGTTATTAAACTAGAGTCAGGGAGGACACGCTTCCCTAAGCATTTAAATATTCATACAGGTTGATCATATTAGTATCATTTATTATTTTAAATGAAACCAATGGACAGAGGAACATTAGGAACATTAATAACTGAAAAGATTCAAACAGCTACAAGAAATGAATCCATTTAAGTTCACTCATCTGGAGAAATCTTGATGTCCCTTTAAACTCTTCGAGGAGAAAGTGAGGACTGCAGATGCTGGAGATCAGAGCTGAAAATGTGTTGCTGGAAAAGCGCAGCAGGTCAGGCAGCATCCAAGGAACACTTTCCTCATTCCTGAAGAAGGGCTTTTGCCCGAAATGTCGATTCTCCTGCTCCTTGGATGCTGCCTGACCTGCTGCGCTTTTCCAGCAACACATTTTCAGTCCCTTTAAACTCTATCTTGTTCATCTTCAGTTCTCCGCCTGGAGGTAGATCTTTGGAAATTATTCATCATGCGACAACCCTCACCCTCTACCAGTACAGGGTGCTGCGGATCTTCACTCTGACCTCCACAGAATTTGGATGGATTCTATGGGTTAGTGGAAATGCTTTGAAGAGATGGTGCTGACCCTTCTATAAGAGCCCAAATAGAAGCACTGAGGTGAGGTAACGAACACCATTTACTCAGCAGGACAACTACAGAGTATGGCACCAAATTGTGGAGATTTTAGCCCAGTATTACACTGGTTGGTTGGTGTCTGCCAATAATCTCCTCCAGGAATCTTGGCCTTGGTGGATTTCTGTTGTTCTATCCTGGGAGATATGAACCTCCAGAGAAGTTTAACCATCCAGTGCTCTGGCTTCCTCCCACAATCCAGAGATGTGCGGGTCAGGTGAATTGGCCATGCTAAATTGCCTGTAGTGTTAGGTGCATTAGTCAGAGGGGAATGGGTCTGGGGGGGTTACTCTTCAGAGGGTCGGTGTGGACTTGTTGGGCCGAAGGGCCTGTTTCACACTATAGGGAATCTAATCTAATCTAATCTAATCTAATCCAGAGAGATGTGGCCCTCCAAAGTGTTGTGAACCCTGAGTATAGTAACAAGCTGACTGGAGCTATCTCACTGAGAGAGGGGCAGGTGCCTGAGGTAAAAGAGGAGGAGAATCTGGAAGCTGAACAGAAAGGGTGTTCATGTGACACGACAAGGTGGTCTCTTCCAACTATCCTCCAACTACCTTTCCAGAAGATGACCTGTCTCCTATCCCTTTACCATCTCCAGCATTAAACTGTGGTCAGAGTCCCTGATGTAAGGGTCTGTCCTGGTCCTCAGCTCCCCTATAACATGTCACATCCTTCTGGCGAAGTCAAAAGCTCTGAAACAATGAGTAGATCTCTCCATCAGGCCGAGCAATGTCAGCTGAACAGAAATTAGTCCTACAATTCATCGGACCTACCTGTGTTCCTGGTTGCACTGGTTCTACAAGAACAGCAAATCTATCTCCATTCCTAACTGTGGGCTCATTCTCATGAAAATCTGAACTTCAGTCAATTTCACTGGAGTTGGGTTTCTGTCCCCAAAAAGAGACCTGGCTCCTGTTCCCTTTGTATTGAAAATGCAGCCCAAGTTTGTTACACGTGTGTATATACACACACACGCACAGAGACACAGACACAGACACACACACGTGTATACTGAGAAGGAAAGAGAAATATGCATGCCTAAAGACACAAATACACACTGTGAAATTTGTGCACATTTAAATAGTGGAATATGTAAGAACAAAATTGCAAAGACACAGATAGATTTTTAAAAAGAGAAAGCTAATATTCACAGACGAATCTAAGGAAAGCAGAAGATATTCCCTCATTAAATAAAAACAGGAATAACAAATTCAATAATCCAATAAATTATTGTTAAATTATTTGAAAATCATTCAAATTATTTTTTAACATTTTACATCTATGAATAACATATTTGACTTGATTCCAAGCTACTATTTCCAAAACAAGTCCTCCATTTGAGAATCAGAAACCACGACTTGAAAAACAAATTGACAGTGAGCAGAGCTATTGTGTCTCGAATTGTTTTGATTCCCTGCAATGCTGTAAGTAAGAGAGTCACAAGTCAGGCACAGCACACAGCCGCTCGGTCCTTACATGGTGGCTACTGCTGGAGCCCATTGCATTTTGACAGACTGTCTCTTGTCAAGGTAAAGAGCACTTTCAATCAAATAATGTGATTGCTACGGGTTTATTTTTCATGGCACGTTGCAGTTTCATTCCTGGTAAATAAGGCTGGCATTGGGCAAACATGGAAAATGTAAATGTGATGTCACCACTGGCCCAGGAGACCAATTACACGGCTGACAGAATGCAAGAAATGTAACTCTTTCAGAACTCAACTTTTATATATCTCCTTAAATGACACAGGTAACAAGCACGTTGACTCCTTGTGCGGGAATGATTGGTTTCAAAGGACAGCTTGATAAGCTAGGGCCGTTTCATTTGCAAAAGAGATATCTTCAGCAGGACTTAAGCTAAAATATTTGACATGAGAGAAAAAGAATTCCCACAGTAGTATTTTCAGGCAGATTTGTGAACAGTAAATTTATTACTGATGCCAGGAACTATTGCTTTATCCAGAGATTGGAGGTGAGATGGAAAGGATTGTCATGAATGATAACTGAGAACTGGACCCTGAGCTGATAGTGCAAGTGATAAAACAATGGGCATTGAGAATCAATAGAGATAAGATGAAATGGGCCCAAGGCCTTTTTTCATCATGTTTTGCCTCGTAAAGAACATTAACAGCATTAAAACACTTTCGATAACACTTTAATGTGGAAAATGTCAAAAATTCTAATTTCATGAAAAAAGGTTTAGATTTTATATAAAAGCTCTTCATAAAGGTCAGTCCCTAAATGCACTGCCCACAGTAGAGAGGCACCATAAGGGCCAAGCCATCTCCAGGGTCAGTCCTTGGTTTTGTGCTGAATTAGTTGATCTCCACTGGACTGACAGTTTATTACAACTCAAAGCTTTTGATGGTGAGCAGCTGGAAAGCCCTAGCCAAGTGAATGGTGGAGACAGATCCAAACATTCTTTTCAATGGAATTTGATAATGATCTAAACAGAAAAAACAACTGAGGAGAAGGCAAGAGAGTGGGACCAGCTGAGTTGCTCGTACAAAGAGCAAGTACAGTCACAATGCCTTAAATGGCCGCCTTTGGTGCTGCAAGCATTCAATGGAGGGAATTTAATGCCCTCCCTCAAGGTGGGGGCATTTAATGAGATGAGAGGGGTGGTACAGATGGCGATCCCATCTCTTGCAATTAAGTTCAGGTGGAAAGGTGACTGGATAGCTTTCCTATTCCATCACCAATTGAAATCCTTAGGTTTCTAATTAGTATCAATGTAAGGTCCTCATTCTGCCACCTCTGGTATTGAGGGACCTGTCACTGGGAAGGAGAATCCTCTGACAGCCTCCTACCTGACCACTGCTCTCAACCCTTCTGTTTTTTTTCACACTTATATGGGTGTGCTCCATCCTAATGACTGGAACACATGCCTCTTGGGATTGAGGGAGGGCACCCTTAAGCATGTCTCTTTGGCTCATTTTTGAAAGCTCTGGCAATTACCTCAAGACTTTCCCTATCTGAGGTTGCCTGCAGGATTCCCTTTGGAACATTCTACTCTAGAGGGATGTTGAAACGCATAATCCTTATGCTCAGGACATAGATCAATAGATTCTAGATACTGATAAAACCAAGGGATATGGGGATAGTGCAGGAAAATGATGTTGAGGTAAATAATCAGCCATGTTCTGGAATGGCAGAGCAGAGCAGAATGGCCTACTCTTGCTCCTATATTTCTACAGGCCTTAAAATCAATGAAATCCTACTTCCTTAGGCATGTACAGGTCTCGAGAATACGGCAGGAAAATGAGGTGGAGTTACAATTCAGCCTTTACAAGGCCATGTTAGAGCAGTGCCAAGGAGCTGGGTAGTGTACTCTCAGGCTCCTGTCATCCTTAGGTTCCTCTATCCTCTGGGATGGAACATCCACCTTTTTAATGGAGCCCAATTTCTAATAAAGACTGAACAAAAGGCACAAATTCTCATCACAGATGTTTCCTAATTTTAATTATGTTCCAATTTTACTGGTTTCCAGAATGTGCTGTACTTTACACCCCACTGGAGAGGCATTATCAGCAAAAGGCAAACAATCAGGAAACAAAGTCTAATGCAAAATAATAGTCAAACAATACTTCCACAAAGACAATCGCAGGTTTCAGGTATAGCCAACAGAAAAACACATTAGTGTATTCAAGATGTACCAGCTTAATTAACATGCTGTGACTATCCAGGTCTTATCAACAATATCAGTAAACAGACAAAATCAAGAAGTTGTGATGTTTTACTGATGGCTATTTTTGTTCTGCTTTAATTTTAATAGCTAGTGACCACTTTTGAAAGATAACACTTTTCCTGTAGAACCCTAATAAACATTGTGTCTGAAGCTAACAACTACAGCAACTTATATTTATATAGCATCACTAACCTAGCAAAATGTCTCAAGGCACTTCTCAACAGCAAAGTATGATGCTAAGCCACATAAGGAGATGGAGTTTCAGCATCGATACACAAACAATTAAAGAGGTAGAGCTGCAAAGAGGGAATTCCAGAGATTAAAACCTTGGCAACCGAGGGCAAAGCTAGCAATGGGGGAGCAATTAAAAATGGGGGTGCTGAAGAGACCAGATTTAGGTGAGCACAGATATCTCAGAGAATTGTTGGAGGAGATTTGGGTGATATGAAAGTGTGAAGCCGCACTGAGATTTGAAAACGAGGAAGACCTTTTTAAAAAATCAAGGTTTTGATTGATGGAAAGCCAACAGAAGGGCGGTAAGGTGGCTCAGTGGTTAGCACCACCTTCTCACAATGTCAGGGACTCAGGTTTGATTCCAGTGTCAGGCAACTGTTAGCACATTCTCTCTGTGTCTGAGTGGGTTTCCTCCCACAGTATAACGGTGTGCAGCTCGGTGAATTAGCCACGGTAAATGCAGAGTTACGCGGATAGGGTAGAGGGTTGGGTTTGGGTGAGATGCTGTTAAGATGGTCAGTGTGCACTTGAAAGATCAATTGTCTGTTTCTGCATTATAGTGATTCTATAATTCTATGAACAGAAGTCAGCAGACACGGAGGTGACGGGTGAATGGAGTTTGATGTGAATAAGGACATAAGCAGCAGAACTTTGAATGAGCTCAAGTTTACAGATGATAGAATGCACTAGACCAGCCAGGAGTGTGTAGGAATAATTGAAGTATCAAGACATGAATGAGAGCTTCAGATGAAGTCAATGATGAACATCAAATGAGCTACTAGGATAACAAATGGACTGTTTTAATCTCAAGACTGCTCCCAGGGAGAGGAATGTTTTTGATAGCTAGGGATCAGAGTTTCAAGACAACAGTTTCAATATTCTCAACATTTAATTCAAGAAAATGTTGTTCCTTTATGTTTATTCATTCACAGGATAAGGGCATCACTGGTTAGGCCAGCAATTACTGCCCATCCCTAGTTGCCCAAAGGTACTTTAAGAGCTAACCACATTGCTATGGGTCTGGAGTCACTTGTCGGCCAGACCAGGTAAGGACGGTATTTTCCTTCTATATATCCTACCTTCCTTCCATAGTCCAAAGATGTGCAGGTTAGGTGGACTGGCCATGCTAAGTTGTCCATAGTTCCTGATGAAGGGCTCCTGCCCAAAACGTCGATTTTCCTGCTCCTCGGATGTTGCCTGACCTGCTGTGCTTTTCCAGCACCACTCTAATCTTGACTCAAATCTCCAGCATCTGCAGTCCTCACTTTTGCCTAAGTTGTCCATACTGTCTAGGGATGTGTAGGCTAGGTGTAAATGCAATGCTAAGGGAATAGGGTGGGATGCTCTTTGGAGGGTTGGCGCAAACTTGATGAGCTGAATGGTCTCTTTCCGCACTGTAAGCATTCTTTGATTTCTAGCTCTTATTGAGCATTCAAGAGCTTTGAAAATCTCTGTTGTTATGATCCCAAACGATGGTATCATTGGATAAGCCAGATTCTAGAAAGAATTCCGGTTTTGTAAACCATTTCTTTTTGCTTTGTTAGTTAATATGGTGGTTAATCATTGAGACATATTCACAAGTGGCAGCAGGAGATGGATCTTATAGACAAGATTATCTCAGAGATGAGATGAGGAGATAGAGAGAAATGGGAGAAAGATGTGAGTTCAGGTCTAGATCCTGGGTAATCTTTAAAGGAAGTTTAGCCCTGCAGGTTAAGAGAAGGGTGTGGGGGGATCAGGAGAGGCAGCTGATTGGATACACTTGCTTGGTGATAAAGAAGTCTATGAATTCTGTGCACTGGATGAGAAACAGCAAAGTTTTATTGGAGACTGGGGCATTAAAGTTGGAGCTGAAGGTGCAGTTGAGCATTTCATTAGTTGCAGAATAATTATAATGAATGCTATATGAAAGATATCAGAGAAACGCGACAAAATCATAGGTTAGGAGTTTGAATTAATTATTTTGCATGTTGTTAGATAGCGATATATTGAAAAATATTTCATGGACCTTCCATTATGTTGGACTCCAATATTCAACCCATTACAATGTCCTCAATTTCTAAAAAGGGCACATTTGCAATGGGTGTGAGAGAAACACTATTGTAGTTGAATGTGACGTTCAGGCCATTTTAATCTCCAATATGTGAATAATAAAAAACATTCTCCCTGCTGAAGCTGGCTGGACTTACAATACACTTGGAGGGCTATATAAATTTCATATACTTTGGGTACTTCAGATAAAGTAAGCTCTGGGCCATTTTACCAGTGTACACGGAAGGAAATGGTCAAAGCCAAGCAGAAGAAAGGCACGCAGGGAGGATTTCTGCTCCTCCGAAACACACCTGGATTTCACCAAATAGAAATTTTGACTTAAATATTTTCTGTTTTTGTTTCGGATCTCCAGTGTCTGCAGTTCTTCCTTTTATTTTAGTAATTCTGACTTACCTTGGTCTCCTCTGCCCAATCAGCATTTCTGGCAGGTTTGCTTGATGGGTTTGGCACTAAACTTGCATTTATCTGACTTGGTTAGAAAAGAAGACTTTGCAACAAGCTATTATCAGGATGTTACTTTTGTATTTCAACTGAGCATTCACTTGCCAGGAGCGTGAGCCTTGGTTGATTTCAAAGTTAGTGAAGGCAAGTTGTCACCAGATCAAAACAGTGCGACTTTAGGCCAGTAACTGAATTCAGCTACTCTTAAGTCCTTCCAAATATGATCCTCTTGGGAAAGGCAGTCAAAATTGAGACCAATGTGATATATCAGTGCCATGGTGGGGCTGGATTTTGTTTGAGCCACATCACAGTATTCAATACTGTACAATGTCCTGAGCTTATAGACATTATGATATAATTACTGTAAGAGAATATTGCATTTACAGAATGAGCTAGCTAAGTACTCAATAGACTAATGTTCTTCCCATTGAAGGATTGATTGAAACAATCAAGTTCCATTTCTTTACAGTCATAATGGAACTTTATAGCCAAGTAAGGAAGTTAACCTTGAATTTGAGTTAAATACTTGAAATTTTGCAATGTAGGTGGCAGCATCTGTGGAGAGAAAGTAGACTTTTGGTGCCAGTGACCTTTCTTCAGAAATTTCCAACAATTCCTTCCACAATCCTAACTTTTTAAAGCAGTCCTTTTTCCATTTCAGTCCACAATCAAAATTATAGAAACAGGTGAGGTCAGACAGAAGGCCAGGGAGTGGGTTTGTAAGGCTCTCTTCTACATTGGGTGAACAATGTAAAATGCCCAACAATTTCTTCCACAAACAAAATCAGAAATTGCTGGAAAACTCAGCAATTATTTGGCATTTTAAAAGCAAGATACTAATGCTTATTATATGTTGTGTTTATACCGCTATTTGTTCAGCCAGTGTGGTTATACACAAACAGGCACCAGGGGTGTGCACAAAGTGAATTTAGCCAGCAATAACTAACTGATTGGTTTATTGTTGTCAATAACAAAGGCCTTCTGCCAAAGACTACAATGTAATTGGCTGCTAGGTAGTGCAAGAAGCTTGTGGTGTGAATGATATGGCCTTCAACCTTGGACCTTTGACAGGATATTCTCTTTCTCTCTCTCTCTCTCTTTCTCTGCAGGAATAGATACCTAAATTTTGAAAAAATAATTCCTCAGGATATGCTGGAAGCTATGGCTTTTAACCAGTAAGTCAAAGACATTAGAATTTGTGGACCAGTCACTCTGCTTCCTACAGGAAAGTGAAAGAAAGGGTGAAGATCAGTAAGTCCTGGCGAATCATCGTGAACCCTATCAACACAGGTCATTGAATTGTCTTTCCAGTTTCTCCTTCCACCCATAACTTATTTTTTTGTAAATTTGTGTCTCTATATGCTGATAGAGGAAGTGTATAAGGTGTTTTTTTTTTATAAGTTGACAATTTATACTTGCTCTCTTGTAGCTAGAAGCTATATATTTTTTTAAATACTTAGTTATTCATGTTAATTACAGACACCTGGTGGTCCATGCTTTTTATTAACCTGCATCTAAAAAGATAGACGCTGGGGTGGGGGGAGTCCAGAATTAGAGGGCATAGGTTTAAGGTGAGAGAGGAAAAATGTAAAAAGGACCCAAGGGGCAATCTTTTCACTCAGAGGGTGGTGTGTGTACGGAAGGAGCTGCCAGAGGAAGTGGTAGGGGCTGGTACAATTACGTTTAAAAGGCATCTGGATACATATATGAATAGGAAGGGTTTAGTGGGATATGGGCCAAGTCCTGGTAAATGAGACTAGATTAGGTTAGGATAACTGGTCAGCATGGATGAGTTGGACCGAAGAGTCTATTTCTGTGCTCTGCATCTCTATGACTCTATTTGAGGAACTTTTCATATGTTGATAAAATCTTCAACTTTTATGACGGCTGTGGGAATAACATCGCTTGATTTCCACCATGATATGCCAATGAGGCTGATATTTCATCAGCTTCCTATCTTCCATTTCTCTTTTGCTTACATTAGGTCTCTTCTGACTCACTTCTTTTTCATTTCCAACCCAGTAATCCCATTTCCAAACTGATCCTGGATTCCAATCCTGGAATTATCAAGAATCGTAAATAAGTCTGTTATTATGGAATTATTATCAAGTCTGGTTTAATTGCAGTTAACATCTAGCTATGCTAGTTCATTGATCGTAATCTCCCCAGTGCCATATTTAGTTTTTTATTGGAAATGAATGTTTTCATGACTTTTTTAACACAAATATTTTCCCACTAATATCACACATTTTTTTCATTCATTCATGTGACATGAGCATTGCTTGTCCCTAGTTGTCCTTGAGAAGGTCCTTGAGCTTGAGCTGCCTCATGCTGCAGGTTGGCTCACAACACCCATAGGGAGGGAATTCCAGGATTTTGACCCAACAACAGTGAGAGAACAGCAATGCATTTCCAAATCAGGATGGTGAGTAGCTTGGAGGGGAACTTGCAGGTGGTGGTGTTCCCATGTATCTGCTGCCTTCGTCCTTCTACATGGAGGTGGTCATCTGTTTGGAAGATGCTGTCCAAAAGTCTTTGGTCAATGTCTGCAGTACCTCTTGTATATAGTACACATTACTGCTACTGGGGGTTGGTGGTGGAAGGAGTGAATGTACTGCCAAGTTCTAGATGGTTTTAGTCTTCTTGAATGTTATTGGAACTGTATCCATCCAGGCAAGTGGGAGGTATTCCATCACACTCCTGACTTGTGTCTTCTGGATGGTGGACAGTCTTTCACACGTCAAGAGGTGAATTATGCACCACAGTATTCCTAGTTCCCGAACTGCTGTTGTAGCCACTGTGTTTATGTGGCATGTCCAGTTCTGGTCAATGCTAACCCCCAGGTGGGGGATTCAGTGATGGTAACAACATTGAGTGTCAAGGGGTGGTGGATAACTTGTCATGGCCTGCATTGTGTGGTGCAAATATTATTTGCCGCTTGTCAGCCCAAGCCTGGATATTGTCCAGGTCTTGCTGTATTTGGACATGGACTGTTGTAGTATCTGAGGAATCATGAATAGTGATGAACATTATGCAAATTCCTACTTGTTCACAATCTGAATATGAAAACTGATGAGTAGACATATTGGTAAAACCTCAATGGAAATGGCTAGAATCATGCTTCTTGTGCATTATATAATGACAAAGAACAGAACTGATTTTTGCTTTTAGCAACAGAAGCAGTGTGATCTCAATGTATTTTCAATTTGATCCTTCTTAAAAGTTCTGGCATAAATAATGTTAATAGCTGTTTGAATACATCAATAATACATTTTCTCAAACAACTTTTAATTGTGGCTTTAACAGTAATAATGAGGTACATAGTTGCGTTTTAAATGTGAGTATGTTTATTTTCTAAGAAACTACTTTAAGTAATAGATTTCAAGACCAGAGTTTATTGTCAGTTCTGCTTGAAATAAAATAATTCTGGGCAAGGGTCAATGAAAAATGACAGTATAACTTAGCATTGCACTAAAGCTCTGAGTTTTGACTTCCCTCAGTACTGTATCCTCCACCATCCTGATGGATATCTAGCACTTGTTTGTAAATGCAGAAATTTTAATACAACTCCATTCTTTCTGAGGGGGCAGAAGAGGGTGAGGGTATTTGAAGTGGAATTTAACTTCAGAACACAAAAATGTTTAACTTTGACCATCTCTATAACTTGCTGCATATTCTGTTGTGAGTTTACATTTGCTGAAGAACCTTCCAAGTTTATCCAGTGATAATTTTCTATTGTTGATTTTGAGAAATTAGTAGTCATAATTAAAACACCAGTTAGTAGTAGAATATGATGTTTGGGTAGCTAATTCAGGAATTAACAATATAAAAGACAATGCAGAGAAATAAAAGGTGAAGGATGAAGCAGACAAGAAACAGAGGGGCAGACATAAATGGAGGGTAGAGACAAACAAGGAAAAGAGATGTAGTGAAGGAGAAAAACACAGAAGGTAAATGTATGCTGAAAGGGAGAAGAATAGATGAATAAACCACTAATGGGGTGTGGTGAGTGGAACCAGCTGGATCTTGTTGACTAGAGATCCTTGATTGGGGTTGTTAACCTATGCCAATTAGGAAACCCTGGCAGACTAACATAATCAGAGCTGTCCCTAACCTTCCCTTCAATGTTTGATCACACAGCATTGCCCTTTGGTGTGAAGGGCAGTGCTTGTCACTGGCCACTCGGGTGTTTTTCATATCTTCCTGGTGGTGGAGATTGAATAAAGATTCGTGCACTTTGTGTCTCTCACTGTGTTTCACACCTGCGCACAAAAAAGAAGAAAAAAAAAGAAAAAAGAAAAAAAAAAAGAAGAAAAAAAATAATCAGAGCTGTCCCTAACCTTCCCTTCAATGTTTGATCACACAGCATTGCCCTGTGGTTTGAAGGGCAGTGCTTGTCACTGGTCACTCGGGTGTTTTTCCCCCCCATTGTGTGGAGAATTGGATCAGTGTGGGACTGTGACTCTCTGTGTGTGTGCACACGTGCAAGGACTCTCCCTGGTGCTGCTTGGGGCCTGCCTCCCTGCTGCTGCCTGGGACTTGCCTTGGGGCCCCTCCCCAGGACCTCCACCGCTGTTGCTGCTGCTGTGGCCTGAGGAGAGGCCTGCCTCCACTGTTGCTGCAGCCTGAGGCCTGCCTCCACCATTGCTGCCTGGGACTCGCCTTGGGGCCCCTCCCCAGGACCTCCACCACCACTGCTGCTGCTGTTGCCTGAGGCCCACCTCCACCACTGCTGCCTTGGGCTCGGTTTTGGGGCTGCCTGGGACTTTCCTTGGGGACCCTCCCCAACAGGCCTGCCCCCCACTGCTGTGACTGGAGGAACTGCCTGGGACTTGCCGGAGGCCTGCCTTCCACCACTGCTGTTGCCTGAGGCCTGCCTCTACATCTGCTGCCTGGGACTCAATTTTGGGGCTGCCTGGGACTTGCCTTGGGGACCCTCCCCAACAGGTCTGCCCCACACCGCTGCGACCGAGGGCCTACCTGGGACTCGCCTGAGGCCTGCCTCCACCGCTGTTGTCACCTGAGGCAGGTCTCCACCGTCGCTGCCTGGGACTCTCCCTGCGACCTCCACCACTGCTGCTGCCGGAGGCCCGACTCCACCACCACCACCAGCAGCAGAGGATGGCGAGCCCGAAGGTCGCGGGGCCCAGCCGCACCTACGCCGGGGTTGCCGCTGCCAGAGGCCCGACTCCACCACCACCACCAGCAGCTGAGGATGGCGAGCCCGAAGGTCGCGGGGCCCAGCCGCACCTACGCCGGGGTAGCCGCTGCCTTAGGCTCGGCTGGCCCAGCCCCGGCTGCAAACCACACCCCCTTCAGGCACCTGACCAAACGCCTGGGGGTCAAGGCCTATCCCCACCCGAACATGACCATCGAGGCCTGCAGCAAGGCCATGGCTAGTGTGGTCGGCCCACTGGCCATAGTCGCTACGGCCCGGATGTACGGGAAGGCCGTATTTTTCCTGAGGACCGAGCAGGCGGTCCACCTGGCCGTGGAGAGGGGGCTCGCTGTGGGCGGGACACATTTGCCCGTCGACCCTCTGGAGGTCACGGCCCAGAGGGTCGTGATCTCCAACGTCCCGCCCTTTATTGCCAGCGAGCTCCTTCTCCCCCACCTCACCACCTTGGGGGAGATCCGGTCAGGGATCCAGCCGCTCCTGCTCGGTCTGAAGGACCCCGCCCTCCGGCACATCTACTCCTTCCGACGCCAGGTGTTTATTTGCCTGGCCCGGGAGGAGGTCACGGAGGGCTCCTTTACCCTCCTCCACGAGGGCGCGGCCTACCGCGCCTTCTGGACGGCGGACGGCATGCGGTGCCACCTGTGCCGCGAGGTGGGGCACATTAGAAGAAACTGCCCCACCCAGGAGGCCGCCCAGCCCTCGCCAACGGCTGACGGTGGTGCCGCCGCACCCACTCCCCCTCCCCCAGAGTCAACACCACAGGCCCCGGCACCGGAGCCTGAGCCGGAGGCTTCCGATCCTCCAGCCTCCGGCAGGGAGGGGGGTGAGCGTCCAGCCGGCCGGAAGGCGCTCAGGAAGGCGCGACGCGTCAGGCCCGCCCACGGGGAGACCACCCTATCCCCTTCCCCGACACCCAGCCCACGACCTGCCCCGCCCCGGCACGACAATGCCCTTGCGGCCGTGCCATCGTCGCCCCGGCGCGGGAACCCTGACCCCCGAACCCGTACCCGACCCTGACCCCACTGACCCCACGTCTACCCCCCGCCCCGATGGAGAAACCCCTTGGGCTGCGACGCCCGCCCCGGGCACTGCAACACCTGGCCCGGGGGACCCCGAGCCCGAGCCCCGCCCCACCCAGCCACACCCTGGCACTAACCTCGGGGGGACCACCGCTGCCCGACCTCCCGCAGCCACCGTGTCTCCGGGCCCCGGAGAGGGAACTAGGCCCCTGCCCCGCCCGCCATCACCTGATAAACCAGGGGCGGGGCAGGAAGTGACACGGCTGACCCGCCCCACCCTGGCCACGCCCCCTGCCTTCCCCCAGCCAATCGTATTCCGGGAAAGGCTGGGGGGAGGGGCTTCAGGCCCCATGACCAACAAGGCGGGCGGGGAGGATAAGGCCCATAAACCCCCCCTGTCTCTCTGGGGAAGAGGGGCTGGCCCTTGGAGGGGAGAGACAGTCCTGCAGCACGCCGGCGGCGCTGCCCCTCTCCAGGGGACGGGCCCACGGTACCCCCCGACGATCCCGCACCGCGGCCTGACCTGCCCAATAACAACAACAAGGAGGGCCGCGGTGCGGGCGTCGACAACGGGCCCTTTACTGGGTCGCCGTGCGGCGGAGGGGAGATAGGTGTTATCCCCGCTCCTCCCCCCCAGACTGTTTTTCCGGGAGCCTTGGCCCTAGGGAATGACCTTTTCCCCGAGGAGCTAGGCGTCCCGGTGTCGGGAGGAGAGCGGGGCCCCGAGCCTCCGCCGCCCGACGACCCGAACTCGGGGCGTTCCGGGACGGGGTGCGCCGAGGAAGGTACCGCCGGTGACCCTGGGGGTGGGGTCGCCGGGGGTTCGAGGCCTGTTGGCGGCGCCGGACCAGGCCCCATCCTCTCGGTGGGGGAGGGGTCGGCGACCGAGGGCGACCTCCCAGAGGAGGGTTCGGGATCGGTGGCGGACACCGGGGACGACGCGGACTCCGTCTGCAGTGACGTTTTTGAGTCCCAGGTGCCCCCCGCCGATCTCCCCCTCATCCCCCTCGAGGAACTCCGGGAATTTGTCGAGGAAACTCGAGGTCGCCGGGATAGAGCCCAACTGGCGCTCGACCGCTGGAGCTCTTTCGAACAAGTTTACTGGTCGGTCCACGCTGCTCGCCAGGCGCCTGGGCTCGACATCAACGAGCGAAAGCGAGTCAGGAACTTCCTGGGGGCACTCCTGGTGAGGGCGAGGGACACCTGTGCCCCTCCCTCGTCCTCCCAGTAACTGTATTTGTTTTTGTGTACCGGTGGTGGTAGCACAACGCTTCCGACATGTAGACGACTATAGCCAGCCTCAACATCAACTGCAGCAGGGAGTCACAGCGCAGATTCCAGACCCTCTCGGTCCTTCGGGACGGGAGGTATGCGGTGTGCTTCCTGCAAGAAACCCACACTACCCCGGGAGACGAAGCCACCTGGCTCCTGGAGTGGCGAGGGGGGGTCTACATGAGTCACCTCACCCGCAGATCTGGCGGGGTGGCTATCCTGTTGGCCCCGCATTTTCAGCCCGAGATCTTGGGGGTCAGGGAGCCGGTGCCAGGCCGTTTGCTTCACCTGACGGTTCGGCTGGGGGGCGCGGTGCTTCACTTGGTGAACGTATACGCTCCCCTGGCCGGGCCGAGGCAAGCGAGCTTCTTTCAAGAACTGTCCGCTCATCTGGCTTCCATCGACGAGAACCAGTGCGTCGTCCTCGGGGGAGATTTTAACTGCGTCCTCGAGGGCAGGGACCACGGCGGTGCCCGCACTGGCTGCGCGTCGGGGAAGAGGTTGGGGGACTTGGTCAAGTCCTTCGACCTGGTGGACGTCTGGCGGACTCTCCATCCCGACTCCATCGCCTTCACCTTCGTGAGGCCTGGGGTCGGAGCGTCCAGAATCGACCGCCTGTACGTTTCGCGGGTGTACGCCTCCTGTTTTCCGAAGGCCTCCACACGGCAGGTGTCGTGCACGGACCATCACCTGGTGTGGGCGGAACTCCTTCCGTTCGGCGCCAGGCTCGGCTCCGCGTACTGGCACTTTAACAACCTGCTGCTGGAGGACGAGCGGTTCCGGGACTCGTTTCGTCGTTTCTGGGCCGGCTGGAGAAGGAAGCGGGGAAGCTTCCCCTCCCTGAGGCTATGGTGGGACGTGGGCAAGGCTCACGTCCGCGTCTTCTGTCAGAAGTACGCGAGGGGGTCGACCAAGAGGCGGAAATCCAGGATCGTGGAGTTGGAGAGGGAGATGCTCGACCTGGAGTCACGCCTCGGTCAGCCCGACGCGGACCCGGCCCTGCGCGGGGTGTACGAAGAGAAGAAGGCCGCGCTCCGGGACCTGCAGCTCGTCGGGGCTCGGGGCGCGTACGTGAGGTCGCGGATCCAGCTCCTGCAGGACCTGGACCGCGGCTCCCCCTTCTTCTACTCGCTGGAAAAAAGGCGCGGCACCCGTCAGCAGCTCCTTGTGCTGCTGGCCGACGACGGGTCCCTCGTCTCGGATCCGGAGGGCGTCAGGGCCCACGTCCGAAACTATTACACGGCTCTGTTCTCTCCGGATCCGTCCAGCGAGGACGCTCGCAGAGTTCTGTGGGAGGACCTGCCGCAGCTCGGCCCGGAGGACGCCGGAAGGCTCGACGCTCCCGTCACTTTAGAGGAGCTGACCGGCGCCCTCGACCGGCTCTCGAGGGGCAAAACCCCGGGGCTGGACGGGCTGACTGTGGAGTTCTTCAGGGCGTTCTGGGACGTCCTGGGGAACGACTACGCACAGGTCCTGGGGGAGTGTCTAAATGCCGGACAGCTGCCCCTTTCTTGGCGCAGGGCGGTCATCGTCCTGCTGCCGAAGAAGGGGGACCTTCGTTCTTTGAAGAACTGGCGTCCGGTCTCCCTCCTCAGCACGGACTACAAAATCTTCGCCAGGGTGTTGTCTTCTCGCCTGGCTTCCGTGCTGGCCCACATGATTCACCCGGACCAGTCCTACACGGTCCCGGGCCGGAGGATACACGACAACGTCCACCTGGTCCGGGACCTGATCCATTTCTGTCGACGGGCTGGTCTGCCGAGCGCCTTCCTGTCTCTCGACCAGGAGAAGGCGTTCGACAGGGTCGATCACGAGTACCTGCTCGGGACTCTGCGGGCGTTCGGGTTCGGGACGCGGTTCGTCGCCCGGATCCGACTTTTGTACGCCGCCGCAGAGTGTCTGGTTAAAGTTAACGGGTCCCTGACGGCGCCCCTTCGCTTCGGGAGAGGAGTGCGTCAAGGCTGCCCCCTGTCCGGCCAGCTGTATTCCCTGTGCGTGGAGCCTTTCCTGCGCCTCTTGCGGAGGAGGTTGTCGGGGCTGGTTCTGCGCGGCGCGGGCACGGGGGTGGTCCTCTCGGCCTACGCCGACGACGTGCTCCTCACTTTCACCGACCCGGCTGACCTGGGGAGGATGCGCGAGTGCCAGGCCGTGTACTCTGCGGCGTCTTCCGCCAGGATCAACTGGGCCAAGTGTTCCGGACTACTGGTCGGCCCGTGGCGGGTGGACTCTCTGCCGGAGGAGTTACGGGGGTTCAGCTGGAGTACCACCCATCTCCTCTACCTGGGGGTCTACCTCAGCCCGGCTGAGGAATCCTGGCCGGCCAACTGGCAGGAGCTGGAGGCCAAAGTCTCGGCTCGCCTGGGCCGCTGGACAGGACTGCTCCGAGTGCTATCTTACAGGAGTCGAGTGCTGGTCATAAACCAGCTGGTGGCCGCCATGCTGTGGTACCGGCTGGTCACTTTGGTCCCTCCTCCTGGCTTTGTCGCTGACATCCAGAGAACGTTGGTCGACTTCTTCTGGGACAAAAAGATGCACTGGGTCGCCGCGCAGGTTCTGAGTCTCCCTATCGAGGAGGGCGGTCAGTCGCTGGTGTGCGTCCGCACCCAGGTCGCGACGTTCCGCCTTCAGACCTTGCGGCGATACCTTTACGTCGAGCCTCCTCCTAGGTGGTGCGCCCTGGCGACGTATTTTTTCCGCCAGGTGCGTAACCTCAACTACGACACGCAGCTCCTGTTCGTCGACCGTGACGGCTTGGAGGTCTCCCTCAAGGTGCTGCCTGTCTTTTACCAGGACCTGATCACTGTCTGGAACATGGTCGAATCGCGTCGCGCCTACCCTCCGGCTGGAGTAGCGGCTGTCGTCAGGGAGCCGTTGCTCAGGAATCCGCACCTCCGTACTCGCGGGTTCGAGTGGCTGTCGGAGGGGAGGGCCGTGGCGGCGAGGGCGACCAGGGTCGGGGACGTGCTGGGTGCCGGGGGCCTGGGCTGGACGCTGCCGCAGGACATAGCTAGCAGGGCAGCGGTAGACGTCCGGTACGTGGCCACCGCCATCCGACACCTTAAAACGGCGGTGCTCGGACCCGACGTAGTGCACCGGTTGGAGGACGCTCAGGTGTGCGGTGGGATCCCGTCCGCGCTCACCCCGGCCCGGACGGAATTTCACATTGGCCCCAAGGTCCCGTACTTCCCGCGGGAGCCTGTGCCCCACAACCTGAGCCGCCTCCGGAATTTTAATTTTGTTGCTTTTAGGGACATGAAAAGGAGGGCCCTGTATCGACTGCTGCTGCACACCGTCCACCTCTTCTCCCTCATCCACCGTCCGGACACGCCTTGGCGTGCCCATTTGCCACCGGGCAGTGGAGATCCCCAGTGGAGGGCTCTCTACGCGGGAGTCCTCCCCCTTTCTCTCGGGGATCTGGGGTGGAGGGTGCTGCACGCAGCAGTCCCCTGCAACCGCAGATTGCGGTGGTTCACGGACTCCCAGCCCAACTGCTTGTTCTGTGGCGCTGTGGAGTCCGTGGACCATGTATATATTGGGTGTGGGCGTTTGCACTCCCTTTTTGATTTTCTCAGAAACCTTCTCCTCTGCTTTTGGCTGCACTTCAGTCCCACGCTCCTGATCTTCGGGCACCTGGTACGGAGGAGGGAGGGCAGGTCCGAGGACCTCCTCGTGGGTCTGCTCCTGGGCCTGGCCAAACTGGCCATCAACAGGTCCAGGCAGCGGGCCGTGGAGGGGGTCGTTAGGGCCGACTGCCTGCCCCTCTTCCGGGGTTACGTTAGAGCCCGGGTGTCCTTGGAGAAGGAGCACGCGGTGTCCACCAACACCCTGGAGTCGTTCAGGGAGAGGTGGGCGCCGCAGGGAGTGGAGTGTATTATTTCCCTCTCCAACTCTATTTTGATTTAGTCCCTACCCTCCCCTCCACTGTTTTGCTCACACAGCATTGCCCTGTGGTTTGAAGGGCAGTACTTGTCACTGGCCACTCGGGTGTTTTTCCTATCTTCCTGGTGGTGGAAATTGAATAAAGATCTGTGCACTTTGTGTCTTTCACTGTGTCTCACACCTGCACACACACACACCGTGGGTGCTGGGGAAAGAATAAGCACTACCGCACTTAGGCGGTAGTGTGGGGAAAAAAAAAAGAAAAAAAAAGAAACACCAAAAAGAAAAAAAAAAGAACCTTCTCCTCTGTTTCTGGCTGCACTTCAGTCCCACGCTCCTGATCTTCGGGCACCCGATACAGAGGAGGGAGGGCAGGTCCGAGGACCTCCTCGTGGGTCTGCTCCTGGGCCTGGCCAAACTGGCCATCAACAGGTCCAGGCAGCGGGCCGTGGAGGGGGTCGTTAGGGCCGACTGCCTGCCCCTCTTCCGGGGTTACGTTAGAGCCCGGGTGTCCTTGGAGAAGGAGCACGCGATGTCCACCGACACCCTGGAGTCGTTCAGGGAGAGGTGGGCGCCGCAGGGAGTGGAGTGTATTATTTCCCCGTCCAACTCTATTTTGATTTAGTCCCTACCCTCCCCTCCACTGTTTTGATCACACAGCATTGCCCTTTGATGTGAAGGGCAGTGCTTGTCACTGGCCACTCGGGTGTTTTTCATATCTTCCTGGTGGTGGAGATTGAATAAAGATTCGTGCACTTTGTGTCTCTCACTGTGTTTCACACCTGCGCACAAAAAAGAAGAAAAAAAAAGAAAAAATAAAAAAAAAATAAAAAAAAATAATAAGAGCTGTCCCTAACCTTCCCTTCAATGTTTGATCACACAGCATTGCCCTTTGGTGTGAAGGGCAGTGCTTGTCACTGGCCACTCGGGTGTTTTTCCTATCTTCCTGGTGGTGGAAATTGAATAAAGATTCGTGCACTTTGTGTCTTTTCACTGTGTCTCACATCTACACACACACACCATGGGTGCTGGAAAAAAAAAGCACTACCGCACTTAGGTGGTAGTGTGGGGGTTAAGAAAAAAAAAACAAAAAAAAATGAACAGGGAATTAAGGGCAGTGCTTGTCACTGGCCACTCGGGTGTTTTTCATATATAGAGAAAAAAAGATTAAAAAAATATATAAACAGGGAATTAAGGGCAGTGCTTGTCACTGGCCACTCGGGTGTTTTTCCCCCATTGTGTGGAGATATCGGATCAGTGTTGGACTGTGACTCTCTCTGTGTGTGTGCGCACACGTGCGAGGACTGTTCCTGTTGCTGCTTGGGGCCTGCCTCCCTGCTGGTGCCTAGGAATTTGGAGAGGCCTGCCTCCACTGCTGCTGCTGCCTGAGGCCTGTCTCTACCATCGCTGCCTGGGACTCGCCCTGGGGCCCCTCCCCAGGACCTCCACTGCTGCTGCTGTTGTCTGAGGCCTGCCTTCCACCACTGCTGCCTGGGACTCGATTTTGGGGGCTGCCTGGGACTTGCCTTGGGGGCCTTCCCCAACAGGTCTGCCTCCACCACAGCTGCAACCGAGGAACTGCCCAGGACTTGCCGGAGGCCTACTTTCCACCACTGCTGTTGCCTGAGGCCTGCCTCCACATCCGCTGCCTGGGACTCAATTTTGGGGGCTGCCTGGGACTTGCCTTGGGGATCCTCCCCAACAGGTCTGCCCCACACCACAGTGACCGAGGGCCTACCTGGGACTCGCCTGAGGCCTGCCTCCACTGCTGTTGTCGCCTGAGGCAGGTCTTCACCGTCGCTGGTTGGGACTCTCCCAGCAACTTCCACCACTGCTGCTGCCGGAGGCCCGACACCACCACCAGCAGCTGAGGATGGCGAGCCCGAAGGTCGCGGGGCCCAGCCGCACCTACGCCGGGGTAGCCGCTGCCTTAGGCTCGGCTGGCCCAGCCCCGGCTGCAAACCACACCCCCTTCAGGCACCTCACAAAACGCCTGGGGGTCAAGGCCTATCCCCACCCGAACATGAGCATCGAGGCCTGCAGCAAGGCCACTGGCCATCGTCGCTGCGGCCCGGATGTACGGGAAGGCCGTATTTTTCCTAAAGACCGAGCAGGCGGACCACCTGGCCGTGGAGAGGGGGCTCACTGTGGGCGGGACACATTTGCCCGTCGACCCTCTGGAGGTCATGGCCCAGAGGGTCGTGATCTCCAACGTCCCGCCCTTAATTGCCAGCGAGCTCCTTCTCCCCCACCTCACCACCTTGGGGGAGATCCGGTCAGGGATCCAGCCGCTCCTGCTCGGTCTGAAGGACCCCGCCCTCCGGCACATCTACTCCTTCCGACGCCAGGTGTTTATTTGCCTGGCCCGGGAGGAGGTCACGGAGGGCTCCTTTACCCTCCTCCACGAGGGCGCGGCCTACCGCGCCTTCTGGACGGCGGACGGCGTGCGGTGCCACCTGTGCCGCGAGGTGGGGCACATCAGGAAAAACTGCCCCACCCAGAAGGCCGCCCAGCCATCCCCCACGGCTGCCGGTGGTGCCGCCGTGCCCACTCCCCCTCCCCCAAAGTCAACACCACAGGCCCCGGCACCGGAGCCTGAGCCGGAGGCTTCCGATCCTCCAGCCTCCGGCAGGGAGGGGGGTGAGCGTCCAGCCGGCCGGAAGGCGCTCAGGAAGGCGCGACGCATCAGGCCCGCCCACGGGGAGACCACCCTATCCCCTTCCCCGACACCCAGCCCACGACCTGCCCTGCCCCGGCACGACAATGCCCTTGCGGCCGTGCCATCGTCGCCCCGGCGTGGGAACCCTGACCCCCAGACCCCCAAACCCCCGAACCCGTACCCGACCCTGACCCCACATCTACCCCCCGCCCCGATGGAGAAACCCCTGGGGCTGCGATGCCCGCCCCAGGCACTGCAACACCTGGCCCGGGGGACCCTGAGCCCGAGCCCCGCCCCGCCCAGCCCAGCCACACCCTGGCACTAACCTCGGGAGGACCACCGCTGCCCGACCTCCCGCAGCCACCGTGTCTCCGGGCCCCGGAGAGGGAACTGGGCCCCTGCCCCTGCCCCTGCCCCTGCCCCTGCCCCGCCCGCCATCACCTGATAAACCCGGGGCGGGGCAGGAAGTGACACGGCTGACCCTCCCCACCCTGGCCACGCCCCCTGCCTTCCCCCAGCCAATCGTATTCCGGGAAAGGCTGGGGGGGGGGGCCTCAGGCCCCATGACCACCAAGGCGGGCGGGGAGGAAAAGGCCCATAAATCCCCCCCTGTCTTTCTGGGGAAGAGGGGCTGGCCCTTGGGAGGGAGAGACAGTCCTGCAGCGTGCCGGCGGCACTGCCCCTCTCCCGGGGACGGGCCCACGGGACCCCCCCCCCGGATGATCCCGCACCGCAGCCCGACCTGCCAAAACCCCCAGGGGCTGCAGCAGGGCTTCCTGCTGCCTCGACTCCACTGGCCCCTGGGGAGGACTTTAACAACCACGAGGGCCGCGGTGCGGGTGATGACAAAGGACCCTTTACTGGGTCGCCGAGCGGCGGAGGGGAGGTAGGTGTTTTTCCGGAGGCCTTGGCCCTGGGGGATGACCTTTTCCTGGGGGATGACCTTTTCCCCGAGGAGCCAGGCGTCCCGGTGTCGGGAGAGGAGCGGGGCCCCGAGCCTCCGCCGCCCGACGACCCGAACTCGGGGCGTTCCGGGACGGGGTGCGCCGAGGAAGGTACTGCCGGTGACCCTGGGGGTGGGGTCGCCGGGGGTTCGAGGCCTGTTGGCGGCGCCGGACCAGCCCCCATCCTCTCGGTGGGGGAGGGGTCGGCGACCGAGGGCGACCTCCCGGAGGAGGGTTCGGGATCGGTGGCGGACACCGGGGACGATGCGGACTCCGTCTGCAGTGACATTTTTGAGTCCCAGGTGCCCCCCGTCGATCTTCCCCCTCATCCCCCTCGAGGGACTCCGGGAATTTGTCGAGGAAACTCGAGGTCGCCGGGATAGAGCCCAACTGGCTTTCGACCGCTGGGGCTCTTACGAAAAAGTTTATTGGTTGGCCCACGCTGCTCGCCAGGCGCCTGGGCTCGACGTCAACGAGCGAAAGCGAGTCAGGAACTTCCTGGGGGCACTCCTGGTGAGGGCGAGGGACTCCTGTGCCCCTCCCTCGTCCTCCCAGTAATTGTATTTGTTTTTAAACTATACTGGTGGTGGTAGCACAACGCTTCAGACATGGAGACAACTATAGCCAGCCTCAACATCAACGGCAGCAGGGAGTCACAGCGCAGATTCCAGACCCTCTCGGTCCTTCGGGACGGGAGGTATGCGGTGTGCTTCCTGCAAGAAACCCACACTACCCCGGGAGGCGAAGCCACCTGGCTCCTGGAGTGGCGAGGGGGGGTCTACATGAGTCACCTCACCCGCAGATCTGGCGGGGTGGCTATCCTGTTGGCCCCGCATTTTCAGCCGGAGATCTTGGGGGTCAGGGAGCCGGTGCCAGGCCGTTTGCTTCACCTGACGGTTCGGCTGGGGGGGCGCGGTGCTTCACTTGGTGAACGTATACGCTCCCCTGGCCGGGCCGAGGCAAGCGAGCTTCTTCCAAGAACTGTCCGCTCATCTGGCTTCCATCGACGAGAACCAGTGCGTCGTCCTTGGGGGAGATTTTAACTGCGTCCTCGAGGGCAGGGACCACGGCGGTGCCCGCACTGGCTGTGCGTCGGGGAAGAGGTTGGGGGACTTGGTCAAGTCCTTCGACCTGGTGGACGTCTGGCGGACTCTCCATCCCGACTCCATCGCCTTCACCTTCGTGAGGCCTGGGGTCGGAGCGTCCAGAATCAACCGCCTGTACGTTTCGCGGGTGTACGCCTCCTGCTTTCCGAAGGCCTCCACGCGGCAGGTGTCGTGCACGGACCATCACCTGGTGTGGGCAGAACTCCTTCCGTTCGGCGCCAGGCTCGGCTCCGCGTACTGGCACTTTAACAACCTGCTGCTGGAGGACGAGCGGTTCCGGGACTCGTTTCGTCGTTTCTGGGCCGGCTGGAGAAGGAAGCGGGGAAGCTTCCCCTCCCTGAGGCTA
This sequence comes from Chiloscyllium punctatum, assembly GCF_047496795.1. Taxonomy (NCBI): domain Eukaryota; kingdom Metazoa; phylum Chordata; class Chondrichthyes; order Orectolobiformes; family Hemiscylliidae; genus Chiloscyllium; species Chiloscyllium punctatum. The sequence continues at coordinate 34,888,795 of NC_092749.1, read as the reverse complement.
TGGTGGGAAGGGCATTGCTTGTCAGTGGCCACTTGGGTGTTTTTCATATCTTCCTGGTGGTGGAAATTGAATAAAGATTTGTGCACCTTGTGTTTCTCACTGTGTCTCACACCTGCACACATACACCATGGGTGCTGGGGAAGAATAAGCACTACTGCAGTTAGACAGTAGTGTGGGGGTTAAAAGAAGAAAAAAAGAAAAGAAAAAACAAGGAAAAAAAATATAATAACCCGGAGACTGTGCTGGGGTGGGGGTGGTTGGGGAAGCAGGATGGGCTGTCTTAGAGGTGGTCGGAAGATCTGTCAGGGTGGATTGAGAGCCGGAAGGGGCATAGGGGCAGGCTGCCTTAGAGTGGCCGGACGGGGGGCTTGCTGGGTTGCTGGGGGTCAGTATTATGTGTACTTCTTTTATGTAACTGGACTGTCTTATGTACAGATGTCATTGTTACTGGTTGTAATAATTGAAACTGGGATTTGAGATTTGTCCTCATTTCCCTGAAAACTGGTTGAATGGTAGGGGTTGGGGCCTGGCTTTGCTATTCCTTTCCCCTGCAAAATGGCTGTTTCTCTGTATACACCTGTTAATGTTCACTGTTTTGTAATCTGCGTAGTGTTTAATAAAATTTATAACTAGGGGAAAAAAAATCACCAGGAGACTAGAAAAAAGATAAAAGAAAATACAACCAGGAGATTTAGTACCCCATCAGTTCAGGGCTTTGACTCCAAACTGGCTGATTACAGCCAGTGTACTCTGCACAAGTAAATAAAGGGTGACTTAGTGGTGGGATTCTCGTCTCTGTGCAGTTATTTCGTGGGGAAAAGGAGAAACACACATAAAAACAGAAGCAAAAAGAACAGAAAAAAAATATATATATTATAAAACACAGACACACATATTGAACTTTCCCCAAAATATTTTACAACATTTGTTTCAAAATAGGGAAACGCAGCAGCCATTTCTGCACAGCAAGTTCTCATAATGAGACAACTGCTCAGATTGAATTATGTTCCCTATCAGAGAACCATTGCCCATAAAGTGAAGAACTCTCAGGAAGACTCTATTGCTTCTCACTGCCACAAATGAGGATGGATGCCTTAATATACCTAAACTGAAAATGGTACTCTGACAGTGCAGCATTCTCCCAGCATTGCACTAAAGTGTTTGGATTATGTTCCCTGGAACTCAGAGGCAAAAAGTGCTGCCATTAAGCCAAGCCTCAAAAAATCAAAAGGGACACAAAAACAGTCAGAGACAAAGAGAGAAAGTGGTAAAACAGAATGGAAAGGAAGAAAGACAAAAGCCCAAGGATAAGGATTTTCTGAGCGTTTTAAGTGTCTGATTCCAAACCTTTTTGCATCACCAGCAGTAAGGGAAACACTGCCAAACTCAGGCAACTGTAAGATAGCTGATTTATTGAGTACAAGTTTGCTCTTCCTTTTGGATTAGTATGTTTGCATGATGATAATCTATTTCAGTGCTGCCACGTGACCTTACTTGGAACTTTGGCACAGAGACAAGCAGTACAGCTGGTAATCTGGATACAGATCTGCCATCCTATGAGCACTACATCATTCAATTAATATAAAATTTCATCCTTACAGCTACAAATGATCTCTTGGTGAGAAATAACCACAGGGATGTATTTACACATGCACCCTGCATTCCCACTGTTATTTTCCATGCACAAACTAAGATACAATTGAGGTTGCCTGGTGTGCTACAGAAATGACAGATGACAACTTGATTTTAAAGTCATGCATGCTGAACATAGGCTGACCAGATTTTCAAAAGTCAAAATCAGGACACATTGATAAATCAGGGAATGGAATGGCTCCATAATGATGATTGACATATTGGCTTGGTAACCAATAGCAACAGTCTCAACCTGGGTCAGTGGAAGGTGGGAAATCATGTAAACATATCTCCTGGAATTGGTCTAGCTAGAATTGGGAACATTAGTCCATAGACTTTTGAAAGGTGTCATTGGCAATGGAGTCATTGACCTAAAAGGTAGTGATATCTCCCTTAGAGACTTCAAGTGGGCGATGAGTGGGAGGGATAGAGGACTGCTGCATGCAATGCAATACCACACATTGCAATGGGATAGACATGGACAGGAAGGGCAATATTTCACATTAATTTTTTCTCCCTCTCCACAGTTTGTGTTTGACAACAATAGTACATGTAAAAACGGTGACCCTTGATCTATTTTTCGGCAACTGCCAGGACAGGTAGCCATTTAATTAAAAATTATCCAAGAAAAACTAGACTATCTGGTTGCCCAAGCTGAATATAAAGTCTGCAGAGTAATTCCCTCAATACATAGAAAATAGGAACAGGAGTAGGCCATTCAGCCCTTTGAAATTGTTCCACCATTCAATATGGTCATGGCTGATCATCCAACTCAGTACCTTGTCCTTGATTTTGGCCCATGCCCTTTGATCACTTTAGCCCTAAGAATTACATCTGTCTCCACCTTGAAAATGTTCTACCACCTTTGAAATTTGATTGAAGACCTGATCCAGATTTCAGAATAACCCATTTGATTTAAAAGCAGAGTTATTAAGTTTGATTTATTCCGTGAAGGGCTTTAAAATTTAAATTGGAACTTTGATCAATGCATTCCAGGACTTTGGAGAGAAAAGTAAGGTTAAAAAGGGAGCAGTAGTTTGCAAGGATAGAGAGTTTAAGAATGAGTTATTTTTAGAAGAGAAGTAACAGAACTTTCAGAGGAAGCGGTGGATGCAGGTATAGTTACAACATTTAAAAGACATTTCAGTTCGCGATTATGATTGGCATGGATTGGTTGAACCAGATTCTGGATTAGTGGTGCTGGAAGAGCACAGCAGTTCAGTTCAGGCAGCATCCAAGTAACTTCGAAATCGACGTTTCGGGCAAAAGCCCTTCATCAGGAATAAAGGCAGTGAGCCTGAAGCGTGGAGAGATAAGCTAGAGGAGGGTGGGGGTGGGGAGAGAATAGCATAGAGTACAATGGGTGAGTGGGGGAGGGGATGAAGGTGATAGGTCAGGGAGGAGAGGGTGGAGTGGATAGGTGGAAAAGGAGATAGGCAGGTAGGACAAGCCCTGACAAATCATGGGGACAGTGCTGACCTGGAAGTTTAGAACTAGGGTGAGGTGGGGGAAGGGGAAATGAGGAAACTGTTGAAGTCCACATTGATGCCCTGGGGTTGAAGTGTTCCTCAATTCCCCTTGCCCACCTCACCCTAGTTCTAAACTTCCAGCTCAGCACTGTCCCCATGACTTGTCCGGACTTGTCCTACCTGCCTATCTCCTTTTCCACCTATCCACTCCACCCTCTCCTCCCTGACCTATCACCTTCATCCCCTCCCCCACCCACCCATTGTACTCTATGCTACTTTCTCCCCACCCCCACCCTCCTCTAGCTTATCTCTCAGCATATGGCTCAGTGGTTAACACTACTACCTCACAGCGCCAGGGAGCCAGGTTCAATTCCATCCTTGGGGAACTGTCTGTATGGAGTTTGCATATTCTCCCAGTTTTGGCTTCCTTCCAGTGTCCAAAGATGTGCAGGCTAGGTGGGTTTCCCATGCTAAATTGCCCTGAAGTGTGCAGACTTGCAGGGTTATGGGGGGAAGGATAGGGATCTGGTGGGATGCTCTTTGGAGGTTAAACCAGACCTTAGGGCCAAATGACCTGTTTCTGCACTGTAAGGATTTTCCAATTATTGGTAATGATCCTTGTTGGAAATTGAGTTTGCAGCTGCCATAATATATCATCCACAAATTGTTAATGGTAAAGATTGATCCTATTGTTTTTCTAACTATCATAGAATCTGACACCCTGATGGAGAAATAGTTTGATTCTTCCCACTCAACAGTATCTCCCTAGTGGCCTGATATAATTCTGAAATGACAAAAAAAACGTACCCTGTACATTTCTGAAAGTGAATCATGAACTTTCAACTTGATTGTGCAGCATTTGAATGTGTAACATCATATCTTGATTTCCTGAGATGAAGTGCAACAGTATGGATAATAATCTATAGCAACAAAACTGGAATTCTGTAAAGTAAAGCTTTTACAAAAAAAAGGTGTATCTACTAATCAAGAATTCAAGTTAAGAGCTAATTGTAACCCTGCCCTTCTCAAAAACATTCTCACTATTAGATCTAAGGTAGCCGCAACCAGATCTTTCCACTTTTTTTCAAACACCCCAAGAGGAGCAGGTTCAAAGAGTCCAGGAGGGGATTTAACTGTACGGTAAAATACTGATCCACATGGAATTGACTTATAGGTGAAAAATTATTTTCTAGGCGAACTGGATAAACATGCCATAGGAAGATCTCACATCACTTTCGTCCTTTTCAACTGGTTAGCAAATCTCAGGAAGGACAGTGATTGAGTGAGAACAATTTACTTCTGCAGCATTAGGCGAGGTTTGGGATATGGAACTTCCAAATCTCCCTTTGCTGATTTTTATCAAATGCTTCCAACTGGAAAGTGCATCTGTGAACACAGCATTGGGTTCTGCTCTCCTGACAACTGCCAACTGGGCTCAAGCAGAAAGGAAAGTTACTTGGACAAGGCAATGAAAATTATACCAAGGCAAAAAAAAAACTGTACCTTCAGGAGATAAAGTAAGAAAATTAACATCGAGTCATAAACCACAGAAAAGGGCCCTTCAGTCCAACCCATCTATGCCGACAAAGTTTCCCAAACTACCACTTATCACGAGAGAAGCTGAGATTATTTGTCTTTGAGCACAGTCGGTTGAAGAATGATTTTATCAAGGTGTGGAAATATTTGTGGCAGTTTTATCTGCATAGAGAAAAATTTATTTCCAGTTCAGGACAGTTGGTAATCACAGAATACAAATCAAAAGATTTAAGGGGGCAGGTGAGGAGATATTATTTTACTCAGTGAGCTCTAATGAGCTGGAGGAAATTAAAGAATAGCAAATCAGAGAAGGTGCTAGAGAGAATGTGCAATTACAACCAATGATGAGGCAATGTCAGGAAAGAACGAATGAAAATTAAGAAGGAGAAAGAAAACATTGAAACGTAGCTCTTAGGATTCCTGACTAAAACTTCTGTTTATGCATCATCTTCAAATTTTATAAGTGCTGAGCTTCAGGCATCCAGCACTTCTTCATCATTTCAAACCCTGTCACTCACCAAGACAGCGTGACACACGCTGTTACATGAATGGAGACAGAAAAACACTACATTTATATCACATTTTATTTACTTGAAAGACTATATATTTTTAGTGGGGAATCTTCATTTATAATTTATTGGATTGCAATGTAATTTGTGGCACAACTGGGCAATCAATCCATCAAACATATTACCACGTGTCTCATGAGTTCCACTTGCATTATTCACAATTCACATAGGACATGGGGCTTTCTCACTGCAAACCACCTCCTCCACCACCCCATGCCCTGACAATTATTCCTCAACATACAAAATCAGTTAAAATTGATGCATGAGACAGCATTACCTTCAATTTGCAATTTGATTGGCAATTATGTTATCCCTCCTTTGTACAAAAACAGAATAAAGCACTTTCCAAATTACAATAGCCAGCACTGTCAAAAAGCTGATGCAGACTTCAGAGAAATAATAATGCTGTACTCCATTGTGACAGGAGATAAAAATGATCTTCTGACCTGCATTACAAACAGGGCTTTTGATTGACAGGTGGTTGGCATTCAGGAAGAGGAGAACATGCAGATCTTAAACTAAAAGTTGTCATTTATTTTTCTTTCTGATAATTCAGTTCAGTGGAACACCTGAATACACACTGAAACATGGATATTAACATCCATAGTATATTTCTGGTGCCAATTCATTTGCACTGGTACTTGACAAAAATTGCATAATCTTCATTGTACAGTAGTTACGTGCACTAATATGTGGAGGACATATTTCAGATTTGCACGCTTGTGCAATCTTTCATTTATTCATACCACACTGAGTTCAAACAAACCCTAATCTCAATGGAAATTCATAAAATCAGCCATTTTCAAGTTTCTATTGTGTTATTGAAACAATGATCCAATTAGCTTCATATCCCCGCTTTCCCCAAATCCTACATTCTTTTAAAAAGTATACATCCAACTCACTTTGCAAAGTTACCAATGAATATGCTTCCACCAGTATTATTCAGATGGTGCATTCTAGATCATAGGAACACGCTGTGTAAAAATAAATCTCATATATCCTTGATTCTTAAATCAATCTGAACATTGACCCTCTTACATGTAGAAACAGTTTCTTCTCATATACTGGATCAAAACCCACCATAATTTTGAACATTTGTATAAATCAGTCCTCTGAAATATATGGCTTCTTTGACAATGCAACACTCCCTCAGTACTACATTGATGTGTCAGGCTTGGTTTTGTGATTATTTCTCTGAATGGGGTCTTGAACCCAGGCGAGGATGTTAGTGCTGAGCCACACTGACAACTTTATAAAGATTTAGCATGCCTTCCGTGCTGTTATTTTTAACCTTTAATTTTTAATTTTCCTTAATCTTTATTGAACTACTGTACAAAGGAATTTGATTCATCCACCATTTTGTTTTTCTACTTTTTTCCAGCTTAATTGGCAGCTATTTTGTTTACATGATGTCCATATTTGAGTGTATAACCTTACCACTGAGTTAGTAACATGTCTAGGAGGCGATGGCAATGGAAATTATGTGTATGTTAAGTTGTGAAAAATCTGAATAGAGTAGAGACATTAAGTACTTTATATGTTTAATTATTAATAATACAGACCAGAAGTAGCATTGGTCCAGCTTGGTTGCCGCCTGAAAGGATCATATGTTCCTGGTCCTGGTGTTTTCTGTTAATACATAAGAACATAAAGATTAGGAGCAGGAGTAGGACGGTCTGGCCCTTTGAGCCTACTCTGCCATTCAATAAGATCACGGCTGATCTTTTTGTGGCCTCAGCTCCACATACCCACACTCTCACCATAGCCCTTAGTTCCTTTACTGTTCAAAAAATTATCTATCTTAGCTTTAAAAACATTCAATGAGGAAGCCTCACTGGTCAGGGAATTCCACAGCTTTTTAGGTGAAGAAGTTCCTTCTCAGTTCGGTCCTAAATCTGCTCCTCCTAATTTTGGGGCTATGTCTTTTTGTCCTAGTTTCGCCCGCCAGTGGAAATCTCCTCTGTACTTCTATCTTATCTATTGCCTTCTTAATTTTATATGTTTCTATAAGATCCCCCCTCATTCTTCTAAATTCCAATGAATATTTATCCTAGGTTGCTCAGGGAAGCGAAAAAGGAGGTTGCTAAGCTGCTGGTAAGGATATTTGCCTCCTCACTCTCCACAGGAGTTGTACTGGAGGATTGGAAGGAGGTGAATGTTATTCCTCTTTTCAAGAGGGGTAATAGGGCAATTACAGACCAGTCAATCTTACGTCTGTGGTCAGCAAAGTTTTGGAAAGAATTCTGAGGGATTTATGACTATTTGGCAAAGCATAGTATGATTAAAGTCAGTCAGCATAGCTTTCTGAGGGGCAGGTCATGCCTCACAAATCTTTGAGGAGGTGTCAAGACAGGTCGATGAAGGTTGAGCAGTGGATGTGGTGTATATGGTTTTCAGCAAGGCATTTGATAAAGTTCCCCATGGTAGGCTCATTCATAAAGTCAGGAAGTATGGGATATAGGGAGATTTGGCTATGGGGATTTAGAATTGGCTGGCTGACAGAAGGCAGAGTGTGGCTGTAGATGGGAATTATTCTGCCTGGAAGACAGTGTTGAGTGGAGTCCCACAGGGCTCTGTTCTTGGGCCTCTGCTCTTGGTAGTTTTTATAAATTACTTGGATGAGGAGGTTGAGGGGTGGGTTAGTAAATTTGCAGATGACAAAAAGGTTGGAGGTGTCATCAATAGTATAGAGGGCTACTGCAGATTGCAACACAACATAGACAGGATGCAGAGCTGGACTGAAAAATGGCAGACGGAGTTCAACCTGGATAAACGCGAAGTGATGCATTTTGGAAGGTCAAACACGAATGCTGAATATCGGATTAAAGACAGGATTCTTGGCAGTGTGGAGGAACAGAGGGATCTGGGTGTGCAAGTACATGGATCCCTCAAAATTGCCACCCAAGTGGATAGGATTGTTAAGAAAGCATATGGTGTTTTGGCTTTCATTAACAGGGGGATCGAGTTTAAGAGCCGTGAGGTTTTGCTGCAGCTCTACAAGTCCCTGGTGAAGCCACACTTGGAATATTGTGTCCAGTTCTGGTTGCCCTACTATAGGAAAGATACAGAGGCTTTGGAGAGGGTGCAAAAAAGGTTTACCAGGATGCTGCCTGGACTGGAGGGCTTGCCTTATGTAGAAAGGTTGAATAACCTTGGAGTTTTCTCTCTGGAGAGAAGGAGGAAGAGAGGAGACCTGATCGAGGTGTACAAAATAATGAGTGGAATAGATAGAGTCAATAGTCAGAGACTTTTACCCAGGGCAGGATTGACTGGTACGAGAAGTCATAGTTTGAAGATATTAGGAGAAAGGTATAAAGGAGACGTCAGAGGTAGATTCTTTACGCAAAGAGTTGTGAATGCATGGAATGCGTTGCCAGCTGTGGTGGTGGAAGCAGGGTCATTGGGGACATTTAAGCGATTGCTGGACATGCACATGGATAGCAGTGAGTTGAGGGGTGTGTAGGTTAAGTTACTATATTTTACATTACGATTAAACCTCAGCACAACATTGTGGGCCAAAGGGCCTGTTCTGTGCTGTACTTTTCTATGTTCTATGCTCTATGAATATAATCCCAGTCTACTCAGTCTCTCCTCATAAGCCAACCCCCTCAAATCTGGAATCAACCTAGTGAAACTCCTCTGCACCCCCTCCAGTGCCAGTACATCCTTTCTTAAGTAAGGAGACCAAAATTGCATTTAGTACTCTAGGTTTGCCCTCATCAGCACGCTATAGAGCTGCAACATAACCTCCCTGTTTTTAAACCCCAACCTTCCAGCAATGAAGGACAAAATTCTATTTGCCTTTGTATTGACCTGTTGCCAACCCTTTGTGATTCATGCACAAGGACACCCAGGTCCCTCTGCACAGCAGCATGTTGCAATTTTTTACCATTCAAATAATAGTCCTTTTTACTGTTTGCCCACTCACTTAAACTATGTCCCTCTGCAAAATTTCACGGTCCTCTGCACACTTTGCTCTTCCACTCATCTTAGTATCATCTGTAGACTTTAACACACTACACATGGTCCTCAACTCCAAATCATCTATGTAAAATTGTGAATACAGAGGAACCCCAATTATCTGAATATCACAGGGTGGGGGCGTACGGGGTTTGGGGGGTGGGCAGAAGGGTGGGGTGGGAGCAGACAGGGTTTGGGGAGGCAGGCAGTGTGCATGGTGGGGGCAGTGTTGGGGGCGGGGTGGGGTGGATGGGGATGGGGTGTCGGGGTGGCAGCAGATGGGGTTGGGGATGGGGTTTGCGGGCAGTCAGGGAGTGGGGCTCACACGCAGCATGCTGCTGCCTAGTCTTCTGAACGAGGAGTAGACTTCACAGAAAATTCTGAGCCCAAGAGGAAATCAATTAACCGAATAATCAATTATCCGAACGATAAAGTACCCGCCCATCTCAATTGGATAATCAAGGTTCCTCTGCAATTGCAGTCCCAACACTGATCCCTGAGGCACAGCACTGGTCTCTGATCGCCAAACAGAAAGGCACTCATTTGTCCCCACTCTTTGCTTCCTGTTAGTTATCCAATCCTCTATCCATGCTAATACATTACATGTAATGCCATGCACCTTTATCTTATGCAGCAGCCTTTTGTGCAGCACTTTGTCGAATGCCTTTTGGAAATCTAGATGCATCACATCTACTGGGTTGCCGTGGTCCACCATGCTCATAGTGTCATCATAGACTTCCAGTAGTTAAGCATGACCTGCGTTTCATGAACCCATGCTGCGTTTGCTTAATGGGACAATTTCTATCGAGATGTCTTGCTATTTCTTCCTTGATAACAGATTCAAGCATTTTCCCCACTACAGAAGTTAAACTAACCAGTCTATAATTCACCATCTTTTGTCCACCTCCTTTTTAAACAATGGCGTTGCACTTGCTGTTTTCAATTTGCTGGAACTGCCCTAGAGTCGAGCGAAGAGTAGATTGCCGCTGAAAGGACAACCCTTTTAAAGCTATCATTTCCTGGCCTATTTGAAAAATAAATGTAAGCTTCCTTTTATAAATCCAATTCTTGACATTTGTTCCTCCAATTTCCATCCTATTTCCCTCTTCCTCTGAAAGCCAAAGGTCCTCTAGTACTATCTAAAAGTAAGTGATTGTTCACCAATCATGAAATGTCACAACCTAGTCTTATTATTTTCTCTTCTAGTTCCCAAATATGCATTTTCTAATTAGCATTCATGGGTAGTGATTAGGAATAGAACTCATACTGAATCTTGCTTTCCTTATCACTGAGGCCACTGAGAGAAACTTAAGGAGCTTTTGACTTATAGTGCTCAGCAGCACATCCTGTATTGGACCAATTTCATTGTAGCTGAAAATGTGTTGCTGGAAAAGCGCAGCAGGTCAGGCAGCATCCAAGGAGCAGGAGAATCGACGTTTCGGGCATGAGCCCTTCTTCAGGAATTCAATTTTTCAACATAATAGTCACAGATTGTTTTGCATTGTTACCTAATCATTCATAAATGTTGATCATGTATATGTGGTAAACATATAATCTGATAATAATAATCAAGCAAATCAATATTTTTCAGCAGGTTAAGTCACAGATTAGATACTTCTGTGGCATCAAGCAACCAACTGGATTCCAGCCTTACTAGAGGGGCCTGTACAAATGATCCAGGATCATATATAATCCTGCCATTCCATGATCCAGACAGCAAGTGGATCCAGACAGCAAGATTTGAAAATATTATGGGATTGGCTGGTACAATGGGTCAGATTGCTGCCCATTTAGCCCTGAGATCACTAAGAGAATGAATATTTCCTCTTCCTGTTAACTAAAAGGATTCTACATATGTTGGACTGAGCACTGAGTTCAGATTCTAAGAGGGTACATAGGCTGATAGCAGATATTTTTATTGTCAGTGTATTGGGAACATTATTCTAGTCTATGTTTCCACCTTGTGCGGCCGTGGTGAATGAAGAGACTGGTGCCTAAAATGAAAGAATGTTCAATTTCCCATCAATAACAGCATTCATCTCAAAGTGTTCTAAGTCCACTGAAGAAACACCATGCAGAATGGAACTGTTTAAGTACCCTTTAAAAAAGGTTAGTCATAGAATCATAGAGATATATAGTACAGAAACAGACCCTTAGGTCCACCACGTTCATGCTGTCTGGGTATTCTAACTAAATCTGTCCCATTTGTGAGCATTTGGCCCATATCCCTCTGAACACTTCCTGTTCATACACCCATCCAAATGCCTTTTAAATGTTGTAATTGTACCAGCCTCCACCACTTCCTCTGGCAGCTCATTCTATACACGCACCACCCTCTGCATGAATGTACTGCCCCTTAGGCTCCTTTTAAATCTTTTCCCTCTCACCTTAGACCTATTCCCTCCAGTTTTGGACTCGCCCAGTCGGGGGAAAATACTTTGTCTGTTTATCCTATCCATGCTCCTTATGAATTTATAGACCTCTGTAATGTCACCCCTCAGTCTCTGACGCTCCAGGGAAAACAGTCACAGTCTATGCAGTTTCTCCCTATAGTGCAAACCCTTTAACCTTGGTAACTTCTTTGTAAATCTTTTCTGAACTGTTTCAAGTCTCACAATATTCTTCCTATACCAGGGAGACCAGAACTGCACGCAATACTCCAATAGTGGCCCAAGCAATGTCCTGTACTGCTGCAACATGACCTTCCAACTCCTATACTCAATGCACTGACCAATAAAGGTAAGTTTACCAAATTCCTTCTTCACTATACTATCTACCTGTGACTCTACTTTCAAGGAACGATGACCCTGCACTCGTCTCTTTGTTCAGCAACACTTCCCAGGACCTTACCATTTAAATGTATAAGTTCTGCCCTGATTTGCCTTTCCAAAATGCAGCACCTCACATTTATCTAAATTAAACTCCTTGACCCATTGACCCATCTGATCAAGATCCAGTCGTGCTCTGAGGTAATTTTCTTCGCTGTCCACTACACCTCCAATTTTGGTGTCATCTGCAAACTTACTAACCATTCCTCCTATGATCACATCCAAATCATTTATATAAATGACAAAAAGCAGTGGACCCAGCAGTGATCCTTGTGGCACACCACTGATCACAAGCCTCCAGTCTGAAAAGCAACCCTCCACCACCAACCTGTCTTCTACCTTCGAGCCTGTTCTATATCACAGTTCTTCCTGGATTCCATGTGATCTAACCTTGCTAACCATCTATGAGGAACCCTGTTGAATGCCTTAGTGAAGTCCATATACATCATGTTCACCGCTCTGCCCTCATCAATCCTCTTTGTTACTTCTTCAAAAAAATCAAGCTCATGAGACACGATTTTCCATGCACAAAGCCATGTTTACTTCCCCTAATCAGTCCTTGCCTTTCCAAATACATATAAATCCTGTCCCTCAGGATTCCCTCCAACAACCTGCTCACCACCAATGTCAGGCTCACCGGTCTATAGTTCCATGTCTTTTCCTTATTATCTTTCTTAAATAGTGACACCACGTTTGCCAACCTCCAGTCTTCTACCACTTCGCCTGTGGCTATCAATGATACAAATATCTCAGCAAGGGGTCCAGCAACATCTTCTCTAGCTTCCCATAGAGTTCTAGGATACACCAGATTAGATCTCGGGGATTTATCCACCTTTATGCATTTTAAGACATCCAGCACGTCCTCCTCCTCTGTAAAAGGGACATTTTTAAAGATATCACTATTTATTTCCCATGTTCTCTATCTTTTATATCTTTTACCACAGTAAACACTGATGCAAAATACTCATTTTGTATCTCCCCATCTCCTGTGGTTCCACATGTGGGTGACCTGCTGATCTTTAAGGGGCCCTATTCTCTCCTTTGTTACCCTTTTGTCCCAAATGCATTTGCAGAATCTTTTTGGATTCTCCTTAACGCTATTTGCCAAAGCTCTCTCATGACCCCTTTTTGCCCTCCTGATGACCCCTTTTTGCCCTCCTGATTTCCCTCTTAAGAATACTCCTATTGCTTTTATACTCTTGTCGGAATTCACTCTTTCCCTGCTGTCTACACCTAACATATGCTTTCTTCTTATTCTTGACCAAAACCTCAATAGTCATCCAGCATTCCCTACACCTACCACCCTTGCCCTTCACCCTAACAGGAACATACTGTCTCTGGACTCTCATTATTTCATTTCTGAAAGCTTCCCATTTTCCAGCCATCCCTTTATCCGCAAACATTCACCCTCAGTCAACTTTTGAAAGTTTCCTCATTTCCCCTCCCCCCACCTTGTCTCAGTCAAATCCCTCGAACTCAGCACCGCCTTCCTAACCTGCATTCTTCTTCCTGACCTCTTCGCCCCCACCCCACTTCAGCCTATCACCCTCACCTTGACCTCCCTCCACCTATCGCATTCCCAATGCCCCTCCCCCAAGTCCTTCCTCCCTACCTTTTATCTTAGCCTGCTGGACACACTTTCCTCATTCCTGAAGAAGGGCTGATGCCCGAAACGTCGATTCTCCTGCTCCATGGATGCTGCCTGACCTGCTGCGCTTTTCCAGCAACACATTTTCAGCTCTGATCTCCAGCATCTGCAGTCCCCACTTTCTCCTCCTTTTGAAAGCTCTTGCCTAATACTGTCAAAATTGGCCTTTCTCCAATTGGTAAAGCACTGTTTAGGATGCAACCAAAATCTTATTTACACTTGGACCAAGGGTTTTCTTTAATATTCCAGGACTGGCAATGATGAGTGTTTCTCCTACTTCCAACTAAGCAGTTCCTAAACACCGGGCTTTTTAAACAAATGGCTGTACAAAGCTATTAGTTTTATCACTAGTTTTATAAGTTGCTTACGAACTTCTTTTGCTGACTGAGATCTGACAACAGTAAATACTAACTGTTCAAAAGCAAACACAGCCTATGTTGTAAAAATTATTTTCTGATGTAAATATGTGTATATTCTGAAGTAGCAATTGGAAAGCGGTATAGAATAAAAGCCATGGCTGAACTCTCCTAGCCCTGACTCTCCAGATCAGAGGGTGAATCGTGCCCAATTTTTCCCTGAGCAGACTGCTAAACTAATTTGGCAGAATGCCTCATTGCCAAAATTTTCCAACAAACATCAAAACATAGCTTGGCTGATGGTGAGAGCAGTCAATACCTGGGAGATTATTCCTGTATATCCCGCCTCTCTCTGTATCACATGCCACTCTCAAAGCGACTGCAGTGGCAGTAGGGGTGGGAAGGTTAGTAGGGACTGTCAGGCATCTCCTGCTGGAATGTGCCTTTGCAAAGAAGATCTGAAGAGAGATGCAATGGTTTTTGTCCCGAGCATCATCATGATGCAGGATTTTATGGGCTGTTCCTTGGGATGTACACCTCGACAAACATCAACTGTGTCTGGAGGACCATCAACTCAGTGAAAGACGCTCTTTGGTCTGCCTGAAACTTGCCGGTTTTCAAATGTAAACAGTTGACCTCAATTGGGTGTTGCAGAGTAGCACATTCCAAGGTCCAGGACCACGTACTGAGGGACACACTAAAACTTGGGGCAACTGCTGCCATGGTATGGGGGGGAAAGACCACTATCTAAGGTTTCTCTGCCAAAGTATGATGAAGGTCCATTTAGCTATCAGACCATCTCATTGCCTCAAAATATATGCAAATAGTGTCTTGCATGAGTAGGAAATGCCTGTGTTTGCAACTGCGGGGATGCCCTGAGGAATGTGTTGGTCTTTTCTGTTTCTGCAAAAACTGTATAGAACTGTTTTAGTATCTTGTGTACATAAATTATTTTATGAATAAAGTATATTTTTGCAATAAAAAATCTCCAGCTGAGATCTACTATATTGGTTTAGATCAAGCACTGAAACTTGGAACTCTGAAATGTGTCAGTTTCAAATTGGCAGCTTACTGACTGATGATGTTTTCTGTAGAATTTCATAATTTTTATGAAAGTCATGAGTTTCATCTGAAGACTGACTGGTTAACTATTTTAGTGGTTAATGTTAACATGATTGGAAGCTCTAGTCCAATCATTCTCTTGTCCACTGAGTCTATTTCTTGCCTCCACATTTATTTCGTCGTTTTTTTTGTCAGTCACCTGCAAATCAGACATCCTTTGGAAGGGTTGAAGGGTTGAAAAATACATCAAAAATCTCAACAAACTTTAGAAAATCTGGTACAATTTTGACTTGATAACCCATTAACTGGCTACATCCTTCTAATTGTTCCCAACAACTGTTTAAAATAACTAACGTAATTTCCCAACCTTCAGCAAACATCCAGTTCTCATCAATACTTAGGACGATCAGAGAATATCATTTCAGGTCAGTCCAGTTCCACATAAGCAGACTTATTGCTCCTCAACAATCTTGCCTGACTTCCCTTCATATTACAAAATATGCCCTAAAGTGTTGACAGTTTGTGAATGCTGTCACCACTCTTGGGAATACACGCTGATATATATATAGCATTTGGACAAGCATCTACACATTCCACTAATTAAATTACAACTGCTTTTGAAGATGCGTTGCTAAATTTTATGTTCACACTTTCAGATATTTACAAAGAGCGATGTTTTATTTGTAGACATTTTGAGCCTTATAGATTTTCATACTCACACTGGGACTAGGTAAGAACCGAGGTACTTTTGACTGGAAAGAGGAAGTCACAGTCTGAGACAAGGTTTGAGGCTTCACATTATAGTGCCCTGGTGCTGGTCCTTCTTTCTGTAGGAGGTTAGAAAGAATCAGCATCTACATCAGACAAATCACCAACAAATACTGACAGAGAAACAATATTCTCCTCATCTTTCCTGAAGACGTAAATCCTTAGTTAGGTTCCAATCTATAGTTGTTAGAAACTCCACACGGTCAAGGGATCATTCCTCCTCTACAGTCCTAAAGTCATAGAGTCATACAACACAGAAACAAACCCTTTGGTCCAACTAGTCCATGCCGACCAGGTTTCCCAAAGTAAACTAGTCCAATTTGCCTGCATTTGGCCCATATCCTTTTAAACCTTTCCTATCATGTAGTTGTCCAAATGTCCTTTAAATATTGCAACTGTACCTCCCTCTACCCACTTAATAAAATCCCCCAAAAGTAAAACACACACTGCAGGACAATAAATTGTCAACTCAAAGAGAAAATAATAGCTGGCATTGGAATTTTGTGCTTTGTTTGCTCTCTAAAATAACAATGTTAAGATACATTATGGTTCTCTTGCCATCTAATAGCCTCAAGAGCTGTCAGAGTTTTTGGCTTCACTACCAAATCCTGAGCTTATTCCAAAGCACAAGTTATTCCCTTGTATCCAGGTTCTCATGTCCTTCTGCAATGATTTAAGTCTTATCATGTCTTGTTGTTGTATTATGCTGTATAATGCAATATTAACTAGATATCTGGACCAGTATATTACCAGCAGGACTTTACTCAGGAATGTTGTAATAAATCCAGAAATTGAATTGGAGGTAACACATTCATGGATTCATGAAAATTATCATGTGAAGGAATATTATTGTTCATTGTTAATTATCCAAAGCCTTTCTCTTTAATCTTAGAATTGTGTATTTAAAAGAATGAGCTGAGGAAACACTAAAGACAAACTTGAAAACAATAAAATAGAAACACAGATTACCATATAAAGAAGCAGTGAAGTCCTGATGCTTAGTCAACATACTTGCAGATCTCCAGACTCTTGCACATGATAAGTAATCATGATATTCATAAAAAATATAATACAACTGTTCTGAAAACTTTATTTTGAAGTGTATTTTTTGGCTGATCTACATTGCAACTGATGAAGTCACTCATGAAAACAAAATGTTTGCTGTTGCTTTTGAAATGCGAATTGGGAGGGCACTGGGTAATTTAGGTAGCTCGCATGTAGTTCAGAATGCCCCCTGCAGTTGTTCAATTCCCATTCCAGCTGAAGTAGATTTGGGACCTGTCTTCTTGCTCTGCCACAAGAGTGGAATGCAATGGTGAAATATCACTGACAAATTGCCACGGAAAGCCACTCAGAACAAAACATCAGTGGATAATGAGCCAAGGACCTGCTTTCAGGTCGAACACGTACCACATCAGAGACTAACAGAGCAAAGTAAATGAAGCTACTGAGGGATGTGGAGTCTTGACTACATGATCTGTTCATATTTCAATAATTTCAGATCACATAGTTTGCAGCTTTTGGTTTTAACTCATTTTTGTTTGTTTCTGGACTGCAACAATTCAGTGCTTGCTGTGTCTTAGCAGTGGAGAGATATTAATATAGAGATGTCTCATATAATTAACTTAATGATTGATTTATTGAAACATGCAACAGCTTTTTGAACAACTTTTTTGTTTTATCTGTTATAACAGGGGAGGCAACAGCCTAGTGGTCTTATCGCTGCACCCAGGTAATGTTCTGGGGACCTGGGTTCAAGTCCCACCACAGCAGATGGTAGAATTTGAATTCAATAAATACCTGGAATTAAGAATCTAATGATGACCATAATCCATTGTCAGGGAAAAATCCATCTGGTTCACTAATGTTCTTGAAGGAAGGAAACTGCCATCCTTATTTGGTCTGGCTGACATGTGATTCCAGGTCCACAGCAATGTGATTGACACTTAACTGACCGCAGGGCAATAAGTGCTGCTGAGCCAGCGATACCCTCATCCTGTGAATGAATTTTCTAAAAAAGCAGTGTGCGCCAGTATATATTAGGCAAAATTGGCTACAAATATATTCTATAATCTTGGATAAAAATACATTTAGACTAGAAACATGTATATAAATATTTAAAGCTGTTTTTAGTGCAATTTTCAGGTACTATCTTCCATTCCATTTTCTTGGATCATGCCTTTATTCTGTGTGTTTAGAGGATAATGTGGATTTGAAGATCAGAAGGTTAGGACCAGGAAATTCTTAAAGTAACCTGAAGATGCCATGTCACCTTCTGTCAGGTACGGTTGCTTTAATGGGCAACCATCCACAAGCATGACCTCGAGCTTCTCATCACTTGAAACTTTCATTATTTAACTTGCCCTTACACTGACCTTTCTGTCCTCAGCCATCTGCAGTGTTCCACTGAGATTTGAGGACCAGATTCAAATCTCACTTTACAGCTTTTTGGTATATCACTACATTCAATAATTTCAAACCATATAACTTTGCAGTTATTGTTTGTTTTTGGACTGCAACTATTCAACATTCTATCATCAAACCATTTTTTATTTAGATGTCTTTTGCCAACTACCTGAACTCTATGCCTTTCTACCAATGGGAACATCATTTTTCTAAATACTCTGACCAGACTCTTAGTGATTTGAATTTGTCCATCAAATCTCCTTTCAATCTTCCATTCCCCAAACAAGACAGTCCCTAGATCTGTAATCCATCCTCATTGAAGTTACTGAAGTTCCTCATCCTCACAAACTTTCTCATGAATGTTTTCTGCACTCTCTCTGATGTAATCACATCTTTCCTGAAGTACAGTGCCCAGAACAGGAGACAGTCCCCCAGTTGAGGTTGAACCATGCACGATACATGTTTAATATAACTTTCAGAACCAGAGGAAAGCCCCCTAGTGCTCTGGTAATATCATCATCACTAAAGCTGATTTGCTCATTATTATATTGTTGTATGTAAGAGTTTCTAAATTGCCCTCTGAATTTCCTTTATAACAGTGATTACAATATTAAATTACTTATTTAGTTGTGAAGTATTTTGAGGCACTCTGAAATCGTAAAAGGTGCTGTATACATTCAACTTCTTTCTTTTACCTGGGCAAGATAACAAATAAAATTGGGGGGAAAATTGTCAAAAATGGCCCCTAGAGAGAAGAAACAAGCAAATAATAATACATAAATAAGCATGACCTTATCATCATAGGGGTCAGTTATCTCAGTTGGCTAGAGTGTGGTGCAGAGTAATGTAAACAGCACGAGTTTAAACTCCATTTCGGCTGTATTGGAGGCCAGTTTCTTCACCTTGCCTAATGTGTGATGATGAATTGTGGCCCTTAAGCTATATAATGGGCCATCTTTAATGGAGAGAGATGCCCATGACCCTTTGTGGATAGTTCATTGTAGCCCATGTAGTCTCATCCAAAGGTAACAATTATATTTCCCTATGCCCACCCTCCCGGACCTCCACTGATTTTCATTTGTGCTTAAAGACTGAAAACTTATCAGGAGTTTCTTTTAAAATAAGAACTTAAAATAAAGAACTCCAGACATGGAACCACTTTATGATTGAAAGCCTGCCTGAGGGCCTTTAAATCTTGTCTGGCTACACTGGTACAAATGCAAGTCAATGTGTAATGAATCTCCTCAGCTCTCACATGACAGAAGACATATATATTACATTAATAAATCTACTCAAGTGTCAGGTCTAAATTTCTTTGTGGTAATATTGCTACAAAATTAACCCTAAACTACAACATTAACACTAGAAAACTTCCAAGTGGAAATAATGCAGTAAAATAACCTCCACAATCCTCAAAGGCTGACTGCAAGCAAAGATAGAAGATGGATACCAGGAATTTCCTGATTGCACTCTATCCCTAGCTTTGCCAGGAGGTCAAAGAAAACCAAGATAAACCACACACAGAAGGATTTGGTTGATTTTCTGTCAAAGTTACTTATGGCAATTTATGGGGAGAAGTGTCAAGGATATTTACAAACGTTTTTAATTTGCTCTTGGGATTTGGCAAAACTGGTAGTATTTATTGCCCTTCTGCAGACCATCTGAAACCATTTAGAACAAATTTGGAAGGAATTATTTTGCTTTTAATGTGCCCTGATGTTCCTATTCTCAGTGCAGTTCCATTATTAAATATGGAGGCTCTTTCTGCATGCCATATTGAGTGCACATCCCGCAGTTTGATGCCAGCTGCTCGGTTGAATTTCTAGGCAACAACTTCTGCTAGTTCATTAGCATTTTAACCAATACGCTACCATAGCCAAAACTCCAACCTGAAGGTTATGCAATTTGGGGTTTGTGGTGGATAGTAATAGTATCCAAATCCTAGTT
This sequence comes from Chiloscyllium punctatum, assembly GCF_047496795.1. Classification (NCBI taxonomy): domain Eukaryota; kingdom Metazoa; phylum Chordata; class Chondrichthyes; order Orectolobiformes; family Hemiscylliidae; genus Chiloscyllium; species Chiloscyllium punctatum. The sequence goes on along the minus strand of NC_092749.1, from coordinate 34,868,614 downwards.
GCCTGATCTGATAAAAAGAGGTGGGGCCATTGGGATGCTGGTGTCTGTTAGAATTTCATTTGTCTCATTATCTGTATAAATATTTATATGGCTAAAGTGAGGCCCATTGGAGTGTTTCAAGCTGGCTGAGTGGTATGGAACTCAGGATAAACAAAAATTTCTGAAGTTGTGTTCAGGAGTGTTACAGTAAATCAAATATGACATTTGGTTACTGTAAAGCCATCCCTCTTTAGAAGGACCAACTTAATCTTTGTAGTTTTATTTTCCTGGACCTACATTTTGCTCCTTGATTTACATTACATTTTGCTGTCCATTCACCTTCCACGCATCCACATCTATCCACATTAATGTAGTAGTTTAGTCATTCTGTTGGAGTCAGACACATGGGAAATGAGTGTGTTTAACTCCCACTCTGCCAGGTATACGACACAGCAGGGTTATGGGTCTTCCGATTTCAATGGTACTTAAAGTTTTTCTGTCAGTCCATTCCATTTCTTCCATCCACTCTTTTCCATTTCCTTTCAGTCCTTTTCTAAAACTTTATTGTACTTTATTATTCTAGTTAATGAGCCTAATGAACTTACTCTAACACTCCTGAACACAACTTCAGAAACTTTTGCTTATCTTCTTCACTTTTAGCTCCAGGCTTAAACCCTCTGTTCTGACGGTCTGAGCAGTGTTCACAAACTTGATTTCAGCTCACTAAAGAGGTTCTTTCTCTAAGTTGCCATTTGATTTGTTCACATCAACAACCTCAAACATCTGCAGTGATTCTAGAAGACTCCCACTCTATGAAGAGCCTCAGCTCTCACATGTCGGAAGACATATATATTACATTCATAAATCTACTTAAGTGTCAGGATTAAATTTCTTTATGCAATATTGCTACAAAAGTAACCCTAACGTACAACATTAACACTTCAAAAGCTCCAACTGGAAATAATGCAATAAGCTCCACACTGCTTGGAGGCTGACTGCTAGTAAAGACAATATAGTAAGACAACATTGATTGCAAAGACTGTAAGACTATAGCCTTCTGTAATGACTAGAAAGTAGACTTATGAGAGGTTGCTAGTCTAAGTGACAAAGTACTAAGGGTGGCTTTGTGAGGTCACAACCTCTCAAGGGTACTTATACACTTACTAGGGGATTGCTTCAAAAAGGCTTAAATACTAGAGTTCCTATATCTTCGTTGATGTTCTGGACAACCCACTGACAGATATTGGAATCTCTTGGGAATCCATTTTTAAAGGTGATTCCCTTTAACAAAGGGACTTCATGTGCATCTCCCAAATTGACCCCAATCGGCTCAGGCCCAAACACTTCAGCAGACTTTCCAATCTCTTTGGAGCATTGCAGGTATCTGAGCTGCGTGCTGACATGACTCAAAGGATTTGACAGGATCAGTGGCAGAGATCAAGGCGGATGTTAGATGCACTACCCCCCAAATGTTACGGTCAACCATTTTAATCTATAATTATTAATTAAATTAACCAAACAAGAAATACATGTCATCCAAGTAGATGTATCAGCAGTCCCAAAAAGCCCATTTAACTGAACTCACAAGGGTCCCTGTGCTCTTCCTTTAGTCACTGTTCAGTTAACCACTTGGTCTCAACTTTTGGGAATTCCTCTTCAGCATCTTTCTACTGTAAAGTGCTTGTCTTTTTATTTTCCTGTATTTTGATCATGGACTGAAATGGGAAAAGGACAATTTTGGTTTTAAAAGAGACTGTGAAAAGGAATACTGTACTTTTTAAAAGCAAGTTACCTGACACTTCCATTGCTAATCACAGTGCTGTTTATTCAAGCATTGTGGAAAAGACTAAAAGTGAGCTGGAACTGAGGGATGTGTACAAAAGGGAAATTCAACTGGCAACAAGTAACTGATTGGTCTGGGAAATGATAGCCAGTTGTCATTGCCAAAGGCCTCTGCCTTACAACAACTATATGATTGGCTCACAGGTAGCTGAACAGCTTGTGGATATGAATATTGGTCCAAAATTTTAAAAATACCTCAAACCTAAAAAGGCCAGTTTATTTCTACTCATCAGTTGGTGTAAACTGTGGCCAATAAGTCAAAAGTTTTCTAAGTGTGAACTAATTGCTCTATGCCTCCCTCAAATAAGTGGAAGCACCTGGAGAAGGAATATTAAGGAGCAGCAAGTCCTGACAAGAACATTGACCTGCCTTCCCAGCCTTTCCCCCTGCCCGTAACATCCTGTTTTAGTGGTTATGTGTGTGTGTGTGTGTGCCTGAGCGTGAACAGTCCTATGCAAGGGAGTTACAGTTTTATCTAGTAAAATTATATACTGATGATTCATAATTGCTTACCTGTAGATAAAGTCTATTTACTGTAATAAATAATAATTGTTATTAAGGGCAGGAACCTGCTTTCTATCAACCTTGGCCTGAATGACAGATAACTTGGGGCATTTTGTGTACTTCTAAAATCTTTCACTTTTTTGATGACTCAGGGAATAGTGAGGCTTGATTTCCAGTGTGCTCACCTAACAAAGCATTACATTACCTTGGCAACTAACTTACTGTCTGCAACAGCCCCTCCCCCAACTCAAAAGATATTTATCCCCTCCCGACCATTATCCTCTTCCTCCCCATTTGGTCAATATCCATTTGCTAAACTCTTTGCAAATAAATGAATTCAATTTGACAATTGGAACAATTATGTGATGGGTTGTTGTCCAGTGATAAATTCCCCTTTTTTAAAGAAGAATCTCAATAATCCAGTAGCTGTCATTTCAGATTTAGTGATTGCTCAATTTAACACTTGATCACGGTACCTTTGTCCATTTAAATCATGCCCACCTAATCTCTGTGGTTTTAATGATAGTTATTGAATCTTACTCCAATTTTAACCCCTAATCCACTGAAACATCCCATAATCCGATCAGCACTACAACACTAGAAATAGTACTCAGAAACTAATGAATACTCTTCAGATTAGAGATAATTGCTAAAATGTTTAGTGACCCGGAATTACGATTCTTGGAGAAAGAGAGAGAGCGAGATAGAGAGAGAGAGAGAGAGCGAAAGAAAAGCCAAGGAGCAGGTTCATGCAAGAAAAGAAACATAACCGCAGAGGTGCTGTTAGTAGCAGTCTCATAGCAGTCAGCTTTGGGCACAGGTCCTAACTTTCTAAGGAGTCAGTGAAAATTCCAGGAGCAGAAGGCTGTGGAAGTGTCAGAGAGGAAGACATCCCACAAAGCTGATGAAGAATGAGTTGAGGGAGCTCTTGTTAAGGAGCAAGTGAACTGAGGTAGCAGCTTGTATAAGGGTTCTGGGGAGAGACATTGAACAAAATAGCACTGAGTTAACACAAAGGAAATTTGCTGCAAAGAAACCAAGTATAGCTGTGCCAATTGAGCAAGAAATTTCAGCATGGTGGGGATAACTCTTCATTGTGGTTTGACTGTCTGTAAGGTTATTGCAGGGGTAAAAAGGATAAATCATTTTTTTGATGGTTGTAATCAGAACATTCAAATAGTTCTTGACAGGTATATCGTTGATATTTTCCTTTTGCGTAATTAAATTTCATGTTCTTTTACTGAAAATACATTGAGAGTCTCTTGTGAAAATGTTTAGTGACTGATGGTCTATGGAAAACAACAAGAAAAATAATATTCTATTAAGCCAGGTACCACTCTGAGATCAGGTTTGGCTTGTCTCACCATCAGCTGGGATCATAACAATGTACCTTCCAGCCAATTGTGTTTTCTGACACTAGCCCAGGTATGACTGAGAGCTGGCAAGAGATTCAACATCCATACTTATCCACACTTCAACAATGTGCATCTACTGGGCACTGCTCCTCACTAGTGATGATAAGCATGCCCATAGTCCTGATGGTACCAATAAGATGGGTCAATCATTTCGAATAACATTGGTAAATCCTGGTGATCTGCATTGCTGAAAAAAGCATCAAGCTGCTAAATGAAGCTCAATGGTCCTCTCCACTTAAACTGCCACTAGTTTCAGACTACTTGGCAAGGTCTTCTATGTCTGAACTATCACATGATGCTCAGCTAACTTTCAACCACTGTTTGGTCCAGATTTTCACAATCAGCTGGTAACTGACTGAGCAGATTATAGATCACTCTCCTCCTCTACCAATACCACTCACTCCTGTGTATGCAAGTAAGCCATTTGAACAAATGCACTCCCACCAATGTCTATGGCTGAATATGTCTAACATTTAGAATGGATAAGATTAGTGATGGCATGTGCTGAAACAGCTACAGTTGGTGGGGACTTGCCTGACTTCCTATGATATCCTTAAAAGTGGGAAAGAGGTTACTATGGTACAGTTTTTAGTAGAATCCCTATCACATGGAAACAGGCCATTTGGCCCAACAAGTCCACACCAACCCTCCGAGGAACAACCCACCCAGACCCATTCCCCTACCCTATATTTATCCCTGACCAATGTACACATCTCTGTACACATCTCTGTACACTATGGGCAATTTAGCATAGCCAATTCACCTAACATGCACATCTTTGGATTGTGGGAAGAAAAAACCTGAGCACCCAAAGGAAACCCTTGCAGACATGGGGAAAGCATGCAAACTCCACACAGTCGGCTAAGGCTGGAATCGAACCCAGGTCCCAAGCACTGCGAGGCAGCAGTGCTAACCACTGAGTCACTGTGATACTCTTATTGTTCAGATTATAATGCACTTCTGGATGGGTACGTGAATAGGAATGGTTTAGAGGGATGTATGCCAAATGCTGGCAAATAGAACTAGATCAGATTGGGGTGTCTAGTCTGCATGGATGAGTTAGACCATGCTGTATGACTCTATAAACATCATCCTGAACCATAAATCCAACTAGTGAGACTCCAAAAGTACAGTGAGCTACCACCCAGTTCCAGGAGTTTAATCATGATCCAACTGGGATCACAGCAGATCACCTATCCTTCTGTGTTTGAGCAGGGCTCAGGTCATGTTGTCATGGACATGTTGCATGGATCTCAAACCTCCGTTGTGTTTGACCAGGATCACTCCTCCACTGACAACATATAGAATATACAGGGAAACCGAGAGGTGATGATTAGAAATATCTCCACATTCTAAATCATGGAAAAGAGCTCAGTCAACATGTTGGATAAGAACAGGAAATGTATGGAGAAATTATGCTGCGCCTTTCATGGACACTTCTTCCTTGATAGGAGCACAGTGAACTACCAGGAAGCCGTTTAAGTTCACTCAATGCTGCCCACGCTGCTGGATGATGGTAGAGAGAACATTGCGCCCCAGCGTCTGGTTGCACCCTCTGCTGGACTCAAAAACCACTCAGTTGCCCAGGAGGTCAGCATCGATCTGTTCAATTGGTACCAGTGGATCATAGATCATGGATCATGGATCATGGATCAATGCCATGACATAGAGATGAGGTGCAACGATCTGATCAACAACCCAGCTGCAAGGGCTTTCTCGGAGAGCATGGATAAGGTCCAATGCTTCAGGAGAATGGTCCTGCAATTCCACACCGTCTTCCAGAAAGGGCTAGTGTAAACACTGCTCTACATCCTAGATGGGGGCCAAACAGAAAGCAGCCTGGAGGAAATGTTGGAGCAGAAAGAACAATCTCCATTCAGGTAGAGCTCCCTCTACGCTTGACTCAAGGAGAAGGAGAAGAAAATGAACACAGTGGATGTGAATCTGACCTGGCTGGAAGGAGTGGAGTCTGTGACCAAGAACCAGTTGGACACAATCCTGGTGGACCCAATGATTCAAACTGTCAACTGCTTCAGCTTCAAATCTCTGGGGGAAAATGACCTTTATGTACAGGAACTCTCCAACCACCTCAAGACACCACACACTGAGATGGGATCAAGTGGGACAGTGCAAGATGACACACTAAGGCAAGTGAGGACTATCGCATCGATGTTGAAATAATTGAGAGATAAAATGCAGTGTTACTTGTGGGTTATTGAGAGAAAAAAGTCCAAAGGTGCACAAGGCCGCAATTTTGACATTATCGACATTATTGGGTATCGATTTTTACCTATCAAGATGGAATTTTCATGACAAAGGATGCCAGATGGCCACAGCCTCAAAGGTAAGAGGAGTAGCCAATTCCAGTGTAATGCCTCCACTGTCCAACATACCCCTTGGAGATGACTCTGGACCAATACTGATGTCGAGAGTAGGGCACAAGAACATTGAAGATGAGTATTGGCTCTGGGAGGAGACAAAGGGCAAATTCCGAGAACCTTATATTGCCTGCGTTATCCCCACACAGTGTATAACTGTTCAGTTCCTGCCCATATGAGAACCAGGGCAGTGTGAAGCTTGCACAGTGAGTCCATTGCAAGGGTCTGCACGCTTCCTGTCAATGCACCCAGTCAGGTGACAGTGTACGACTCTGAACCTACATCACTGACCATCTACTGTGCCTGTCATTCCCAGGTTGCCAATGAATTGAATTGAGTTGAAATGAATTGAATTGGCTTTATACTCACATATACTCAATTACAGTGAAAAGTTTATACATCGCCATTTACAGCTTTCTTCAATGATTGAGTGTTACATTGTAGAATTTCAGGACAAGAGTGAGCTGGGCATGTGGACAGGGCAAAGGACCGAGCCTGAAATGTCTGAGCAGCCTTTTATCTGCCACAAAATACAGGTTTTAGGTGTCCACTGACTGCGGCAGCACAGGGACCTGTGTGCTCTGAGTGAGGAGGTACGGGACAGTGACTGAGGACGAAGACTCTTAACTTCATGAGGAACAGCCTCATATTGTAGACTTCTGTACCTTTCCATTGAACAGGTAAAGGGTTGGCCTTACAAGGCATGGTGATTATTACAGGGATCAGTCAGGAATGGATAGACAGCAGCTAACCCCTCTGCAGAAGAGGGGAGGAGTCAAATGCAAAGAAGAGTCTTCCCCCAAGTCATCCTGGGGTGATATCAGGAACCTCTTTCTTACACACTGAAATTGGAAATCTAGAATATTTTTCTTCAATAAGCAGATGACACTGGGGTTCAAATGAGGAAAAATAATTGAAACAAAGAATGGGATATTCTTGGGGTAAGGGTGTTATGGTTGAAATAACCAAGTTCAGTAAGTGACGTGAACATACAGATTACCTGTCATTTTAAGGCTGATCTCCTTCTGACAAATTGTTTCAAATAAAATGGGCATGATCTTGATGAGATTGTCTGTTGGTCATTGATTTGTAAGCTGCAGCATAAACATCTTTTGCATACAATTCAGTAGAAGGAATTACTTAGCAAAGAGCTTAACAATAAAGTTTGCTCACTGTTACTATATAAATGAGTTGGATGTGAATGAAAAACATACACATTTATAACAAGTCATAGGCTGGTAGCATCTCTTAGTTCCCCAACTCCGGAATGCCTTTTGGGGATTTTGTTCATTTAGGGTTAAATACCTTAAATCCTAAAATAAGTGATCTTATATACACTATCTTCTCCTGCTAACAGGATAAAAGTGAATAAAAGCATTATGCAGCTCACATAGGGTGCAAAGACAGGAATAGACAAGAATAGAATTCTTGAGGACTTCATAGTTGTAAAGATGCAATTGGGAGAACACATCCAAGTAAATGCTCTAAGGGAATTTGTAGTCTTGTAGGTTTCTTAAGATTGGAAGGAGACAAGCTGTCTTGCCATCAAGTTCCTAAAGTACAAAGTACTGGATGGCTTTCATGGGTTCTAATACCTTGACTCATCTGGTAACTTCATTGAACCCTTTCTGCAGCTTCCTGGTGCATGAATTGAGGAAGAGGCATTCCCATTTGCAGGGCAGAATTCAATTCTATTGAGAACAATCATACACACACGAAAACACATAACAAGGCTCAATGAAGAGTGAAGGCAGGTGGGCTGCTTTACAATGAAGACACGCAAATACGACAGGATTTGCTTTCTGGGCCTCCTGAGTGGCAAGTGACCCACCCGCTGAATATCAGGGCTGGCAGGATGAGCCCCGTTAAGTGAACATTAGTTACCCATTTCAGGGTCTCAAATGGCATCAGGTCAGGAAGTCTGTCCATAAGTTTTTCTGTTCTAGATGTATTTGGGGCAGGGACAGGAAGTTGCAGGTTAACCATCTAGGACTCTTCCTCCTGATTAAGTGAGCTTCTCGCTCTCATTTGCAAACTCACCTCAAGGCGGAAGGTATAAAACTCTGCCTGCGGTGTCTTCTCCCTTCCCCCTGAGCTGCATTCCTGAGGGGCTGCGGTGGGCAGTGCTGAAGAGGGATTTTCTCACTGATCCTCTCCATCACATATTAAGCAGGCTCCATCCAATCACAGGACATACTGTTGTTCATTCCAAACCTTCTGACAATCAGGACAACTTTAATTGTCCACAAACCAGGGTTCTGCCATGTGGTAGGGTTAGAATTCCACAAATACACACCTGCTCTACAGCACTGGGCCCTGCCGTTTTCTGACCTTCACCTGCTCACCTAAGCAAAGTGGAAGGATATCTGTCCAAAGTAGACTAGGTCCTTTTTAACTTATGTCTCATTGATTTTTACTAGGGAGCCCAAGTGGGAAGCAGATGTGAGTTTCCATTCAAGCCAAACCAGCAAGGAAGTGGATTGGTCCCAAAAGGAAACAAGACGCTCCTCTGGCTCCAAAGAGGAACTTGGTGTCTCTGGTCATGAATTATTCGTTATCCCCTCCAACTGAATACAGGAACCCAGACAATACTGTCACTTGTCCAGTGTCACTAGATAGATTTCAGCTAGGGCATTTTCCATTACTTTTCAACTCCATCCAACCTGGAATAAGTGGGAGGTTGGTCAGCTTTATTTAAATAAGGAGAAAGTGAGGATTGCAGATGCTGGAGGTCAGTTGAAAAGTGTGGTGCGAGAAAAACACAGCAGATCAAGCAGCATTGGAGGAGCAGGTGAATCGATGTTTGAGGCATAAGCCCTTCATCAGGAATGTGAGGGGGTGAGAGGTAAATAGGAGGGTGGGGGTGGTGCTGGGGTGAAGGTAGCTGAGAAGGCGAAAGGCAGATGGAGGTGGGTGGGTGATGGTGATAGGTTGCAGAGAAGGGTAGAGCTAATAGGTGGGAAGGACATTGGTAGGACCGTTCAAGAGGGTGATTCTAAATTGGAGGGTTAGATCTGGATGAAATGGGGAGAGGGGGGATGAGGAAACTGGTGAAGTGAAAGTTGATGCCATGTGGTTTGAGGGTCTCAAAGCATCCAAGGCCCCAAAAGATCCTTCCACATCTGGCAGAGATTTTCCTGCACATCCAAACAACTCACCTACTGTGTTCATTGCGCTTGATGTGGTCTCCTCTACACTGGTCGCCAACTTGTGGAATGCTCCAGGAAACATCTATGGGACACACGCACCAAACAACCCCACCACCCATTGACCACTTCAACCCTCCGTCCAAGGACATGCAAGTTCTGGGCTTCCTCCACCACCAAATCCAAGCCACCCGACACCTGGAGGAAGCATGCCCCATCTTCTGCCTTGGGACCCTCCAACCACATGGCATCAACGTCGATTTCACCAGTTTCCTCATCTCCCCACTTCATCCCAGATCCAACCCTCCAACTCAGCACTGCATCTTGAACTGTCCTACTTCCTTCCCACTTATTGGCTCAACCCTCCCCTCCAACCTCACCATCGCCCCCCCACCTCCATCTACCTATCGCCTTCCCAGCTAACTTTGCCCCAGCCCCACCCCCACCCTCCTAATTATCTCTCAGACCCCATCACCGCCCCTCCCCTACATTCCTGATGAAGAGCTTATGCCTGAAATGTATATTCTCCTGCTCCTTGGATGCTGCCTGACCTGCTGTGCTTTTCCAGTGCCACACTTTTCAATGTTATTTAACTAAGGCCCAGCAATTAATATAAAGCCAACTCACATTCTTACATGGGCAGCCATGAAATGAAGCAGCCATCCAATAGAAGTCTGTTGGCAGCCAAAACTAGAGCCATTGATTGTTTATACACAGAAATGTTCAGGTATTCAAATTCCTGAAATCACAAAAGCCTGTCTCCCACACACCTGTACATTATGTGGCAGTGTGAGAATGCTCACCCACTAGTCGATGCATTTCCAATAACAGGTGCTGGCTAGGCCTGGAGCTAGAATATGAAAATCAAAATCAATTTGACTGTAAATGTTTATGTGGGCTTCATGAACCTTTCCAGATTCAAGGCAGCTTACATTTGATCAGACAATTTATATTTTGACATTCCTAAACAATTACTCGAAGGATACGAGTAGGCCATTTAGAACACAGAAAGTGGTGAGCCTGTGGAGGAAAGCAGTTGGGGCCAAAACATTGAATGTTTTCAAAAAGGAGTTAGATGAAGTTCTTAGGTCTCAAGGGAACAAAAGATATCGGGAGAAACTGGGCTCAGGGCACAGAGTTGGAAGATCAACCATGATTATATTAAATGGCGGAGCAGGCTCAAAGGTTTTCTCTTGTATTTCTAATATATACACACTTTGCCTTTAAATGTTAACCTTGATTTTGGATTCTTGGTCCCTTGTAGCAGCCCCTGGTTGCTAGGGTGGGGAAGAGTAAAGAAGAGAACAGGACCACTCTCCAATACCTGGCACCTATGTCCTGCATCTTAATATGTCTCAGGGTACTCTGGGGATGTACACTTAGTGTCCTGCCACACTGAGGTATGCAAATTTGTTGGATCATTTTAGATCAACTTGGTAAAAGACCTGTATTCTTCACTATGCCTTTCTACCAGCCGGGAGCGTGAACCAGGAGACCTTTCAGAGATTGGTGGGTATTTTTGGCTTTCAACACTAGTGATGTCACTACTATTATTTAGTTAGCTTCTAACAATCCATGTGGAGATGAGGTTGTATTTGTGCTATCCCTGACCTTTAATAAAGCAGCACTCTGTGTACAAAACAAATTAATTACAAGAAGCTGCAAACACTGAGGACTCCTGGGCCCAGCTTCAGCAGAAGACACAATTAGTTTACCTCATGTTTACCTCACATATTTGAGACAGCGGATTGTAGGATTGACTGGGAGTGGTTAAGTTATTTTTATTTGATTTTCTCTGAATGTTCCCTTCTGGGGCTCTCCCTGGGTGGTAAATACAATAAAATTCCACAGGGTAAAACTGAGCTTTACAACAAGAAAATTCCAGATGTAATTTGCTTGACAGAGTGGTGGAAGCAGCTTCAATAATAACTTTCAAAAGAGAACTGGATATGTAATTAAAAGGAAACAATTAGAAGACAGTGGAGCAGGGAGTGGGATTAATTAGATAGCCCTGGCAAAGAGCAGAACATGCACAGTGTGCTGTAAAATTCTATGATATCTGGTGGTGAGACAGTTAATCTGAATGGTGCTACAGCAGACTTCTGAACATACGAGGTACTGAGACACTTTCACACTTATTACCCAGTAACACACCCAAGGATGTACATGGGTGAGGACTAAATAAGATTCCACTGCCTACCTCTAAAGGCTAAACAACCTGCCAGCATTCATTATCCATGGTCTCTTAAGATAAATAGCCACTTTGTTAAGACACTGAAATACAGGTGCCACCTGTGGAACTGTACCCCAGCAAGAATAACGAGTAAGTAGCTCTCTGGAGAGAATCAGAGAAGAAACTAGGAAAAACATCTTTTTAAGTAATCTGTACAGCTGCATATCTGCAGCTGAAGATGTTTTGTTTAGTATCTGAGAATGAAGGCATTCGGAGATTACCACTTATTTCCAATCCCTCACATTTCTTTTTTTGGGTGATACAAAGAGAACATAGGATCAACAGTGAAATGATTCTTTGTGTGTGGCTAGACAGCAAATGTCAACAGGTTGTTCAACCATGGTTAACAATTGAGCCTCATCTTCTCTTCACATGACCCCACTTTTCACCAGGGACCACGACATGCAGATCACGAGTAGGGAACCTAGCCCTGGGGGAGCTTGAGCCAATTATAGCACTTCAGCTGCAGGCTTGGCTGAAAGCAGCAAACTCATTGTGGAGAAAGAACTGAACATGAGATGGTCTGATCCATTGAGCTAGGACTAACTTAGTGGGACATTGGGCAGGTACAAGTTTAAAATTGCATTAATAGACATTACAATCATTAAATTATGGCGCTTAACTTAACCCAGCAGAGAGTGAAATGATTTTTTTGCTCAATGGATCATTTATTCTCAGTGATGGTATCATCTTTATAAAATATAGAAGGTTGAGGAGTTGTCATCACGTGTCACAAAATATACAACATAACATCAGAAGTTAAAAAGCCATTTCGTCCATCTTACGTATATAGATGGTAAAATTCAATTGTGTAATGACATTCAAGGTTTACCTGAAGGTTGGCAACATTGCATATGCAATATTGTGGACTGTTTTGCACATGGTTCACATGGTATAACTCAACTGGGACACAAGCATGAGCACATCCTCCATATACATCCAAAGTAAATGTGTGATCATGATGACACCATGTTGGGATACCAAAATTGGTCAACAAATGCATGCACAACCATGTGCACATTTCTGCAACAACATGGTAAATAAGATGGGCTCTGTTTTGGAGCTATTCAACACACTGTGCTCTGAGATGTTTTATCAAGTATTCAAGACTTACTTCCATTCAGACAAGGCTGAAGGAAGTACAGTAGTCATCTGCTAGAAGAGACTGGAAAGTTGTTGTTGACCCCAGAAATGTGGCAGCAATGTATCTGGGAGCCAGACTATCTACTTCATCCATTTCAAAGAGCTCATGGTCAACATCACTCAATAAAGGTCAACAGTAAAATCATTCACTCTCCACCTTTACCTGACAATATAAAAAGCCAGAATGAAACAACCTAATGTCCATCCCTATCAAGTTTGTCTAATTGGTCCCCTTGTCTGACCTAGTGTTGCTATGCAGTGCTGCACTGTGGGCTGCAATCTCACCTTCTGAAATGCCCACACATGAACTGAGCAATCCCACTATCCTGGCTGTAACCCACTTGTGTTGCATGATAACACTCCACATGTACATTCTGATTTTAGACTTGTGTCTAGCATTCACACTGTGCCAGCCCCTGTACTGGTGGCTGTGAATGCAAGGCTAAAAATGGCTCCTCTTTCTTGGAGGACTGCTCTTCTCCTTGCTCTTCAATGTAAAGCTGTAGCTGATGAGGTTTTAACTATCTGAATGCAGAAAAGCATAAGTGAAGGATGAGATTGAGGAAAAGGGTGTGGGAAGGAAAGCAAAATGTCCATGCACTCAATTGGCAGATTCCATTTTAGACAACTTTCCAGATGAGCATAAAATTGAGTGAGAAGATGCATTAGACAACTTCCACATAATCAATGCCATGTGCTATTTTTCCCTATTATCCTGCAAGACGACCTCTATACTTTATTTATACTTTCTATTAAACCTTATTCATAACGTGTATTATTCATAATGCTTCTGTAATGAGTTTATGACCTTTCATTACATTAAAGATGCTATATTGTTGCTGCTGTCATTATCTTACTCACCATATTTCCAACAGGCATGGGCAGCTCTTGAATTCAGACCCAAGCACCCTAAATTCAAAGTTCCTAACATAATGGGTAATACCTCATCTATTTAAGAAATCTCTTCCTTAACCTCAAAAGTAAGTTTGGGGCAGCTTGGTGGCACAGTGGTTAGCACTGCTGCCTCACAGTACCAGAGACCCGGGTTCACTTCCTGCCTCAGGCAACTATCTATGTGGAGTTTGCACACTCTCCCCATTTCTGCGTGGGTTTCCTCCGGGTGCTCCGGTTTCCTTCCACAGTCCAAAGATGTGCAAGTTAGGTGAATTGGCCATGCTAAATTGCCTGTAGTGTCAGAGGAATGGGTCTGGGTGGGTTTCTCTTTGGAGGGTCAGTGCGGACTTGTTGGGCCGAAGGGCCTGTTTCCACACTGTAGGTAATATAATCTAAAAGACCAAACCATTTATCCATTCAAATAGTCACCTTGTACAAATACTTCCATTCTGCATTTCAAGCTGCTGCCTCCACACCCCTCAGTTTCCTTCAAAACCCTATTTATCACTTCAATAACATGAAGCATTTAATAGATGTACACCCAGCCACAGTCTTGTATCAAATCTTCCAACACTTCTCTCCTCAAAACCTGTAGTACGAGAGCTGTGGCTATCCTCTTCACTGCCTGCAGCAGTAACCATTGACAAGCAACAAAAATCCAGTAAGCCACTAGGTTTTCCTTTTACTTGCTGCTGTGTTCACCAATTCTAGCATTGGCAGAAGGTGGCAAAACTCCCTGAGATAGCACTGCCAATTCATCAACTGGAGGACGAGTTCATCACTCTCTTCTTCCCTGCAAGGTCATCAATATGGGGAGCTAAAATTAGTCTGGGATTCCTGCTCCCAAGTCTTTGTTTGGGACCCAGTGTGACACTGGTGTAGGCATGTTCAGGTTCAAGGAAGCAATTTGGCTTGGATGCTGATATTGACATGAGTTCAGCCAAAAGTGTATCCAGGCAGGAAGAGAGTCTGGGGTTATAGAAAGAAATTGTCTAATAATCATAAAATTATTATAGAAAAACACCAAAAACTTAAACCATTGGTGCTTGTAACTGGAAACCCTTCCGAGTGTTTCATAGAAAAGTAACCACACAAAAATCAAAGCACAGGCCAACATTTGATCAAAGAAGGAAGGAGGTGGAAAGGCACAGAGATTCAGGAAGGGAATTCTAGCATTTATGTACTGAATGACAGAAGTCACTTCACTAAACTATGAGTGAACAGAATGGGGTGTAGGTCAGACTTGATGATGTTACAGAAATCATTAGGATTGAAGCCAAGAAGGGAGTTAAAGCCAACAATGAGAATTTTAAATTTGAGGTATTGAAGCCAAGTAAGTCATCAAGCATATGGTAATTATAGAAGTGGAACTCTCTGATCAGATTAGACAGAGTTTGTATGTGCATATAAAAGATATATCATTTATGTAAATCATTTCAATTCCATGGTATCATTTCACTGAACCATTCAAATTCGACATACACATACTTCTGACACAGCCATTTTTTTCCTTCGGGTAATGTCTGATAACATTGAAACATAGGTTAAAAAAAACAATAGAGTTTGAATTTATCAGCTCATTCCAATCACACCCTGCTTTTGGAATAATTATCAGAGGAAAGTTAAATTCCAAGTTGGGTACAAAGGGCTGACAATTGAGATAATGTTTATTATCACACTATGTCCTTGGAGTAAGGATTATCAGCAATCCTAGAAAATTGTATGTCAGGCTTTCAGTTTTCAAGACAAGACTTAGAATCAACAAAATGGCTTAAATTAGCATCAAATCTCTCACTTTTACGATCTATTACTTTTGTTTTAGTTCCAGCCTTTTTCTTGCATTCTTGAGAACTAAAGAAGATTTTGTTCTGAAACAATCCTTTCATATTTCTACACTCCAACTTCTTATGTCCACTATTCTCTATTTTAGGTGTAATATTCCAATCATTGTTGCTCTGAACTCTCTTCTTTGTTCCAGAGCTGGAGCCATTCTGTGCACTTCTCCCCCTTTTCCTACCCTCAAAGTGAAATAAAACACATTGCACTATCTCCTCAATTAATTTATTCTGTTTTACGATTTAAAAACTGTAGAATCCCTCACCTCCCTCAGTTCCCTGCCTCTTTCAATGTCCAGTTATTTAAAATTACAAGTTTTGCACTCCATGTCATAGCTTCTTGACTTAGCTGGTGTCATAAACTCAAGGTAATTAAAAGATGACTTTGAACTGTGTTGTCATGTTCAATATTGAAACGATGCTGTTGAGCCATTATTGCTTTGAATTTAATTAACATCAGGTAATAACCACATATGTTAATTACTGCAGGTAATTTCTCTCTCACAATTCAGCATTAATGTTATTTTTATGGCTTTCCAAAAGTGTTCTAGTACTACAAAGACTGTTTATTATTAACTCAGTTGGCTGCATGACTGGTTTGCAATGCAGAGTAATGTCCAACACTGTAGGTTTGGTTCCTGTGTCAGCTGGGGTAGACACCTCCTGACTATTCCTCTTGCCTGGGGCATGATGGCCCTTATGTTGGGGCGCCACCAATCACAGAACCCCCACAGTGTGGAAGCAGGCCTTTTGGCAATTGAGTCCACACCTAGACCCACTTCCCTATCCTAAATCTGTAACCCTGCATTTCTCATGGTCAATCTACCTAATGTGCACATCTTTGGACTATGTGAATAAACCAGAGCATCTGGAGGAAACCCATGTAGACATGGGGAGAACATGCAAACTCCACGTCGTCAGTCACCCAAGAGTGGAATTGAACCTGGGTTCCTGGCGCTGTGAGGCAACTGCACTAACCACTGAGCCACATGCTACCCAGTCATCTCTCTCTTGTGAGAGAGCAGCTCTATGGTCCACCAGGACTATAGTGACTTTATATGTAAAAAAAGCAGACCCAGTCCCCATCTAACTCCATCTTGATCTAGTCCCTTCCCACTCTCCTTAACTTCTGATGGTGTGCATTGCCCTAAATGTGATTTGCCTGTAAGTATATAATTGGCTACATGGGTTTTTTCTGGTGACAGTTAATAATTAAAACAAAACAAAAAAAAAATCACTGGAATTTGGTGTTAGGAACAAAACCTGTTCAGTAGTGTGTAAGAACGCTTCAGGATTTAGAAAAACGGACCCAGTTCCCATCCAACTCCATTTTGATTTTACCCCTTCCCATTCTCCCCAGCTCTCACTTATTTTTGATGGTTTGCATTGTCCTTATTTGGTTTTGCATGTAAATATATAATTGGCTACATGGGTGATTTACTGTCCATGATTAGTAGTTGAAAACAAAAAAAAACCATGGTGATTTAGTGATGGAGAAAAACCATTCAGTTGTTTATGGTAGCACTTCCAGATATATATATAAAAAAAGTCAGACCCACTTCCCATCCAGCTCCATTTCAATCAAGCCTCTTCCTGCTGTCCCTACTTTCACCTCACCTTCTGATGGCGTGTATTGCCCTTAACAAGTTTTGCATGAAATATCCAGTAGGCTACAAGGGTGGTTTGCTGGTGATGCATAATATGTGGAGGGAAAAAATGTCATGGTAATTTGGTGATGGGACAAAAATGGTTCATTTGTATGTAATAGCACTTCTGAATATAAAACAAAGGTAGACCAAAACAGACGCAGACAGGCTTTACATTAAATTATTAAAAATGATTCAATTGAAAACATGGGTGATTTGCTGGCAGTTAATAGATTTTAAATTTTATTTTAAGGGTCAATGTCTGTGTAGACACAGAGGCCCAACCTAAATACTTGAAAATATGACGGGTTTCCTGTGTCATATGTGCCAAAGTGGAGGATGAATTGGAACATCGGGAGGAATATGACATCATAAACCCAGTGCAATTTGCTGAATGGCCTGCGCCAAGTAATCCCAGTTGTAAAACTTGACAATTTGGTCTGTCTCAGTGGTGATTATGAGATGATAGTGAACAGAGTTTAGACAGATAACCTAGGCCACTCATGAAGACTTGCATGAATATCTGGCTGAGGGTCACATATTTTCCAAATTGGATATTGGCCACATCTGCCTCCAAATAGACCTTGAGGTGTCATCCAGGAAGTATGTTACTAGATATACTCACCAAATACTGTATGAGTACTCTGTCTGCCTTTTATCTTCAGTTTGTGCCACCTTTCCAAGGGCAATGCAGTACTTCCTCCATGGGGTGCCCAGAGTGGCAATTTTAATCTCAGGAACTACTGCAAAGATCATTTGAAGTGTTTGAAGGAGGTTTTGCAGGATGTTTCTGACTCTGGCATTCAGCTAAAAAGGGGAAAATGTGTTCCAGGTAAATGAGGCTGTGCACCTTGGGTACAGAGTTAACAGGGATACATTATTCCCTGTCAGGGAGGTGAATGACATTAAAAGGAGCTCCCATTCCAAGAAACACCACAGAGTCAAAGTTTCTCCCAGATCTCAAATATTATAATGGGGGAGATATGGTCCATGTAAGGAATTTCAACAAAAGCTTTCCAGGGATCCCAGGAGTTATCTGTAAAAAAGCAGGGACCAGTCATGTACATGGTCAAAACCAAAGAGAAGATTGCAAAATGAAAACACATAGACCAGCTCTAGCAGGAAACTTCCACAGAGGTGACTGTTTAGACAGACACACTACCGAAGATGAGCCCCCTGCAGCGACTCTTTGACAGTCTTCACAGAAGAGATGTTTCCCTACATATTATACACCCCTTGACCAGACCTTGAAAGCAGCAGTCATGGGGCCCATGGGTAAAATGATGTCGGGAGCCTATCATCACAGGAGAAAGGGAGAACCCTTGGACATGGAGGAGGGGGAATGTGATAACCCCTACAAGGCTTGTGGAGAATCACTAATTAATCTCCTTGTGGAGCTCACTGAGTATGAGTTCCCTTGGTAACAAGCAATGGCTTGCTCAGTTGGAACTCATCACCTGAGCCCTTTATAAAGTAGACCCAGGGATGGATCTGCAGAACTGTATGTCACAGTCAGGGAGCAGCCTATGAACACCATAGGTCATAGGCTCTATTTTGGTATTCAATAATAAATTATGTTCCTTTCCAGTCGGGCTTTCTGAGTTATCACAATCGAGAAAACTAGTGTTTGGTGCAACCTATTTAAAACCTACAAATTCAGAGAGTTACAATGGCAGCCGAGTCTCTGAATCAGAAGATTATAAATTTAAAGCATATGCTAGGAATTAAGCATTAATCCAGGTTGATACATTAGTTTAGAATTGAGAGTGCCACATCAGAGATGGAAACTTTTAAATGAGATGAGGTCTAATCTGTCCTCTCAGTTCAATGTAAAAGATCCCAAGGCATTGGTGGAAGAACAGTGAATAGTTTTTGCAGTGGCCACTATGTATCCCTCAAACAACACAACTTTACCAAACTATCTGGTCATTTATCTCTTTGCTGTTTGTGGTATCTGATTACGACTAAATTAACTGCTGTATTTCAATCAATTACATTATTGTTTACATTTAATTCCTAATTGGCTGTGCAGAATTTTGAGACATCCTTGGTTTTAAAGGACCCCCTAAAAATTAAACTTTCTTTCTTCATCATGCCTATGTGCGTCCTAATTATTCAATTGGATTTACTGACTCCAGCTTTGTAAATTGATTTGTACTATTAATCACAGTTAAGAACTTGATCAACAATCTTATTCTCATAGAGTTATAGAGTCATACAGATGGAAATAGACCCTTTGGACTAACCAGTTTGCGCTGACCAAATATTCCACCGCCTTCACTCGGTCCATATCCCTCAAAATCTTCCCTATTCGCGAACTTATCCAAATGTCTTTTCAATACTGTAACTATACCTACATTCACCACTCTCTCTAGCAGTTTATTCCACACACAAGCCATTCCCGGTGAAAAACCTTTGGCCCATGTTCCTTTTTAAATCTTCCTCCTCTCACCTTAAAATATGCCCTTTAGATTTGAATTCCCCCACCTTAGGGGAAAAGATTAATCCCTATTAATTGATATAATTACTAGATAAATATCATTCAAGTTGTTTTCATTATTGATATTATCATTATTACTGCACAAAAATATATAGAATGCCTACGAGCCTCTTGTGGTTCAGTGGTGGGGTTTCTGACTTTGGACTAGGAGGCCTAGTCCCATCTACTCCAGAGGTGTGTCATGACATCACTGAACATGGTGATTTGGAAAATATCTATACAGAAGAGCTGAACTGTTTATGGTGGAGTATACTGCTATAAAACTGGACTCAGTTTAAAAGTATACACAGTTACTACTGTTCTATCCAATGAATCATCAAAACATTTACAAGCTCTTCAATTTTAGTGTTTCACTCCATGATACTTTAGTTTATTTAGCTTCTTTTTCTTCAGTTGGTTCCAGTTGAAACAAGGTGGCTTAGCTGAGATCTTAATCTGAAAAACTGATTTAGCCTGGGCCCAAAACAAGTCACTACCCTATTGGTAAGGAAGTTGAAACCAGCACTGGGAAAGTCTGGCTAGAAAATTATTCAAAAGCACAGATTTGAAAACTAAATTCAATTACCTTGAAGTCCTTCTTGCTCCAATGATGTGTACAAACACCTCTGTATACATTGATTAGAAAATACTGATACAGAACATGGCTCTTCTGCTGTATCTGTATATGAGAGCCTGTGTGCTTTCTCACTGTGTCACTGCCATCATGAAAGCAGCTGCTGTATATCAGCGAGCATACTCCCCACTTTCGGTGGAGGTGGGTGTGTGGTGTCCACATATGTTATTCCATAAAAATTATGTCTAATCAACAGTTGATGCATAAACTTGTAGGTGTTTGATTTAGTGCCTTCACAAATTCAAATTATGATCATTAGAACCAAAATCATAGTAATTAAAAACAAAATTGTGTGCTAGAGCCAGACTATCAGCCATGTGTGTTATTAGCAGAATGTTCATTAAGTGTTCATTCACCAAAATAACCCTATTGTTTTATAGTTTGTTGGCATATCCTTTTCCCTTTCTTGAGCAGTAATAGCCTGCAGACTTGAGTATATTTTCCTCTTACAAGTATCTTAGGAAAATGATGATTCACGCTTCAGCTATCTCTTCCCTAACCACCTTCCATATTTTGGCCTGTATGCAATCTGGCTCTGGTGACTTTACTGCTCCATTTACATTTATAACACAGTTTCCTTCTGAATATTTATTTCCAGACTTCAATGTACTAACACTGTACAAGTTCCTAGAAGGATATTTATGATTGATCATTGAACTTTGTTGTTTCTGATTAATAAGGATTCTTTTTTGTAGCTATTACTGTGGCTACTTTTTGTACTGTGATTTGGGTTTCTGTGATGACATGCATTTTTCTATGGAGCCAAAAAATTACCATTAGATTAACGTCTGTGGACAATTTATTACACTTGGATTTATAGTTAGATTGGAGATCTAAGGGAAGCTAGAATATATAGCATCAATGCTCATGGCATTAAATTGTTCAAAGTAAAGAAGGTGCTGTAAAAAATCCTGAATGATGATTCAGTCTGTTTAGTTTTGTTGGTCTCCTGGATCACAGCCCTTGGCTCCTTTCCAAAATCTCCATGCTGGGGAAGTATGGAATCCTGTTTGAATCATTAGTTACAGCTTGGATAAAATTAGGCAGGGTGCAATTGGTCCATACTAACTGCATGAAATGCTCTTGAAGCAAATCAGCAGCCTACCTTTCACTGTGTCAGCTCTTATTTTCCATTCAGTGGCAAAATATTGCCAAGAAATGAGATGAGAAATGCACAAGTCTCCAAAAAGAGTTTGAGCTATTATTCTGTGAACCTCAGTGGCAAAACAATCAAGGGCACAGTGAAATTCAACTGCTGGTTTGCTACACAGCAGTCTTGTATTGCTGGCCTAGACCAATTTCACTCATGGACATTTTGTTTATTCAGTGTGTATTCTTGAAAATGGATTTGATTCTCAAACTAATTAAATGCATTTAGAAAGATTCTAGAGCTGTCACTAATAATGCCAAAGAGAGTTCATGCAGTTGGTCAAATCTTAGGCCAGTAGCAAGATGATAACCTAATTAAGGGATCAAGATGGCATCAGAAACTTATAAATTTATGACAGACACCTATACTGTAAATTCAATTTAATGGCTTGACATAATTTCCTGGTATTTGGTATCATTCAAGCTATTTTTTCAAAGGATTTATGTTTGTGTATATGTTGTAAGGGATTTGTTCAGTTTCTAGCAAGGCATTACATCAGGCATTCTGTTTCACTGATAGGCCCAAACAACATTGTACAACAGGATTGAACAATAGGCTTATTAATAAAGGCTTATTAAAAATCAATCTGTGTATGTATTGTATCTCACTGATTAATCTTGATCTCTTCACACCTGTCTTCCATTCTAAATTACTTGTAAAACTAGTTTCTGTGGAGGAAACTATTGCTGCTCCCCAGTAGTTGTTTGTTTGTATTTTCAAAGCTTTTCCAGATGTTTCATGTCTCTAGGTCTGGGAGTTGGGAGTCTATTCTCAACAGTTTATGATGAAAATAAAAATATTGATGAACTGAATATGGTCAACCCTTACATTCACTTACCATATCTTCTCTGGGACAGTCTGGGTTGGACGGTCTGTGCTGTTAATCACTGAGCCTCCCAAATATCTAGGATGCAAACTCTATGGAAAAATCCTGTCATTTTCATGATTAGAGGAGTGATCACAACCATGATATAAATGTGTTCCCAACATATTCCCAACTTGTAGTGATATTGGTGTGGTAAAAACCAGATAGCTAATTAGACTAGTTATGGGACTAAATGTGAGAAAGTTACTGATGTTGCCAGAATCTTTCCAAATGCTGGACATTCCCCTATCCTCCATCACCATCTACCCTCCCCCACCCCACCCCCAGCTCTCATCACCAACTCACAGCCGACAGGTAATTTAAGATACTGTTGATCACATTTAAAAAAGAAAAACTAACAGATATTTCTGCTCTCAGGCAAATCAAGGGATCCGGGAAGCTGGTGGGAAATGGAATTGAGGTTGAGATCAATCAAGATCAAACTGAATGGCAGAGCAGGCTTGATGGACTCAGTGGAAAATTCTGATTTATGTTCTTCAGGAAGCAAGCTGGAATACCACCAACCCCTGCTCCATATCCCCAATTATGAAGCTAAAAGCAATACTGTGGTGATACTATGCATACAAATTAGAAGCTTGAGAGGTGCCAAAAATTCTCCCATGCATTTGATAGTCTGATTTTGGCCATCTACCCCATTTCCTGCTGACGCCGGTACACCTTGACTTCCTTGTTAAGAGTTTATCTACCTCTGCCTTAAAAACATTCCACGACCATCATCCCCCCGCGCCCCCGCCCCCTCCACCAATCTCTGGTGAAGGGATTTCCACAGATTCAGGACCCTCATTCTAAATGAGAAACTCGTTAATTTTTAACTCTGTTCTCTAGTTATACTTTCTCCCACAGGAAAAAGCATCTTTTCAGCAGCCATCTACCAAGTTCCCTTAAGATCGCATTTTTTCAATAAGATCTGAAAACTACTTGTGATTTACTACCAGGACATGCAAGTCCCTCTGTACCTCAACAGATCTGCGATCTGACTTTATTTATGTAACAAGTTCTCTCTCCCTAATCATGGCCTGCTGCAGAAGGACCATTCTGAGGCTCTCTCAGAAAGTTTGCGACATCACTCAGCAGTGCCTACCTCTCCCAGATGTGTTGTAAACTGGTCTGAGCTTCGGACTGTCTAATTTGGCCTCCTGGCTCAAGAACCTACCCACCTTACTTATTTGGAGGCAAATGCAGAGATTACCTCTTCATTGACTGCCTCTTGTCATGGTACTAACAGCGTCAAAATTTTCCTCTTGTCCTGATGACAAACAATTTCAAAGTTGGTCAGCTTCTGTGCTATAAGAGTGATAAATGCTCTGTAATCATTGTTATGCAAGTGCATTTCCAGGATGGTAAGTTCCAAGATAGTAGACCAGTGTTATGTAAAGATATAAGAAATAGGATTAGAGCATGCATTTGGCCTCTCAAACGTGTTACTCCATTCAATAAGATTGTGCCTGATTTGGCTGTAGCCTTAACTCCACTTGCCCACATAAGCTTTGACTGTCTAACTCAGCCTGGAATATGTTCAATGACACAGCCTCTGCTCCTATCTAAGGAAGAACATTTTAATTCACAAATTCCATTTTACAACCATACTAATAGACTCTTTAAGTAAGGAATCAACACATTGATTTGTAGTCACAGTGAAATTAAAAATGAGCCTTGCTTAAAACTAACCATTGGAAGAAGTTGTAGATAGTGATTACATTGGTACTTACAGGAACAAAATAAATTGTTGGAAACCTCTTCACAGAAGACCGAAAATTCCCCTGGCTAGACTGTGAAAGAAAATCAACTTTAAGCCTGCAAGAAATGTATGGAATAATGAATAAATTGGACAATGTCACACAGATAGCATTCTGATAGAGAATCCTGATGTCCAAAACACATTAGTGGAAGATAGATCATTTAGGAACATTAGCTTAATTCTAACTGAGAGGCTGAATAGGCTGAGGTTTTCTCACTGGAGCAGTGGTTCATAAAATCATCAATATAGTGAACAGCCAAGGTATTTTTGCTAGGCTGGGTGATTCCAAAACTAGACGGCATAGGTTTAAAATGAGAGGGGAAAGATTTAAAAAGTACTGAGGAATAACCTTTTCATGCAGAAGGTAGTGCATGTATGGAACAAGCTGCCAGATGAAGTAGTAGAGGCAGGTACAATTACAACATTTAAAAGGCATCTGGATGTATATGAATAACAAGGGTTTAGAGGGATATGGGCCAAATGCTGGCAAATTTGACTAAAGACAAAAAAAGCTGCAAATGCTGGAATCCAAAGTAGACAGGCTGAAAACTGGAAGAATACAGCAAGCCAGGCAGCATCAGGAGGTGCAGAAGTTGACGTTTTGGGTGTAACCCTTATTCAGGACTGCAGGTGGGCATGGGTGGACCTGCAGATAAAGGGTGGGGGGTGGGTTAGGGCAAGGTGGTGAAGTGGGGATAGGTAAAGACAGGTAGAGGGTATGACTTGGGGCCTGAATGGAGGTGAGGAACTAGGTCAGATTGGAATGTCTGGTTGGCACAGATGAGTTGGACCAAAGGGTCTGTATGACTCCACGATTCTATAACCTAAGAAAAACTGACATTCAAATACATTTTTGAGCTTTTCATTAAAATAGTAAGACATACAGTTACAACGATTGCAGTAATAGAGGAGAATAATAGAGATGGATGCAGTGACCTCTATTAAATTGTAACATCACATTATCATAATTTGCTAGTGAACTAAGTTTATAATTTGTATATTTTTCAGTGGATTAAAGTAAAGTAACTATAATCTTACCTTATTAGGCTGCTCTCTCATTAGAGAGAGACAAGTGGTGGTGGTTTAACCTGACGGTTACCACACCTCAGATGAGGGGAGAGGTTGAGACAGAGTTCATGATAACCTCAGCCGGTGTAAGAATTGATCACATGCTCATGGCGTCACTCTACCTCACAAACCAGCCATCCTGCTAATTGAGCTAACTGACCATCCTCTTTTCAGGGGATTACAGTGATTATTGCAATTCCCTCCTTAATTTGCATTGTGGATCAACCCACAGCACGGGGACTTGCAGAAGTTCAAGAAGGCAGCTCACCACCACCTTCTCAAGGGCAACTAGGGACGGGCAATAAATTCTGGCCCAGCCGACAATGGCCACATTCCCACAAATGAATAAATTAAAAAATACACAACGATTGTTGCAAACGAAATCATAGCCTGGAAAGTATGGTTGATGACATTAACCCTTTGTTACTCACAGATCGATTCAGAAACAACATGCAAAATCAAAACTCAAAAGGTCAAATTGGACTGGTCACCAATAGTTTTTATAATAAAGCTAGCTGTAGAAAGAAGATAATCTGATGTTGTTGAAACACTGGGAGCGATTTTCAAGTAGCAACCAAAATGGTGTAATGTCAATGGAATAACTGTTTTGCTCAAATTTAACAGTGTGAGACCTGAGGCATTTTTAGGCTGTGACATTATTAAAATGTCACTGTTGAAATGCAGGTGCCCGACTACAGCTTATTGGTTCTGAGAGGGTGGGAAATCTCTTCGCATTTAAGGACTGCTGGAGGGGATGAAGCTCTGATGTGGGGGCTCTGAGCATCCAGGGTGGATTCCAATGGGCCATGCAGCACTTGCTCAAAACCTGGCCAGTTTTTAAAAGCAGTTTGCGACAGTCCTGTCAAAGGGTTGCTGATTAGGCCCATCAATGCCTGGTAAGACCAGGGGGTCAGGGTCCATGATAAGGGCTCATTTTTGCCTGAAACTTGCAAAAGGGGTCTTACAATTGTACACAACCCTGATTCAGATATTTACGTAGTCTCCCATCTGCACCATCTATTTACAGGTCAATATTAAAAATCATACCATGTGAGTCAGTGCCATTAATGGGGTGGCACAGGCTCTATTTTCCATTCCTCACTGCCTAGTTTACAGGGAAGAGGCAGCAGCTGACAGTCGGAAATAAGTGTGAAGCACAAGCACCACGGAAATATTAGAAGTAATATAATAGTTGGACATATTTTTAAAATAGATCTTAATATTGATATGATTAGACAAACTCAAACTCAGGTAAGGTAATCTAAATAGGGAAACATTGACAGGGAGAATAGCAGTGACTCTTCGTTCTTGATATC
Source organism: Chiloscyllium punctatum (assembly GCF_047496795.1). Lineage (NCBI taxonomy): Eukaryota > Metazoa > Chordata > Chondrichthyes > Orectolobiformes > Hemiscylliidae > Chiloscyllium > Chiloscyllium punctatum. The sequence goes on along the minus strand of NC_092749.1, from coordinate 34,842,328 downwards.
ATACTACAAAACAATCATACATATGTAGGAATATGCAGAGACATTTGTATGCAAGATTTGCCAAACCACTCATAAACTTCATGGCACCTCTCTGATACACCCACAAGATGCCGAAGATGCACAGAACTGCATTGCAAATCAGCAAATAGCACTGAAAGGTTGCTGCAAGGATACTTAATGCATTGGAACAGATGCCCAGCTCATGGATTGGACCTGATGGCATCTCAGGACTGCTTGTTTGCTCTCTTAGCAATTGCACATTCAGAGCCAAACAATATGATATCCTTGGCATGCCAATTAGTGCAGTCACATAATCAGATGGCTTGTCTTGCTGCTCAGCAATCCTCAGTCAAGGTGGATTACATATTGCTATATGGCACAGTCTTAAATCAGTCTCACCCTGGCACCAAGTATCATCAACTTACATGGAAAACACACTACATGTGAAGCATAGTCAGAGCCAGGAGAGGTCCATCATGAAACAAAGAGCTGGCCATGAATAAACATATATTATGACTAATGAGTATACACATCTTCTGTCATCAATCACATTTGGATAGCAATTCTAAAAATGGTGGTCTTGGAAGAATAACTGTGGTGGTCTTGGAAAAAAAAGTCCCATCAGAATTTGTTAAAGATGAAAAGGTAGCTTTCGACAGGATTGCTACTTGTGTGATCAAGGAAGGGTGTAGTGAGCTGAATCAAATATAACCAAAATTCTAAGGTAAAAGTGTAATGGAACTTAGAATATGCTAGATTAAAATGAATTATGAACCAATTAAAATCCAATTAAAATCAGGTCACTTCTTACTGTTTTGTGTAAATGTGCTACCTGGGCTATCGCCCTCACGCTTACTTCAATGGCGACTTTTCAAATGCAGGTATTCTTGTACTGTAAGATGCTGTGTCCTAGAAAAAGTCATTGATAAAATAAATCTTTATAAATTTGTGACACATTTAGTATTACAGCATTTCTTATTAACATCTCTTGTCTATATGTTAGCTATTGCTTATCTTTCCTATGCACAGCATTTGCATCACATTCTGCCTGTGAAATTTTGAACAACACAGTCTGTAATGTTTTTGTTTCATTCTTAATTGTAGGCAAATTTATTTTAACCCAAGCAAATTTACGAGCTAAATTTTATTCTTCCCACATGACTGAGTCTTAATACAACTCTGCCTTATGTTTCTCCTGGGTTACAGCTGATGAAAATAAATTAAAAACAATCATATTGGTTCAAGCCAGGTGCTAATGTAGGAAAGTTTAAACTTTTAAAACAGAGCTACTTCCAGCTGGATTAATTTCCAGCCTGCTCTCTTACAGATGCAAAGCAATATTAACATGCTGCTCAGCTTTCTCTTCGCAAGAATGTACAAGGCCTAATGCCACCACTTACAATCAATTAATGCTAATCAAACAACATTGGGTTCTTCAACCTGACTTGTAATTGAACATAACATTCAGAATGCAGAACAATTACACTTCTGGGCCTAAAGGAAATAATACTTAAATTCTAGTCTACATGGTGCAATGTTCCCATTTTCATGAAATTGTGCAACTTCTGAACTTTATTGAAAGAGACCACACAAGATTCATTCATAATATATTAAATCATCATATTTTCTATGTTACTCTTCATATTAAATCCTGGCAGTTTTTAATATATACATTTTTGTGTCATCTCATTATTAAATCATTTGATCTTTGCAGACGTAGGTTTTTTGGCCTATCACGCTAATGCTGGCTGTCCTAAGGAGCAATTCAACCCAATGCTAATCCCTTAATTTTTCACCAGAGGTCTACAAATTCTTCCTTTCCACATAATTCTTTCAATTCCCAAGCCTCAATTGACCATACCTCCATATTTCACGCAGTACATTCCGGATCCTAATGGCTCACTGTGTGAAATTGCTGCCTTTGTTTCATTCCCAAATATCTTAACTCTGTCCCTCCAATTCTCAATCTTTCAATCAATGGAAACAGTTTCTCTTTCTACTTGCTGTGTATAGATCCCTCATTATTTTGTATGTTTCTATCAAATCTAATTTTATACCTCTCTTTTCGGGGAAAACAGTCCCAGCTTCTTCAATTTGTTATTAAAAATGAAGGTCTTCATTTCTGGAACCATTCATGTGAAACATTTTTGCATGATCTCCACATCTTTCCGAAATAATGGTCCCAGAACTGGATGCTATATTTTAATTGAGGCTAGAAAAACATTCTTAATTAATTTAATATAATTTGCTTGTTTTTGCCCCAATTGAAAAAGCCCAGAATGCTGTATTATTTAATAACTGTTGCTTTACCCTGTCCTGCAACTTTCAATGACTTATGTACACATATGATCGGGCAAGCAAAGCATTTTCATAAAGTATTTTGAATAAGCTTATTGGTTTGTCAGCTTCTTTTTCGGAAATGTACATACAGTCAGTTCTTCCAGAACACGATGGTTGCGATCTTGTGTAACCCCACGCTGTATAAAAGTCATGCTATACAAATAACATTTATGTTGGCTATCTAATTGCGTTATAGCTAACACACTCTTTAAAAGTTTGCGCTTTAGGAACAGCATTCCCTATTTATCCAAACATGTTACAGCTAATTCGCATTAACAAGACATGTTATAGCAGAATTGGCTGTACAGGCAAATTATATTTCATAAAATTGAATCACAACTAATGAACCAAAATCACAATATGAATATCAACCACTCAGCTTTTACTGATCTGGAAAACAATTGCCCAAAAGCAAATCCCCCGCTCGAAATTTAGATTGAGGTTTTCAATGAGGTAATAGACAAGCATTGATCAAAGTAATGTTATTGATGTAGTGTGCCATTTCAAGAGGAAATAGGGATGGGCAATAGCCCACATCCCTTGAATGAATAAAAACATTTCCAAAAGCACTACAACAGACTTGTGAGCAAAATTAGAACTCATGGAATAAAAGGATCATTGGCAACATGGCTATGAAAATGACTGAATGACAGGAAACAATGATAGTGGCCTGTTATTGGAGAAGGTTTACAGTGGTATGATAGTATGTGTTATGACTGTTATTATTCCAGATATATATGAATAATCTAGACAAGGCACAGTTTCAAAACCTGCTCTCTTCTGAAAATTCCCCTTCAGAAAAGTTGCTAATGTGTTGATCGACCCATATTCTCATGAAGATGTAGCCAAAAGTGCAATAAATATCTTCAAGATTCCTTTTCCAAATACAGAAAAATATACTCTAACATCTGTATCATCTAGCCACTCTTCTGAAAACCCTAGCAACTACCCTTAGTTTAGCCTTATAAGTCCTGTCTTCAAGATCTTTTTCAGGAGAAGTCCATTGATAGATAGTATGTGACATGGCTGGTTAACCCTTGGCTGGTACTTACTTGGGATGGCACAGTAGCTCAGTGGTTAGTGCTGCTACCTCAGAGCACCAGTGAACCCAGGTTCAATCCCAGCCTCAGGTGACTGTCTGGAGTTTGTACGTTCTCCTCGTGTCTGCATGGGTTTCCTCTGGGTGCTCTGCTTCCCTCCTACAATCCAAAGATGTGCAGATGTCCTAGCCTGATTGATCCTATATATTCAGTAACACGGGATACCAGAAAAGGATAGGCACATCTGGAGTTCAGAAATGTACAATGCAAGTGAAAAGGCAGTTCACTTATTTAGATGTCATGATGATACATTTATACATGTAAGGGGCATTTTTCATCTCCACCTCCGCAGATTTATTTGTTGAAGATAGACATAAGAACTTCAACATATACCAAATTATATCCAGTCTTCTTATTTTGCACTTTTACACCTCCTGCAACTAGTAGGTCTAGAATTAATTTTGTCTGTTACATTTTGACCATCTAATTTGCATTTAATGTGGTTTGAAACTCATCTTCATTAAATAATAATGAATTACGGCTAAATTGGCAAGGAGAGTACCAATCAGCAAGAGGAAACAGGAATAACAGCCACTTAGCAGACAAGTTAAAAAAAAAACCTACAAATTAAAAATGAGCAGCAGCCAACAGTTATCAACATAAAAAGGCAAACCAATCAAGTCATTCACTTATGTCTTGGATCTGTACTTCTGACCAAGAACAGACATTTTGTAGCTTACCAAAGCTGTAACAACAGATTTAGAACAAGTTTATTGAACTTACTTATATAAGTCACTCTACACCAGTGATCACTGGAGTTGATCGTAAGTTAGTCACCCATGTTATTGAGTTGGTTTCAGCTATTACCTGGGAGAGACAGCTTCCCCTGTTTCCTTCTCAAACTTTTGCTCATGCTGCCAGTGCCACTGATGACAGAAATCATTCTGTTTTCCCTAATCAAAGTCATGGTATAGCCTACTTAATGCTATTTGCAAACACAACTGATCTGAATAAAACAAGCAAGCACTCTACCAAGCCTGAAGGAATAAATTGGTTCATATCTTTTGCCTCCAGAATTTATTTGCGTTATTAATTCTTCCATACCTAATTTGCCAGCTTGAAATATAACAATAGAGTTCAATCCATTCACAGCATGTTCTGTTTCTCTTTGACAATTTTCCATAAATGTACTTTGAGTTGCAGAAAGAGTATGTTTGGGGTAATGTCAGAGGAGAAAGTGAGGACTGCAGATGCTGGAGATCAGAGCTGAAAATGTGTTGCTGGAAAAGCGCAGCAGGTCAGGCAGCATCCAAGGAGAAGGAGAATCGACGTTTCGGGCATAAGCCCTTCTTCAGGAAGGGCTTATGTCAGAGTCTGGTTCAAAAACATTCACAGGAATTAAATTAGATCCTCAGTTAGGCAGATTTTTAAGATTAAACAGAATAAGTGCCTGTACCTTACATTGCTGCAAGGTTTTCATTTTAGGTAACTGAACAAAATAGTTTTTGCTGTAATTAAAAATATAAACCAATTCCACCTTATGTCAGCAATGTGGAGCCTGAACTGCTAGCTTCTGTTCCAAACATGCATGTTTAAGTTTGTTAAAATTACATTCCAAGATATCAGCCAAAATCAAGATGGTATTTTGTCTTAGTCACGATGCCAGTAAAGGGTTTCCCCGGCACAACAGTCCACTGCTGCTCTCCACCCAGGGGTGACTAAATTTGACAGATGGACAATGCAACTTAACACATGGCCTACAAGTTCCACTATGGGGCATCTGGCAGTGTATACAGATGGTAAAGAGGAACTCAGGTGACTTCTGAAATGATTCAGCATCTTGCTCCATCTCTCTAAGCAATATGCATAATTTGCCCAAACTACAGTGCTATGAGGAATGAACCTGGTCAAGCCATTCACTTTGTTGCAATGCCTGTATGTTTCAAATTAATATAGACAACATGTAGTTGACTCATATTGGTGAGTAATAACTTGGAATTTAATTATTCACTTCACTATAAATTAGATTAATTTAATGAAAAAGGCTAATTTCCCCACCCCAGTATTGCGTTGCAAGGTGCAACCAATAAAAGCTGTATATAGCCAAGTTGAGCTGAAATTAATTTTAGTACAGTGTTTAAAATGGCTGGGGTCTAACGTCTATGTCTCTGAAAAGGTCTTGCACTGATGAACTAGGGAAGAGTGCAAGATGAGCAAGGATTTGGGCAAAATAAAGGCCTAACTCATACCAAAATAATCCCCACCCACCACCAGGCTCCTTCGCCTGTCTGAGCTTGTTCTCACCTCATTCCATTTTCAACTACATCGCCCCACATCCTGCGTCCTGCAAGGAGTCCATTCCATTCTGCCACTTCCTCCGTCTCTATCACTTCTGTTCTGATGATGCCAATGGGCTGCCTCCAACATCCCTCCTTTTTCCTCAGCCAAGGAACAGCTCCCCTTCCCATTGTGGCTGACAGGGCCTTTGACTGTATCTGACTCATTTCCCATACCTCAGCCCAGTCCTCTTTCCCATACGATACTGTCCTTACTTTCCATCCCACTAATCTCTGCATTTCAAAGTATCAGAATCATAGAATCCTTTCAGTGTGGAAGCAGGCCATTCGGTTCATCAAGTCCACACTGACCCTTCAAAGAGCATCCCACCCAGACCTACCTTCCCTCTTCCTGTAACCCTGCATTTCCCACCTAGCCTGCGCATCCCTGGATGCTATGGGCAATTTAGCACAGCCAATCCACCTAACCTGCACATCTTCGGACAAGGGGAGAATGTGCAAACTTCACACAGACATCCTCCTGAAGAATCAAACCCGGGTCTCTGGTACTGTGAGGCAGCAGTGCTAACCAGTGAGCCACCATGTCAATCATCCTTTGATAATTCTGCTACCTCCAGCAGGATGCCACCACCAAAGAAACCTTCCCCTCCCTACCACTGTCAGCATTCCACAAAGGGACGGTTCTATCCATGACATTCTGATCCACACCTCCATCACTGCTGACAATTTGCCGCCCCCATGTGAGACCTTCCCACGCAATCACAGAGGCTGTAACACTTGCCCATTCACTGTCCACGGCACCAATATACCTTCCAGATGAAGCCGCTTTTTATTTGCTTCAATCGAGTCTGCTGTACTTCTTCCTCACAAAGTGGTCTCCTTTACATGCAGACTGAGTGACCATTTGAGCAACACCTGTCGTAGGAATGACACCGACCTTCTAATTGCTTGCCATTTCAATAAACCATCTTCCTCTCACAATAACATTTCTGTCCTGACCTACTGCAATGTTCCATCAAAGCATAACACAATCTCAAAGAACAACTGCTGCTCAAGCACTTTACAGTCTGTAGGAGTCAATATTGAATTGCATAATTCCAAAAACTGACTGTACAATGTCAAAATTATTTAAAAACAATTCCCAAAATCCTGCAGTTCTGAAGAAGACTCATACTGGACTTAAAATATGAACTTTCTCTCTCTCTCCACAGATGCTGCCAGACCTGTTGAGTTTTGTCTGTTTCTTTGTAATAGATATAACAATATCAATTTCAGGTGGACAGGCTGTAAATAGCAGCGCACCAAAGTATCAGTATTTGTGTCTCAGCTATTTACAAGCTATATAAATTACTTAAATGATACACTGAATATAATGGTGACACAAAGTTAGCTATCAATGTTAGGAAAAATAAGTTGCAAGGAGGATGCAAAGAAATGACAAAAGAATATAGACAGGTAAGTCAAGATCATGGCAAATAGAACATAACATGATAAATGTGAAGTTTTCATTTTGGAAGGCGAAACAGCAAAGTAGAAAGGTTTGTAAATGATAAGAGACTAGGATATATTAGTATTCTGAGGAATTTGTGTCCTTGAAATACATAAAATTGGCACTCAAGTATGCACACAATTAGGAAAGCAAATGGTATGTTCAACATCATTACAATGGGCTTGGAGTTCATGAGCAAAGAAAGAAGTCTTTTTGGAACAATATAACGTTTTGGTGAAACCATACTTGGAGTACTATAAATGGTTACTTCTCAAGTTTTAAGGCAATCTTGGAAAGGTACAACAAAAAATCTTTAGATTGTGACTAAAGTATTGTCGTATGAGCTAAGCATGAGTAAACTAAGCCTATACTCCTTTGAATTTAGAATAATAAGAGGTGATCTCATTGAAGTGAACAAAAATTTCAAGGGGCTGAGAGGATATCTATCCTGACTAGCGTATATGACTAGGAGTCAAAGTCTCAGAAAAGAAGGTTAGTTCTTTGGGATTGAGGTGAGACAATATTCCTTCATACAGTGCAGTGCATCTTTGGAATGCTCCAAACCAGAGAGCTGTGGATATTTCAGCATTCAATATATTCAATGCAAGGTAAAAAAGTGGATGAAGATGGGCAGAAGTTTGGAATTGAGGTAAAAGATCAGCAATGATTGTAATTAGTAGTCTAATATAGTTACTATTTCTTATCTTCTTTCCTCTTTCCAGAAGCTCCTTAAAACCTACATCTTTGACAAAGCTATTGTTCATCTGATACTCCGTAGCTCAATATAAAATTGGTCCCATAAATTGCCTTGGAACATTTCATTACATTAAAGACTTTATATGAATGCAAGTTGTTGTTCCCCTCTGGGATTCTTGCTATAAACCTCACCACCTTATTTCTTCTTTAAGCATGCATCGCCCACCCTAATATCACCTCATAAGGCTCAATAGTGAAGTTGGTTTAAGAACTTTCTTGTGAAATCCTTGGAATATTTTACTGTGGGAGAAGTACCATATAAATACAAACTTGTTTTGAAAGAGTCAACAAGTGACCAACCAAAAGCTTTAGAAATGTCTAGCTGCTGCTGAAGTGTATTATCCATAAATCCATAAATCACAAGAATCTAATGATGAATTTGTAATCACATCCAGAATATGCACTCAGTTGTGAATAAAGCCATAGCCATCCATGACAATATTGAACATGATAATTTTAATATCATGACATTGATGAAGGAGTTGTTCATACCAAAACTCTTAAGAAACATCTCTGTTTGGCTAAGTTTTCTACATATGACCCCTCATTCCATTACAGCAGTGATTTAGCCTTTATCTTAAAGTCACACCTTAGTCTCACTATTCTGACAACAACTCCTCTATCCCCATTTATGCATCTTATTAAAATCCTGTTTAACATTGACCCAATGATCATTTAACTTGATGCAGAATTGCATCCATGGCTTCGAGTTTGACTTCAAGCATTAACTACCATAATTATCTGGTCCCACTGCCTTCACAATGTCTGCCGGGAGGGCCTCCTACCTCTCTGTGGATGGATGACATCTCAGTTCCTCTCCACCAACTCAGCAAGGCCTCCAATTTAGCATTGGAAAATCCTGAGGTGCATCTCTACCATGTTATGTTATTTTTGTCTTTCCCTTCAAGTCAAGGTTATTTTCAGATAGATACCAACGGCTGCTTCTGCCAAAATGCACCAACAGGCAGACAATAGTTTTCAATATTAATTATGACAGAATGTGTTGTAAATACTCAGCAGGTCTGGTAGCAGCTGCGGGGAAAGAAACAGATTTAGCATTTCCAGTTGTGATTTTCATCAGAAAATGACCTGATACATTTACTCTGTTTCTCTCCTCACAGATGCTGTCAGACCTGTTGAGTACTTATAGCATTTTCAGGTTTTATTTCAGATTTCTAATATCTTCAGTATGGAATGTAGTTGTCAATGTTCACTCAGAGAGTTTCAAAAAATAATGCAGTGGAAAAGCTGCTCTCTTCATATACAGTTAAGCTAATCACCAGGCATTATAAATAAATTTATAGCACACACTTACTGAGTGCCTGCATTTACTTGATGGATATTGTTGTAAACCAGAGTATAGGTTGGTTTCTAACAGAAATCCTTCCTCAGTCACCCTTCCACTCTGACTTAGAAATGTCACATGTGAGACCTGACTTATGACTAAACCCAGGGCAGAGTAAAATGAATAACAGTCACAATATCCCTCCTCTTTGCCATCTATTGTACTGAATTCATGTTAACTAGGACTTCAAAACTATGGCAACCTCTTGCTTGCTTCGGCCTTCCTTTAAGGGAGAGCAGACGATGAGGAAGGCAGAGAGGAGACAGGTGCAAGAGACCTCAGGGGAAGTACCTGTCAGGAACAAGTTGAATCTTTTGGAAACAGTAAAGACAAATGACACTGCCAGTCCGCAAGGCGGCCAGGCCTGCCAATCAAAAGTTGGCGTGGAGTCAGAGCGGAAGAGTCGGACATCGCACAGAGCCGTGGTAATAGGGGACTCCATAGTGAGAGGAACTGACCGGGGTTTTTGTGGCAGCAGGCGGGACTTAAGGATGGTGTGTTTCCTTCCTGGTGCAAGGGTTAAAGACATCACAGACAGAGTGCAGGACATCCTCAAGAACGAAGGTGAAGAGCCAGAGGTGGTGGTACATGTCGGCACAAATGATGTTGGGAAGAAGAGGAGGAACATACTACAGCGGGACTTTGGAGAACTAGGAAGAAGGCTGAAAAGCAGGACGTCCAGGGTGGTTATCTCCGGTTTGCTTTCAGTTCCTCGGGCTGGTGTGGCCAGAAACAGGGAGATAATGGACTTGAACATGTGGCTGGGGAACTGGTGCAGGAAGCAAGGATTTAAATTCTTGGATCACTGGGGTATGTTTTGTGATAAGCATAAATTATACAAGAGAGGCGGTTTGCACCTTAATAGGTTAGGGACCAGCATTCTGGCACGCAGGTTTACTACTGCAACACAGCTACGTTTAAAATAATTAGCGGGAGGGGACAAACTGAATGTTTAAGAAGGAAATTGAAGGGAAAGTTACAACAAGAGAAGTCAAGAAGACAACTGTATAATTGAAGCAGAAAACTTAAAAAGGGATCATGCTGTAAGGTTGAGTGAAATAGGAGTTGATGGGAAAAGTGAGGGCAGTAACAAATTAAAAATACTATATATGAATGCACGAAGCATTAGAAATAAGATGGAAAAGCTTGAGGCTCTTTTGGAAATTGGCGATACGATATTGTGGGGATGACTGAGACGTGGCTTCAAGTGGACAAGGCCTGGGAAATGAGGCTACACGTGCTATCATAAAGACAGACTGACGGGCAGAGGGGGTGGGGTGGCAATGTTGGTAAGGGATGATATTCGGTCCCTTGTGCGGGGGGGACCTAGAATCAGGGAATGTAGAGTCGGTATGGATAGAGCTGAGAAATTCTAAGGGTAAAAAGACCCTCTTGGGAGTTATCTACAGGCCCCCAAACAGTAGTCTGGATGTCGGCTGTAAGTTGAATCAGGAGCTGAAATTGGCCTGTCGCAAAGATGTTACTACTGTTGTTATGGGGGATTTCAACATGCAGGTAGACTGGGAGAATCAGGATGGTATTGGACCCCAAGAAAGAGACTTTGTGGAGTGCCTCCGAGATGGATTCTTAGAACAGCTGGTGCTGGAGCCTTCCAGGGAGAAGGCAATTCTGGATTTGGTATTGTGCAATGAACCGGAATTGATCAGGGACCTCGAAGTGAATAAGCCATTGGGAAGTAGTGACCATAATACAATAAGCTTCAATCTGCAATTTGAGAGGGAGAGGATACAATCGGAAGTGGCAATATTTCTGTTGAATAAAGGGAACTATGGAGCTATGAGGGAGGAGCTGGCCAAAGTTCAATGGTGCAATACCTTAGCAGGGATGACAGTGGAGGAACAATGGCGGATATTTCTGTGTATAATGCAGAAGATGCAGGATCAGTTCATTCCAAAAAGGAAGAAAGATCCTAGGAGGAGGCATGAGTGGCCGTGGCTGATGAGGGAAGTTAAGAAACATATAAAGTTAAAAGAGAAAAAGTATAACATAGCAAAGATAAGTGGGAAAACGGAGGACTGGGAAGCTTTTAAAGAACAACAGAGAATTACTAAGAAGGAAATACGCAGAGAAAAAATGAGGTACGAAGGTAAACTGGCCAAAAATATAAAGGAGGGTCATAAAAGCTTTTTTATGTATGTGAAAGGCAAAAAAATGGTTAAGATTAAAATTGGGTCCTTGAAGACAGAAACGGGAATATATTACGGGGAACAAAGAAATGGCAGAAGAATTGAATTGGTACTTTAGATCTGTGTTCACTGGGGAAGACACAAGCAATCTCCCTGAGGTAACAGTGGCTGAAGGACCTGAACTTAAGGGAATTTATATTTGCCAGGAATTGGTGTTGGAGAGACTGTTAGGTCTGAAGGTCGATAAGTCTCCGGGGCCTGATGGTCTACATCCCAGGGGACTGAAGGAGGTAGCTCGAGAAATCATGGATGCGTTGGTGATTATTTTCCAGAGTTCGATAGATTCAGGATCAGTTCCTGTGGATTGTAGGATGGTTAATGTTGTACCACTTTTTAAGAAAGGTGGGAGAGAAAAAGCAGGAAATTATAGACCAGTTAGTCTGACCTCAGTGGTGGGAAAGATGCTGGAGTCTATTATAAAGGATAAAATTACGACACGTCTGGATAGTAGTAATAGGATAGGTCAGAGTCAGCATGGATTTATGAAGGGGAAATCATGCTGGACTAATCTTCGGGAATTTTTTGAGGATTTAACTCTGAAGATGGACGAGGGAGAACCAGTAGATGTAGTGTACCTGGACTTTCAGAAAGCTTTTGATAAAGTCCTACATAGGAGGTTAGTGAGCAAAGTTAGGGCGCATGGTATTGGGGGCAAAGTACTAACTTGGACTGAAAGTTGTTTGGCTGATAGGAAACAAAGAGTAGGGATAAATGGCTCAATTTCGGAATGGCAGGCAGTGACCAGTGGGGTACCACAGGGATCAGTGCTGGGACCGCAGCTTTTTATAATATATGTTAATGATATAAAAGATGGTATTAGTAATAACATTAGCAAATTTGCTGATGATACTAAGCTGGGTGGCAGGGTGAAATGTGAGGAGGATGTTAGGAGATTACAGGGTGACCTGGACAGGTTAGGTGAGTGGTCAGATGCACGCCAGATGCAGTTTAATGTGGATAAATGTATGGTTATCCACTTTGGTGGCAAGAACAGGAAGGCAGATTACTACCTAAATGGAATCCATTTAGGTAAAGGGGCAGTACAAAGAGATCTGGGTCTACTTGTACACCAGTCAATGAAGGTAAGCATACAGGTCCAGCAGGTAGTGAAGAAGGCTAATAGCATGCTGGCCTTCATAACAAGAGGGATTGAATATAGAAGCAAAGAGGTTCTTCTGCAGCTGTACAGGGCCCTGGTGAGACCACACCTGGAGTACTGTGTGCAGTTCTGGTCTCCAAATTTGAGGAAAGACATTCTGGCTATTGAGAGAGTGCAGCGTAGGTTCACGAGGTCAATTCCTGGAATGGCGGGTCTACCTTACGCTGAAAGACTGGAGCGACTGGGTTTGTATACCCTTGAGTTTAGAAGACTGAGAGAGGATCTGATTGAGACATATAAGATTATTAAAGGATTGGACACTCTGGAGGCAGGAAACATATTTCCGCTGATGGGGGAGTGCCGAACCAGAGGACACAGCTTAAAAATACGGGGTAGACCATTTAGGACAGAGATGAGGAGATTCTTCTTCACCCAGAGAGTGGTGGCTGTGTGGAATGCTCTGCCCCAGAGGGCAGTGGAGGCCCAGTCTCTGGATTCATTTAAGAAAGAGTTGGATAGAGCTCTCAAGGATTGTGGAATCAAGGGTTATGGAGATAAGGCAGGAACAGGATACTGATTAAGGATGATCAGCCATGATCATATTGAATAGTGGTGCAGGCTCGAAGGGTAGAATGGCCTACTCCTGCACCTATTGTCTATTGTCTAATTTTAAAGCAATTACACCATCTTTCTTCTTGACATTTTAAGAGACCATTCAGCTGATTAACAAATTCATAAGTGCACATTTCATTAATGTAAATGACATCACCTTTTGTGGCAGACTGTGTACAATTTTCTTTTTGGTAGCCTTTTTGAGGGCTGGTGCGGATGGTGATTTCTTTCCCACCTCAGTTAAGGCCACTGTATTCTGAGCAGGTTTTGCTAGCTGTTCACTTGATTGTGAATCTGATATGGTAGTGATGTACCTGCCTTTCGTTTTAAAATTATATGTCCTTTTCACTGGATTTAGAAGCCCCTCCTGATTAAAATCTTTTATTGGATATTTTCCAGGGATTGATGTTTCCTACAAGGAAATAACATGAGCTAAATTGAAGTTCCCAATACAAGAAATCTTGCAGTAACTCTAACCTGTATATTAAAAACTTAAAGAACAAGTGTATCTTCATAAAATTGAAACAAACTAAAAGGACTGCAAATATATTGTTGTTTATTCAGAAAAAGACAATTAACATTTTAGGCAGAATGCTATATCATAATTCTTTCTTACAAGTTAGACCTTGCAAATTTCTATCTATGTTGGGTGATGTACTTGAATGAGTAATTTTGAATAATATGGTTTTCACCCAAAACTCCTCTGGTGCTCAAAGCAACTGATTTATATAGCTGTTTTGATGTAATAAAACACTAGAAGTGTCACAGGAGCATCAGAAAACAAGATTTAACACTCAGCTGCATAAGGAAATACTAGAATAGATAAGTCAAAGAAGCTACAAAAGAAGAAAAAAAAGAGGGTCTAAAAAGATGGGGAGATTTAGGGGGGACTTTCAGAGCTTAGGGCCTTGACAACTGTAAGTAGGCCATGCAAAATACAAAACTAAATTAGGGGTGCTCAAGAGGCCAGAATGAGAGGAACACGGTTATCTTGAATGCTTTTGGTCTGGAGGAGATTAGAATTATCGAGAAGCAAGGTTAGAAGTATTTGAAAACGAGCATGAAAATCTTAGAATTACTTGATTGGGAATCAATTTAGATCAACAAGAACTGGGATGATAGGCTTATGATACTTTTGGAAACTTAAGGCAGAAGGAGCAAAGTCTTTAATAAACATAACTTCATGGAGGGTAGAATGCAGTATGCTGGCCAGGACTGAATTGAAATTATTAAGTTTGGAAGAAACAAAGAAATGGATAAGAGTCTTGACAGCAGATAAGCTGAGGAAGGATGGAATGGGACGATGTTACACTGGTGGAAGTAGGCGGTAAACTGACATAATGTTTTGGATTATGTTGTCAAGAGGCAGCATGTAGATGAGAAACAGGACAAGGTTAGATCACTAGAGAACACTGCAGAGGATGATGTGGGGACACAAGAGAAACTGCTACAAATAATTCTCTGACTATGATTAGATAGATAAGAATGGGGCCATGTGACTGCAGTCACACTCAGCTGGAAAGGCATTGGAGGATGATGGTATGATTGGCTATGTAAAAGGCTGTAGTCAGACAAGGAAGAGAAGGAAGGACAGTTTATCTTTTTGAAAGGATGTCAGTTGTACCCTTGTCAAGAGTCATTTCAGCAGGGTGGCTGAGAGTCTGTGCTAGACAGCCTTATGGACTCTGCCCTCTAGAATTATTTTCACCTTTAAGTCAACTTTTTGGCTACATGAGCTTTTCAGCTGATTTTGTGTGAAATACTTTGGAATGCTGTTTCTGTTAAAACTGCCATCTAAATTCAAGTCAATGTGATGCTGTTAAGTTATTGAGTGACCCAGTTCAGCTGCAAGATGATTGATTTGGAACCTTAACTCTATATTTCTCTTTCCATTGATGCTGTCTGATGTGAATGCTATTTTTATTTTAAAATTCCAGGAACTGAAGTACTTTGTTTCTTATTTTATTATGAATTGTGTGAAATGTTCAGGTTGTAAGTTTGTTCGCTGAGCTGGAAGGTTTGCTTTCAGACATTTCGTCACCATACTAGGTAACATCTTCAGTGAGCCTTTGGTAAATGCTGGTGTTATATTCCACTTTCTATTTATGTGTCTTGGTCTCTTAAGGTGGGTGATATTATTACCAGTTCTTTTTCTCAGAGGATAGTAGATGGGGTCCAAATCAATGTGCTTATTGATGGAGTTCTGGTTAGAATGCCAGGCCTCTAGGAATTCCCGTGCGTCTCTGTTTAGCTTGTCCGATGATGGATGTGATGTCCCAGTCTAAGTGGTGTCCTTCTTCATCTGTATGTAAGGATACTAGTGATAGTGGGTCATGTCTTTTGGTAGCTAGTTGGAG